>NW_023339774.1:15244370-15305050 GCF_004916995.1 Morone saxatilis | reverse complement strand
CCTCGTAGGCGTAAAAACCTACTTGGCAATAAACAAAATTCTGATTCTGATTTTGATTCTGATTCTGATAAATAATATATTCTCTTCATTCTTTAAAAAAAATAACACTTGAGTCATGGCTGTTTTATTGGAGGGCCTCCGTTGCTAAACCTGTTGTTAAACCACTATTTACAACGTGGTGATTTTAAAGCAGTAAAAGAATCTGCTTCCCTCACCTGTCACAGAAGAAATTATGTAACAGCCATAAATTACTGTTGGTAACAAAAATAAAACTGTCCTTCACCTATTTACATCATTATGAAGCAATATTTAGTAAGCAGTTTTCGGAAAGATATACAGGGAAGTAAACAACCCTGAAACAATGTTTAATACCATTAAAAGAGGACCTGAGGTT
Organism: Morone saxatilis; assembly: GCF_004916995.1. Taxonomy (NCBI): domain Eukaryota; kingdom Metazoa; phylum Chordata; class Actinopteri; family Moronidae; genus Morone; species Morone saxatilis. Next base: position 15,304,656 of record NW_023339774.1, on the reverse strand, counting down.
TTTCAAGTGTAAAACATTTTTTTTATTAAGCATCAAAAGCACAATAGGGAAAACTGCTGTGACATAAGGATGTGGATGCCTGGAGACGGCGACTGCCTGGTTTGGGGAAACACAAACAAAAGGAGGAAGAGAACTGCAATAAATAAAGTCAAAGGCAGTAATATAGCCTATAGGAAATTTACAGCAGGAATAAGCTATTAAATATTGTCAAGCAGCAGGATAAGAGCATGGGATGAAGTAACAAGGACTATGAAAATGCTATGATCTTGAGAAAATTCCCCTATAAGGATTACACAGACTTCAAGTAGTACATTTTCATGCAAATGTCTAATTACATGCAACGGACATGAGCTGTGTTTTAAAAAGAAATGTGTAACAAGAGATGTAATAAGTCAGACAATGTTTATATCCAACTCTGTAGACACCTGAACAACCTACTTTTACTTTCTTGCCAAGAATAAGATGAGAATACCACTCTCATATTTGTCCCTTCAATATAAGGCTGCAGCTAGTAGTTGCTTAGCTTAGCTTAGCTTAGCATAAAGGCTGGAAAAAGGTGGAAACAGCTAGTCTGGCATTGTCCACCCTCCAAAGCACGAATGAACACATTATATTGGACTATTTCATGACTTTCTGCAGTCTTGTCATTATAGTCACGCTTCTCTGTGAAATGTGAAACTATTACTTTAAATCTCATGTGACTCCACTTCAAGCACATCCATTTTCCTATAAAGTATCTATGGATATTGAACTTAAAATCATAAATGTTTCATGCTTTTGAATACAAACAACAGACACCATGAATACAGAATCATCATCACTTTCCAACTAAATTGTTGTCCTCTTCAAATTATTGGAAACTGACCTGCCATTTATGTCATTACACGATTACTAATCGTTTGTGTTCACTGCTTATGAGATAAGTAATTTGGCTAAATGAGAGACAAAGTCACATTTAATCACTGTCACGCTAGGCTGAGATAATTGACTACTTATAATTTTCCATAGAAGCCAAGAAAGGTCTGGTCTCATTATGTTGTTTTGGCCACTCACAACAGTGCATTGTTGCTTTACCAGAGTAATTAAAGGGGTTGTTAATGTTGCCAGACATGTGACCCTGAATGTCACGGGTGCAGTGTAAACACGTTTATATCAGAAGGAAAACTTTCTTTGTTATACATTATGTAGTGTAAAAAGACTAAAATATATACTTATTTTTTTAATCTATTTTCTTGTTTACACTTAATGAATGTAAGTGGATAAGAATAAATTATTTTCACACAAAATATAATGCACAAGCTTACAAGCCCTCAGAGAATTAGTAGATCACTTCTTTGGAAAAATAAACCTTTTATCTAAAAGATTGGCTCATGTTCAAAAGAGTATCAGCAGTTTTGTTCTATTTTCTCTTTATTCTTTTAACTTCATGAAACAATTACCCTTCTGGACTGAGGTGGACAGAAAGGAGTGAAATATATACTTGTTTTTCCCTCTGCAGGATATCAAATGGTGAAAAAACTCCCTATCTAAACCAAAATTATTACTCCAGTGCGTGCTCGTTTTTCAGTATCGTTTTTCAGTATTTCTCTTCCTGGCAAGAGTCAAAAACTTTCCTCAATTACACATCAATAACATCCACAAATCAAAATCAGTCTGTAAAATACGCCCATACTGAAAGAGCCTGTAATAAATATAGATATCAAGTGTTAAATGTTCAAGATCGGCACATGTCCACAATATCAGGTAACTGACTTTGTACTTGAGGGGGGCAACTGTTAAAAATAGACTCACACCCCAAGACTGCTGGCTCTGCCTGAGCTTATACTGAAGTCCTACATCATAGGTCTATATCTTCAACCACACGGCTATGAAAAAGGTACGTACTACATGCATGGCTGAAAATCCCCTTCATAGGCTATGACAACTGTACTAATACCTCGAGTAATAATACTACTTTTATTATGTGTGATTCAGTTATGAGCTAACTTGTTTGACATATGTTGGTGGTTTTATTTTCTTTGGGCATGGTAAATGTTGTCAATCCCACTGCTTTGATGCTTACAACACTGATGATGGGTTGACATGCACGCACACGCACACACAAACACAAACACACACACACACACACACATACACACTCTGCTGTGTTGCATGACACTCGTGATTCACTCTGTAAAGCATCAGAATTAATTCCACATGATTTACACGTGTAATGAATTTTGACAAATACTTGTTGTGTTTTCACCCTGGTCATTTGCAGCAGTGAGTGTTGAGAAAGTATTACATTTTGAGGCAGATAGTGTTGTTTTCAAAACGGTTTAGATGTACTTATTTGGTATTTCAAGTGAGTCGTTCACATACAGAAGCTTTAAAGATGCAGCAGGCTCTTGGGGGTGTTGTGTGACTGAGGGTGGATCTATTTTGGCACAGAGAGTCAAGATGACATCAAATTACACTTTCTTGCTCTCAGTCACGCATGTGATGACAGCTTTATTGTTTTTTAATGTCAGTACAGATCTATGTGTGCTAATCAAGCATACCAACAAGATAATTTTTTGTTCAATTTAAAAATTCAAAGTGTCTCTTAGAGTATGTCACAACTCTGATATGGACTAGTAGCATGCACGTGATCTAAATATGGAGTCTGTGTACAAAATATGATTGAAACAACAAATTAATTTAAGGTAACATAAATCTATCTTTAGCAGTGTTAAGAGTACAGGATGCTATAGACATTGTGTTTATAACATTAGTTCAGTGACTATTAACTCTAAAATGAAATTTTTTTATGTTTTTGCAGCCAGAAAATTGAGTGAAATTAGTTTGTATTCAATGTGTTTGTCAATAGACTTAAACTAGGATCTGTTTTCGTAGTAAACATTTGAGGCTTGAGGCTAGGTGTCCTTCACTGCAGCAGGAATGTGACAAATGCAGGTCATGGTTGAAGATGTACTGGTATTTTTCCAGTGAATGTGCCACCAGTTCCCCTCCCGCAATCTTGTATATCAGGGTGCATGTTTTGAAGCCTCCCCTTTCAACACTTCATATCAAGCCTCTGCAAATACCTCAGGTAGTGGGCAACACTGGTAATAGGATTTTAATATAGGTCAGGTGTATTGTCGTTGTTATGACCAACATTTTAGGATTTTTTTAACTCCCCCAGTGTAACACTATAATTACTTAGAACTACACATAAAAACAACATTCAATATCTATTACCAAATTATAAAGTTTGGAATGCCATGAATATTAGATAGAGATATTATATTATATTCTATCTAATATTATATTAGATAGAATATTAGATTATAAGAATTAACATCGTTATATCTGAAATTTTACTGTATTTTCAACTTAAGGCAAATAAAAGAGCAACATTCATAATTTTGCAGCAAAAACGCTGAAACTGGACTGGCCTAATGTAGGCACTTTGACCTAATGAGTAATACCAGAGATTCTTCAGAATTATTTTAATATGTAAATACTCGCAGCTCTAAGGGCTTCTGATATTTTGGTGCGTCTTGTCTGGTACCTAGCTATTAAGGATTGGACAGCATTGTGCAAAAGTTCAACAACAGCTGTTAATAAATCGCACACTGTCTAACACACATCATTCCACATGATAATACTGTATTTTGATCATGTAGACAGTGCATGCTTTAGCCTACTACACGTCAGTTGTGCCAGATAATAGAATTTGGAGTCTAGTCTGCAGCTGGTGACAACACAGACACCACACAAACACACCAGACACTTTTATCAGCTACACAGTAACAACAACAGGAAGGTGATAAGGTATGTCAAGTGTCCTTTAAAAGCTTCTAAAATATATGCAACATGCCATTTAAATGGGTATTTCCTTAACTAAGATAAACAGCTAGAGGGAGATAGTGTGCCTTACTTCAAATACTTCCAATCGAGGACGTAAACATACACATGAGCTTTAGATCTTTTTTTCCAGTTTTGCAGTTTAACTGTGAAATGTTTTAATTCTCTTGCGATGTCATGCTTCACTTTGCAGGTAAAGAATCTAAAAGCACAAGAATGCACTTGGACCCAGGGGAGGTAATGACACCTGAAAAGCCAGGTACAAATAATGTGTGCATAGAACTTTGTGCCATTCGTCCCAAAACTTGGCTTGAAGTTGCTGTTTGACAGCCAAATCCTCGCTGCTGACAACCTCCTACCACTAGAAGTCCCCATGGATATGTCACTCCTTTGCACGGTAGACCAAACACGGTCACCACCAGCTCTTACAGACAGTCAAACAGGGGATCTAGAGTCTCTCTCTGTTCTGCACAGTCCCACAGAAAGCACGCTGTCTGCATACGAGACAGGAGCAGAGACTGTGTCAGACCCCACTGACAAATCAACCAAGACTTTATCAAACGTTCCCGAATGCCTCTCTCAGGAGAAAAGCACTGACTCAGACTGTCTGAAGCCTTCGTCATCCAGCTATAATATGTCAGAGTGTTTGTCACTTTGTTCAGAGCCTTCCTTAATGGATGAAGATTTCAGGGTTTTTAGATATTTTGGCTCATCAGAACCTCTTTTACCTCACATCTCTCATAACCTTATTTCCCCTCTATCTGAATCTTTTTCAGAGTTTTACTTTAAACAAGAACCAGCCCTCTGTTTTTCTCCCATACAAGAAAATAGCACACCTCAACCTTTGATGGAGCCATCTGTCACTGAGCCCATCTATAGTCACAGCTTCAGTTCTAAAGACAGTCAAGCAACTTATCTATTAAGTTCATTATCACATCAGTCAGATAGTTTAGAGAGTGATACAGCTATAGCACCTGTGTCAGACCTTTATATCTTTGAAAGTGACACACATGACTTCATACTTAGCCCTAATGTTGATCCAGAGGAGATTAAATGTCCTGAATACCAGCCATTATCACAAACAGGGGGAAAAAAGTCAGACCCTGACTGCAATTCACAGTTACTGATGTGTGATTCAGAAAATGTGGTGACACAATGTCATCACGGCTCCAGTGAGGAACGAGCTATGGTGGACTATGAGTCTGACGTGAGCCAACCCACAAGACTAAGACCACCTGCTGTGAATGCCTGCGAGGCAGGCTTAATGTCAGTAAATGATGCTAGACGAGGGAAAGCAGAGGTCACTGATTTAACCCCCCAACCACGGCGCAGTGACAGCCCCATCGAACTATGGCTGGATGCATGCCAGTATCTGGCAGGTGAAGATACAGAAGATAGGGATGTTTGGGACAAGACAGGTCATTCTGTGATGCAAGGAGGGCTCTCGGCCAACGGTGACTTGTCTTTTCCCACAGGAGAGACACAAGTGTCATGTTACAACCCTGATGGTAGTGAAGTGATTGGCTGGTCCGGTGATGACACTGGAAGTTGGGGGCCACCGGTTGAGAGATGGTCGTCAGTGGACAGCTGGGCAAGCGCTCTCTCAGACTGGACTGGGATCATCGCGGCTCCACCAGAGGACTTCACAGCTGCTTTCACAGAGATAGGGGCCGAGATAGATGCTTTGACACAGGCACTAGCAGGGGTAAACACTCATATAGATACAGAGAGATCTAAAGAAGGAGAGGATAAAGAGGCAGCAGTACAGGCACAATCACAGCCATCGCTCATGGGTGTCCAGGATCAGCCTCTAAAGGCACAAAACATCCCAGAGAGCTCTGTCCTCTCAGGGCAGAGCCGTCTCTCGAGTGTTGAATCCCTGTGTGATTCAACACCTTCCACACAAGCAGAAAAGGAGCCAGAAGAAATCCTCAGCAGCCAGGCTGAGCACTCTCTGCACCCCACACAGCAGCACTCATCCATGGGATCATCCGGTGCTACGGTGGCCTCTCCTGGAGGATACGGTGTTGGTGTGATCCCCCGATCTACTTCTTCCGCTGGTCTAGGCCATTCTCACTTTGGTGGATTTGTCGAGTCCTTTGAGGCAGACAATTTCTACAGCAATGAGGAAGATCAAATCATACTGAATATAGTTGAGGATACAGATTTGGAGGGACAAAACGCATATGCAGAGCTAACAATCAATGAGGTAAGATGACTTAGAAATATAGATCTATATTCATTATTGTCTTTAGAATTGTATCTTGTAAAATTCAGAAAAGTGTTGGACGGGTGGAAAGTTTGTGCAAAAAGCATGAAATATGAGTAGATATTTCACAACTAAATGTGGGGGAAGGTATATTTCCTTCCTATGTGTTAGTCCCACACATATAGACACACACACGTGCTTGCTCACACACTTCTAAACACACACCACCTTCTCTGAAGTGTGTGGTGCAGAGAGAGAGAGAGAGAGAGAGAGAGAGAGAGAGAGTAGTGGAAAGATTCACCCTTCACGACAGAGAAAATAACAGCGATCACCTTCACATCAGTGGTGCTGGCCAACAGATAAACCTGTCATGCGATTTGGAAACATGACCAGAACGTTAAGAGACATTCCCGCTCCTGCCCTTGTCAGTGTTGTCATACCTACAGTATTGATAGCCAGTCAGGAGGTGCGTAGAGTAGTCCTGAGAGTGAAATCCACGCTTGCTTTGGATTGGAGCCATTCATTTTGCACCCAAGGACTGTCACCCATGCTCAATTCTGTATTATTGGATAAATCCTTTGGCTCCCATCTCAAAGACTGACAGCTGCGTGTGCTAAAGGAAATGAGAGTGCCTGAGAGGAGAACTTCAGATGGACAGAAATGGCATCTAATAATAGCTGAGAGTTCAATGATAATAGCATGCATCCGTGGCGTGTCAGGGTGGAGGGGTGAGAGGAGAGCACAGCTGAGGACTGAAACATGACTCTCCTTTGCTCTATCTCTCTTTTCATATGCGCCCTTTAACACACCCCATTCCCACCGCATCGGTGCCAACAGGTCCGTGGGTCCAGGAGACTGCTTTTGATTGGCTTAGGTGCACAAGGCATAGCTGGAGCTCCTGTCTATAACAGAGACAGTGCAGGGTTCAGTTGCATACAGGACATATGGACTGTGGGATTGGATCTAGGAGTATGGTGTTTCATAAACTTCTGCTTTGTGGCTCTATAGCACGGTATGTGTTGAACAGAAAACATATAAGGATCTGAAATGGCATGTTTTTGTTACCTTCTAGCTGTCTGTAAAATATTTACCTGTTTAGTGATATTTATGCCAGCGCTTTAAAAATAATAATTAATAATACTACAAATATACTATTATATTTTAGTCTTGGTGGAGTCTGACTTATACTTGAGTGTACAAGGCAAAATTCTTCTAATATTCTAATAAATATCTCATTCTCAGTTTCTTAAAATAATCTCACATTTTAATTAATATTTATCCATTTTCTTTATCAGCCCTTTGCAGATGGACTGTGTGAAGTGACAGATGAGCACAGCATCTCCCAGCCGGGCTGGGTGGCCAATCAGGAAGCTAAAAGGAGCTGTGGGCCCGCTGGGGTTGACCGTGAAGGAACAGAATCTTCAACAAATCTTTTTTTCCTCACCACTCACACACTGACAAACTCACACTGCACAAAGTCTGACACTTTACCAGACCTTGACGGAGCCTGTCAGTTGGAGCCACAGTGGGGAAGTCCCAAGTTTATTATGCCCTTAGCTCCTCTTAGCTCCTCCTTCATCTGTCAGACAAACAACAGTTTGGAAGGAGATCAAACTTGTGCCAAAAGGTCTTTCAATAACAACAGGGACCTCAGTTGTGATCACATACAACCTTGCATTCTCTGGCCAACCTCGGATGGGATTACAGACAAACCATATTTGGAAGGTGTTGAAGAGTTGATTCATAAAAAGGAAAATACACTAGAGTCCACTGATAAATCTTCACCAGAGAGACAACTGGACTTAGATACTGCAGAGTGTTTCTTCACTGCAAAAAAAACAGTAATTGAGGAGATTAATGATCTCAGTAGAGAACTGTCGAACTTGGCTGCTGTCCCTGCAGATCAATTCATCATCTCAGAGAAGAACCGCGTTGCATTCATCACTTTAGATTTAAAGGACCCATTTGTCTCCAGGGCTGCAAGACCCATCGCCACAGTCGTACAATCTAAGTTTAATCAGAAAACAGCTGAAAGGATGCCTCACAAAACCCAGAAGTCCACCTCAGAGGTCAAAACACGCTCTAAAAAGGACAAATCAGCCAGTCATCACCATGGTGCACAAGCTTTCAAGAAACAAGAGAATTTATCTCACCATGTTTTAGGTCAGCAGGTCTGCAAACAGCAAGAAAATCACCCTCTTACTGGAGAAAATCATACTAGTGAGAACACTCCAGCTGGGCTTGAGGACAAGGAGGCTAAATTGGTGATTGAGACTGGTGTGGCGACTGAGAAGGCTCCAAGCAAGCCACATGGCAAGAAGAAAAAGAAACATGCTCAGAATGTAACAGGAGTTAAAAGTGTAGGGGAGCCATTGGTTGAAGTGGAAAATGGAGCAAAACCAAAGACTGCAAAAGGAAGGATTGAGATGTTTGAGGCCACCCTGGGTGCTAAAGCTGGGAAAGCTCAAAAGGACAGTGATCAATCCCATGGTACTGAGAAAAAGTCCCAGCAACCAGAGGCTAAAGCTTCCCAGGGAGAACAAGTTCAGAATAAGACGGATCATAAAGACCACCAATCAAAAAACTGCACCAGTCCTCTGAATGATGATATTATTAAAAGAAGACGCCTGTCAGAGGATAAGTTTGGGAAGATTGTCAGTGTTTTGGAGTCTAAACTACCCAAGCCAGACGTTTCTATCCAGACCAAGGGAGAGGAGCCCAAGGTAGATGCCGGGGAAACTCGGAAGAAGGCATACAGTGAAGTAGTCAAACAGAAAATCCCACCTAAGGAAGGTAAGGAATGTACATTACACCATTTTTCTCCTAAGCACTCTTCTGTGACACATTATCAACACAAGAGCAGATATCCAACTGTTCTCCTGCATGATGATATATAAACATACATTATTCACCTCATAATAAAAGCATATGATCACGTCTGCAGAGCCAAAGGTGGTGAAGCCTATCCAAGCAGTGGCAGTGAGTGGGGACCCCCAGAGTCTGTGCCTGTGGTGTCAGTTTGCGGCTGTCTTCTCCCACCACACTGTCACCTGGGGCCGAGACGGCACTGTCCTTTCTGAGATCAAGAGAAGGTATTTTATTTTATTACATGTACATGTATCTTCTTCAATTTTACCCTCATCTTTACTCAATACTTTCATATAACTCTACTATAGTACCTAGTACTAGTCTTCTATAGTACTTACCAGTGACTACCACATACTCCATGACTATATGATCTTTGGCAACTATATGCTCCTTTAGTTTAAGTGATATGCAGTGAATCTTTACCTTTTCTGTCTGGTATACCCCCACAGCCCCTTACAGATGAACTAAAATCCTTCATTGATACCACCAGTCATATTTCAAATGTTTTAATTTCAATAGATTAAATAATGGATGTGTGCATTGTTACAATGATTTCATACAAATAAACTGCATATTTTTAGGCCAGTTTGGTCAAGTAAGTTAGCTATTTTGACCACCCTTTACTTTTAGCTGTTTATCCATAAGCCTACTTTTAGCTAATTCAACTGTTTCTCCACTACTTTTAGCTAACTATCCAACTGTTTAGCCATTATCTTTTGCATTTTGTAACACTATCCCTCTCTCTGAAGTGCAGGGGACGAGAGCAGAGTGTCACTGAACATCTCCAACGCTTCTCACAAAGACTTGGGCAAGTACGAGTGTCGGCTCACCAGTTTACACGGATCAGTCACCCTGGACTACCTGCTCACATATGAAGGTATAAAACATGATTTAACATTAAGAACTATCTTAAACATGGACAAGCAATATGTATCATATATAATATGTAACAAAATGTACTTACAAACTGCATTTATTGACCTATTTTACAGTGCTCAGTGAAATTGTGATCCCTCCATCTCTGAAGACCGTATCATGTGAGTTTGTTTGTAACTTTACATCACATAGTTTTTGTTTTTTTGGGGGGATTTTGACAGATAACAGAGGATATTTTCTTTTTTCTAGCTGCCCCTGTAGAGATGGGGAGTGAAGAGGAGGATGTCAAGTGTTCCAGGCTGATGTTCAAAGAGGATTTCCTATCTGACCAATACTTTGGAGAGAACCAACCTGTCAGCATCCTCACTGAAAAGGTCCACTTTGGGGAGGGGATGCACCGGCGGGCTTTCCGGACCAAGCTGCAAGTGGGTCAGATACCCCTGTTACTACCTGGACACTCTTGTGTGCTCAAAGTACACAATTCTATCAGCTACGGGACCAAGAACAACGACGAGCTTGTTCAGAAGAACTTTACCTTGGCTGTAGAGGTGAGAACGTCATAGGACTCTGATGTTAGGCCTGCAGTCCTTCATAGCTCAAAGTATAATTGGATTATGTTCATTAAAGTCCTGTTTGGGTACCACATTACATACCACAGAACACCTTTTCTACCACAAATTATGTATTAAATGTAATAAATAATTCAAATATAATTGTAACAATATTGTAAAATTGTAAAATATTGTTAGCACATTAACCTAAGGAACAGGACAGGATGTTTTTTTCTGACATGTTGTGCAAGATGTTGATTTAAAATTCAAATTCATTAAATAAAATTGCATGTATGGCTCAAAAAGTGCCACTAAAATGCCTTTTATTAATTTGCATAGAAAGTATCAGCATTTGTGCTCCAAAATGTACATACTGTAGAATGTAAAATGTGACACTTGGGGCCATCTAGTTTTGTGTTAATATGTCACTCATTCAGTTCTGAGTCAAAGTGCCTTTTACAAAAACACAGCAAACACAATCTTTTTTTAAAGCTTTTATGAGATGTCTTTTATCACTATCTTTCCACCATTATGTGCAGAGATCTTCTAAAACTTAAAGTATTGTAAATTACTTCTTACTCTGTAGGAGTGCCAGGTGCAGAACACAGCAAGAGAGTACATCAAGGCATACACCACTGCGGCCCAGTCTGTTGAAGCCTTCGGAAAGATCCCAGAGTGAGTGACACATACGACAAACTGTAAACTTAATGCCCAACATAACTCTGCAGCACATCTGCCTTCATAGAATAATGTAAAAAGCTCATAACTTCAATTATTTTATTTCTTGCGTAGGATCATTCCCATCTACCTGGTTCACCGCCCATCCAATGACATCCCATATGCCACACTAGAGGAGGAGCTAATCGGTGACTTTGTCAAGTATTCAGTCAAGGACGGAAAAGAAATCAACCTGATGAGACGTGACTCGGAGGCAGGACAGAAATGTTGTGCTTTCCAGCACTGGGTCTACGAAAAGACTGAGGGAAACCTTCTGGTTACTGACATGCAAGGTTGGAAGAACATGGAATTAGATATTTTGATATGTGTGCAAATATACATGTTTTATCTGAACTTAAAATTACAATTTAGAGCACTAAATATTGGTGTGATTTTTGTGGTTTTCAGGAGTGGGAATGAGGCTTACTGATGTGGGAATAGCCACCTGCAAGAAAGGGTGAGTGTTGTTTTTTTACACCAATAATTGATGGAAACTATAGATACATGCAAACTGATGTATTAACATTTTTTTCTTCTTTCTAGATATAAAGGCTTCAAAGGAAACTGTGCCACCTCCTTCATTGACCAGTTCAAAGCCTTGCACCAGTGCAACAAATACTGTGAGCTCCTGGGCCTCAAGTCCCTGCAGCCCAAAGCTAAAAAGCCTGCATCTGCTCCGAAACCCAAACCTCAACCCCCTGCTGCACCTAAGAAGAAGACATTTGGGCCAACAGTGAAGGGAAAGTCATAACATGAGGAGAATCTTGGACTATGGCTTTCATTTTTATTGAAATGGTGAGGTTTTTGGTGATTTGCTTCACTTACGTTGGACCTCATCATGCAGAGTTTGGGCCTGTCAAAGGGGAATCAGAAAAGTGTCCTGGGCTGTGGCAGGCTAGATCATGGAGGACACCGATCGTTGCGCAATCAGTTTTTGCTTCATCTCATGTTGAACATTTGAGAGATTTATTTATTTTAAGATGTTAAGATTTAACCAGAGATGGTTTCTGTATAACTATGAGTATTTCTAATCTAAGGGAGGAAACTTTATTTAGTTTTAGGAAAACTGTGACAAAACACTTGAAAATGATGATGAGAATGATGAGTTTGTCGACAGTGTTGAACTGTGATGTCTTAGAGATTGCTATTATTGATGCAATGATTTTCTTTACATATCAATGCAGTTTTTCTTGTTTTTCTACTTCTGTGATGTTTTCAAACTATTAGTTCATTAAATTAATGAATTTGTTAATTAATTGATTAAAGGAAATGTCTTTAAAGTAGGTTATATGATAAAATAGACACAGTAGAGGATGTATATTGTTTAAGGTTCAGTTACACTGTATGAGTGGGTAATATGATTTATTTGCAAGGTGACAGAGGTATTTGATGGGCGTATATTCAATTTAATGTTACATTACTATAATGTTTGTTCATGTAGTAAAGCTACTGATTTAAGATGTGCGCATATTTATATCCCAGAAACAACACAAAGTTATTTTGTACACATTAAGCTAAGTAAGCTAATGCCTTTGAATGTATTCACTAAAATGTGAAAATGTATAGATTTTTCATTTTATTATAAGGGGCAATACTGCTTGTTAGATTTATTTTTGAATATCTGACATAATTTTAAGGATCTATACTGCACTAGCTCAAACTAAGTGACAGACATGTAAAACTAAACCCAGTCATGGCACCAGACTAACCTGAGAGCAAAATCTACTTACATACACAGCCCACAGGATCAATTCAATTGCAGTCTCACACCGTCTCTATATATAATAACCCTCTATGTCCTGCTCTCACTGTTGCTGTTTAAATCCCTGACCCACATTTCTGACATGGCTCTCAGGTTGCGGCTATAGCCAGTGTGTATGCAAATAGTAGATCTTTGTTATTAAAGAGATGTTGCTGGTTGAAGACGCTTTCTGAATTCTTTTTCATGAAGTTAAATCAACTCACAATTAATGTAATGTGACCTCTGACCTACAGGTTTGAGAGACGGGGTGGTATTGCACCATGATTGTGACACTGTCTGTTTAAATATGCCAATATCTGTTTTTCTTCGTCCATAGGACTGGGGGTTGAAGGTATTTATAAAATGTGAACATTATGTCTTTTTAATTCTGAGGAATTGCTAATGTGCACTCTTTACCAAGAAACAAAAACAAACACTGTTTATTCACGTTATTTGCTTGGATGAAGACAATTGTGCAAAAAATACAACAAAACATAGTGCCTGACCTGTTGGCAAAAAGTTGGCAGCAGCATGAGCTATGGGCCATCTATTCTTATCTATATTTACAGGTTAAGGTCTCCAGCAGCAAATTAGCGCCTCAAACGCAAAAGTAAGTGGGTCACACTCAGAGGCTCAAGATCATGTACGACATATCAACACGCTGCAGATCTATTTTCATCTCTGCCCCTCCTGCGTGGTGTCATGTGTTCCAAACTATAGGCACTAGCAGCAGATGAGGACATGCTTCAGGCTTTATGAATCAGGAAACTATTAAAAATTTGCAAAAAGAAAAGACAGAAGAAGAAAAAGGAGCAACAAAACCAACAAATGGCAAAAGAAAAACAAAACCCAATCAGGCAAACCAGGAAATCGAGGAATATATTGAGGTCCTTTTCACACTGTAGCTATTTAGTGTGATAATGGCGTTTGATACAGAGGACACAAACACCATTGTCACACTCCACAGCTCTGGAGGACAGCATTTACTGTAGATGTTGCAGACGGAGAGGTTGTTAATACATACTGGTGGACGGACGACCTGGTGAAATAAGGAAAAAAAGTAGTTTGGTGACGTGTTGAATCAATAAAAAGCAATGGATAAAACAGAAAGTAGAGAAAATAAAACATAATGTAATACACATGATGTTGGTTTGTGGCGTTTTCACAATGAGCTAAGATTTATAATTTTTTCCCTTCCAATATGCTGGAATACAACCCAAATGAAAAACAGAAAATAGGGTAAATAATGCTGTGTAAATACACAAAGTGTTATCCAACTGACCAAAGTCCGCTCATGTCTTTTTCTACTGATTGTGGGGATGCCTGCAGCTGTGTGTGCTTGTGTGTGTGAATAAGAGTGTGTGAGTGAGCAACAAAGTAAAATAACCTATAAAAAACCATATATTTTTCTAAAATGTTATTGAGAAATAGAGATGGTTCAGACTGTGTGTTACACTAGATTCAACACATCTTGTTTCTGCTTTTAACTATATTACATAATGTTTCTGAGCTGAAAATGGCCCCAAAAGTTTGTTTCTAACTGTTAAATTTGATCAAATTTGATCAGTTAGCAACTTTACAGACAAACCTGTGAGTTAAAACATCATTATAAGATTCCAACCTATTGCAGGAAAACCAACTCACCTCAAGTTTCTAAAGTGGATCCTCTCTCTATATTTATTCATTCTCAGGGGTCACTCTCCTGCTTCTGATTCTTCCAGCTACTCTTTTTTCTCTGCTGCTTCCCTCTTGCACCGGCGTATCTTTGTCTCTAAGTCTTTCCAAACAGTTAAAAGTCCAGTGGTGCCTTCAGAGCTGCAGGTTCATGTGGTGATATATGGTGCATTTGGGTTTGATGCTGTCCCGTCCAAGTCTTTATGTAGACAGAGCAGGGTTTGGACAAACAGCCAGTTCCACATTAGTGATAAGCTACAGGGGAAGTATTGATCGACCCTGACCAGAGGTATAGGGTGAGGGGTGGAGGAGGAGGAGACCAAAAAAAAGAAAAAACTGCCCCAGTGAGGCAACAGGGTCTTAATACCAATGTTTCATTGAAAGACACCATGAGCCAAATGTAATATACTGACAGGTGATGGTTCCTGAAAGAAAACAATCTAATTAATGTAATAAGAGCTGGAGTTTGGTGCATATGAGAGGCCAAAAAGTAGGCAAGGTAACACAACCAGCAGGCACGAATCAGACACTCATATAGTAAAAGCAAGTCAGTAATGCTGTAAAGTCAACATGCATTTTATTCATGTGTTTCCTGTATTTATCTGAAAGCAAAGACTTATTTAGTTTAAATTCACTCCAAATTCTAAGTAGTGGATAGAAAATAGTTAAACTATAGGTATGGATATGCCATGACTCCAAGGTTCAGTTTCATAATAATACCTGTCACCTAGGGCAGATTATGAAATAAGCAGGGGTTAAATTGGGCCGGTGCTGTCCTGGGCTCAGGCCTACGCTCTTCCATGTCAGCATGGGACACTTCATTTCACACGTCTTCAACGAAGCAATGTTTCAATTTTACAAAATGATACAATAACTTATATGCCTTGTCTCACCTCGTTTTATTTAATTTAAATTATATCAGTCAGATTTTGTTGTCTATGTATATATATGTACATGGCAATCCTGAAACCACAGATGCCTTCTAAAAATAACAAATCCGAATTTAACCACTGGAAATAGCATCTCTTTAACTAGAGGTCTGATATGTGTCACTCTGTTCAGTTTTCAACCTCTGAAGCCCGAATATTAAATCAGTGATTCGCAACCAGGGGTGGGGAAGAACGGGGAGTGTTGTAACACTGGGATAGCAGTAACACTGTCAGTTTGACAGTGACTTTTGACAACTTTAATTTTATTTAGTAAATATATTTTGTGTTACTGTACATATAAATAATGTAGTCTAGTGTCTGACTTCACACTACGATAAATCTTATTAGAATTTAGAAAGTTAATTTGGCTCTTTTTATTAAGTGTTTTGCTCATTGAAACTATTGATGAAAACTGACCTAAAGCAATCGTAAAATATCCTAATAATACTGGTGCGTTTAATTTCTTTTGTATAAAATATGATATTTATGATGATATTTTACATGTTTGCCCACATAACACTTCACAGAGGACTTAACAGTAATTACTAAAATATGTAATGTTTTCAATATCCACTTTTGGTTCAGGTTATTGCTTTAACTTGCCATCAGGGTTTCTTTAACGTCAGAGCTGTGACATAACACAGCAACGGAGGCCTGTGAGAAACTGACAGACCCAAACTGTCTTATCTTTAACAGAAAACTAAAGAAATGTCTTTGTGCTTTCTTATGGTTATTAGGAGTTATGTTAAGATGTATTCTCATTTGCACTTGGTGACATTTTTTTCAAGCAGATGGAATGCTTTAGAAGTTGGCTCTTGGTTTGTTTGTGACCAGATCGAGGGTAGAAGGACTTGATAAAATGTCCCCGGACTGGCAGGGTGGCTTTTATTTGCTCGTCCTTGGAGCTGATAACTCCTAGATTGTGATTGTGTGAATGAACTGAGGTCCCTTCACCACACCACGTGCGCACAGAAAAAAAAGAGAGACAGGGACAGTTTTAAGTCTCACTAATGTCTCAAGACAGGTATTTGGATATCAGGAAACTGTTACAAGGCTGGATTTCAAAAATCAATTTATAATGTGGATGAACTAACATAATTTCCCTCAGCAGCAGACTTTCTGAAGCAGTATTTTCAGCTGCCTGTGAAGCTTATATTATATATTTGACATACAATTGGGTAGGTTTGTCTACAAGAATGCATCCTAATTTACAAGATGTTCATGTATTAGATTTAAATGAAAGTTTTAGCAAGTAACTAGTGACTATGATGGTCAAATAAATGATGGAAAAAGTATATTTTCCTCAGGAGTAGTAGTGATTGATATATAGTTGTATATAGAAAAACTAGACTTGAGAAATAAACAAAAATTAACTGAAACAATATAGTATACTTACAAAAACTAAAATAAGAATATATAGTAAATGTCTCAGTTTGATCAAATTTGTCAACACAAGCATGAGGAGGCACTGGTGCTTATGTTTATTGAAAGTGGGACGTCGACATGACTGTAAGTCAATGTGTTTGTATTGTGATAGCTATTCTGACAAATACCACACATATTATTATAAAAGAACTGAAACACAAACACTGAAACTGAAAAAAACATTTTAAAAACAATAAAAACTAAACTGAGCTGGAAACTAACTGAAACTTAACTGAATTGAAAACAAAATAAAAACTACAGAACTGCATTGATTCAGTGAAGAGGGATTTTAAATTTTAGGTTTGTAAAACTTAATGTTTATGTGGGACTGTTGGACAGTAAGTCTATATATCTATGATATATTTTTATGGCTCTTGTAACTATGTCTCTACCTCATTAGTATTCATACTCACATTCACTCAAACAACACACTGAGAAGTTTCATTTTTATTTGACTGAAGTTAAATGAACCACAAAGAGTTGCAGAGAGGTGGAATCTTTTAACAAAAGTGATATTTCCCATCATTCATTAAAAAAAGAAAACCCTCTAAAAAAGGACTAATCGTTACTGAGTCAGTTTGAAGAGTGGGGTCACGGGGGGGAGGAAACACAAGGGAAGGAAAATGTAGAGAAAAGAAGAGAGGAAATAGAGAATACTAAAGGATGTGAAGTCTCTGCTTCACTTCTGTCAACTTTTTCTACCTTAGCAGCAGCCCAGATTTACAGACTATTTATATTGCACCAGGTAAGTGCTCCGAATGGAAAAAAAAAAATGAATCACATTCAAGTTAATGACAAAAGACATACAACAGGTGACATGACCTCAGAGTGATCTATAAAGTGCCCTTTAGGTTCAATGGTGTTAGAAAAAGGAGAGAGAAACAAAAACATAAAAAAGAAAAAAAAAAAATTCTTTGTAAGAAACGTGCTGCTTTATATTCAGTGGCAATCACAGCTTTTCTCTCAAACACCCACGCACGCACACAGCTTCATTTTAGTGTTGTTGATCAGTAATACTTCTGTTAAATGTAGTTCATACATATATTTATATATCATGAAAGAACTTAAAATGTTTTTTTTCCAAGAACAATTTACAGCATTATGAACAGCAACAGGCATGAGAATATTAATATAATCATGATGCAAACATCTCAGAGAAACTATCACCAGTTTTTAGTTTTCCCTTCTCGACCTCGAGAGCGATTACACGTCCAAATTACTACCATGTAGTCAAAGCGAACACAAGATACAGTTTCATGCTGCTTTCATAGCACTACAATAAAAACCATTTTATTCAACACATTTGCTATCACCGTAACAAATGATATGGATTACTTATTTCCCAGACTAGCCAGATTTACACTTCACACACCATGTCATATAGAATTGTCAAAATAGTAAACAACATTGTTCATCAGTACAAATACGTTGAGAGTATTTTCCTGCAAGAATTATACCAATGATTTAAAAAAACAAAACAAAAAAAAGAAATTTGTTCCAGGATGACAAAAACTATAAAAATCATCTTTGGGGCTTTATTTCATCCCCCATTCTTTAATCCTTACCAGTGGCTATAAAATAAAAGAAAAACATTATTCTACAAAAGGCTGCAGTGGCGATTTCTGATCACACAACATATAGACAAGGCTCTACGGAGGGGTGTGGCCGATTTCCTGAAATGTGATTGGCTAGCATTCCTAAGGTAATCCGGTGTTGGTCTAAGGATTTGAGAGAGTTGTGATCATAGTGCCATTGCAGTTTCTTAGAGAGATAGTGCATGTAAGAGCCAGATTAAGGCCATGCTAAGACCCTCCAATTGAAAGGTGCTTGAATACTGTGCTATAGTGTACATAAAGGAGCTATTGAAATGCATTAGTGTTTTCCAGCACTGTAGATTTTCACAGGACGAGGGTAGAGGGGAAAGAAACGGCAGATCAGGGGGGCCAGCTCTCGTCATGTATCGCTCATGCCTGTGGATAATAGATTTCAGCATTCGAGGGTGCGACTCTCTCGTTCTTTCCCCAGCACCTTTAAAGAAGTGGCCTACCCGCACTGAAAAGATATAAAGATGTAGGCATATTGGCTCGACAAATCGCTGTACAGTCTCAAACCACCGTGCTGTGGAGGTGGTTCACAGTCGGGCATTACAGGACAACATGCTCGCACAGAACTGCTACAGCAGCTGGTTCGACATCCCTGTGGCTTTTTGTTTAGTTTGTTTTTATTGTTGGTTGGTTGGATGCAGTCAGACGCCGCCATTTAGTCAACCCCCTCGAAGCCCTGCGCGTTCTCCACAGCCATGAGGAGTTTCTCTCTCAGGTCCTCAAATGATTCGTAAGTGGGCAGATCCAAGCGGTTGAAACTGGGAAGAAAATAACATAAAAATTATACTTAAATTGGTATTTAATTGGTAGCCACTGAGTATTTTAAACCATGCTAGCATCTGTCGGTTAATTGGTCGACTTTGGTCCAGACTGAAGTATCTCAGCTATTGGAAGGACTGCAATGATATTTTGTGCAGACATTTCTGTTCCCCAGCGGATGAATCACATTGACTCTTGGTGGCTTTAAACTCTAATATTAAATGTTATTGTAAACCTGTTACAGACATTTATGTTCCCCTCAGGTTGTATTGGAATAACTTTAGTGATCCCCTTACTGTTCCTCTAGCGCCTCCAGCAGGGCAAACTTTTAACATGATCAATACTTTGGTTTATGAGCAAATACCAGCTAACAATTGACATTCCCATCAGCCTAATTGTTAGTATGTTACCATGTTAAACTAAGATTTATAAACATAACACCTGCTTAGCATTAGCATACTGGCATTGTCATTATGAGCACACTGATGTTAGCCTTTAGCTCAAAGACTGCTGTGTTGTGCTAAGTCTGGCCTCAAAGCTGCTAGCATGGCTGTAGACTCTTATTGTGTGTATGTGTGTGTGTGTGTGTGTGTGTGTGTGTATATATAGTAGTAACATACCATGTGTGGGCTCTTGGCAACTTATCTGGTGTTCCCCACTGCTCAATTGTGAACAGCTGAGGTCCATTAGAACCTGGCACAAAAAAACAATAATTATGATGACACAGTTGATCTCTGGGTGAAATGAAAAGATTCAATTATTGCTAGGAAGAAGAGAATCTGTGTAATTATTGCATTTTATATAAATAATTGTCCTTTTTAGATATTTAAGCATTTAAAGCCTCATGCATAATTCTACAGATACACATACAATTATTTCTTCTTTCTCTACTAATGCCATGTAGGAAAAAAAGCCTCAAATCAAAAGCCTAGAATCTAACATTTGTCATTTATTTATCTGTATGTGTACAGTGATAGTAATTAAATTCTTGGAACTGCAACTGTTGACTCATCTGTTCTTAGAAAACGTTTTTTATGTCACTGTTACATAAAGCTCAGGACCTGTAGTTTCAGCAGATAATATATGACTTTAAAGAACTGGTCAAGTTATACAAGCGGGAAATAAAAGAAACCTGAAGTTATCTGGTGAACATACCATAAAGCTCGGCAAAGCCATTCATGGGTACTCGCGACGTTCCCGTAACAAACTGAAGGAGTCGGATCCTCTTTTCAGCATCCATTAACAGGACAACCTGAAGAGACATAGTGAAAAATGAAAAATACTTAGTTACATAGTTTAGAGAGTTCATATAATACTTATATAATATATATATATATATATTATATTATTATATATCCACAACTACAATACACAAAAAGATTACATTATTGAAAGCAGCAAAGATTTTACAGTTTTACAATCTGTGTGTGTGTGTGTAAGAAAAAACGTGACGGTACAAATTCAAACAGAAGCTGTTTGAGCCAGTTCATCAGGTGACACTTTTGTCTGTCTGTCTGTCTTTGGTTCTGGTGTCTTGTGGTCTGGTCTGTGGTCTGTGTTGTGTGTGTGTCAGTGTGTGTAAGCATGTATACACACACACACACACACACACACACAAATTATGGCTCGTGTGTATTGTTTGCTGTCTGAGGGTATTTGCGTGTGTGACTGTGTGTGTTAAAGCTCAAGTCAAGACAGATGATAACCAGGGCAGGTACTACTTTAGGTTCTTTCATCAGAGCAAACAAGCCTGTTCTTCCAAACAGACTTTGATCTTCAAAAGCGAGGCCAACAAACCTGTTGCAGGTTGGATGGAGGAAAAGATGACTGGAACCAATGTTTATTATGAAACGTCCTGTTTCCACGACTAATATGAGGCAACATGTGGCTGACGATTTTACACAGTACACAAAAATCTGTTGTGCGTGTGCATGTTTTTGTTGCATTAATTTAGACGTCTATGTGTTGATGTATCAGACGTACCTTCCAGAACCACTGTATAACAGGATGGTTGGGACAGTAGCCATTCTTGTAAACAGTGTGTTGTCTCCAGTCGTTGACGTCGACGTCACCCAGACCACACATGAGCAGCTACGCAGAGACAGAGGGTGAGGGAGAAGAGAAAGTATTTACAGTCACTGCCACTTTCCATCTCAAGACAGTACTCTAAAGATAAAGATATAACAATTAAAAGTAAGGATTTAAGCTATAGAATCCATACCTCAAGTTCATTTTCATCAAAGATCTTGATCAGATCTATGAGAATGAGCTCAGTGAAGCCCTGAAAAGTAAACAAAAAGGGAATGAACATGTAATTCTGATAAACGTTCAAGTCAAGTAACATACCTACAGAACATCCCACTAATGAACAGAGATGTTACTAAGTTTTGAAAGCTACAAATATTCAAAGAAGAGGTTGAATTTAAAACAGAGGGCCTCAGACACGCCAACACAAAGTCTGTGCTCACACTGCCCCCAAGTGGCGACTGTATTATCGCACATAAATACCTCCAAGAAGGCGTTCATCTGCTTCTGGACCCGATTGACAAACCTCCACTGGATGACCAGGCTGCCAGACGGAAGATTATCGAGACATGAATACAAAAACAAGTTTTAGGAGATGATAAAAGCCTGTAACTATTCATAAAAAGACAAAGAATGAAGAAAGTGGAACAGTACTGATAATGTCCTTACTCTATGTATTCTTTTTTGTTCTCATTGGTGACCACCATGTCTGAGCCGCTGGGCTTCAGGTCCACCTGGTACGTCTAAGAAAGAAAAACAATAAAAGTAAAGGCCAGGAAACTCCTGACAGCCAACTACCTTATTTTATTGCGCTTAAAAATGTGTATTTTAACAGATTAAAAATGACCGACTGAAGTCTGCGCACCTGTCCAAAGTTGTCCTCGTCAATACAAAACCTCAGGTCCAGCTCAGTGGGATCATTCTCCAGAATCCACTTAAGAGAGTTGTAGTATTCACTGTCCTGCAGGGATACAAGGCAGGGCAGATAAAAATTAGACACAAAGAAAACTGAATCATTCATTGGCTTTTATTCGTGAGATTGCAGGGTCTCATTCAAAATTGCACGTATGTAGACCCATTCCAATCAAACAAGAAACCCTGTGGTCAGTGCTGACTGCTCAACTGTTAATAAAAATGCTAACTGTTAAAATAATTTAAATACATAAGCAAATTAAAAGCACTAAATACAAATTACAGACTATTTTACAGTGCCAAAATCAGTGGCCCAGAATGAATAATTAAAAAGTAATTCATCCTGTTAATAATTTAGCAGCAATGATTTCTTACCACAGACTCCATGTCTTTAAGGGAGATTTGTTTTCCCAGCATCATCTTGTAGAAGGGTCGTATGAAAAAACCTAAGAAAGCAGAAAACAGCACTGCCCTTTAACAGTATGTGTGTTCCCAAACATCAACATAAACATTGCCTAATTGTTCAAACACATGACAATCTTGAAAATACACATAGTAACAGCAGGTTACCATCCAGTAGTTTTCCATGAAACACAGCCATTCCTGCCACACGTCCGATGAACTTGAAATAGGAGAGGTGATCCTCGTTGCACAGGCCAGAGTTGGGATTGATTTGGAGAGTGTAGTTGTCCCTGTAGAGATACAAGACGAGACCACGAAAGTTATTTCCATGGTTTCATTTACAGGCTATTCCTTAATGCACAGAGCAGTCAGTAGTACCAGTGGGTTAATTTCTCCTTAAAAAAGGTCAATAAACATAATATCTTGACTGAAAATCTAATGGTTTTCGCAGCTGCAAGCGATAAAAAAGGAAATTAATTTGATGAAAGTCCAGAAAGCTTGATAAGTCAACATACACACTTAGCCCTTGATTTAATAAAATTATTAATTACCTCTTGATCTAATTGAATAAAGCTTGAGTTGTCATAAGTGCTCCAAACATTTATTTTAATGATATTCATAGGACTTTATGTCACTAGATGCTCAACTGCACATGGACTCTGTTGCTCCACCTGCAAATAGCAAAAAGAGCATCAGCTTTTCATTTAACTGCAGCTGCATGACGATGTTAAACCTAAATTATTAAAGTTGGTGTGATGATGAACAATCACAATGGGGTTTAATTTCAATGGTTTGAAGGTTTAATGATTTTTGTTTTATTAAACCAGGCAAACTAAGCTAAGTAGGTTTGTTGTTGTTGGAGGAGGACAGGCTTGTTGTTTTGTACCTTTATTAGACAGCAACAGTGAAGAGGAAGAAAGGAAATGGGTGAAAGAGGGGGGTATGACATGCAACAAAGGTTGACAGTTGCAACCATGTGGCCTACGCATTTAGCTACAATATATTTTGTGTGATCTTTGCCCTACATTGCCTACATGAGTCGTCATCTATTGATGATGGTGCCAAGAAACAGAACGAATCATTCAACCCTTTAATTATCTTAACATGTACTGTATGTGGGAAACTTTTGTTCCAGGAAGGCTTTTTTAAATGAAAGGAAAAGTTAATCAAAGTAAAAGGAAACTTTAACAAGTCTCATAGGGAAACAATACGGCAGCTCTGCCCCTTACTTCACTTTGTGGAAAAAGACAACCAAAGATATGAGCAGGGAAGGATTTTTGTGGTTCCTTTACTACACGAACTTTGCAATACACTATGTCCTGTGTCATATCCTGTTACATGCCTCAAGGGTGTCTTTCTTCAGATAAAGGTAGCTCACACAAACAATCGGAGACTTACGTGGCAGAGTATTCGAACAGACCGTAGTAAGGATTGAACATCTCCTTAGATAAGAGGAAGAACCACTCTCTGGCCACTCCACCATAGTCCAGTCCTTTCTCTGACTCAAACTCAATCCACAGCCGCGCTTTCAGAACATCAGGCCTCTTTAGGGACATGATTCGACGGTACGACTCTTCAAAGATGTTGTTCCTGTGTAACTTCATCTCGAATCGGTTGGGGATGTCAGCCTGGAATAAAAAAAATAATAATACCGTGTTAAATACGGGAAATATTTTATTTCATTTTATTAGGTAAGGTGGAAATATCTGACCATGGTACAAAACCAAACTGATTCAGACTCGTCAAAAAATACCACTAAGTGTAACTGCTGCTAAAGGTGCTTATTATCTCATTTACAACAGGACCTGTGTGGAATCATTATTTCATTATTTTAATTATTTATTATTTATTAATTACTATGGAGATTGCAGAACTCATTTTGTACTAGCGCAAAATGCAGAAAAGGTCTAGGTGGTTGATTAACTTTCTGGATGGATTGCAAGCCCATTAAAGTAAGTTAGGAGAAAAACGGGCAGTAACCTTGACTTCCTGGAGTGTTAAAAATGATGAAGTGTGAAATGATTGCACTGAATATTTAATATGCAGTAAAAATATCAAACTCAGTCACGCAGCGTCAGGAAAATGTGAAGAAAGTTGAATAATTATGCAATCAAGGACAATCAAAATAGATGCAAATTAGAGCCTTCCTGTGCAAGGAGAAGCCGTGAGGTTTTGACCAAATTTAGCTTATGCCATTACCCTGGCATTGTTAAAGCAAGAACCCAGAAACCTGAGACATAGAGATATCTATATTTTAAAAATCACTTCTTACCGGTTTCTTCAACTTCTTCCTGAAGTAGTCGTATTTCTGCTTGAACTCTCTGGAATAGGGGACAGCCTGCACAGACATTAATCAAATAAATTATCAAAAAACGATCAATGTCCTTATAAACATTTAGCTTGTGATGTAAATGGTTTAACAGGAAAACTAAATATGCTTCAATCTCCTGTTACAACACCAGAAACTACATAGAGTGTGTAAGTTGGCGAGGGGAGTTGGCAATGAGGGAGAACAATATCTGAAGTGGTACACAGAAAAACATGAAGGTGATGGCATGTTAAGTGACAAGCGCAGGGACAAAGTGATTTATCTTTGTCGTACAAAGACACTGAGGCTGATGATAGTGTGTGACAGATAGAACCACAATGTTAAAAGAGGAACTTGTTGTTTCCATGTAGCAACAATGCCGTGGCAGAGACTCTGTTAGAGAAAACTACTCACAGGTCCTGTGATAGCTGGACTCTGAAGGCGAGGGTCCTCCCACTGTGTGTTCTTTGTATCTGGATGAAACAAACAACACAGACTCATTAGGCAACAATAGGATTCACAAGGACTTTCATGAAGTCTGTCATTATATTACGCAAAACATTTGCTGGTTTCAGCCTCTGAAATGTGAAGATTTGCTACTTTTCTCTGTTTTATATCATTTAAATTAAATGTCGTTGGGTTCGGGAATTTTTTACCATTTTCTAACATTCTATAGCCTATACAATTACTCCGTTTATCCAAGAAATAATCAACAGATTAATTAATAATGGTTCAAATTCCCACTCTTATGTCCATATATCTTTCAGTTTAGTTTAGTAATGCACTCCAGCAGGTCATCACGCAATACATTTTAAACAGCATGACCTGTCAACTCCTGTTTCTGCTGTAATGGATGAGGTGCTTTGCTGTCTCTGACACTGAAAAATCTGTGGCTGCACTGCACCCACTGCACACTATAAAAAGTAACTCAAGAGATAAAGTAAGACACGCATGACCAAATACAAGCACAGCAGAGACAGAAAGTGGTAAAACAGAGTTGTCTTACTGTGGTCAATGTAGAAGGTACGTCCGTCTGAGTGAACTCTTTCTTCCCATCCAGGCTGGAAAAGGAGCATAAAAAAAAGACAGCGAGAGTGAGAAAAAGCACACAGTCACTATTAGACAGCACTATTAAAGAAACCATGCTCAAATAGTCATTTAAATCCATCCTCTTTTTTTTTTTCCTTTTTTAATTTGTGTTTGATTGAATTTGACTGACCATTAAATGGTTCAAACACTGACAGCCCAACACTGCAGGGGAGGCAAACTCAATCAAACACATCACAAAGGAACTGAAAGGATTTTTTCTCCTATTTGAGTCATGTCCGAGACATCAGCAAGGCAGGGATACGACCACAACATTAAAAAGGTAAAATCACCACTACTAGTTCAAACCAGTACACCACCACTGACACGGTGAACACTCAGTACAGTGTCATAGGCCACACACACGCACACACTCGTACGGCCCCAGCAGTCAGGCAATTAAAAAAATTACAGTAAATCGAGAGTAAAGGGGTGGGAAAAGGGACCGAGTCTGACAATATGTCAAACAGGGTGTACCTATGCGTGTTTCTAAGTATGCTGCTACTGATGAGTGAAGAGATCAGATTGAAAAGCTGATAAACACATGCAGCCATACAGCCAGTTCCTTCCTCTAACATACGTATTGCTTCTGTGGTTTCTCTTGAAACATCCATCCCTCCCCACTGCCCCATATTCAGCCCTGTCCTCCTCCCTCAAGCCTTTGTGTTCATTCTCCTTCACTCTCTAACAAAATGGCCAGAGCATCTTGCCTCGTTCCACTTTCCCAACTCGTCTGTCTGTGCCTCAGACACTGATACGGTTACGGTTACACAGACATGGAGCAGTCTGAGGGATCCCAGGAGAATGGTGGGGGAGCTCCAAATGTTAAATCGTTAACAGAAGGGATGGTGGTGCGGGGAGGGCGCACAGAGAGAGGAAGTGGTGTAAAAATACTGATGAAAAGGAGGGGAGAGGTACAGTCCATCCATGCCGGTCATGAGAAAGAGAAAAGATAGAAAGAGAGAGAGAGAGGAAAAAACAAACACAAAAAAGAAAGCGCAAGGCTGTCTCGCAGGCATTTGACCAGACCGGACCAGAACCAGACAAGTAGGTAAGGCAGGCAGAGGGAGGGAGGCACCAACCAACCTCCTCTGGTAGGTTCTGCCAAACAGACATGGCCAGGTGTAGAAGAAGTAGCATACATTAGATCCATCAGAACGGAGAGAAAAGAGAAAGAGAAAGAGGGAGAGAGAAAGAACACATGCACACACCACACAAGCCTGTGAGATGTACAAACCCATGAAGCTCTGATTATTCAACAGCTACCTACGATAATGTTTGGCCCACTTGTTTGGAGTTTGTCTTTGTACAGATAACAGAGCAGGTGACAGACAGTCTCCACCTCCTAATTAGGGATTGTCACAGCCCCCAGACTCTGCTTTCTCATCCTCGCCAGTTACATTCTCCCTCTTTTCTAACAGGACTAAAAAGGAAATGTCTAAAATTGCCTGTTCGCATGATCATGTCTCATATTCTACTGCAAAAGCCACTTTATTTACACAGTTCAAATTTAAACATGGCCCACTGAGTTAAGATTTTTAAGTTGACATGCAGACAAAGACCACAATAAATTATGAAAACTCACTGATGGTACACCAAGCTGAATAAATACCTTCTTAGGAAAATGGTTACCGTACAGTTATGGTAATCTAAATAGACCGATTTAGAACACATAATATTTCCTGGTAACAGCACTTGTGAATAGGTCAACAAAGCTAATAATGGGATCGATGAGGTTGTTATTAACGTGCTTTGTGGGCCACAGGTTAAATACGCAGTTGGTCTCGTTGTGACTGTACTTACAGGAAGTGGACCAAGGTCGCCAGGCTCCATTGAGTTCTTATTCCTCATATGGACTGGATATTTCAACCTGGGATCCTCCTGGTTGTCAAAAGAGGGAGGGAGAGAAGGAAGAGATACAGACATGCATAAGAACGATTCCAAAACAGGGTGAAGACATTTTTTTAAACTGTAAAAACAACATTTTACATTTGCTCTGGTTTAAGGATAAAAAACACCACTTCCTAATATAACAACTTCCCAAAGTTCACTGATCCTAATAAGGACTGAAGTAAATGTGAAATAAACTTAAACCACCAGATGTCACTAAAAGACCCTAGAAGATCGACACTTACCACTGCCCTAGATTTTTAGTGCCTAGTACAACAAAGAATATAACCCCTTTTCAATTTGATGCCATCATTTGCTAACACTTTATTTCAGGGTCCTAAGAAGTTTCCTGTGCAGAACTATGTTAATTGGTAATAATTATAATTAAAATGGGTGGTATAAGACGGTTATATCAGTTTAGTTGTTTGAGTTGAGTTTCTACACAGCTGTTTGGTTTGACAGGAATTTCCCTGAAATTTAAACCCAAGTTAATGCTCATTCATTATCGATTTATAATTGGAAACTTAATATATCTTTATATATGCTGCAAGCTTTTCGGCAGACATTGTGCAGACATGCTGTGCCCTAAGGTTAAACAAAAATATAATTGGAATGAAACTGTCTCTTACTCTCCATATAAATATTACCACACACAATCATGGAAACTGGAAAAACTGGAAAAACTGGAAACTGGAATTGCAGACTTGTAAAATGAAGCATCAGCCTTTATTCATATTTCAAAAATCCTTTTAGCCTAAAGCACAATCGAGCCTGTTACCACGGTGTGTTAGCTCACCCAGGTGGTGGTTCTGCTGTTGTGGTCGATGAAGAAAGGCCGTCCATTGGGAGCTATCCTCATCTCCCAGCCTGGGGGCAGGAAGCTCTGCTGTGTCTTGTGCTGTGACTTGGGGGAGCTGTAGGGGGAAGGCTGAGGAGACTGCGGGTTGGAGAACGTGTCCTTTACGGCCCTCCGCACCTGGATGTTGTTGGCTCCCTGGAACCCAAATGGAAAAAAAAAGTGTAAGATTATCACTCCTAAAAGGAAAGAATTAAATTTGAAACTGAATATGGATGACTGAAACAATTCAACACTGATCCTTTGAAACACAATCAGTGTTCCAAGAGTTGTCTTGGTATTCTGTTAGAAAACTGAATAAGATTAGAAAAGATCTAGGAAAAATCAACAAATAGGGAGCTCATTAGCACCCAGGTTGAATACTCTGCCTGTCAAGTTATCAATCAAAATGACAACAGAAAAACGCATCAACACTTGATTATACAGATTTCAGATTTTACTGATTCCCTGGACACTGCTTCTGGGGCTTAATGGTACAATAACAAGTTTTTCGTTGGTATTCACAAGATAATGTGAAAGTCCAAGAAAAAACATAGGATCATTTTCAGTAAAACTACCAGAACTCTTTATATATCTATTTCTGGTAATAGATAGTAGACCTTGGTCAAGGCTTAAAGAGAAATGAATCCCAACATAATACCACTATTCCAGAAACTGTATCTATAGAAAAACGACCATTACTGGCGCCTTAAAAGTTTCTTACGCAACATTAAACAGAGTAAAGTTTCTCATGCTAATGAGTGTTCTTACATCACATCATTCTTTTAGCAGCAATTATCACTGACTGATCTGATTTCTAACGAGAGAAAAGACTGCATTAATTAATCCACAGACCTCCCACCTCCTGTGGAAGTTGTAATTACAACATTCTGCAGTGAGAGTGTTTCTTTTACTTCCACAATGCTTTGTTAACACAGACACACACACACACATTAATTAAACCTCCTACAGGAGTGTTCCCATGGTATAGCACCATCACCAGAGTAAAGCCATTAAATGCAGTAGGTCAAAAACAGACCGTCCCTTTTAAGATACACTGTGCTGATCCTAATTAGCCAAGTTTGTGTGGCGTATTTATAGCTGCACTGCAAACTTTAAAGTTTAAAGTTAAATGTATTGCATAAATGAGAAATGTTCTCTGACATTACATGAGTAAATCCGAGGTTTTCTAAAATGTCAGAACAAGCGCACGTTCACACACATAACATAACATTCCAAAAATTCACGGTGAAAGCATGAAATCTGAAAGATGCAATGAAATAGTGGTGGTGGGATTTGTACAATGCCACACCCTAAAAACAAAAGTGTTAATCTGAAGGATTACCTGTAGAGTCATATGTTACATTACTGGTAATTCACATTCAGATTATTTAAGATCAGTGATTATTTCGGGTAGTTTAACAATGTTCCGCTGTTTTTATTTTGTATGTCCACTACATGGGTTGAGTTAAACACTTCAAATGTACAGTATCTGCTTCACAGTAAAAGCCCTCCACTGATGCCTGCTTCCTCCATAGCTTACTTAACTAAGATATGTGATGATGTTATAGTAGAACAACTGCAGGTACATGACTTAGCCCTGAATGTATTTATATATCTGTTAATTTTCTCAATTTTTTTGTTATAGAATCAGACACTGCAGCTCCATCGAAGTAACAGCTAATGTCTACTGTCTGATGTCCCTGTCTTTGTAAGTGTTGATTGTGGAAGTTCATATCCCCAGACAAACAACATCCAGTTCTTGTGTCTGACACAAACAGAGAGTATTAAATAGGGATACGTTTAAAACATGTAATGTTCTTTAAAAAGTATTGACAAATTAATCTTCAAATGCTAGCCAACAAAGTTTGTATGTGCTTTGTTTGGCAGTCTTGATACTAAAAGGGCCTCTGCATTTAATTATATCTAATTTACAAGATCAATATCATTGATTTGGATGTGCCTGGGTTTGTTTTAGCATTTGGAACCTGTGATCAATTAAAATAATGGATTCATCAAGGAGTAACTGAAATTCCCACACCAGCTTTATTCTGTTAGTGTTATTGCAGAATGAAATGCTGACTGTTTGCCAAGAGTGTATATTGTTCACAACAAACTCGTCATCATGAATAACAAAGAAGGAGTGAAGATCAGACCATTTCACGTGACTAATCATGGTTTAAGGGAGAGATGTTTAAGCGTTCAGTCATCAGCTCATTCTCCAGTGAAGATGAAAAAAAGAGCAGTGTGAAGAAAGAAAATCATCTGCAATGGTGAGATGAAAAGACATACGAAGAGAAGACTGGCTAAATGATGACATTAACATTTCCATAAGGTTGGCAAGGATGAAAAGAGAGAAAAGCAGCATCAAGAAAGAGTCACCCTGAAAGAAGGAAAGATAACATTAGAATGGTGGAATATCAAAGAAAGAAACTGAGGATTGGCTGGATGTAGATGGGTGAGGGTCATGATTTCTTCGAAGGGATGGAAATGGTGATACAATGAAGAATTGCATGACGAGAAAGTGTGGAAGGACAAAGATTGAAGGAAAGAGGAAAAAGGATATGGGTATGAGCGGGATGGTACAGGTGGCTAATTCTCACCTCCAAGGGGGTGGAAAGGGTGACAGTAGGGGAGCTGAGGCTACGAGGTCGTCGGACTTGGGGCTCATGGAGGTGGTTGTTGGAGGCAGTAGAAGAGGAGGAGGGGGTGGGTGCGGGTGCCAGGGCCGAGGCTCCTCCTGACGCCGCTGCCGCTGTTGCTGCTGCTGCTGCTGAGGTGCTGGCTCCGTCTTCAGTCAGCTGTCAGTAAGAATAGCACTTTTAAGGTTAGGTGGCGTTTTGAATAAGGCAAACGGTTTCCGCGAAAACAAAACTTGTTCTCATCATTAGCCATGCGGTCAGAGATGCTGCCAGAGATGCTGCCACCAGAAAGGTCTGGATGCAAGCTAGGAAATGAGTTCCTAAAATCTCAAAAGCAAAAAAAAGGCCCAAGACAATCATTTATGTCACCCAAAACATAATTATTAATTAACTACTGGAAAGATGAAAGTTAGTGTTTCTTACAACCCTAACCCAAGTGGCTACTACAATGGGAAAACCTACATTTACGATGGGCCACAACTATGTTCCAAAGACAAAGCATTGCTATGAAACTGCAATGTAAATCATTTGCAGTATCCTCTCCTTCTGAGTAACAACAAAAACAGATGAGAATCGGAAAAGACTATGTGATGACAGACAACACACAAACAAGTATAATATAACCTGCAGCGTTCGGATAAAAGCAGAAATGAAAGGGTGGATTTCAAAGAGGAGAGACATGAGCATTAAACATACACCCAGTCCCATGTAGCAGTCTCTCCCTGAGCTCAGACAATGTGGAGCTGCCTCAGTTGCAGACAGAAAGACAGGGGAAGACAAGTGGAAAAAACAGGGCAGAAATGGGAAAAAGGGAGGGAAAAGTGGTGGTTGCATTTCCATGCCAGGGTTTAGAAAGGCGTGACCAATAAAGAGTTGCACTGCATCCAGAGTACCAAACAAAATGCTAGACAAGAGAAGAAAGACATAGAATAAAGTTGAAAAGAATTGGAAACCGGACAGAGAAAGACAGAAAAAGAGACTCTGAGGTTGCAAAGCTGTGTCTCTTTCCGTCATTCTTTATGGCTACACAGAGGAGAAACACATGGGGGAATAGAGGAAGAGGTCCGAAAAAACAGGCCTAGGCCATGACAGGGGCCGGGGTAAGATCCAGTCCCATGCCTAGAGTCCAGACAGCCTTCAGGCCTTCTGTACCTGCACAATTGGTCTAGTCCAGGTAGTGGTGCGGTTGTTATGGTTGACGTAATAAGTTCTTCCCTTGCCGTCCTTCCTCTCCTCCCATCCAGGGGGCAGGCCAGGGGTGGTCAAGGTGTAAGCAGTCGCCGAGGGAGACTGGCCAAGTGTAGAAAGAGAGCAAAGCAAAGACAACTCATCAGTACAGGCGGATATGCGTAGAGACATGTGGAGGGAATCTTTTAGTATTTTAAAATGATTCTGCACGGAAAGGGAGTCAAAATTATTGTGCGTACAAGTGGATAGAAACTGATGTTTTCAATAAAGTCAAGTTATTCCAACATACCACATATTTTTTTCATAAAATCTATCAAGAACACAACAGCTTTAAAATCTCTTCCCATTTCAGCTGTGCAGCACAGTGACAGACACATTTTAGGTATAATTATGACAAAAGATTTCTAATGGAAAAGAAGGTGATTGTGTATGATGTGAACCTTCCCACACAAAACCCAATCAAACACAGAGAAGTACTAAAATAAACACCACATGGGGAAAACTAGTGGATCATTACTACTTCGCTGAGTGAACTATTAACCATTTGCAGAATTAAAATTACTGAAATAGTTAACCAAACAATCACAACATTACTGTGGTGATATTTTAGATATGACAGAGCAAAGATAGCACCCTTGAACATTGGACATCAGAGATATTTTTGAACCAGGACCTCCCGTATTTGGATCAATTACCTTGTGAAAAATAATGTGTGCAAAATTATGTCTTAGATACATACTTTAATCAACATTTAAGTAATTATAAATATTGAGTTGGATACCCATTATTAAAGGACACGGATCTGGATCAGGGACAAAAAAAACTTGATGGTCCCTGTTGGCCACATTTTATAATGCTGCTTTATGGCTTGTTATCAGTGGCAGTACTTAATATTTACTAACATGGTGCCACGTCGAGACACACGCACACACACACGTACTCATGTATACCACATTCACAGCAACTTTGGGACAAGTGCTCATTTAAATAAGCTCTTCGGCATGTTGTAACATACCCAATAAAAAAACTAAATAAAGAGGGATTTATTCAGCTTCATCAGCTGATTGTTTTAGAGAACAAATCAATCACCCGCCAGCAAGGATGTACATTTTCATGAATGTTTACACAAAGTCTTCAGTCTATTTCAGAAAGAACGTTTGTTGTATATTTTGTATGCATTAAGTGTCATATCATAAAAACTAAACATAATATAAATGACTGATAGTCCTCACGTGGCTTTCTACCTATCAAAAGTTTTTTTATTAAGATTATTCACAAAACTAGTCAGGACACATGTGGCCTATCCTATATGGTGTCTGGGAACTAATAGTTGTACAACTGATAGGGTTTAATCTGTATATAAACTGAGATATTACCATAGACTCCTCACCACCTGAGACAGTTTGAGCTCTTGTTCTTCTGGTCTGGGAACCCTGCTGATAGTAGACAACAGGGGAAGGTCTTTAGTTCACAGTATGTTAATGTTTTCATTTCCAGGGTGGAAGGAATGGGGCAAGCGAGAGTCTTTGGGCAGTAGTGCAGGTTGAGTGAGGAAACACTGAACGCACAAAAAGGGGGGAATTAACTTTCAAAGGAGGTGAGGAGTGACAGAAAGGGAGGAGATTCTTGAGATTATGGGCCATGGTGGGAAAGTGTGGTGGCTGTGATTGAAGAAAAAAAGAGAGGAAACCCACTGAAGTATACGAGCTGTGAGGCTGATGGGTAGCAGGAAGGAGTACAATTAACTTGGAATTAGCTGTAGTTGTGATTAGTTGACGTGATTTTAGTGTGCTGTAACTTCTGAGTAAAGTAAATCAACTTTAATAAGACAAAGAGAAAAATAAAGTCAGTCTGAGCCGTAGATGTTATCCAGCTTAGATTTCCCTGTAGGAGGGAAGACACAGATTCTTTTCTCTGGGCTGTAAATTTAATCCCCAGCCAGTGCAGCATCTTTAATCTCAACCTACGTAGAAAATGACATTAAAGCTACAGTAACACCAGTAAGAGAAAACAGCTCTGCGACCTAGAAAGCTTACAGCAGTGAAAGTGAATTACTGTGCTGAAGTTCAAATAAAGTTCACAAAAAGTGTTTGAGTCTCCAACAAGAACTGGAAGAAAATTCTCAAATGTGGAAAAAAAATAAACACACAAAAAAGTGCAGTTTCATTGCCACAAGCAAGATAACAATATCAGTGTAGTTCAGCCAGCAGTGCTTTAAGACGTGCTGGATGTTGTTCTGCTTATTCTAAACTACATAACCTGGACAGTTAGAAACTACTAGCACCACTGTTGCATCGCACTACCAACCCTATAAAAGTAAACAGCCTTATAACAGCAGAGAGAACGACCTCAATTGTTATTTCTAATGTCAAAACCTTAAAAGAAATCAAAAATGGTCACACATGATCTGCATTTAGCCATTTTGACAAATTTTAAATCAACCCAAAATCTCCTATTTAAAAGATAAGTATGGTGATACTCTATACAATATTCTATATAAATCCCAAGACTAAAACCAACAATTAATTGATTATACTAACAAGTATTGTCCGTGTAGCAAAAGCCTGATATATAGTAGCTTATTCCTTGGTGCTGCAGGCATCCATCGTTGTTCAAAAACTATTAAAAACACATCAATGAGCCATATTTGCGCTGGCTCCGTAAATACACACTGGAGCGCCAAATGTGTATTAATCCGTGGTTAAAAATAGTCTGAAACAAATGTACTTTCAACCTGTTTGGGTCAAGCTTGCTAAAAACTACCTTTTTTTTTATAAAAACAATATATTTGTGACCCATAAAACTGTCATCTTCAGTGGTCAGGAATTCCTGAAAGTACTGTAGAGTGACAGACTAACAAATTATTGGTTATAGTCTTTTTATATTACAGGAAAACTATAGAATCATTCCAGCCTTATCCATTAAGGTTAACTAACTTCTAATCAGAAGTGTAGGATACACTTATCCAAGAGGCAATCTCATATGCATTAGTTGGCACATACAGCACCCCTCCACCTACATAAACATTTTATATCATTAGGAATTGTGTGACTGTAACCAACCTCCCATCAGTCCTCGCACTGACACAATTATAGGAAACTTCCCAAACATATGGTTTCCTCTGGTGGCTTCTTAATGAGCCTACTGTTGTCCAGTCCTTAGAGACTTGCCATTCAAGTGAAAGGCTGACATCAGCACCTGTACTTTTCCTTGGCTTGACAGAGCCAAGCTCACTGCTGTGACTCAGCTATGTGACAGACATCTGACTCAGATCTTGTTACGGTTTGCTGAGCTGAATCTCAACTGATGTGATGACTCTGAAATCTCTGGGGAACGTTTGATCTGATGTGCTCCTGTCCTTAATCTTAATTGCTAATGGTTTCTACTGGAATGGTCATTCTGCTGGCACACAGCTGTAAAGCCGACATTTCAACAATACATCATACATAGTTGCGAGTGAATCACGCAGAGCAGAGAGTAGTGGTGGGAGAGCAGGGGGAGGAAGAGGTGTGGTTATCCTACAGAGCCGAGAAGGCAAAAGGAAGAACAGTAAAATCGAAGAAGCATAGTGAGCAGGAAGGAAAAGGTGACGAGGAAGCAACACCTGCCTAGTACGAACAAGTGAAAATCTGAAATGCAAGCAAGAGCAAAGAAGGTGATTTAAAATATTGTACACCCGCAGCACTGAGGCATGCCAACAGACAGGAGGTAAGTGAGACAACAATGCCTGGCTGCTTAAGGCATTCAGAGAACAAAGAAAAGGATGTTCACTATGCTACACACTACTAGCAACGCAACAAAGAAAGGGAGGAAGTCTAAAAAGAAAGAGAGCAGGATGGAGGTAAATGTGGGGGTTTGGAAATATGTACCATAAGAGGAGGGGCCTGGGCCTGATCACTGACACCATCCGTCATACTTGAGGATCGGAGTCTGTTTGACATCTGGCCCTGTTAAAAAAAAAAAAAAGTAAGTGAGGGAAAGAAGAAAAAAACTTTATTGCTAGCACTGCCTGCAACTGTAATGTACAAAATTATTTACATTACTGCTAATGTAATCAACGAGACTAACTACAACTGCACCATTCAGTCATTTAAATGTGGAGTGTGGGTTGGGACTACTTCAAATTGCATTGTTGAAGCCTCACCAGAGCAGAGCTGGGACCTGGCACTTCGCCGTTGGTATCAGGAGTGAGCGACAGCCGCAAATTTAAATCTTCAGAGAACTCCTGCGTGACGGGTGTCGGCGGGTGTTGTGGTGTCAAGACGGATGAGGGGCCAGGTAGAGACTGGGTCATGCTGTCGTTAGGATCCTCTTCCGTGATGAGCTCCCAGGACTACAGCAACAAACAGACGCAGCCATGAATCAATAATCATATTTTATCTCTTGTTATAGCTGTGGCTGAGTATGTGTATGCTTTACGTATGTGTATATTCTTCTCTCACATTGTCCAGGTCCCTGGGCTCCAAGTGCTCATTCTCCAAGTCTTCACTGATGTGGCGTCTTGAACGGAAAACTCGGTGTGCTTCCTGGTTGATCTGCCGCTGTTGATTGTCACTCTCAGTCTCCGAAATCACATCTCTGAAGGAGTACAAGCGATTTGATGCAAAGCAAAGTGTTAGCAAGTCACAAAATTGATAAGTAAGGTAGTATTACAGTAAAATAAGAGAAGCCATTTTTGGCCACAGTCTACCTCCCATCATTCTAATGTTTACTGGCTCATTCTAACAGAGGAGGGAGAATGAATTTGAGTATATGTTGAGGATACATTATATGTGTCTATCATGCTATTGTTGTTTCTCCATTGCATGTTTTATTAAAAGAACAGTTTTGAGAACTACACTTATTCACATTCCTGTCAAGAGTTAGATGTGAAGACCTTCTCAATTAACTCTCAATGAAAAAAAGGCAATAGACAAATTTACCAAAATATAAAAGTATTGGGTAACAAAGATTTTCTCATTGAACTAATGTAAAAATATTTATTAAAACTAAAAATGGGAGTAGAGAAATCAGGCATACATGTTGGAGGGCCGTTTCCACTGTGTAGAGCGCTTGTTGTGGTTGACATAGTAGGTGCGTCCCAGGTTGTCCACCTTCTCTTCCCAGCCTGGGGGCAACGGGGGAAGCAGCTGCTGAGGTCGCTGCGAGCCCGAGTCTGCAGACTCGTCCCATCCCTGGAAGAGAAAGTTCAGATTTCTTGACATAAAGTTGTAACTCACTGGTAGCTCAGGCCAAAGATCCTGTGGTCACAGATATCCCAGTGAGCTGACAGCTTGTCAGACACGCATGAACATCAGCAAACCGGTCCGATTTAAGAGGGGATTCAAGCATGGAAATGCATCAAAGATGTTGGATTCAGTTGAGGCTACGAGTGCTGTGTTGTGGTTTAAGATGTTTTGGTTTACATTTACCGGTATTTATTTTTGTCTGACAAGTTACTCGCTGGGTGGGATATCTCCGACCACAAGATGTAAGACTAAGCTAATGGGCATCTATATCCCTTCCAGTGTTGACAAATTTGAATTCTCTCCTTACGGAAAAAAAAAAACTGAGTGGGGCTGGCATAATACTTTTCTTTTTGGAGATCAGAGTACAGAAGTAAAAAAAAAAATCTAGAGAGTGAAAATGAGGGATTTTGTCACATTGAGAAAATTTAGTGAAGGGAGATTAGCAGAGTGGCACTGAAGTTTCCGTACTTCCGCTGCTAAATGTCACCTTTTCCTTGAAGCCTTTGACTCTCTGAAAATGTATAACACCTTTCTTGCACTTCACAAGAAACTCACACATACACATGCAAGTAAAAGAGGAGAATCTCCTATTTCTCCAAATAACAGGCTGTATTATAAATGGTTTTTCCTTACCCTGACCTGGAAAAGACTTATACCAGACTCTGGCAGCAAGCTGCTGCCTGAATTCTTAGAGAAAAGAATAAAAAGAAGAGCCATCCTGTCTCCTCTCACTCCCAGCAAAAACCACTCTCACATTTTCTATTGGTCCAAATTGAGAAACTGGCCTTCATCTTTAAGCTTAGAACTGTGTTTTCTTTGTGTGGAAGGAATAAATCTACAACCGGTTTTGGCTTCAGGTTATTGTGTACAAGACAGTCAAAAGGATGCCTAAGGTAATGCTAAGTCAGCAGTTAAAACAAACTTGGCAACAACGGTCGCCAGGACCTTACCTCAGCCTCCTCCCTCATCTCTCCAGCCTCCTCCTCTGGTCCTCCTAGTTTTGGCAGATAGGCCATCTTCAAACGTAGGTAACCCTTCACCCTGGACTTGTGACTAGAAGGATAACATCAGCAAAAATGGCCCCGGTTGAAAGCAGCACATCATAACCAGGTAGCCGGCACCCTCATAGCCCCTATTAGGTTAATGCTTTGAAATGCAGGTTAGTTTCCAAACTGCCTATTAGCAGCAGATGGTCTTTCACCTTCAGTGTTCAACTGACCGTCACATGAACTTAACTGCTCGCTGCAGACATGAAACCAGTCTACATAGTGCTGCAAATCATAATTAAAGTCACTTTAAGTTTAATAATCTGTCAGTGTCTATTCCACTTGCTAATGGGGGCATACCAGACACAATTTAACCTGAGATATGTTACTTGTATCTAATTTCACTGTTTACTTGCCACATACTGTTACACATTTATATCCGGTAGAAACTGACCTTCTGGGGCGCAAGAGGAAGTCTTTAAATGTGTAGGGACGCTCCATAGCAGGGTCCTCTGTCTGCAAATTAAGAGGAGGCATTTGTTGATCGTAATCAATTGAATACAAAAGTAAATACACGTTAGAGTATCAAAATATCAGAGTCATGAGTTTGCAACACGCCTGGAACCCTCCGCACAACCATCCCAGGATCATTATGCAACAGTGAGCCTATCCTGTTACATATTGAACAGCAAAAAGGTCTTTTGTAATTCACAGCAATCTCCCACTGCTTTATAGCCAAACCAGTCCAGACTGGCTGCTCACCACATACTGCTCTGTAACATATTACTGATTCTGACAGTTTCCATACAAAAATTACAATCTTCAGTGCAAGTGTTGTATAAAAAATAATAATAATATGAGATGTGACAAAGCTGTTTGGCTCAAACTGTGCTCAACATATTGGACATTAAGAATTGATATTGAAGATTTGTAAATGAAAACATTGCTGTTAATAGCCTGTAGCAACATATTATGTGTGACTAGTGTAAAACAGGGCTAGGTACATCATCTTTCACCTCGGTTTCATGCTTTTTGGTGCATGAAACTGTGGAAAAAGTTGAAGTAACAGAAGCTTCCAAAAGGCAAATCTAACTACCAGATTGCTGTAGATGACTCAGCATGGCTGACCTGATTAATGAAATGTAAAAGAGGAGTATTTAGAAGAAGCTGCTATAGAAAGTAAGGTGATGACTAAAGTAATGTCCAGTAACTATGAATAAGACTGCAATTCCTACGACATGCAGTCATACATGAAAATAAATGAATCTAATGAAAACACACATATGACGCAGATGACATCATCTATACAAGCATTGCAGTCTCTTATTCATGCTCAGCTCAATTGGTTCAATGGCTACATTAAGCATTTCAGCATTAGCTGCATCAGGACCAAACATTCACTATCCCATCCACTGACTTCAACTCTCAACACGACTCAGTTTTGGCTTTTATCTGCTGCTAATTTCCTGGACCTATGGGAGCGAAATAGGACATTAATAATTAACCCCAACACATTTTACTGATATGCTTTTAAAAGCTTCACAGCTTAGACAGAGCAGCAGCAGCAGCACAGCTCTCAACTAAGTCGAGAAGGTGCTGCTTTAGAATGATCTGTAGGTCTTTTTGTTTGTGTTTCAGGTCCTGTTCACGTGAAACCTAAACAGTAAAAACTGCCAAGCAGCACACACTGGTTCTGCATGTTATTGTTTACAAAAGCTGTTATCTCCCAGCAGTCCACAGTTTCCAAGCGAGTACATGCGAGTGTGTGAATTTGACAAACGTAGCTTTTTCCATTGAGAAGCAGTCCGCCCTCAGGACAGTCACCTCTGTTTACATTCTAGACAGACAGCTTTTCTTTTCTAACAAGCAGCAGTGTGCTGTTTGATCACAACAACACAGTATTTGTGTGGCTAGCACTTTCTCACACTCAAGACAGACACAACAAATAAAAAACCACTCTTTTTCTGACCTTCACAGAGGTTTATCAAGTGGAGCAAAACCGAAGATAAGAAACAGCTGAGTATTCAAAATAGGGTTATAACAGTCAGCCTAGACACACACACACACATACATGCAAATAACTCACCGGCAAATGACTGAGAGGAACATCAACTTGTCCCAGGAAATCATCTCTGGTCTAGAAAAGAAAAGAAAAGAAGGTGGTCATCTTCAGCAGCTTAATTTTAGATGCAGCAGGTTTTTGAGTGTGTTTTGGGAATACCAAAATTTCCAGCAGGGGAAGTGAGGGGAAAAACCACAATGTCGAGGTGAATAACCTAATGCACCCAAAAGTCCATTTTGTGTGTATTTATCAGAGTGAAAGAGACAACTATTTTAATTTCATGGACAGCTCCATCCAGAAATAACCGCTAACCTTTTTTATGGACACCTGTAGTCATTTTAAATGGTTGCCAAACCATAAAGTGCAATTACATTTGAGCAATTTCTTCCATATGTTTCTGAAATGATCATACAATATTTGCTCTAGTTTGTTGTGGCTTATCTTCTCTGCCAATTGGCACAGATTTCCAGAAGTGTCCAGGAAGAAAGGCTGAGTCTAGGGTTTTATTTCTGGACAGGCCTTTGGTATCATTTCATAGGAGAAGAACCCGTGAGCCCAGCAAGGAAAAATAACATCCACCGCCACCAGATTGAAGCCAAGTCAGCCAGACAGAGGGAGAGAAGGACAGCAGTCACAACAGGGGAGAACTAGGGAAGGTTTGTGTTTCAGATTAAAGAGGCCCGTAGATTTGTCCGTCCTTTTGTCAAAATTAATGCAGACTCGGAGGAAAAGGGGGAGATTGACGGATGATTGGGCTGCAAAGCAGCAGCCCCCAGCAGTGATTACCTGTGTGAGATGGAAAAGGCCATTCTTGGTAGAAGCCTGTGTGTGGGACACAACCGATTTAGACAACAGGCATTAAACTAACAATGATGTTTGTTTGTAGACACTGGTTTGACAGGAAAGGCTGAGTGTACACAATATGTGATACTGTTTTTCAGTTTGAGTTAACTTAATGGGTCAACAAAAAAACAAAAATTACCCCACTGTTGTCAACTGAAGAGTCTCTGAATAAAAGAGCAACCTGGCAGTCTCTGTACACTGCACACAAGGTTTCTTTTAAAGAAATTTCTTTAATTTCATTTTTGAGGTTTTAACGCACAACAGAAGAAATGTTGTGGCATCTGTAAAAGTTGCTCCACTGCTGCACAAAAGTAGCGCAGTCATAAAAATTCAATATTGAGTTATGGAAACGATTTCCAACTGAACTTTTAATGATATTGTGGTCCCTTTTTAAATTTGAGTCAGAAAAGAAGAGTTTTAAAGAAAACGTGCACATGAAAATAGGTTCAAAAACCACTTCTTTAATCCATAGCACTTTCTTTTATCTTATCAAAAGTAGCTTTGGAATGTCAGTAAGTCAAGTAATCTAGTAAAAACAACAAAAACTTAAGGCTTTAGCAATTGTACACCAGCACGGTTGGTAATATCTTACAACTATGCTGACCAAGTCCCAGTTTTTCACACTGATACAAGGTTAAGATATACAGCAATCACACGGTTTATTCTGATCATCAGAGGGAAAAAATAAAAGCAGTGTTGGGAAGAGAGTGCACTGGGCTACCGCCGCAGTTATCAGGCCTGGAATTCAATGGTGAAAGGTTACAAATGAGTCACATGAAAACACTGAGTTATTAATGCACAGGCACGTAAACAGACACTCGTGAATGCATGTGTACTCCCTCTCCCTGTCTCTTTCACATACACCTACACTGTCACAAACACACACACATACACTTTAAACAATTTCTTCTTGGAAAAGCCAGAGTCACTACTGTGTAAGTTACAGCAGTGTCTGCTTTCATTTCCCAAACCAACTAGACAGTTAATTTATTGTTTGCATAACTCCCAAGTAAGCTTAATCTGAACTAGGAGAGAGCAACAAAACAAACCTGGACCGCAGAATAAGTACGACAGTATCATATGACACTATTTTCGTGTGTTGTTCTGGAACCTACAATGTGAATTTTGGAAACACATCGTAACTTTGTTTTGAAAAGAGCTTTATAAATAAAGTTTAGAATTACAATTAATCTTGCAAGCCTGCCAAAACTTTCAGCACTGATGAGTCACTACGAGATTTAATATTCGCCTGGAAATCTCATTTTCTAACATGCTTGAACCTACAGCAAATAGTGTAGCTAACCTGTAAAACATTCAGTGGCAATGGCAGTATCCCATGGGACACATACGCCTGGGACATGCGGCTGTTTTTTTCTGTCCTCAACAATAACAAGCATTTTAAGCTGTGGGTATGTGTATGCAGAGGGATATAATTGCAGAGTCATCAAGGGGTCACAGTTGAGCCTGCAGCTGCCTCCCAGGGCCAGGTTACGCTCAGAGAGGGAGGGTGCCACTAACGACCACAAGGAGGAGGAGGAGGGATGATGAGTTCATGAGCCATGAGGCGGAAGGGGGAAGCTAGTTTAAAAAAGGTTATACAATAAAACACAAATAGGTCAATTCAACCAAAACACAAAAAACGTACTTCTCACATACTTGTAGTTGTATGCACATAGTTTAAAGTTTTGTATTTGTTTCTGAGAATTCTGCCACTACGCAACCATTGGAGGTGAATGTAATTTA
Organism: Morone saxatilis; assembly: GCF_004916995.1. Taxonomy (NCBI): domain Eukaryota; kingdom Metazoa; phylum Chordata; class Actinopteri; family Moronidae; genus Morone; species Morone saxatilis. The sequence goes on along the minus strand of NW_023339774.1, from coordinate 15,261,325 downwards.
ATTTGTGGTGCTCAGAGAATTGAAAAATGAAAGTCAACAGCAACATTCCTGTCCCTGTTACTCTGGTAATCCATAGAACACATTATCAATAGCTTTCAAAGACATTGTTTATGGAGAAAGGCGTTGCTCTTTATTTGTTTTTAATGCTGCACCACCAATCAAATTCCATTGATTCATATTGGACCTGAACAAATAAAACCAAATCTATCAACAAGCCTGAACACCACAAGAGGTAAGTGATAACAACTTGCAATGCTAACTGTAGCCGTACTGAACTGCCATGCATGAAGAAGAGGTAACGGACTGAGAGTTTATGATATAGAGCGACCTGGAACAAGTCCAGCCTGGCACTGAAGTGTGAAAAGGTTGTCTCACCTACTCAACAGTCTCCGTGCTGACACAACTGAATTACAATGCAATGCAACTCTAGACCAGAGCTGACAGAGAAAAGCCCTTCACAACAATAGCAATATGAATCCCTTTCACATGCTACTGGACCAAAATAAAAAGAGAACACCCCCCCCCCCAATCCATCCACAATCCCATCTCAGGTAAATATAGCAAACCCAGTGGCCTGTAAGAGCTCTTTGTGAATGGCAACAGGGGGACGTCGAGGCAGAACTGTAACGAGGGCATGGCACGGTGGCATAGCTGTCTGCAGATAGTCTAGCTGGCACACACACAGACACTCACACACACAAAACATACACTCGTAGTATCCAATGCAGGGCTTTAAAAAGGGGCACACCAACTCCAGGCAACCAGTTGGGGAAGACCTGTCATTATGGTCTAAATGAGGATTTCCTTGTTGCATGAGAAACGGGAAGCCCTGGGGTAACACAACACCGTGTGCCTTAAAAAGGGATAGGAGAAGGTGTGTAAAACACATTCAAGTATGGCCTAAGTGCTGTCAAAACCATGACTAAAAATATATTAAGATTGTTGATGCGCTAGTGAAGAACAACCAAAGCCAGAAATATTTTACCAATCTTAGACCATCTTGGATTTATAACATTTAAAATCAAGAGTAGCAATTCATAGCATACTGCAGATATCCTTATTATCTAGCCTTAACTGTCAGGAAGGCAGGAGTAACTGTTTTATCAAAAGTTATATTCATGTAAATAAAAGCCTGACATAGCAAAATCCTCATGAACCATATACGTTTTTTCCACGAACAACAAGCGAATCTGGCAAGAAAAGACACAAATAATATATTATAAATGACATAAAATATATTAAGTGATATAATTCTGATAAATTATGAAATATCCCTTTTTTAATATTGCCAACCCCAATATATTTCTCTCCCTCCCCACTGTTAATTTCTAGTTTCAATTCCCCCAGGTTTTTTTTCCCCCACAGATGATGAAATATAATTATGTACTTATTCCCCATATTTGTCAGTTTTGTCTAAACAGAGAGTGAAGCACAAGCAGACATGTACACAGGCAGGCAATCACCACAAGATGGTCCTTTTAACTTCTGCACTTTTAACTGTAGCAGAAAAATTGACACCCATAATTCATGAGACAAGATCAGTTCGATGTTTGATTAGACAAGAGCAGAGGAGCAGAATTGCTTGTTGACTGCCACCGAGGAATGCACCTCTGATGTGAACAGCCAGGCTCACGCTTAGTGGCTGTGTGTCTTAGTTATTAATCCATGAAGACTCCTGAGTCTTTATGAGAATCTACTGGGAGTAAGGCTCATATAGTCAATGACAGCCCCATTACTTAAATATCTACTATATATTATTGTTATTAATAGCAACTTCAGGTTTCAGTTTATACAAAAAAAGAGGGGTACAGAACGTACTGCTGTTGAAAAGTCTAAAATGATTTCAGAAGAATCTTGTGAATGACAAATTAGGTAATATGACACACTGATTATAAAAGTGCAACCTTTACGTTTGTTTTGCTTCCAAAGCTTGAGCTATACATGATAGGAGAACAGACAGCAACATCAAAAGACTTCAAGCTTTCAGGCATTTCAAGATACTGATAGCGTGTTAAACTTCCCGATCGTCATTTGGGCCATAACGACATCTTAGTTCTTAATCACTCATGGAGCAGCTGCGAGGATACAGATCCATACCAGCCCAGAGCCAAAGAAGACATGCCGCCTGCCCACTCTCAAAATCAACAACCACGCTCGAAACAGACTAAAGATAGAAACAGCCAACTCTCAAAGAGCACTGGCTGCAGTTAAGGGTATTACCAAACTTAAGTGTCACATTTCTGCGAAACAGAAGGCAACAAGTACACAGGGAGAAATTATCCATTCATCCATAAGACTGTTCCTGTTTTCCTTTCATGAGTGAATTGGCCGATGTGTGTAAAATTTCAAATGCCTGTGGTTGTGAAGTGAAAGGAAGCCAGTGTGTGTGATTTAGCTCTGAAACCATGTCTGTGCTTTTCACTTCCCAGAATGTCACCACCCTCTTCCTGCACCGTACGGACCGCTCCTCATCTAGGCTGGATTCAGCGGGTTAAATAAGAGAAATACTACTAACTTTGCGAATTTGATGTGAAATACTTCAGACATCCACAATTTAGGTAGGTAGATTTAAATTTCACCCTGATTTTCATTTGTTCTGTCCATGGCCCTATTAGATGCCCCCCCCCCCTTCTTCCAGCTGCACTACATAAAAGCTATCATGTGTTCAACTAAATGTCATATGAGCGCATTGACCCATCCACTATTTGTTGTAAGTGTTCACTATGCTTTCTCAAATTAATTTCATCATCTTTAAAACTAAAACCTTGCAAGTCTAATTTTCAATTGCCATAATATTTACAAAATCTTTTTAAACTTAAAAACTTTTTCACCAACAGTCTACTAAAGCTTTCCTACAATCTTTACCTTGGGATTATTCCTTGTCGAATCATTGCCAAGGCTCACAACCTGATCTCCACCTCCACCTGGGGTAAAATATATCTTGAAATGAGGCTGCCTTCTGGAAGTATCCCCACTGATTTTGAAAGTACAACCATTAGATCTGTTTCTTCCTTCCATTCTCTGTGTCTCCATGTCTGTTTGGGTCTCCTCTATAGCTTGGCTTTCTCCACCAGTTATATTGTGTTGATTCTCCGGCAACAGCCTCTGATGAGATGAGCTTCTCTCCAGTCGAATTCTCGGGTATCGCACCATGCCGCTACCTCTTGAGCTGATAAAGCCAACATCTGTGCATTCTTCCTGGGATGTAGCAGCTTGTTGCCTGCCCTGGGTCTGATCCTGGTTCTGATTTTGCTGGAGCTGAAACACTAGTCTCTGTGTTCCACCATTAACAACAGAGCACTGGTCCAAGTTCGGCTGCTGGACAGACCAGCCAGTGCCACCATAAGGGAGAATTCTGAAATGCTGGATATCAGAACCATCAAGAGAGTTCCTCTGGATACAAATACCACCAACACTGATACCAGGTTGGCCTCTGCTATACACAGTATGGCCATTGGAACCAATACTAAAGACCCTGCGTTTGGGAAGGTCCGGCTCTGTCAGAAAAGCTTGCGAGTTTAAAGATTCTGGGCTGTAGTATGGAGGAGGCGGATGTTGCGGAACGTCTGCTCCGATCTGTGGTTCGGGATAGGCAGGAGCAGGTCCTGGAGGAGTATAACAGGGTGGCGGGACATCATCGGCATGACCACGGAAATCTCCATTACTCGATCCATTGGAGCGCTGGAGGGAGATGTGCATGGAGGAGCTCTTGGTGGGCCGTGGCTCAGCGTAGGCGGCGAGCTGAGGTATGAACATGGAGGAGCTGCGTTTAAGTGAAGGCTCCGACCGCGTACCGAAAGCTCTTGGTGGGCCATGCTGCGCAGCTGGCTCCTGAGAAGGCCTCGATACCAGAGGAGACTGCATGCGAAGTGGCGTGACCACATCGTTGTCTCCCTGCTGCTCCTCGGAGTCTCCTTCTAGTATCTCCGGGGCTGTGTTACTGCGGCCTGAGCCAAAATACAAACGCAGACGTTGTGCCATTTTCACCTCACGTCCCACAGCTCCCGTTCCCTCTCACTTTCACTCCGACTGGCTGTTTGGTTCTCTCCTCTGGCTCCCGTCTCGGTCTCTTAGTGTCGCCCACTTCTCTCCTTTGGCTGGCTAGATGACTGATCCCCCCCTTTTTTTTTCTTCCACTCTCTCTCGCCCCCCCTCCCACCCTCCTCCCAAACTCTCAGAGTCTCCTCCACAACTTTCCTACCCACAGTAAACTGTTCAGAGAAAGAAGTCACACCACAAAAACTAGACTGTCACTGCAAAAGAGCTGACAACTTTACACTACGCAGTCAAAGGAATGGCAGAGTGGAGGCTAAAGAGAGGAAGGGTGAGGGGGGGAAAGGAAAAAAAAAAAAATAGAAGGATCCCTGTATGCCAGACTCTTAGCACTACCAAGCACTAGCGACAGACAGCAGAAATAGCCTGAGCCGAGTGACGGTCAGCATTCCTGACATGATTGGATAAGAGCGGCCGGCGCTCCTGGTTTCCGAGGTGACAGTGGGTTTCTTGCTAGTCATGTGACTACAAATGGCCCCACCACCTCGTGTTGCAACCCCATGCTGCCCTCAAGTGCCAACTGGCCATCCTAAACACATCCTACGTACCACTGTCCATCACTTCCTCCAAAACATGATCTCTTTCTAACCCCTGCCCATTTCCCTACCTAGTAGTTTTTAACCCTAATAAGTTTCCTCTTAATTTTGACATCTACCACTTAATTCCGTTACCTAAAATTGCTATCATTGTATCTGCATGTAGCTCAGTTCAGCTCTTCTAGTAGCACTAAATATCTTCCTTTATCATCAAAGATGTTGATAAACTAAAATAACTTATCTTAAAATTGTAAATATGACCTTCCCCCTCTACACTCTTTATTAATGGAATAACTTAAGGCCATAACATCACCCTTTCAGTTATAGCTCTGCCTGAGCATCGCACCATTGGACACCTGCAGGGGGAAGGTAGAGAACAAAAGAAGAAAAAGCGATGGAATAAACAGATCCATAGATCTGTTGTATACAAACACACAATCTTTTTCAACGAGTAGAAAAAAACAGTAAGTAAAATTTCCTTGTTGAATTGCCCCTCTAAAAATGTTAAAATTTCCGTACAAATCTGGAGGACAAATTGTGCCCTGTTACTTCTTGTACCTTGGAAACAAAAAAAGAAGCATAAGGAAGTTGTTGCTAAAAATGGACCAGAAAAAAAGGGCAGCAGCAGAGTGAAGAGCAGAATATCTGACAGATTGCAGCTTTGATAAAGCAAACAGCACGTTCCTCTCTGGAGAAAGATATCCAAGTCTTCTTCAAACGGAATAGACTACGCTGTCTCCAGTACACAGCCAAACACTTGACTGTCTGGTGGTTTTATAGGCCACTGTGTTTGCATCCAAAAACCGCCCAAGATACAACTCAGCTGTGATCCTAGTCTGCAATGCTGAAATTAGGCACACACATTATGAGCTTAAGCACTTGTAATATACTATTTGGCTACAGTACGAAGTAAAACAGAGAGACACGTTTTCACAACATACTGTACATTGATGAGAGCATTTTTATACTTTTTGGCAGCAAAGTAATTCACCATTGGATCAGCATGTGAAAATGGGGGTTTCTATGCTACTTTGCCCTGACGCCAGAGTTTGTGGGGGAGTAGTCTGCCTCCATGCACAGAACTGACCCCTATTACAGTTTGGCCTTTCAGAACTTTTTCGCCCAAAAAGCCATTCCAACATCTGACTGGTTCGACCTATGGTTTAGCCCTCAGTGCGTCACCATATCTGTTTCATAAAGCAAGCTGCATAAAAGTTGACAGCTGAGCCACTGATGGTGCATCACAGTGAGAAATGGAACAAAAGGAGAAAACAAAAAATGAAAGTTCTCCTTTGTGGACAAGAGGGCATCAAGGAGACAGAGCAAAAAGGAAAAAAAAAAGGACTGTAGAGCAAGAAGAAATCGTGGCTTGGCAGCCGGTTACACTTGTGTGATGACACACTGCCTACAGCGTTAGGCACAGTCAATAAACGTGTGTGTGAAATGTTATGGAGAATGTTCTGTAGAAGAGAAACAAAATGCCAATGTGTGGTCCAATGGCAATAAGCCCAGCTTGCCAAATGACATAACATTCATGCTTCAAACAAAGCACTACACTGTACTATTGTAGGCCTATTCTTTCTTTACATTCTGTATTAAGTCTCCTATATTTTGTAGCTACATTAGCTGACATTTAGTACACACAAGTAAACCACAATCTCTTGTATGTGCTATAGCGCAAAGCTTGGTCAAACTTTTCATCTCTCCTGACAAATAAACCATAAATTAATGGATGCAAGAGAACAAGCAGCCCCTTCAAAGAAATACAGGCCAGTGGTGGAGAAGCTCTCTTGGCATGCACCTAGAGATAGACAGAAAAGCACCTCCTCAGACATATAAGGAGAGGACAGGGCTTGAGGCTGCCTGTGCTGTGCTTTCTCATGTCATCCTCTTCTATATAGCAACAGAGAGCTTCCACTGTACTGAGGTAAAGATTTCAGCTGCCCTTTTCTTAGAGGGCTGAGAGCCCACCATTCCCCTCTGCAGGGGCGTGTAGAACATGCACACACAACATGCACCAATGTATGCACTGATTTTATCAGTACATGAAACATGAAGATTAAAGAGACTAAATTAGATTTAATCATACAATGTACCTATACATATACCCATATCGTAAATTGATTACATTATCAGGAAAACTACAGGATGTGGTGTCACAAAAATGCACTCCACAAGCCCAAATCTTTCAGCCTCCCACATTGGTCCATGGACAAAAGCAGTAGCCCATAACCTTGGAAGCCCAGACAGGATGCCCCTTATCCAGCCAAAAACATCAATACAATCTTGGACTGCATCTGATGTTTGTTTTATCAAACATCAGACTCAAGATACAGACCGCAGAGTTACTGAGAAGTCATTAGAAACAAATACCACAGCAGTCCTAACCCCTTTCAGGGAAATAGTTGCTTCTTCCACAGAACAATGTCTTCATTATGTCAAGAACCACTTCACTCACCTGTGAAGATGGTTCTTCAAGGTGAAGATGATACATAAGCATGAATTAGTGAACTGATTATCAAGTGCTGTTATTAATTGCTGCAATTCTTGACATTGTACAGAAATTTAATCTAGTTGCCATGGCAACTGAGGGCCTACAATGAGCTTAATTTCACAAGTCAAGGCAGCTAGTGTTCTGGTCTGTGGAGGAAATCTGAGAAATTTGACATAAGATGAATGTAGTAGTTGTTAGTGGACACTACACTACTTACAGCCTTAAAGCAAAGCAATGAAACTAGCAGACAAAACAGGCCATATACGGCCTCTGTTAACTTTTCTTCCACATGTACTGCAATGTGTTCCTTTTGCTAGAGTGAAATCCTGTGATATCAAATCTAGCAATGTGTCAGAGAGTTCTCAAGAAGAAGATTGTGCATACATGAGGGTGCGGATAGAGTCAATACAATTCATTTCAGGTTGCTGAAGATCCCTGTGGCGACATGAAAGCAGATCTATTCTGAGAAAATGGCTTGGAAAGGTGCGCAGCAATGTCAGTTTTATAATCATCACATTATGTTTGGTGGCACATCAATGTTTTAATGGCATAATTGAGAGAAAACCATAAAAGAAAGTACTACTGGAAAGCTCATTACCAATGTCTAAACAGTTTGAAGTAGAAACGAACTGGATGTAAATTAAAAGAGGCATGAGGATTACGGTGGGTGGAACTGAATAAATCAACAGCTGACAGACAAGACATACTGAAATTAAAAATAATGTGTGATACAACAGAGGGAGTGAAGGGTAAGAGGTTATGAAATGTGAATCTTACCAATCTGTTCTCATCAAACACCTCAAAGAGTAGCCTGTGATTCTGCGGACAAACCTGTGTTGGCGACAAAATAAGAAATAATACAGCAGTCATACAGTGTCAACGTATGCAAAGCCAATGCAGATGTACATGCAAACAGTTTGTATGCAACTGCTTTGCTCTTGCATCAACAAAAAAAAAAACACAGAAATACGGCTAGAAAATAGTCAATATTCTTATCATAACAGAACAAAACTATAATTCCTTCATAAATAACCAGTGGGGAATAATCATACACATGTGGCTAGGCTTCTGAAGTCTAATATGGTCTGTTTGGTTACAGTGGTGGAGGAGGTGGGACTCAGCTCTCAGTTAAACTGCAACCAAAGATTAACAACTCTAACACTACCACTCTAGAGTAAACAAGTGCAATAACAGACCACCATAGCGAAGGATATTGGGAAGAAAGGGAATCTGACACATCATGAACTCACTCTGAAGTAGAATTCCTCGTTCCATTTGGGATTGAGGGTCTGAAACACAAAGTAAGGACGTCGTTAGACTAATAAGTATTTCACTGTGTGTTAAAGCACAGTGAACGCCATCATTAGTTTACACAGGAAACAGAACAGATGTATGAAACCTTTCCAACTCATAGGGAGAGAAGAGAGAGCAAGTGAGAAATTAGGCTCAATCTTGTGCGTCAATGATCCTCTTATGCTGTTAGAGGAAGTTTGTAGCTAACAACATGTCCCAGTGATTGGCGTTAGTCCCTAGATTAACAGCCATGAGGATTTTCACCCACTTTCTGGATGGGTCAGCTCGGTATGTGGATGCACAGACTCTCTCCTTCTGCCTCACACATTTGATATTTTATTGGACTGAGAACTACGTGCCACATCTCATTAAAATTCCTTCGGTGATTGAAATGCCTTAAACACCAGAATGTCAATGAAGCCTTAATTTCACAAGTGACTCTGATTAATAAACACTTCACAACATTTTACAGCAGCGATAAAATAACATCTCTGTTAAAACAACTGCTGACATACCGGAATTACAAATGAACCCAGTGCCCTTTGACAAAAAAGTCAGTATAACATTAAAATTAGTCAAATTCTCCCTGATCAAATTATGAAAATCTCCAGAATAGTATGCCAAATATTAATGTTTGGCATAAACTGAGTGTTAGTCCCAGACTCGCTCTTCATTTTTTTGGGTCATATTTGGCATCTTCTTCCTGCCATCTTGCCACAAGCCAAACTCTTAGCATCTTAAACAAAGATGCCATCAAAGGTGTCCCACTTAAAGACACATAGAGCCCATAGAAGAGCCGAGCAGTGATGCTTCTTTTTCTGCTCCACATAGCAGTGCATTGTCAGCTATTTATATCCAATAAGGCAACCATGGCCACTGGCAGCATATGTCTGCCTGCATGGCGGCCTAAGCTGCCTGACTCCAGCAGAGGGTTGGTTGACAGCTACATGAAGCTAACCTTAACTATGAAGGAAAGGAGAAATGTACAATGAAACAGCTTCATCGACATGTATTTCCACAAATCCTAACCGGTGAATAACATGTGACGCAGAAAAAGATGCATTACATGTTACAGGCCCACAGTATTCCACAATGTAAGCAATGAATATGGACATTTGGTTCAAAATCATCAGAGTGGAGTTTACACAAATAGCAAGTAATAGCTCCCCCTGCTGAGTATAGATTTCCTCCCCAAAATAGGCCACTGGGGGAAAAGACCTTGCCTAATGTTTCCCTCTAAAGGAAGCACTGCCTTCTGGGGACTTCCTGTGGTTTCCATCTCTCAAGATGATATGATTGCCTTGATTTTAAGGAAAAGCGGTGGTAGTGCTGGGGGTGGGATTAGAAGGATCTGGTGATTTCAAACCTGTGACTAAAGATGGGAGTGAACAAAGCCACATTTAAGAGGCTGTACAGTAAACGGGTGGTGCAGGTGTGGGAGGAGATAAATGTGGCGGGAGTGGCCGATCTGACGCGGTGCAAACACATCAGAGTTCACTGGGTTTGAAACTAGGGGCAAAAAGGACTGTGCAGGGAAAAAGAACAACAGTACGCTACAGATGCATGCATCAAAGCCACTTCTTACCTTAGGACCTACCTTTTTAATCGTTTTTGTTTGGACTAAAGCAAGCTCTCTGTTTTCATCCGCAACATAGAGGGAAAGTTTGACGTAAGGATCACTGCAGAAACAAAAAAGAAATAAAAAAACAAAAACAAATCAGTGGTGACAAATTGATCTGGAGCCTTTCACAGTTCTCACTTTGTAACAGAGGGTTTCTCCAGGTTTAAACAGGTTCAATTTAAGACTTTTTAAAAACATTATGAATGCAATTTTGGACCCATTTTATGCCCAAACTGGCAAAAAAGTACGAAGGATATGAAGGAAAATATGTTGGTATTGTTACAGCATATAATACAAACAGACCAAGAGTGAAAAATGCAACTTTATACAAGTAACATTAACTTAATTATTCCAATACATTTTCAAGACTTGTAAAAATCATATTGAAGACATTTAAAGGACTCAATTTCAAGACTTTTTAAAACCTTGTGGACACCCTGCTACAGCTCATGCAAATTAACAGGTACAAATCTGCTCCCCACAGACTTTGAAGTAGTCCCAATAATATTTAAAATATATACAGATGATAATGCTGACAGAATACATACATTTCAGTACTGACCATTTCCAACTGGTAAATATAAATGCATCTTTCTTTTTCCATTTAAGAAAATAAGCCAAAATATTATGAACAAAAAGGAACAAAATTATTGACAAGAAGTACAAAATCAGGCCAAACATTAAGTGGTCATTTTAGCTACCAGGCAGTTTTTAATACTTTCAGGTCTTAAAGGGAATCAGGGATCCCCATATTGTACAACAAAAAAATGTGCCTGTAGTGTGCCTAACCTTAGTGAATCCTATTTCCAGCCTAACATCACATTAACTGTGGACACAGGTGCCAGAGCCCATATTGATAGATTATACTGTATGCTTGTTTCCAGACCTGAAACCTGAGTCTGCCACGGTCAACCCAGCAGATAAAAACCGCTTGCATTTAGGTATTGTGAGATAAGGCTATAATATGTTATTGACAAAGCAGAGTGCTAAAAATAGAAACTGGAAAACATTTTGAGGTGAGCAGCACAAATAGTAAGCAGAGTGTATGTGACTGTGCTATTTAAAAAACAGCCAATTGGTTTATTTGAAGGTGCTGACAGGGTAGAAATCTCCAGTGAGTTCTGGATAGAGAGGCAGAGCTGCGCCATTCACCAGGCAGACCAATTACTCCACTGATCTCAGTCCCAGCAGGCAACACGAGGTACAGTGTCAGGTTATAACCTGACCAAAACCTCCCTTTGAAGAAAAACTTTCACATTCATTCCTATATGAAACTTTTTATATTTAAACCAAACCTGGATAACAAGATTACTTTTAGAAAATGTGGTTTGCTACCTTAAATATATTGTCAAAGTTTGCTACTTATTCTGATTACATTTGTCATTTTTACACATTTATATGTATTCTTGTTGTGTCTGTATTCTATACACGATAATACTATTGTGTATATAACACGCAGCAGGTAGTATGTGCAGAGGTGGCGCTGTTAACAAAAAACAAACCTTTTTTTTAAAAATATGATTCTGTGTTGTACTTGCCTTTTATAATCCTTTTATAGTAGGTCACAAATAATATCTGTCTTAGTGACTGCTGTGAATAGATAAGGGATAAGAGATGGCTTCTGAGGGCAGACTGTGCTACAGTAGAGCAAAGTGTATGGGGAACTCATGCTGTTTCACCTGGCTCACTCCTGCTGAGATCTAAACACGGCCTGAGAGAACTGATCCTATATTGTATAACAATGGGTTTTTCGCAGTGCATTTAAAGTATTTTCATATTCATATCAGATTCTATTATAATAACTAACTTGAGAGTAGCTGCAACTAACAATTATTTTCATTATATCATATTTATTCTGCAGATCTTTTTCTTTTCAATTTGCAGAATCTGTTCTATCAAACTTTATGTGCTTAATGCGTCTCACAATATCCTAGAGCACAAGATAACATAATATAATGTCGCGTTTTGTCTGATCAACAGTCCCCAAACCCCTAAATATTCATTTTACACTAATGTAAACTAAGAACAAATTCTCACATTTGAGACCCTAGAATCAAATGTTTTGAATTTTTGCTTTAAAAATGACTTAAATTGGCAATCTATGATCCGAAGGGCTGCCCATTTATTTTCTGTCAAACTAATAGATAACTGACTAGCCGATTTATTCTATGATTCTATTTTAGAGAGGTCAAAGTTTCTCAGAAAGTAGGGCTGCACAATATGGCAAAAACATCATATTGTGATTATTTCTGACGGATGAGGGAATGATTATTTTTGCATCACAAATTGAATTTTCATAAAAAATAACTATTAAAATCGTGATGATGTGAAATTTTTGGGGGTTTGCACCAATTAAACAGATCAAGATTTGTAGTCCAGGGCACCTTTTCAGCACTACAGCACCCTTTTATAAAGCCGCTTTGTCACAAATTTTACCTTTATCAAAACACTACAGCTCTTGCAATTGCATATTGCTTCTGCGATTTGCATATTGCACTTGGCCATATTGCGATTTCAATAATATTTCGATCCATTGTGCAGCCCTACCATAAAGCTTGATTTCTGTCTTTTTCTTCTTATCAACTACTGTGTGTCCTGAAATAACTTCTATCAATGTAACAGTGTGTGTTTTGTCCAATGTGGAAGTAAAAGAGCAAGCTGCAGGCTCGAGGCACATTATCTAATTCCTCACACCAACACAATATCTAGTTGCAGTTTAGAGCTTTCAATCATCACAGATGACACCAAGGCTGTTCACATCATGCTCTGGGTGACACTACATTTGTGTGTTGCATTTCCTGTGTAGTGAATGGCATTTTTATTGCTGTGGCTAGACTTAAACAAGGTTAAAAATTGGATTCGAAACGCATTTCAAACCATGTACGAATGCGTTTTAAATCTGATTTGCCATAATCAGTTTCCATGGGATTTTTTGCCATCCAGAATTGATATAAGCAGCGATCTAATTCCTGTATCGATGTACCCAAAATTAGATTTGGCCTGCCAGCTGGAGCACAGCCATACATTGATTTTAGCTGAGAGGGAGCAAAGTAAAAGCGACGAAGGAATGTGAAATATTAAAAAATATGAAACCCCAACAAAACTGCTGTTGCTTGATTGCAAATTAACGTCTCTAGGAACCCCACAGCCTCTAATTGTGTGTTTGTGCGGTTCTGTGATGTACTGTGACTAAACAGAAACAATGGGCCTACTGTATCTCGATTGCACTGAGACTCCTTCTTGTCTCCTTCCCTCTATCAACAAAAATCCTACTGAGGGAGACAGGCTACTTCAGGTCAACACTTAGAGATAAAAGCTAGCATGGGCAACTGGATTCAAATGGTGGCTCAGTCCACTTGTTATTTGATTGCATGCGAGCACCTCCACTTTCTATCAACACCTCACAAGAACAACAAAAACATAATTATGGGGTGTTTTTTTAGTCCAAAATAACAGAGCAGAACACAAAGGAACACAGTAGTTGTATTACAGAATAGAGCAGCAACAGGAACAGGTTTAGAGCAAAAAGAGGAAAAGAACAAGCCAGCACTGTTTGAGCATCTTATGAGGTGACATACTGCCAAGTCAGCACTGTCTCCTGTGGTAGCTAGCCACACATCGAGACCTCATTCAGTGTTTCTCCATTACAGTTCAGATTTCTCCTGAGCTGCCCTGCCAGCAGGGCATCAGGATGCTCACACATGCACTCTGGCATGTGAGTAGCATTCACACAGCGCTAAACATGCCAGGCTTTTTCTCTGACAATGTCTGCTTTCTCATAGCTCATATACAAAGCATTACTATAACCAACAGTGGGAGCAGTGTTCAAATTTAGATGAGACTTACAGTAGTCATATGGAAATTTCAGCCAGATAACACGCACATTCAAAAATGCTGTTTGTTTTTCCCCATAACTGTATTTGGGATCAAATCATTTAATTCTGATCGTATGAGTAAAGCCTTGCTCCAAATGGGTATTGTCTCATCGAGACTATTCTTAGACATTTGCGTGTTTGTTGTTTACCAGCAGAAGTTAGTGATGAGCATGCAGTTAAAGAATGATAATGTACAATCTTCAGTGAGGCAGCCTGCTCTGATTTCCTGGGATGGCATTACTACAGTACTACTACATGTGTTTGCTTTACATTTTCATGTACAAACCCCTAGACATAGTCTGAACTTTGGACACAATTTAAATTTGTTTTACTCTCTTCCTGTACACCGGAATTGAGCGTATGCCATTAATATTAGTGCAGCAGGGAATGCCCATGAGATGTTCATGTCACTGAACTGTTTTAAACGTGCCTTTGAAAGTAATGGCAGCCTATGACTTCCTTAAGTTAAAACAAATCTGCCACAGTAACGATGACTGGTCATTCTGACTAAGGCAAGTAGATGACAGTCAACTTATCTAAACCCATTTAAAATAAACGGATATTACGCCTACAGTTAGGCCCTGGACTGACAAAAAGATGCGTTCGGCCTGGACTAAGAAGGAACAAGTTCCATTTAGTGCATTAACCAAATGATAACGACTTAGCGTGTGATTGATGGTCACTCTACGTAGTATTAATTGATCACAGCGTCAAGCACTCACATCAAATACAGCTCCACAGAGGGATATTATGCAACATCACATAAAAGTTGTGATAAGAGTGGGCACAGAATCACACATGGGGAAAGGAGATCAGACAGCATAGGACAAAGGTCCCGGGATGGACATAACGCTTCAAAAGACCCTCAAAAGTTCAATATTTGTGTTTTCCTACATGTGGGAAAGTATGTGGCATGTATAATTATTAGTCAAACGCTTTAATCTGGAAAACTGTAATAGAGGTGGGTTATGAATATGACGGGCAGGTAGGTAATCATTGATTAACACTTGGAGTTCAAGGTCTTCATAAGTAAAAGGAATGTCGTGAATGTGTGCAACTGTGCTGTCGGAGGTTGAAAGGACAGACTAAATGACATGTCTACACGTTATGTATTTGGTCTTGTGTTTGGCTTTTCTCATATGGTTAAATATTGTGTGTTACCAAAAAAAAAATATGTGTGATATGAGAGGGGCAACACCAGGGCCAGACCAGGCGTGATATAACGGTGTAACAACTAATAAAGCTCTGATGAAAACAGCATTTTCTCATTTCTCATAAATATGCTCACCTGGCTCCAATGATGTCTTTCTTCGCCAGATCAATTCCTGCAATGACCTTAACCCGCAGCACTCTCGTTTCATGCTGCAGAAAAGACAGAGGCGAGGGATCAAAACATTTAATCAAACTTATGGAGGAATGATCTCATAGCCTCACAATCAAGACACTTCAAACATTTCAAGCTGCTGGCTCAACAACCTGCCTCTTTAAGTCAATAACCCCCGACCTAGAAAATAAAAAGGAGTCGCATCTGAAAAGCTTTCAGTCATGAATTACACTCCCTGACAGAAGACATAAGCTACGAGCAGACTTGCTGACACTTTGCTCACCGGTCTTACTTTAGCTCCCCCTGTGTTTTATGACCATTACGCTAGTCAGTGTGGAAGAAACTGTAGGTTGAGTTAACAACAGCAACATGAGATGGGTCTAAAGTAAAAGCACTGACACACTGCTTCTTGGTGGGTAGTCTGGGTAGAGTTAATGACGTTTATATAAATCCTGACACCAATTCTACTAATAGTTTATCTATGACAATTGCTAGAGAGTAGAGCAAAGAAGGGAGTGGTTGTGGGAACCCGGGCCAACCCAGCTGTTACCTTAGGCCATGGCCCTGTTCAGAGGGTGTAGCATTACTGAGTGTTTACCTCACGCTCACCGGAAATGCAGTGTCTCACAGAATGTAGACCCACAAATGTCTTAAAACCTTGTGGAGACGTGTGATTAAAGTCTGTAATACGGTGAATGTCAACCAAAAAACGTCCAACCCTTTGGAAAGTCTCCTGTGTTGCAATGTGTGGAATTTAGTTACAAGCGTGCCTCCTGTTCCATAATGACAGACATACCGGGCACTGCGAGGCGATGAAAGCGAAAAGGTTGAGTCAGGTTGCTCGTAGCCCCGGGAATAAAGGTTTATCACTACATTTTCTGATCTTAATAATGCAACGTTCTGCCGAGACACACGTCCTCCACATTGGCCTAAAAGACCACATGCAAATCTCTCCTGCATCCTGGTGAAAGGGTGACAGTTGAGTCTACTGATGAAACCAGAGGACAAACTCAACAATCAGAGTCACGCCCCTATTTTCCTCTGAGAACCTGAAATGAACATATGAAAGAATTATATCATAGTCATCCCCATGGATAATCCAGCAAATCCCCAGCCTAACTATTTATGACTGCATTAGTAATGTCTGATAGTTGATAGGTAGTTGGCTGATATGACTCAGTGGTGACTCGTGACAATCGTGCCGCCGTGTAAAACAACATTGTAGCATTACAGTACACTACATTATTGATGTTAGTCTGAAAGTCAAAGGCAAACACACAGTTCACCACCAGAGTGGATATCGACCTCGGCTGACAGTGGAAGACCTAATGCCTCGGCTCTGCGCTTCAAACTCGTTTAGTGGTCAGCTCACCATCACACAGCTTTAAATACAGACAGCAGACAGTGTTTAAGTCTAACAGAGAGGTTAGCTCGACATGCCGATTCCTCCTCCATACTAACTAATGGAGCCACAAGTCGTTCACACATGCATTGAAATAAGAGGATGTAGCGAGGGCTATTAGTACTACTGCTCGGTCCAACTGAACGGTTTAATTGCAATACTCTGAAGGCAAAGTGGTGCAGTCTTGACTGAAATGAAGGTGAGTGAAGTAATGGACACGCTGGCTGGGGGTGGGGGGGGAGGATACTGACAGCTGAACATTACTATGGACTGTTAACGTGGGTGAGGGTTAGCTTCACTAACGCTAATGTTTGCTATCTGTGAGAGACACCCTTTTATTTATCTTTTTTTTTTTTT
>NW_023339774.1:15238847-15244270 GCF_004916995.1 Morone saxatilis | reverse complement strand
TTTTTTTTTTTTTTACTTCTGTCTGCATAAGAGAGCTTTTGTTTTCGTTAAGGCTTACCTCATCTTCTGAAAGTCCATATATTGGCTCGTAAGTCGCAGCCATATAGCCTGCGGTCCGAGCTACACACACAAAAACAAGCCGCTTGGCAAAGCTAGCTCGCTAGCCTTGAACAATAAAGTCCCACTTTCCTCTCTGTGCCGTGCGGTGGTGCTTTACACCGTGGGATCGAGTCCTTGGCTCGGAACGGGGGTTTGGTTCTTAGCCGGACAACGTAATCCTCGCCGGCGTGGTCCGTCTAGGACACAACTTGGAGATGAATTTTAAAAAAAAAAAAAAACAGTGTCCAAAATGTTTCAACTGAGACGGATCGCTTTTGTCAACTCCGAGCTTATCCCCGAAACGTTTGACACTTGACTTCCTCCTAAAAGCTCAGCCAATCGTGTGCCGAGTAGACGTGATTGCTGTCGGCGTCGACCAATCAGGTGCGTCGTGAAGTCCTCCAACGCTTCTCATCAGCCAATGAAATACGCAGTGGGCGTGAATCTGGGGTGTGCCGTGTGTGTCTGTGTTTTTTACCCCCCTTTTTCAGGGTGTGTGAGGTTGTGTCTCGCAAAGCAACTAAGTTTAACATTGTCATGCTCGTTTTAGGCATGTGTGTGATTTATAACGTCACCGTTTCCAGCTAAACAGTCTCATGAAGGTGGCCACTCGCTCTGGTCATTAGCATTGGGCACTGAGCGCGTTCACGTTAGGGGCGGGGCTTTTGTAGCGCACAGCCAATCACAGGCCAGCTGCACAGAAAGAACCAGATCAAACTACTGATCCGCATCACGAATTTAGGTCGACGCAGCGGCGCAAGTTGGAAGAGTGACCGTGGGAAATTAAATGAACTCTGGGAACAAGCGATAAGCGACTGAAAATAATCATATAAGCAACGACGACAATGGACTGAAATAGGCGTATATTATGCGGTTATAGCTAATATATGTATTAGTCTAGCATAAACACGTAGCCCAGTGTCATCTAGGTTATTATTTATATATTCGCTTGTTTGTTTTGATTGACAACTTGTTGATTTACCTCTTTGATTAACCACTCGTGCCAAAAATGTGAATTCATAACGTGATTAATATGTGCAATGCGTTTCATTTGACATGATAAAATCATATGTGCATTTCCTGTAGGGCAAAATATAGGCCTATAATATATATTGTGTTGGTGGTGGATGGTATTACACAATCTTCCCTTGGTCCTGTTATGTGAAGATTTCCTTTTCACAGTCGGCCTCGGAGGTCATCCTCTTGCACAGTTGTTCATTCATTAAAAATGAAACTCTTTGTCACCAGGCAAGTATTTTGTCACACTGATGATGCCTTTTAGTCATTCGTTTATTATTAATTCATAGCTGCCTAATGAGTTACAAGTAATACATGTTTGTTTCTTTAAAGGCTTTCATGAGCAATATTGGTCCTCTACCGCCGCCTAGACGTCTGCTACACTAAAGACTGCTTACATTCAGAAAACATAAAAATATACATTGGATTTCGATCTTTTCTTTCTTTCTTTCTTTTGAATCACATCATAGCAGCCATACTATTACTATACAAGAATCTAACCCAGTCTGCTGTTTAATTGGCTGCTACTTCAACAGGTAGGCCTTTAGACAAATGCCTATACTCAATAAACTATCAATACTTATCTATACCTACCTACCTATCAATAAACACAGACCCCCAATCCCTGTATATATTTACAATCGGGGGTCAGGCTTGGGTTGGTTCCCAAAAGCGCCGCTAGATGTCAGTATATGGTCGTGATCGCTTCGTGGATTGGCCCGTTTTATCCCTACAGCCCGCTGATTCCAGATGTTCAGTGACTGCGAGAGCAAATGGATGCAAAGCAGACTTACACGCCCGCAAACTGATTTATTCTGAAAAGAGGCGAACCCCCAGTCCTTCACCTGTGACTGTAGGTGCTCTTCTCTGTCAACAGCGCCGCCAGCAGCAACGGGCAAGCTCAGGCACGCAAGCTGTCATACCAACAGCTCAAACCGTGTCCACTGATGCGCACGCCCCCAACACCAAAACATTTATTATGACAGACAGAGAAAGTAATAAAAAAAAAAAGCACAATAAAAACTGTACTCTGGAATTCATCTATTGAGGGCATTCATCATGCGCGTCCTTGTTCCAATGTTCACTGGCATTCACCACGGCTGTGTGGCATAATGGGACTTTTAAATCAATGTGAAGAGCAGATGGCCATATTATATAACATTATTGCTTCTAAGTAGAGCTGACGGGGGGGGGGGGGCAGAGATTTCCCATGCCACTCTTGATACAGGGCCATCATTCAGTCCATTCAACTGCTTGTTTCTTGCATTTTATATAGTTGGCTTTCTTCTGTCAAATAAAATATGATTGTTGTATTGACCCTTCATAAACATCATACACTGATTAAACATATTTCACAATAAAAGGTTCAAATATGCCTCTGTTATGCCTTTGAAAGCAGAGGTGGAGGTATAGGGCTATTACATAACAATACTCCACTGTTTGATATAGACCAATACAATAGGCTACTTAATATCTGAACAATGATTTACTTGACTTTGACTTATTTTATGTTTTATTTGTACGATTTAACCTGTAGATAAATCACATTTTAACCAAGCACACATACCTTCCCGCGCCATTACCACTTTCCAGGGATTTCTTTCAGCCCACATAATGCATATGTGTGTTTGCGTCTGTATGATCTCTGTAGGTGTGGCTTCCTAGACATTGAGCACAATGAGAGAAGAGGAAGTTCGGTTCAGGAGACAATGATCGGATACAGAGACAGATCCCTAAAGATCCCCAAAGGAATCTGAAATTCAGTCAGCTTCGTGAATTTCCAACAGCTGAAACTTGTGATCTTTTACAGGCTCACCATTGTGCAATCCAATGACAGTATGTATAGAGGTTTTCCCACACCTTCTGTTGTTGTTCACTTCATGCTATAGAACAGGTGCCATCCACACATTGAGATATCTTTCGTCAATATCTGGTCAGTCCTATTCGGGACAGCTGCCAAACAAAACATGCACTACTTTCTCTCTTTTTGCTAATCAGACAGATAGATACATAGTCTTTTCTGTGGCAACATCATGGTCAAGGTAACATCCTACTGTCAATTAAATATGTCTGTATCTTTCTTTCAGGTAATTTGTGTTTCTCTACATGTATGGTGTATTAATGGAGTGTATTAATCCTTTACATGTTCATATTAAACATTAGAAGTAGATATAAACTCACACATTAATGCATAAATAAGAGAGAGTGAATCAGGAGCAGAATGTGGGAGGGCACAGGAGGGAGTGGGGGGTTAATGCTGGGAGACCTGACTATGTTTACAGCTCCCAGTAAGAGGAACCAGTTAAAGGACAAACTGTTTTAGCCGAACAGAATGTTCTGATTGTCACGACAGCTTTTACAATATTTGTTCATACATAAAGTAAAAAGTCACTAAGGCAGCAGCAAAATATGACCATGTGTTATCCTGAGAAGAGGTGACTTTTATTGTTTTGCAGAGAGAACCAGGATCCCACAGGATATATATTTTTACAAACAAACTGAATACACTTACAGCAAGGGCAGACTGTGCTAGGGCAACATTTTAAAGTCTGTTTTTAATAGTTGTGTTCTTCCAGGGAATTTCACAACATTTAAGGACCTTTAAGGTATTTTTAATGCAAAAACATTTCATGGTTCTAGCCTAAAATGTTAAAATGTTAATAATTGTGAGAGTTGTACTTTTGTTTGGACAAAACAAGCATTGCAAAGGTGTTACTTTGCTAACTATGACAGCATTTCTCACTAGTTTCAGATTTTTTTTACAAACCAAACATCAGTTACAATACTATACAAAATATCACTACACAACCAAGTACAATAGTAAAATGCTGCTTATAAATAATGCATGATAAATGATACAACATATCATAAGAGTCACAGGTGACATTTTCCTACATTGAGTACTTTAATTATAACACTTTTATATAACTACTTTTAGACAATTTAACTTAAGTAAAATGACTACCAATTGCCTTGTGTGTCACGGCAACAGTTGCCACCAAGGCTAATACATTATACATGTTAAAGGTTCAGTGTGCAACATTTAGGAGGATCAACTAAATCAATTGTTTATCCTATTTTTATCCCGTAAATACCACAAGTGCCCTTGACTGTTGACTGTTCATTTTATGTCTTTTCTATTTCCACTTACTTAGTTAGAACTGTACACTATTTATGTGTGTTATTTTTTAGTATATATTGCCTGTTTGTACCGTGGGTCCGAGAGGCCTGAAACTTCATCTGTGCTGTATGAAGTATCTAGCATGTATAGCCATATTGACACCATAAAGCTGACTTTACTTTAGACTTATTAGATATACCAACATAAATCTGAGCATATGAATATTCATATAGGTATTCCTGTCTCTCACATTAAAGCGTATGAATCACCTGTACTAAAGGGGTTTCATTGTGGACATTTGTTACCTTTAGAATGAGCAGTTATTTTATCTACAGAGCGGGTCCTTCTCTAAGGGGTCCAACATGTTGAACTGCCACAGAACGGACAAACCAATCAATGGCTCTAAATAGGGCATTTAACATTACCACAACAAGCACTAGATATGTAACCCAATCCCTTATTGTAACACACAGAGACACACAGATATTAAATGTTATAGTAAGTAATATTAAATAAATTGGCACCAAAATAAGTCAAACTGCATCGCAAGATTATACATTAAACAACATTTAAGCTTCCAATCCTCCAGTCTGTTTTCAGTTTAGACGCCTTTGAGGAACTTGATGTCAAACAAACTCGTCCACGTCCTGCATATCTCAACCTCCTGGAAGTCTCATGGAAACCTGTGGCAACCCAAGTCGTGGGCGGGGCAGTAAACCCCGCCCTCCTCAGGATCAAGAGCGCAGGGTGAATGTTGCAACTGCGATTTCTTCGCAGTCGGGAAGCTGTCCGGGTCGGCTGGTAATGCATGTGCGCTTGTCTGATGTCATCCCGGTGAACCAGTTTGACAACTCGGTAAGTCCGCGCTTGTGGCAGCCGGCAGAAGACTCACCACGGCCAAGGGACAGAGGGTGAGACTGAAACCTCCTGTCAGCTGTTGGTAAGATGTGCATTTACTTCTCAGTATAGACTCTTCAGAACTGGTTATGAATGAACCCAGAGGCGCTCCGTTTGACAGTGTTGCCAAACCATGACTTTATTGCATTCAGTATCTAACTTTGAACGTTACAGATGTGTCATAAAGTGTTAATTATTGTACCAAACTGAAGGAGCATATTATTGTTGTATATAATTATAATTTGTTGCCTTTTGCTTGCATGTGTACTATATATATATGTGTGTGTGT
>NW_023339774.1:15236714-15238824 GCF_004916995.1 Morone saxatilis | reverse complement strand
TGTGTGTGTGTGTGTGGAAATATGTCACAATATAAACAACAAAAGAAAGACAATCAAACTTGTTGTTGCAGTTAAATACTTAAACAGTGTTGTTATTATTAATGATTGATTTCAGAGTTTGAGATAAATATAAAACGCATGGTAAGTTCATGAACATCTTTGTGAGTGATGTAAGGTTTTCAGAACATGTGAGTCATTTAAGTGATTTTGCCTAATTAAATTTATGTCTAACTTGCACACACTTGTGCTTCATTTAACCTACAGATACGGTGTAAAGTTAAATTAGAGGGGAAATACCAGTGAATGCCAGTTGAGATGATAAGTCACAACTTGCTGTACAACAACTTCACTCTGAGGATGTTAATACTGTATGTAATGGCTAGTGACTGGGAAGTGGAGTTGTAAAATGGCTCCCACAATATGGAATTGTGTGTGTGATATCTTCTTGTTTTGCTCTGAATGAAGACATATTCGCTGATTGACAGCTAAATGATGGGCAGGATATTTCCTATTGCGTAGGAGGATGGTGATGCAGGGGAGTTATTGGTGTAATGGGATTTCCGTAGTCATGATCTGTTCCTCCTCCGCATGCGTATTGGCCTTCAGTCAGGTTAGGAAGCGGTGAAAGAGGACATCAGCCTTTATAGCACAGAGCTAATCAACTCAATACTAGATTACACACAATTACACAATTGTAGGTGCCTACAGCTTACTGGCTCTTTCTATTAGTCCTGTACTGGGGCTTTATATAGACAGTGTTGGGAATTGCATGCTAGCTGTAATTATAGGTTGCACAGCCTGATAACACCTAAATAAGATTGTTTCAAAAAGTATTTTTAAAGCAGTGCATATCTTGTGTGACAACTAGATAACAAATATCTTCCAATATTTAATAAACGTATGGGTTTGATCAGATCTGAAGAGGTAGAGCTGGCTTTGGGTTTTTGTTACACCTACTGAAAACACAAACAACAAAGGCTCATTTGATATCAGAACATTCACTGTAATAAGAGTATTCTCTGTACAGGTCTCAGCCCACATCATATTACAGATATATTAAATCTGTTAGCATTGGCTTGAATAGAACCTGTAGGCTTTATTGAGCCTGACATTATATTAACATTTAGAACGTGACAGCTTTGGTGGCAACTGTTGATGTGACGCACAAGGCGATTGGTACTAAAATAAGTGGTCACTCACTCACGATAATAAATTCTCTTCTTTTATGACTAGTGCTGTTTTGTAAGGCAATTACTCTCTAATGCACTTTTCAATTAAATGACAAAGGAAGTCTTGATTCTTCCTCTTACCTTTTCTCACACACATTCACAGCCTAGCAATTTCACTCGATATCTCAATTTTATAAAGGGCAAACCAGAGAGAATAGCCTGCAGCTGAAATTATAACTGGCGGATGTCAAAACACTTTCCCACACATTTCAGTCTCTGACCAAGGATGTTCAATTGTTTCACCTTAAGAAACACACAATTACTGTGTCATCAGGCTTATATGTCACTTCAACAATATTGCTTTGCTCTTCTAAACACAGAACCCATTATTACTATATACAGGCATTCTAGTTATTTCCCTTATGTTACCAGCCTATTTCCTCCTACGGCCAATGCGTGAGTGCTTCAAAAACACAGAAGGGCACGGGATATAGGCTGGCCGAGTCAACAGAGAAGTACAGCTTTCCAGGCAACACATTCACAGTATAAAATGTCGCAGTTACTACCAGACCTTCTAGCCCATAGCTAGGGGGATCTGCGTGCAAAGTCCCCCAAGGAGATTTTGTTTTTCACAGTTACAACTATATGCACTTTTTTCAAAGCTTGTTGAGTTATACAATAGCTAAAAATCTACTTGATTTTGCTAAAAAAAATCATCCTGTAGAGCTATTTTGTGTTCTCTAGCTGTCTTCATCGTTCTGAAACTACAACACAAATAATGTTGAGGATGCCTAATTTTCAATTCTATATATCCTATAAAGAAGAATTTGGCACAAACAGAATGATTCAACCTATTTTTGATAAACTATGCTGGAGCATAGTTTGCATTATGGTGACATGACACACACAAGACAACACACAAGACACAGCCCCCCCCCCCC
>NW_023339774.1:15199513-15236614 GCF_004916995.1 Morone saxatilis | reverse complement strand
CCCAGATTGTGATCTAAACTTTCCCTCCTTTGATTTATTAGGACAGTCAGAGAGACTGGGGGAAAATGACTCTCAACTCAAAATATTCAGGGCTTTTGAGAAAAAAAAAGCAGCCACTCCAAAAGAAGCCACACCCCATTCCGCTCTATGCAGTCAAGAGTGAGAGCTGTCATGTAAAAGGTGTGCTCTGATTATCCCGGTATGTGGTTCATGTATGTGGGCACTTGCGCATAGCTGTTGTTGCGTGTAAGTAACCTATTTCTACACTGTTACACTTTTAGCTTAGTTTCTGTTTATCTTGAACCCTGCCTGTACAGTGAGTGATACATTAACCTATGTTTATGAAGTGAAATAACATTTATAAAAATGAAGTATGTCAGAGAAATATATCTGAACATATTGATTGGTATTAAACTGGGATTTTATATTGTTATCATACTACTCCTAGCTTGTGTCAGTCTACAGTATCAATTTTAAATAAGTGTACAAATATTAACTGAAGCAGTAAACACTAAAATATGCGTTGTCATTGAACTGACATTTCAATCAGTGCAGCTTCACCAGTTGTATGACTAAAAGTTAGTCCTGAGGGAGGCAATAAATGAAAGACCATGGGTGTCATTAAAAGCAAGTGTTCATCTCACTTGGGAGGAGTTTCGTTGTCTTGAAATTTACTCAGCAACTAAAAGTTCTACATCTTGTTTTCTGTTGCCCTATGCATTTGATCACCCACATCACGGCAAAAAAATAGTTCCTAGAAAGGCGTTGGTGCGGGTGTTCAAACTGGTTTTTACAGTGCCTGGAAGTGTTTTTTCTGTTCCAGTCTGAGCAAGAGTACAGTTCAAAGCTTTCCAAAGAAAGCAGTGTGACGTGAGTGATTCCCAGAATCTCTTTTATACATTTCTTCCTACCAATCGCACAGAAAGTCTTGGCCAAATTTATAAATTGTACGAAATAGTATTTATATTTTCTATATAATTTTTAAGAGGACAGATTAGTGACTTTTACTCAAGGAACTATGAGCTCGGTGTCATGTCAAACCTGTTGATCCACTTAATGAAAACACAGCGCAGTACACTCAGTTCTTGAAGGTCAGAAAACACTATCACTGTTTACATGTCTATTTACTGAAGCTTTTAAATGCGATACTGGCAGCAGTGTAGCACTTGTGCCCTCATGAAAGGGAATTGTTATTTTCTACCTTTAAATAAAGTATGATTTAGTATGTAAACAGCCCCATTAGCTCATTTGATTTTAGCTTGTAAAAAATGAAGTTAATGTAAAACTGAAATGCGTGACTGTGCAGTAAATCATTAAGGATGTGTTGTGTACTTTGTGCACTTCCAGAAGAGCGAACCAGGTTCTTAGAAACGGGCTCTGCTGTAGCTCTTCTGCTGTGGTGCTCAGCTGTATCTGGCCGGTGCTCTTGAGAATTCTGTGACTCTGTATAAGAAAGATGCATTCCTTATTCAACACCTTTGCGAAGCACCTTTGGGCTGTTGTACTACCATGCCCAAAGGGATCATCTTGCTTTACTGCTCACATTTTTACCTCAACATGTCATTTGACACGTCCTTTCCTCACCTTTTGAAATTGAGAGGCCACTGACGAACAAGAATCGTAAATGATTCATAGCCACTAGTGTGAATTTAGATCTTAGCCTGACGATGACCTGGCTGGCTAATTTAACCCTATGTAATGGAGGAGCAGTGGGCTAGAAAGAAATCAAAAAGTTTATTTTCTTTCATAATCATAAATATGAAGGGATAAACAGTATAATTAACAAATAAGAGAAGGGGGCAAGTGCTCCTGAAGTAAAACTTGCATTAAAAGATGTATTAAAATAGAAAATGTGCTTAGAATCAATATAATATACTTAAAATTTAACATTTAAACCAATATTATCTGTGAGGGAAGAGCTTTGCACTGCCAGCCTGCACTTTCCCAGCTTAGCAGCTTATTCAGTTTGGGCTACTGCTTACATAAGAAGGCTATATGCAGCAGGAGGCTAATCCAGTGCCTTGACCTTAATGCCAATTATCAGATCATGGTGACGTTATTGAAATGAAGGCACCATAAAGAAGAGTTGATAACTCTCACTTGCTGAAAGTCTTCACGATAATAAGGATATCAAGGAGTTTTTTTTAATGAATTATATGGTTTAAATATAATTTAAGTTAGCATATCACTAGACATAATATTACAACACATGTCTAGGCAGCCACACCAGGATTACATCTTGTGAAATGCATGTGCTGTCAAGTCAACAAAATACTTGACAGAAATTCAAAAGCAGTCAGTAAGTGAGTAGTCTTTGCAAGTTGAAAGGAGTTCTTTAATTCTTAGAAATACTACATACATTCCTCAATTTCATTTTTCTGTTTTCACCCAAAGTGTGTAGGAAGAAAAGCATGTGACTGTTTTTTAGACACAAATTAAAGAGTTTCCTCTTAAGCTAAATTTTTTTCTGAGGGAGTGGTAATTAAAGTAGTAACTTTAAGCCAGGGAGCTAGTAGTAACTACCTTAAATAAAGATATACAGTCACATAATAGTCTTTGACTTCAAACTTCTGTTTGTAAAAGCATTATTTACATTCCATTTCCTGTTGCCTGTACCTTCAGGCCTTTTTTTCATTGCATGCAAATTAGAATCAAATTGTGTTTTGCATCCCTTATTGTTTGTTTGGCAAAATGTTTTTTTGAGACTCTAATGCTTTGGAGGTGTATAATAACACCCTAATAAGATTTAGACTCAATTCTTTTTCATTCAAGAACTTTTGTTGATCATTCTGAGAATGTGAACATGCATCTGTCCAGTATGGACTAGAGACTAAAGTCAGGAGGTCTCTCTAATCAATATGCCAAATCCTCAACTGACAGCAACAATTCATGGCCGGTAACTGGAAGAAAGTGAGAGAGAATGTAAGGGGAAGTTCAAAATCAGCACTCTTCACTGAAGCAACATCAGCTGTCCCATCTATTTAACTCATCTCCCCTCCTCTTTTTCTCCTCTATCTTCCATGGGTTCAGAGGTGAAGGGTCATGCCTAGTAATAACTCAAACATCTGCACATGGCTAGGGAAATGCAGAAGTCATGCGAACAGCAGCGAGGCAAACCAGCCTCCCCGCTGTGTGTGTCTGTGTTGTAGAGGCAAAAGCCTGAACTCGGGTTATGCAATCAGTTACATGGCAGCTGGTGGAGGTAGACAGACACAGAGTGGATGTTTTTTAATCCTTAGTTAAACAGCATACATTCTCTGTAGAAGATCTTTTTTTTCTTTCAGTTCATCACGTTTACCATTCTGTTGTCAGATTTTGTATAATTTTTTATACGTATCATGGTTGTTTAGGGCATGGCTGTTCTATAAGTCAAAGTTTCCCTCCAGACATGTATTACAACATACACAGTAGAAATAGTCAGCTTGGAACAATAATGTATGTCTGATGTGTATTTTCTGCAACAACAAAAAAGGTATAATTTCCCTTTAAAATCATTATCTGCAGATACATCATTCTGCACAGTAGGAACAAGAAGAACAGATTTCTGACTGAAGGGGGAGTTTAAGTCAAACATCTGTCTTGTCCTCAGCAGTAATGTATCCAGTAATTGCTGACTAATTCTAAACTGTTCATACATTTACTGCGTTGTCTCTTCCTAATTATCTTCAAATTCATTTTAATATTGCACTTTTGACAGTAAGAAAACATCTCAGCTTCAGCTTTCTTTGTCATGCAGGCATGTTGTTACTTACACCAAGACGAACAGTTGTGCTGGCAGGCGGACATCATCAAACATTGCAGGCCATGTGATTTGTCAAGAGCACAGATCAGATATATCCCTCTTACACACCCATGTCTGTTTCTTTCTCCACCCGACAGCAGAAGCTTTGTGGTGCCATAATGAAGAAAGTCGTGGAAGTTATCCTGCTGTTGTTGCTGCTAGTCTTCACGCCACATGCAAAGGGAACCGGTAAGTGTTTGGATGTAGCCAGCCTTGTAACATAGTCATCTTCTTAAGTCTTTGGTAATTGCTTAAGACATCTGAGAGGTATCAGTTTTAGGTAGGCCGTAAAAGTAAGTAAAAGTGTTATTTATATGTGGATATTATTGTGGGATATTATTATTCACAATTCACATCTCTTGTCTGTTTTTGTTACATAATACATACTGTTTAGTGTGTAATGTTCATTCCCCTTTTTGCCGGTCTGTCTTTAGGCAACAGCCCGCCAGGAAAGCCCACACTCACCAGGTGTCGTTCCCCTGAAAAAGAGACCTTCACCTGCTGGTGGGAGCCAGGCTCCGATGGGGGACTGCCCACCACCTTCGCCCTGTATTATCGCAAAGAAACGTGAGTGGCTTCCAGTTTCATGCAGTAGCGCATTCACCTTATTTTGTGTAATTTTGTTTAATTATGATTGGTGCTCACACTGAGGAACAGAAAAGTGACAAAGATGGATTATTAGCAGGATACAGGAGCTGGTTTGATTTACAGTATAAGTCAACAGAAGATGAGGGTGTCGCATCAATGTACATGAGAGGTAGGAATATAGAGATTAACATCAGTACAGCAATTGCAACAAACACTATTGGACGTCTTTACATTCTCAAGGTCAGCACAGTCGTCAGTGAGCGTCCTACCTGGTGGTTTCGTAGCACCGAGGGCAGCAGACAGGTCTAAGAGGATAAAGATTGCAGAGACTCAGGTCAGGCCAGTGGCTATGGATTTTAAAATTGTGCGAGGTTGATTAGGAACAGACACAGATGCAGAGAAGGAGAGGAAGGACTGGAATATTTCTGTTAACGTTTCATTCACTGTATTAGCAAGGTTGCATGTAGTCAACAAGAATGGAAGTGAGAGTGGCAGAGCAGATATAAATCACATGTCATTTTAATAGATAAGAGCAGGGTAGTAAAATTCGGTGAGGCTGGCAGAGAATATAGGCAACGTCCAAAGTTAAAATACTTTTTGCCGTCCTCTGTGACAGAATTTAAAACCAGATGTTACATATCTCCCTCACACAAGAAAGAAAACACTGGCAATCTGGACACTGCCATGCTAATACTCAATAAATAATATAATAATAATACATAAAAAATACAAAAAGAGCCTTTTTCTGAATGACTCGCAGAAGACAGCTGTGACAGATATAATAAAGGAAGAAATACAAAACATTCAATGAGTAAAAAAGAGACACATATAAAGACGAGTACATTATGATATGTTAAAGAGACCACATTAGATCAGATTTAAAAGTATTTTAAAAAGGGTGGTGTTTTTGTCAGTGATTTGAAATATACACAAAATAATTTTATTTTATATATTTTATATCAGTTTTTGTAAGCAACACATTCTGTTGAACTTTTTGCTTGTTTTTCCTGTGCTGTGAGGAAGCTGCTGTCTGTCTGCCATGTAAATGCAGCATTGATTTTCTGTTTTCTGAGAGTCAAGGTGCTGCTATTGTGCTAAATGGAACAGAGGCTTAATTAGTGTCCTTAGTAACCCCTGTGATTACCCTACCGATTCATGTCAAAATGGCTCCTGTGAAAAAGGCCTAACATGAGTCAAAGCACCAAAGCAGCAGGATGTCTTCCCCTGCCATTGGCATGAGAAGGTTCTAGATACCCCATGGCCAGTTGTTCTACACAGCAAGAAGTTTCACCACTAATATGCAGAACCATGTTTCCAAAATCTACCTCACGCTGAACAGGTCCTTCGACCAATCAGCATCAGCTGCTGCTACAGTAACACAGACACCCCCCCTGCTTTCTAAACATAAACACTCCCAGTTGTGTTCATTAAAGCACTCAGGTCTACTGGGTGGCTAAGCGCTCATACATAATACGTCAGCTGAGATATTTTCAATGCCCTCTTGAAAACAATACATCCTAGAGACGAGGCAAACCTGCAGTAGGAAAAACAGTCCACAGTAGTCCACTGATCTCTTTTGTTGTAGTTAATGCTGAGAGCCTCTTCTTCTATTTCTGTCTACAGTTCAGAAAAAACATGCCACATCTACCTTGCAATAAGCCTTGCTTCCTGTTTGTCTTATTTTGTCTCTACTGTCTCACATGCAGTTTGAGGTAGCATGAAGAGAACATGCTGTTCTGTTCGAAAATGTTGCAGACACAAACATGCAATCACATGCTGTTCCCCTGCCTCTCTTGCAGCTCTGAGACGGTGTACGAGTGTCCCGACTACCACACAGCTGGAAAGAACTCCTGCTTCTTTAACAAGAACGACACATCCATCTGGGTAAACTACAACATCACTGTGGTGGCCACCAACGCGCTGGGAAGCACCTTCTCCGACCCTGTGGACATAGATGTGGTTTACATTGGTGAGGGAATGTGTGCTTTTTTTTTATTTGGGTCGTATGTGTTCTTGTGTGTGAATGTGATGTTCAAGGCAAAATTTCCCCATGAGGATTAAAAACGGTGTATTTTAATGCACACTCACACAGCTGCTCAATGGCACACTGGGTTACACTGGGGCTAATGCTCTCTGAGTGTATTAACCCCCCCTCAAGCTGTGACTGCGCACTGAAGGTCACAATTTTAAAGCAGGGAAATTAAAAACAGTATTTTTTCAGCCTGCCGAATAATGGTTGATTATGATCAAACCAAATATAAGAGAAAGTGAATTAAAATATCTTTTTTTTATTGTCCACAGATCCCGTAAAGAGAACAAAATGAGCTACAATTAACTTACTACTAGTACAAGTATTGTCTGTGTATCCAAAGACTAATACATCTTATTCCTCTATGCCACACTGTTGCTGACTTGTTAAAAATGGACACAGATTTATTAGGAGTCAATCACACACACACAACACAATCCTGCCTGCTCACTAGAGAACCAAATACGTATTAATCCATGGCTGAAAATAGTCCCAAACAACTGCACTATTTTCTCCTCTTTAATTTTCTAAAATCTCCAGTGCTCTGCTGTTACGTACAAAAATATATTTTTGACCTGTTTTAAAAGTAGGGAACAAATGGGGCTTTGGGATGAAAGCCACAGAGTAGGGAAGTTTCAAAAGTATTGCGAGATAAATACACGCTGGTTTTGGTCTTTTCATGGGATTTGTTGGCAATAAGAATTTACAATAATTCCAACCTTTTCTTTTCATCTGACATCTGATTAAATATTAATACTGGGCAGACCTAACTTTATATTATGTAACAATATATAGATATTGTATGAGGTATGGAAAAAAGCATGTTGTTTTGTTAATGAAATATCCAAAAGGGAGTGTAAAGCCACAGAATTAAAAGATTTTAAATAGTCACCTTGCCTTTGAGGCTGCTTATCTGCTTATATTTCTCTTGTCTCCAATAGTTGGTGTGACCGGATTTGGTTATCAGTGCTAAGCAGTATCTTTGCTCATGACATCTTTTTCTTACCTTACAAGTGTCAACTATGTGTCTCCAAGAAGAACTTAAAGTCTAAACATTAACATTTATCTTAACCGCTACAAATATTTGGAAGGTCACTCCTGCAGTGACAGTGCTCATCCGCTGGAGGTGCAGATTGATTTACTATTACTTAGAAGAATAGACATCGGCACACACTACTGTGTATTGGCAACCCGCAGTGGTTTAGCCTGATGTTTTGCACAGTCACAGTTGGCTCCTATTGTGTTACTGTGTTATAAACATTATCATCCACTTAAACTTGTTTTTCCCCTACCTGCCTCTCAACCGCACACACACCTTTTCTCATTCACATTTTCTCTGTCCCTCTTCAGTCAAGCCTAATCCTCCAGAGAGGGTAACAGTGATTGTATTGGAGGACAAGAGCTGGCCCTTCCTCCGCGTGTCATGGGAACCACCACATAAGGCTGACACCCGCTCCGGTTGGATCACTCTCGTCTACCAGATCCGTGTCAAGTTGGAGCAGGAAAAGGACTGGGAGGTATGTAACCTGTTACTCATACAAAGGGAATGACATGGTGGTAGTCATTGAACAGAAAACGGATCCCCCAGCTGACTTTAACTTCTGATCTCTTAGGAGATATTGACAGGATGGTAAATTTTCACCACAGGATATTTCTGTCTTATTTTGTTCACTGCTCATGTTGTATGAATTGTGTGTTGTATTTACAGATGCACCATGCCGGCCAACAGAAGATGTTTAACATTTTCAGCCTGAGGTCAGGTGGTACATACCTTGTTCAGGTGCGCTGTAAGCCCGATCATGGCTTTTGGAGTGAATGGAGTTCCACTTCCTACGTCAAAGTTCCTGACTGTAAGACATCTACCAATTACTTATCTACAGTATACAGCAAAGACAGTACATACATGACATATATATCTTTTTTCCCCCATAAAATATAATGCATATATTAGAAGAATAGTTTTGGGAAGTATTCAAAATCATCACCATTCTCATATCAGTCTATTAAATATGACGCTTTGTATAATATTGATCAACACAGGAATAAAATGATAATAAGACAGTACACGGTTGAGTGCTGTGTTGAAGCACTCACGTCGTCATGTTGTGTCTTACAGATTTCCATCGTGAGAAGTCAGTGTGGATCCTTATTGCGGTCTTTTCTGCCTTCATCTTCCTCATCCTCACATGGTTGCTACACATGAACAGCCGCAGGTGATCATGAATTCCTTGTGCAATTTGTTTGGCAAATGTTTACTTTTTTTTTTATTATTGTTATAAGCACACGCTATATGTGCAGAGGCCCAGAGCAGCTGCAGTTTTCACACTTGCCTAAAGATCACAACTCAATCATTAGATTGACTAATTTTGACTATTTTCTTTGAAATTATGACACAACTGTCCCATTACCTTTATTGTTTTAAGCACAGACATATTTCACTCTCTTAATGACATGTCATTAGTAAGGAATAGAAAAGTCTGACTATAACTTCACTGTCATTGGGAAAATTATGAATTTACAATTCATAATAATGGGGATAATTATACATTCAAATATTCACTTAAGATTTCAAAGTTTTAGAACATCTCAGAATAGTTAAATGTTGATTGTTGTTTATTTTATTTTATATATTTTTTGGGGGGCTTTTGATAATTCAAGATTTTCAAAAAATGGAAACAGTTAATAGTTAGTCTTATTATCAACAAGAAGACAAGAATTTTATTATGTTATCATATTTATTGATTTTCATCTGCTGCTCGATTTTCTTTTTTTTCATGTGTGAAGTTTGAAGCATTGCATTCTGCCACCAGTCCCTGGTCCTAAAATCAAAGGATTTGATAAGCAGCTTCTTAAGGTAAAGCTGGAATAACCCTCCCAATCTGGTGCCAATAATCATATTTAAATCAGAAAATATAAAATATAAAATACTACACTACAGCTGAATTTTCCTCTCTTTGTGTCTAGAATGGCAAGTCTGAGGAGATCTTCAGTGCACTGGTGGTGTGTGATTTCCCCCCAACCACATCATCTAACTATGAGGACTTGCTGGTGGAGTATTTAGAGGTGTATGTTCCCGAAGAGCAGGAGCTGATGCTGGAGGAAAGCAAGGATCTACATGATGGTTGCCTCAAATCTGAGTCCTCCACATCTGACAGTGACTCTGGCCGGGGCAGCTGCGATAGCCACACTCTGCTGATGGATAAGTGTGGAGAGGCAAAAGAGGAAGAGAGGCACACAGATCAGGAAAGAATGGGGACGGAGGCAGAAGACATGGTTAGTCCTGACATGTCCAGTGGGAGGGTGAAGACGTGGCCTTCTGTGTTTTCTCCGCTGCCCCAGTACAGCTCAAACACACTGGACGAACAGAGCTCACTTGAGATGGCCAAACAGCACTACCTCTCCGACAGCCTGTTCCTCCCAAGCTCTACATCCTCCTACCTCACCCAGCCTGGCCACGGCACCAAGGAGGCTCTCGGGCCGAGCTACTGGGAGTTCTGTTTGAGCAACAAGCAGCCTCATCTGCTCCATCCCCAGACACAGGCCCGCCAGCAACTCCAGGCCCACAGTGATGTCAACATATCCAGCATCGGCCGCAAAGAGGCACCTGCCTGTCTGCAGTCACCCCTTCTCCGGCCCACTGAGTACGTGGAAGTCCAGAGGGTCAATGAGGATATAGTGCTTCTCCAGCCCGTTGTGTCAGGCTGTGGCCAAAACAATTGCAGTCCCCAGATGCCGCAGGGGAAGGACTACAGCAAGGTGAAGGGGGTGGACAGTGACAACAAGCTGCTGCTTCAGAGAGAGATAATGGAAGAAGACAGGTGTCCTTGTGAGCACCAGGAGACGAATGGAGTGAGAGAAAACTGCTACATGTCGTCCGCAGTTACCACTACACAGAAGCCTACAGCCATGCTGGTCCAGGACGAAATGGTCCTGGGAGTGAATGGTTATGTTGACACTGCCACCATGTGCACACCGCCCACTTACTAGGTGACCCATAGGCACAACTGGAAGGTCTGAGACATTGCAAGACCTGTTTTAGGAAAAGACTGGGACAAAAAAACACTAACACTGGGTGACTACATCGAAAATAGTTGCAGAGACTTTATTTTTTGCTGTTACAGAATTTCATTTCATTTCATTATGTAAGATATCTGTTCACTGCAGTGAGAATCCAAGACAATTTGATTAATTGATCTGATGAAAAATCTTCAATCAACTTCATACAAAATATTATTGGTCGTATAAATGGTACTTTGATCATTGGTCATTGATCACACATCTTTTTCTCTGTCATAAACTTTTATATTGAAATATACTGATGTATACTGGTGTAACGTCATCTGTTAAATTATGAATCCATTTTTATATGTCCGTATTTTCTCTGCTCCCTGTAGAACACTACGTCTAAAAGCCATAAGTGCAGGAAGCCCGTCCTGCTGGCCAGCGTGAAACAAACACTCGATTTTACCTTTTTAAATAAATAAAAAATCATGAATAAATCATCATTATTATTATTATCTTGACAGTTTCTGTTCAGGTGCTTGTGGATGCACAATTCTGCTGTGATCACAGTATGAAAATCAGATAAACATATGTCTGATTTCCTTAGTATTCTGATATGACTGCTTGCCTTCACCTCTGCTAAATGATTAGAGGAGCCGCTAAACACAACGCGCCAAAACAAATGAATGATGCAGAAAGTAACCTGAAATAAAAATCATTTCTTCACTTTAAACCAACTAAAAATAGGCTCTATGGGGGAAAAAGGGACAGAGAATTAAGTAGGTGGAGTGAGACTGGATGTTTTACAGATCAGAGGAAAAATAGAATATAGATAGAGAGAGAGAGATTTTGTGTCATTCAGAGATTATTTTATGTATATACATTTATTTGTATAGACATATATTTATTACTGCTTTGATTGGTTAAGTGGAAAACTAAAGATTTTAAAGTTGTTCCTACAAAGAGTTATGTCTTTGGGATGGGAAAATAGATGAGCCATGTACAACACTATTTAAGTCACTCTGTATCTGTTAACAGTGATATTTGCTGTGTTTTGCCATTTCTTTTGTTTTGCATGCATATGTACCTATGTATAGCTTTATAAACAATCAGCCGCCCATATACAAAATGAAATTTGAAACAGCAATCAAATCTAAAAAAATATGCCTATAATAAATTCATAATATACAGTAATGGGATGTTCTTTGATCTTTATTTTGTGTCAACTAGTTTACTGATAATTACATGCCTGTTATTATTAGTGTGTTATTATCAATCAATCAAAAAAATCATAGTGCATGTAAAAAAGGAAATTATCTTCCAGGTTTAAATTATATCACTGGGAAAAAGGTACAGAAAGTTGAAAATGTGTTACCCATGCCTTATGAATTAAACCCGCTGTGTATTATTCTGTTTTAATGAATAACTAGAGATGCTAAGAATGAATGAGATGTTTTAACTATTTGTCTGTCAATGAAGTTGTTGTGTCTTTTTTTGTTTGTTTTTTTTTTTTTTCAAAGAATGCATCGTAATACTAATGCAGGTAGAGATACGCGTTATTATGCCACGTGACACACACTTTGTTTATAATCGTGATTTGTGTAAGTGCGCACGCATCCTGTGACGTTCCAGAGGCCCAATCGACTGACCGTGCGCTGACAGCCCACCCCCAAAACTCTTTAAAAAGAAAGAAAGAAAAAGCTTGAGTGTGTCAGACGGTGAAGGGAGTGGGACAGCCGTGTGCCCCCTGTGTCCGCTCAACATGTACAAAGTTTTATCCCGTCTAAGTGGCCGCTGTGCAGCTTTAACGGGACAGTCCTGCAGTCGGCCTGGTTTGTCCAAATTCCACTTGGCAAGTGGTGAGTTACCATGGAGACGAAGGAAATATCGGTTATTATGGTCTGTTGCTTACTTGGGTTCATGTGTTCATTTACCTGGTAACGTTCATTATGAAAACGTTGCTGGCGTGACTTATAATGTGACACAATTTGTTAATTG
Organism: Morone saxatilis; assembly: GCF_004916995.1. NCBI lineage: Eukaryota > Metazoa > Chordata > Actinopteri > Moronidae > Morone > Morone saxatilis. The sequence goes on along the minus strand of NW_023339774.1, from coordinate 15,224,216 downwards.
TTAAAGGTTTTAGCCCAAACTTTTTTTTTTTTTCACAGTATCCATTTTGGCTCTAGTGACACCTGTGTTTACCCTACTTTGTCATGTCAAAGTGTCTGCTGTGGAAAAAAGGTGCATTAACGCGAATGTGATAAACCCATAAAGTTATTCGTGGTTATTTAAAATGTGTTTGATTAATTAACATTAACGCCATGCTCAATTGACAGTTCATTTATCAAACTAAAACTAATACCAGTCTTACCTTATATTAATGAAGTGTATAACCTGTTGTCCGAAGAAGTTGTTACTCTTTTACTCACGTAAAAGTAGCCGTTCTGTTAAAATAAAGTCTTGTTTTTGTAAATTAATCTGTAAAGTAAGCGGTCAGATAATAGTATAATATTTGCCTCTATAAAGGTATAAAGCAGCATATGCAGCAGAGATACTTAACACTAGCTTAATGAAGTAAAAGTCCCCCAGAATAGTACTGTAGTCACATTGTCTCACTGTTTATAACGTTCAGTTTTTGTTGTTTCAGACTGCATGTGGTTGTGGTGCTGTTGAACTGTATCGTGTTATACTTACAGGTGTTTCTATTATTTTGTCCGCCCCATTTATATCAATGAGTGTAGGCTAAATAACATAATACAGTTCAACAGCACCACAACTACATCCTCCAAATGGATCATACAGCTGAATCGGCACCTCTGGTGACATTTATTATAGGACTGTTGTCTGCATTAGTTTTAGTTAGGTGTACCTAATCAACTACTACTGTGTGAATAACAGTATACACCACTGCTATGTTGAGCTGACTGTTGAAGCTCCATTATTTGAACAAGGCTGATTTGATCAGGTAACCTAAACATACGAGTAACTACACCACATTCAGAAGAAGCAGAAGACATTAAAAAAATATAGGATATTGCAATAATTTCAGCCAGATTATACCACTAGTTAGTATAATTTACTAATTAAAAGTTAAATTGAACCTGCACAGGAAGAGGGAATAGTCAATTATGGGCTACTTATACCTTTACATAATCCCGCCTCCTCTTTGCAAAGGAGGAATCCCTCCTCCTTAAATGTTTCTTCAGGAGTATATTGCTTTGATATAATATTGAATAGTTGCTAGCCAGACTACTGCTCCTTCTGCACTACACACACACACACACACATACATATATTGACCTTTGGGTAAACTGTTATTGGCAGGTTGTCTCACAAATGACTCCAAAATGTCAAAGAAATGTCATAGAAAAGCTTTGATCAGCCTCAGCCAAGTACCGTAGCTCATGAAGCCCTCAAAGAATGAGTGTTTTTACCTTGTCTGAACTTCAATCAAAATTATTTCACAGGTGCATTATGTCAGAAATCAGCCTTCAAATACCCTTCCACAGACCTCCCAGACATGCCCCCGTGCAATTTCAAACCAGAGGAATACAAGGTAAATGTAATATTATCCAAGCATATGGGATCTTACATTCAGTAACCAACTCTGTGATGAATAAACAATGTTGTTATGTCAGACTAAGTAAATATTTCATGCTGGTACATTTACAGTGGCTTTTTTTACAGGCACACAAACAGACTCCAGTTCCAGTTCCAGTTTGAAAACAGGATAATGTAACTCCTGTCCTGTGTCTTTGTCTGTGTCCAGGGTATGTCCAAAGAGCGCATGATGGAGATCCGCAGGCAGTATTGCAACCCTATGACCATGAAGATTACCCTCTATAAGAAACCAGTGTTCCTTCACCAGGGATACATGCAGTGGCTGTGGGATGTAGATGGGAGGCGATATCTGGATCTGTTTGCTGGTGTGGCTACTGTCAGTGTGGGTCATTGCCACCCGTAAGGTCCTTTTTTCTTTTCCTGTGTCTTACAATGATGTTTTATTCTGCTATACAGTTGATTATAAAAATCATTCATTCAATCATGGCTGTTCTTATATCTGATATCTGTGGATACAGGAAAGTAACGGCAGCAGCAGAGCAGCAGTTAAAGAGACTGTGGCATACTACTAACATCTACGTCTATCCTCCTCTCCACGAGTACTGTGAGAAACTAGCTTCCTACTTCCCAGATCCGCTTAAGGTACCTTGGTGGCTTTTCTCATTTTGATCAACCTGAGTGTAGGATCCTGGATAAATATGTAGGCTGTAATTAAAATGCTTGCTGGTCTGTGTTTCCCTGTCCAGGTGATATATCTGACCAACAGCGGCTCAGAAGCCAATGACCTGGCTATGTTGATGGCTCGACTTCACACAGGCAACTTTGACATCATCACTCTTAGGTACTGAGTCACCAGTATTGTTTAATATTGATCAATAGAGACAGACATCCGTACGTGCGTCATAATGCACTACCTACCTAACCCATATATAGCATGACTAAAATTCACAGGCAGTGTTTACATTTTTCCCAGGCTGACGATAGATGTCTTTGTTGGTTTTGAGGTAGTTTGTCCTCCTCTCCCATTAATTCAAGATGCTATTAGGACAACAATATTTGTAAGGTACAGGGAGGAGAAGCGTTCAGTTTGAGTAAACAATCAATGACAAGGTTTATGATTCCAGGTCCATCTCAGGAATATAAAAAAAATGTCTGTCTATATTATAGTCTTATATTCATTTAGCATATCACACATTATTGAGCTTGATAGCTTGATTGTTGATAAAAAGCTCTCTGTAGTCTAAAAATCCAAAATGTTTCTGATTGATTTTTGTCTTACAGAGGATCATACCATGGTGGCAGCCCACAGACCATGGGTCTCACTTCCAACGCAGCATATAAATACCCCATTGCCAATGGTATAGGCTGCACAAATGTATGTATTCAAATGTCCTGAGGAAAGCATACACTCGATCTATTTTAGTGAAGGTCAATATATAATATGGAGATAGAAATGGACAGATGCATGTATGATAAATAAACATCTCAGAGAGGACAGAGGAGAAGCTATGTTGTGCTGCATTACTTGAGTTTGGAGTGACTGTTGCTGTCAGGTTGATCCAGCTGACTAGGTTTCTGCCCAATAAACAGACCATGTGTCCTGATGTGTTCAGAGGCCCGTGGGGAGGGAGCCACTGCAGGGACTCTCCTGTGCAGACCATCAGAGAATGTAGCTGTGCCCAAGGTACAAAAGCACATGCACCCATGGATCAACACACTCATAGGGCTCTCATAAACCGGAAAAAACAAGACTGTTATCAGTGAGATTAAGCATTACAATCCCTTTTGCAATAGTACAACAAAACATTAACCCTACTTTCATTTCCTGTCATGTGTTTATGCACATGACACGAAATGAATGACGTAAAAATGTGGCATGCTGAAGGTTAAAAAACAAGTGTTTGTGCAGTTGTGTAATGCTGAACAGAAACAGTATAAAGCTATGTGTATTTATATCTGCAGCTGCAATTCACAAGCTGTATATTTTTTCTATATAATCTGCCGTGGAAGTCCTGAAGGTAAAACATAATAAGCCTGGAAACTAGACAAAAAGGGACTGAATTGCCTAAATAAAGTTCAAAGTCTCTTACTGTTGATCATTTACCATTGTACCTCCATTGACCTTTTTTACTATTTTCAGGAATTTTGGCCATATAGTATTCCTGCGTCTCAGCTAGAGAGTCTACCCTGTATGTTGACATATCTACATTAGTTTTTACACAAAAAACAAACAGCCGCTATGCTGCAATATGTCGATATAAGTTAATAACAACTCTGCTGCTGTGTGTTACATATATTTGTTAGTTGTTATAGTGTTGGGAAGTTTGGAAGAAAAAAAAAAGATCACTTTCCTATCTCAATCCACAAAATATAATGTAATTACAAAAATGCTCACTCAAACCATGTAGTAATATAAGAATGATACAATTTTATGGAAAAATGGCACACTATAATATATAAATGAAACAATATATGGAATATTTGCTCATCCCAGAGCTTTAGTATAAATATTTGCATTATTTTATATATTTTTAGGGATTTCTTATTTGTACACTTGCTAAGTAGTTATTGATAAAAATTAGTTAGCTTTTAGTTTGATTTAAAGGACTTCTCTTTGTTTGATCCCACAGGTCATTGCATGGCAAATGAACAATACATTGGACAGCTCGAAGAGACATTTGCTACGAGTGTCCCAAGTCGAATTGCTGCTTTCTTTGGAGAGCCAATTCAGGTACAATATACTCTTGTGGAGTGTTACAAGATATGTAGTCTTATAGTCAACATGCTTTTGCGTGTCTCATCTGTTGCTTTGCCACCATTGAATATCAACATTAATATTAGCAAATAAAAAAGTCCTTGTAAGGATGCCATCCATGTTTATTGTTTTCCCATTATCAGTGTGATGATTGCTTGTCTTAATTAAGATGGGACTGTGGCATTGTTGTGTTGCGTTTGTTTGGTTTGTACAGGGAGTCGGAGGCGCTGTGCAGTACCCTGAAAACTACCTCAAGGAGACTTACAAACTTGTAAGAGAGAGAGGAGGGGTCTGCATTGCTGATGAGGTTTGATACACTTTATTTATTTTAAAAATGTTGTTCATCAGTATCATAGTAATATTGTTTAAAGGACTTTAAACCTGCATTATTGTTTTGAGCAGCGCAAACAAGCTGTAAACACAATATTGACATATTATCAACAGCCATAAAGTTGAAGACTGTAAAACCAAAATAATGAGCTGAAAGACTAAAACCCTTTTGTAGAGGGGACCTGCGGTCAGGTAATAATTATTTTTGGGTTTATCACTACAAGCAACCCCTTTCAGATTACACATACTCATTTAACACATAGTTTGCTTAAAGTAAAAGCACCTTCTTCTCAAGGGACAACAACTGAGATGAATGAGCTGATTACTTATCTTGACAGAAGTACTTATCTATCTCAGATAAGATAAAGGCATATAAAAAACACACTATAGCAAGAAGTTTTAATGTTAAATAATAATGGCTGCTATGGATTGCTATGGTGTCTTTTAGTATGTATCTCTTGAGCACCTCTGAATAAAAATGTAAATAAATGTAATCTATTTTGTACCTAACAGGTCCAGACTGGATTTGGCCGAACAGGAAGTCACTTTTGGGGTTTCCAAGGTCATGACGTCATTCCTGATATAATTACAATGGCAAAAGGCATTGGTAATGGATTCCCAATGGGAGCTGTTGTTACAACACCAGGTGAGATAATACTGTGAGATATACAATCTTTGTTTGAAAATCTGCTTGTAAGTTCATAAAAGATTGAATACAGCTATGAAGCATGTGTATAGTGTACTGTTCTTCATTATTTTCAATATTAATTTGGGAAGATGGACGAGAGATGAGACCACCTCTGTCTGGTTTCCAGGTAGGGATGAATCATAGATTTATTTTGTGAGTTGTGAGTTTGGACTAATTTGACTAAACAAGTTCAAAACACGGCTGATGGATGAATATATTTAAAAATTCCTGATGCAAGGCAGACCAGAAGTCATTTACCATTTCAAAGATGTTCTCAACCCTCCCTATTCTCACCTACAACAAGCATAGACAATTCATCACCGCCTCATGTACATTTTATACATGTATTTGTAACTGAGTAATAAGGTGTTGATCACACATTCATGTGGGTGAATGAAATTGTAGATTCTCAAACCTCACCACTTCACTCTCAAGGATTCAAGGCTCCCTGCTGAAGGCGGAAGACGGAGAGGACGTGTTGATCAGTAGCTATAATGTGATTGGATTGTAGTGTGAAAGAGAACACACCAATGGTTAATAGGCTTTCTGAGACCAAAGCCATTAACACAATTCAATACTATACCATTTCTGTTGAGTACAGAGAGAATTATGGGATGAACTCTCTCGACCTTCGCCTCTATTGCTTGTTGCTATGGTGCTCTATCTTTTTTGTGTGCCCAAGCTGACCTGCTGCAGACTAACATCTATTTCTGGCCCTGAATGTGTGATCTCATGTTCCTTATTTTATTTATTAGGGTTGTTGCCACAGCTCCTTCTTAGTTATCGACCTTTTGATACTTCACTCAAAGACCGGACTGTTTTTCTATTTAATTTTTATGTCATTCTGATATCCTACTTGGTGAAAGGTACAGAGGCTAACATGAAATCACCTCAGAGAGAAAAGGTACAGAGGCTAACATGAAATCACCTCATTACCTGATTTGTAATGTACTATATTGTCTGAAGAAATATATTTTTGGCAGAGGTTTTGGAGCAGCAGTTGGTGGAGGTCTGAGCTTGTTTCTTCGTGTGTTACCCAGAAATTGCAGCTTCATTTGCCAAGGGAGTTCATTTCAACACCTTTGGAGGAAATCCTGTGGCTTGTGCTGTTGCTTCAGCAGTACTTGATGTAAGAATTCATATTCTCTTTTTACAACCCAAGAGAAAGTTCATTTTGATCAGAATTCAATGGATTTCTGCAGGTTATTGTTGTAGCTGCATCTGAAAACTAAAATTCCTAATTACAGAAGCACACTGAATTATAATTCAGACTTGACTATGATATTTTTACTTTACAGACTATCAAAGAGGACGGCGCACAGCAGATCAGTCTTAACGTGGGCACCTATCTGCTGACAGAACTGGCAAAACTCAGAGACAAGTATGAGATTATCGGTGATGTGCGTGGAAAAGGCCTGCAGATCGGCGTGGAAATGGTCAAAGACAAGGTATTGAGTTTGTAACAGAAGTGGCATTCACGTCCCCTCACATGCTCAATCAACGTGTGTGTCTGCGCTGTTCCCCCCTGGGGCAATGGTTCAGCAGTGCCCCAGTTAACCATTAGCCGGAGCAGCAGTGACCATCTGTAATTGTGAAGAGAACAATCTCAGCTGCAGTGCGTGTAGTACTGACTGAAGTTTCTTGTTGATGGTATTGCATTAAAATAGATCCAGCAAAAGGAAGAGCCAGTACAGAGACATGGCAAAATAAGAGCAGAAGTAATTACAGATTTGGGGAAATGTTCAGTTTTGTCCTTTGTTTTTTTTATTCTGGCAAATATCCTGCTGTGTCAGTTTTGTTGAGAGTCTAATTTTGACCAATGTTCCTCATTGTTTTCCTGGGTCATGTATATATAAACATGGTTTGTGAGGTAGAAGGATTCTGGCTCTCTAACTCCATATTTTTCTTTTTTTAACCCTGGAAACACATGCAGTATCTGTCTGCAATAAACACAACATAATGTAAATTAAAAGGACATTGATTTCAAAATGTATAACAGCAAATACAGGACAACTGCAATGGCTAGAAAAAATAGTTATCTCGGTTTCCTAGATGTTGTCCTTATTATTCCACTGCCCATCTCATTATACAGACATGTTATACAACACCATTCATGATATATTGATCCAATGTAAAAAATACCATTCACTTTACAGTTCAAATTAATAACTGATTGACCATGAGATGAATGTCTTATTGCTTGAGGACACCTATTGACATCTATAATTGGCCTGGTAATTGAAAATGTAGTTGACTTAGTTACTGTACACTCACTGTGGTTACTGTAACACATCCTCACCTCTTCTCTATCATCCACAGGCCAGCAGGGACCCGCTGTCTCCCGAGGCAATGGGTGAGATCTTTGAGGACGTCAAGGACATGGGAGTCCTGATAGGGAAAGGAGGACTCTACGGACAGGTAACACCGCTCAACTGTCAGTCTGTCAGTTCATTTTTTCATGTGATATAAACACAGTTGGCACCTACATCAGAAAGCTTGTTGTTTTGTTGAAAACAAGTTAAACAGACATGTTTGGATAGCATTTTAAACACTTGTGCTTTTTGGTAGTGGATTGATAAAAAAATGCTCTGATAATTCAGAAAATGACTGCCACTGTTACAAACACTGTTGCAGCCTTTCAGCGGGACCATGGTTGGTAATTTTGCCTCCAGCTCTGCTCATCATTTATCAGTCTAAATGGTTCATTTTGGTATGTCAGGAAATTATTACACTGCAGGTAGTTTTTACTGGCTTTATAAAATAAAATACTGTAGGCATTTTTACTGCATAGCGATTATTATACTTAAATAAAAACATTGAATATGGGGCATATGTTTGTAACACTCCAAACACTGTGTCAAAATGCCACAATAATTCAGACCTCAGTTTTTTAATTGAAAACGATTTAGTGTTCTTGGCTTTAAACATTTGTTATTTGCATTTAATTTTAACTGCAATAACGGCACAATTTTCATTATGATATAAATGTCCATTATCTCTGGACATTTATCTATCTATATTTCTAAACTGCAGTATCTCAGAACAGAACCAACATGAACCCCAACTTTCACACAAAAGCCAAAGCCATGCCAAAAAAAAGTCCACCCAAAAAAAATGTTCAGTGGTTGTTTTTACCTATAACTTTTAATCTGATGAACATTGCTATTCCTGCTGTTTAATTATGCTCCTGAAATGTTTAAAGTGGCTTAGCCATTAGTATGCGACACAGAATGAAGCCCCTTACCTGGTTACACATTTTCCTGGTAATCTCCTTTACTCTATAATCTCCCCTCTTGTTTTCTGTTTTTTTTACCTCTTCAGACCTTCCGCATCAAACCCCCCATGTGCATCACAATGGAAGACGCTGATTTCTTCCTGGCAGTTTTTAACAAGTCCATCCACAATTACATGGAAAGAAGATGAAAGTTAGATGTAGGTCAGCTGGATTGCTCAATGCCAAGCAGCAAACCTGGAAACGCACTCAGCGGTGGATTGCATTTTTTGGACATCTTTTAAAATGTTAAAAGTAATTTTCACCTTCTGAACCTTTGCATAGCAATTATGAAACTATGTTTAAATATGCTGTAATTAGAAGTATCAATACACTTAACATACATAAGAAAAAGTATTGTACAGTGCCTTTCTAACAACTGACTTGAAGTTAATTTAGCTCTTTATGGATCTTCTTAATCATGCTTGGATGTAACATTGTGTCATCATTTTACAATTTGTAATTTCTCCACGCAATGTAATAATAATGAGTCTGTGAACTTGTGGAACAACCATTTTTGCTATTACACATTGGTCACACTGCTCCCTGCAGGTATAGGTTCTACTGTTCTACCTATTTATCTTTTCAATCCCCAAATGGGCATGGCATAATTGCCATTATTGTCTGTAAACCCTGTATATGGGTTACCTAACTGATATATCATTATTTTTATTTTTTTTCAGCAGCTGCCCACTGAAAGGAAACCAGTTTAGGATTCTTAGACTTAGACAGTTGCTCATTTTGTGTTTAGGATAATTAAGGCTCCTGCCAGTGAATGCGATGGGTTGTAATTTACCCCCATAATCTCGGGAACACACTACCTCAAACCCCCATGGCTCTCATCCACCTCCAACACAAGTGGCTTCCAGAAAATCTGTTTAAGCAATTACAGTTGTTGCAATCTGTCCTTACACACAGAGTCTTAAGACTTCTGCCCCTTTGCTTGATCATATCTGGATAATTTGTCTTCTCTATCAAGTCTACCTGGTGTTGATCATTGCCTGCTGTCTGACTACAAGTAAAGCTGAACATTTTACTTTACCTACCTGGTCTCTCTGAGTTGTGACTTTTGGTCCAAAATTTCTTTACAGATTTCCTACAAAATGGGAAAGGCTCTTTTTTTTCTTCTTTGCAGTCCTGCAGTCTGTAGTCTGTGCACATTCATATGCTTCATTTTTTTTACTTACTTTCTCAAATGATTAAGCTCAGATCAGTTAATATGATTCCATCCCAATTCAGACTGGAAGGAAAGGTGTTCAATTCACCAGAAGCATCCCATGTGTTACCAACACCATAGTAGGGCACATTGTTTCTTACTTCCTTGTGATTGTTAAAGTCAAATTCTGGTTCATTGGGTGTAGGTGTATGATCATAAATATAAGTTATACAACCCTGAAATTCCACAAAAACCTGCATTGGACGCCACTCTATCAGCATCCTAGCAGTTTGAAATGTGACCATATCATGATCAGGTTTTAAACAGGCATCATTTTACCACGTTTGTAAGAAGAACATGAGTTCTTAAGTCTCCTTTCACCAATGAGGCTTAAACCTCTTACAGAAACAAACCCAAAGCTCAGAGCCGTATGATTTGTACAATTCAAAATGAATTGAGTTGTATGCATTCCTTCTAATTACAAGGTATCATTTTCTCATAGTTTCTGTTTGAATCTTTCCTTAAAATAGCAGACATCCAAAGGCCACATCCAATTCAATGTGGCAAAAACAAGTAACAATCAGACACCTGGAAGTTTGTCACTGTTAAAACTGAATATTTTTCTCAAAGAAAGTCCATCATTTTGGCGACTAACAAACATCTATATCTAACAAACTATCCAATTCAACCTCCCCCTCAGTGTTAGGGTTAGTGTTAACTAGACAACTAAGCCCCCAGCGCTTTGTTCTCAGCTCCTTCCTGTTCATGCTGTACAAGACTGAAAAGAACTCAGAGAGAACGCTGTTGTGGATGATGCTCAACAACAGCGAGTCTTGGCAAACTTGAAAGTAAGCTGAATATCTGTGGGCAAGTCACTTAACCTGATGTCATGGTTGGAATGGCTACAATAAGATAGTGTTGTTTGGCTCTTTGTTTGTTTCCCATTTACAGAGCCAGCACACACAAAACAAACAGCTATCAGACTATGAGGAGATATTTGCTGAATTTAGAAAAAAGTGCATTTCATTAAAATCACATAGCCTACCTTTAAAGTTCATGGATGTGTGCTGTGGAGGTGCAAAACCAAAACAAGTAATGCAAAGTGGATGAGAGATAAAAGAAGGGAGAAACAGGGAACACATAGGACCAGCTTTTATTGCTTAAGCTTCATCAGTCTGATTAGCGTCCCATAATCAATTGCCTGGTGAGTTTGGCCAGAAGAGCCTCCAAGACATTGCAACATTACACTTTACACTTCTTCCTTTAGTGCTACTATTATAGAGTTAATATATTGCCCAATTTGTTGTTTATAATCTATTCTAATTTATATATATATTGTTATAATATTTGAATATCTGTTTATATTTTATTTGTTTGTAGCAAGGAGGGGGATGCGCTTAATTGTGCAATCCGGCATTGTATAATGAAAAATAAAAACACTTGTACCTTGAATCTTGAACCTTGAATCCTACTCCCGCTCACCTGTGCGGGGCTATTTTCTTCTCTGGCCTCCAAACAGGAGAGAACCAGAACCATCCAACACTGACTTGCATTGTTCCTAAACTCAACTCCCAATCAGTGAGCATGTAGTGGAAATAGTGAGTAGGTGTCACTGGTTATATATTTATCCATGTGACGTTGCAAAAAAATCATTGTAGTTTGGTGGGATCAGGGTACCATTGGCTGCGCACTGTCCACCCATCCTTGTCACTTTGTAGAAAAAGAAAAACCTGAAGTGAAGAGAGTACAATAGACGTTCAGCAGTTCCTTCTGTACCTTACCTGCTCAACATGTATAAAGTTGTTTCCTGTCTAAGTGGCCGCTATGCAGGTCTCATGGGACAGTCCTGCTGTTCACCTGGTTTGGCCAAATTTCACCTGGGAAGTGGTGAGTTACCCTGGAGATGAACAAAAAACATAATTTGTTGGTCTGATGCTGATGCTTACATAGTCTGTGTAGGAGGTTTATTATGGAACCTTTGTTTTTGTGATAGTAAGTGTAGAGATTCAGGTGACCATCAATTTTTCTGGTGAATTTGATCAGCTTGTTGGCTCATTAATTAATTAACTAATATATTTGTACAAGATAACCTGTGTAAAACTCAGGGATAAACATAAGTTGAACTGTGTTATTTCACGCTGCAGTAGATCTTTTTTCTTTATTTCATTTGCAGGTGTTTTATTTTACTTCTTTTTGTTTTTAAATTAGTTTTTTGTTCATATCTACAATTTCTTTAAAGTCTTTAACTTTTTAAAGAAAAAGCCCTTTGTAACCTTGTTAAGAAAAGTGCTATGTAATAATGATACATATATATATATACATACATATATACATATATATGTATGTATATATATATTATTATTATTATTATAATTAGGGACCGAGCCAGCGACCGCTGGAGGTCCCTATTGAAACTGCTATGTTTCTTATTATTATTTTTAGCGACTTCGACTGCGTTTTTGGCCCCCCCTGAACATACGAAAACTCAGTTTTATTTGGCAAAGTGGTCAGGCCTGGTGAAAAATTGTGTTGCTTTCAGGTTGCCACTAGGTGCGCTACTATCATAAAAGGACGTTTAGGCTAATAACTTCTGCATAGTTTGTCACACATTCAAAACTTATATCCACGCGTTTGGTGAATGGAGCTGAATCTCCCTATATAGGCCACGCCCACTTTCCGCCTAAATATTTTTTCGCTAGAGGCAAAATTCCAAATAAAACTACTTTTCGTGTTTCTCCTACATGCTTTGTCCAATTCACCAAAATTTTCACGTAGCATCTGGGGACCGTCCAGGCAAAACAAGTATTTGAAGAATTTTGATATTTCAAAAAATAAGCATGTTATAAAATTAGCACTTCCTGTACATTTTCGTCAAAAAAGGAAGTGGACCTTTCTCCACATTGGTATGTCCGATTGAACACCAAGCTTGGTCCATAGTTCCCCGTGTCTTCCTTAGGATCGTGACAATCTCAGACCCATCGCCACAAGGTGGCCTCTTTAAAATGAACAGTTTATATCTCCGCATCGCACGTGTGATTAAAACAAACTTGGTAGGATGGATTGCCATGACTCCCTGAGGCTCACCTAAAAGGCAGAAAAAATCCCACTCCACCCCTAAAGGTGGGCCCTCTGGTGGCATGATAAATCACTATGCGGAGACCGTAATAGTTAGAATATAAATCAAGGACACGTTTAGAGTGGTGCTGTAGTCTCACGATACCAAAATCGTGTTTGTTGCGTTTATAATCGGGCCGTACAGGCTTTTAAAACAAGCCGCCCCGACACACGTTTCACCGATATGTACGAAATCGTAGGCTACGTGACACTCTTGGACCCATACCCCATACCCCAAACCCCACGGGAAGGTTGGCCATTTGATTTTCAATTTACTTTCGCCGAACTTTTCGCGTTGTATTTTGTGAACGAACTCCTCCTAGGGAATTCATCAGATTTAACTTCAAAATTGTCCATACAGTCCAAAGTATCTTGGCTGATTAATAGTTTGGCTAATTTGTGGCACGTACGTATGAAGGGCGTTGTCAATGGGCGTGCCGTCAAAGTTGCAGGTTGAATCGAATTCTGAAACTGTGCATGCCATTTCTGGCATTTAACGGACTTCTGTTTGAACTAACTCCTCCTACAGATTTTATCAGATTGACTTCAAATTCGATCACTGCAATCTAGACACATTGATGATCAAAAGTTCTGCTATTTTAATTATTATCTAATTTCAAACATGAGGGTTGAATTGAGGGTGCATAATAACATGTGTTTTAGACTTGTACATCATTTAAATTTTCTGTGCTCAAACTAAATGTTTCTCCAGAAGGTAAAATATATATATAAAAAAGTTTTATCAGTCAGTCGGACCAGTTTTAACATTTTCTAGCCCTCGGTAGAAAAACAGGAAGTAGTTTGCACAATGGAAAGTTAATGTGGTTAAACCATCAGCCAGTTTTTAATCAGATTAAATATTGACCAGATAATTCAGAATGTCATGCATCAATAGAAGTTACAACCATAATTGTGCAATAACGACTTTACATCAGAGTAGTAGCCTGGTTCCAGGTTTCTGAATTGTTGTCCACATCTACAATTTCTTCAGTAATTCCATGGCAATTCACTGGTACATGGCAATTCAATCTGATTATCAGGCTACAATATAGAGTCTAGATTAAATGTCAAGTCCTTGGGGAAAATGTCACGACAGATTGTAACACAAAATAATGCCCCAAATGTCACCAAATGTTATAGTAAGGCTTTGATAATCGCATGGATTTCTTTAAAAACTAAATAATCTCCTTTACCTATTTTCTGAGTTTCAACTGAAATCATTTCACAGGTGCAGTATGTCAGAAATCCGCCCTCAAATACCGTCCCGCAGACCTCCCAGAGATGCCTCCATGCAATTTCAAGCCAGATGAATACAAGGTAAAAGGAACATCGCCCTGAACTGCATTATTATTGGAAACATATTGTGTTCTTTCGGATAGGTAAGATTTAACCAAGAGAGAACCTCTCTGCCTCTCAGCTACTCCATCCTGCCACATTCCCACTTCTTGGATTTTTTTTTGCCTGTTTTGGACTGCCTCTTTTGTGCCTCTGTCAACTGCATTTGGGTCCTACCCAGGTAGTCTCCTATGCTGTAATTCTTCTGTGTATCTATGTCTCTTCAGGGTATGTCCAAAGGGTGCATGATGGAGATCCGCAGGCAGAATTGCAACCCTATGACCATGAAGATTACCTACTATAAGAAACCAGTGTTCATCCACCAGGGACACATGGAATGGCTGTGGGATGTAGATGGGAGGCGATATCTGGATCTGTTTGCTGGTGTGGCTACAGTCAGTTTGGGCCATTGCCACCCGTAAGGTCCTCTTTCGCTATGTTGCACAGTGGTGTTTTATTCTGATTTACAGTTTGAACTCAAAAAATTTTGTTTTGACCCTGACATCTGTGGATACAGGAAAGTGACAGCAGCTGCACAGAAGCAGTTGAAGACGCTGTGGCATACTACAAACATCTACGTCCATCCTACTCTCCATGAGTATTGTGAGAAACTAGCGTCCTACTTACCAGATCCCCTTAAGGTACCATAATGGATATTATCACCTGAGTGCGTGAGCCTGGATAAATATGTAGACTGTAATTAAAATGTCTACTGGTCTGTGTTTCCCTGTTCAGGTGATATATCTGACCAACAGCGGCTCAGAAGCCAATGACTTGGCTATGTTGATGGCTCGACTTCACACAGGCAACTTTGACATCATCACTTTCAGGTAGAAGTCTTGTGTGCTATATAATTACATGAAAATAAGAAATGTTTTTAGCAATACGTTAAAACGTTCCAAATGTTTCTTTTTTTGTTTTTTACCTTCCAGAGGGTCATACCACGGTGGCACCCAACAGACAATGGGTCTTACCTCCAACATGCCATATAAATACCCCATTTCTACAAGTTCAGGCTGCACGCATGTATGTAACATTAATGTATTGCAGTGTCATACGCAGCAATTTACAACACAAAAAAAATTCATGCTTTAATTAGGTTGAATATATTGTTGCACTAAACAATGTGCTCCACCCAGTTATTATCTTGTGAGGAAATAATAATTTGTGTCTACAAGATAAAAAAAGAAATCATGTTAAGGGCTCCATATTATGCAGCTGCAAAAGCTGCTTAGCATTAGCTGCACCACTATCCATACAAACAAACAAAAGAAGCTATACATTAATGCTAGCTTACCTTTTTAATGCTGTGGCAGCATTCCAGGTTTTATGAGGATTACTTTGTGCTGATTACTTATGAGTGACTGTTGCTGTCAGGTTGATCCAGCTGACTTTATTTCTGCCCAATAAACAGACCATGTGCCCTGATGTGTTCAGAGGCCCGTGGGGAGGAAGCCACTGCAGGGACTCTCCTGTGCAGACCATCAGAGAATGTAGCTGTGCCCAAGGTACACAAGCACATGTACCCAGGACTCAGTACACTCAGGTTATCTCTCTTGCTGCTCTCATTAAGTCTGTGGGAATATGTATTAGGATCCCTTCTGCAATATTCCCACAAGAAAATGTTCAACTTTCACAGGAAACCTCCTGCTTTGTAAGAGTGAATGCTTGACCTTTGTGATCTTGGTCCAAGGTTAAAGGATATGTATAGTGTATGCCTAATTTATTTTTCTGTGTAGCCCTCGGTAACGGCTTGAAGGGACATTTTAGTTAAAGTTTAGTTCTTTTGTAAGCAGTTGATTTACTATATTTATGTAGAGTAGAGCATTTTGACAAAAATCTGTTGCCTCTTTCAAACTTTTCCCTGAAAGTCACAAAGTTGAGACAGGTAAGTTTTAATCCGGATAATCAGACAAAACAATTTCTTTATCAAGTCTCCTTCTTTTGATTCTTTTCCTCTTTTGACATTATACAAGTTTCAGAATTTTTAGCTGTATCGTATGCCTGTGTCTCAACAGTCCACCTGGAAATGGTCAGTATTTTATCATATCTATATGACTATTTATATTTAAAACACACACAACAGTTACACTGTAACATAAAGTATATGCACACCAGATTTAGTAAAATTAGGCTGTTGTAATGGTGGGCCATAAGGACAAAATATTTACGAAAATATTTGAAATCAGATAAATTTACTATTCATCCCATCGAGTCAACCTGTTTTATTAAAATTAAATCCCAGATACTAATTCTTCCAGAAAGTGCCTCAAGTATTTTATATATATATAATGTCATGCTGCAACATATTTGAGTAAGATTTAACGTGTGATTTATTTAAAAGATTTAACTTGTCAATTATTTAGACATCAGAACTGTGAATCATGGTATTGTGATATGAGAGATCAATACTATTAAACTGCATTGTATTGAATGGAAACAATTTATTGAATAATTACTCACCTCTAGGCTGTTGTAAAGCCATAAATATTGCATTTATACATACTAATTTGTGTCTTATTACTGTCACCAAAATAATTTTCTTTGATCCCACAGGTCATTGCATGGCAAGTGAACAATACATTGGACAGCTCAAAGAGACATTTGCCACGAGTGTCCCAAGTCGAATTGCTGGTTTCTTTGCAGAACCTATTCAGGTACTATATTTTGTTGTGGAGTGCCTTATGGGTGTGATATTTGCAAATAAAAACATGCATTTATAGAGAAATGTGCTTTCTTTGTACAGGGAATGGGAGGAGCTGTGCAATATCCCAAAAACTACTTAAAGGAGGCTTACAAACTTGTGAGAGAGAGAGGAGGGATCTGCATTGCTGATGAGGTTAGATACGATGTAACAAGGCTACGGTCAGGCACTATTGGCCTCTATTATAAGGCTTTAAAGGTAAAGGTGAAAATGTGGTGGCAATTTGTGCTAGCAAGTTACTTGGCAGAGCCTGTTTGCTTTTAGTTGAGTATGTTCAAAGTAGGTTGAAAATTCATGGGTCCAGGTTTTATTGTCATTTTACAATACAGGATTGCACAAGATAATGCAGTTATAGCCCCCTGCATGCTATACACAAAGGACACGTATAAGCAGATATTCAAATATTTCATTTTATTGATTTATTTTACCTTTATTGTGTTAATAGTCAAAAGACATTATGGTAAAAGATGTTATGATAACAGTATTTAAAGTCACCGACCTTGACATCTAAATCATTTAACAGATTTTAGAATTTACATAAGAGACTAGAGCATTCAACTTGATGATATCTTGAAACTTATCCCAGGATATAATAATTAATAATACAATAATTAAAAGCAGTTTTTTACCAGTTTGATGTTGACTTGAGGGACCTAAAGAACTAACCAATCCTGATATCTTGTCTGGTAGTGAATTGAGCACCATGTAATGAAGGACAACAAGATACAAGGCAGCTTATCTAACATTGCTTTATAAACATACAGCAAATGCTGTTTTCTCCTAGTCTCCTAGGGACGACTATCCTACTGCCTGATAAAGAATACAATGATGTGATCTAAAATGATTACCAGTAATAAAAGCAAAGTGCTGAATGATAAACAGTGTCTGCTTATGCATCACTTTGCCAGACGGCAGCAGGGTGAACAGGCTGTGGCTGGGGTGGGAACTGTCTTTTGGTGTCCTTTGTGTTCTGCACAGGCACCTCACCACTATTACTTGTGCTCAGTGGCTTTAATCATCCACTTCCATCTTTTTAGCACTAATGCTTGCATCATATATCATGAAATGCCAAGTTGGAAAAATGCAAACAAATTGTGCCTGACAGGTCCAGACTGGATTTGGGCGAACAGGAACTCACTTCTGGGGTTTCCAAGGTCATGAAGTCATTCCTGATATGGTTACAATGGCAAAGGGCATTGGTAATGGATTCCCAATAGGAGCTGTTGTTACAACACCAGGTGAGATAATACTGCGGGACATACAATCCTCCTTTGAAATTCATTGAAACATCAAATACAGTTCATTATTTCTGCTTTTAAACAGTCAAACAACACTAGAAGAGATGACAATTATGATCTTTTTGAGCCTGGAAAAACATTTTCAATCTGTAATAATTACACAATCATACCTCATTTACGATTTGCAGGCCACTCATCACCAGCTGTGGAACATTTGTATGTACGTGTCAGTAATAATGGTCACTTCAATTGAATGTGCAGTACATTGACTCTGCCTATGTTTGTGCTGACCCGATATCAGATTGAAGTTAAATCATTTCAAAGATAAACAAATACAGCTGAATAAAATGTTGTTTTTCTCAGGGCCAGAATATACAAAGAAAACAGAAAACATTGTCAGAATTCATATGTTGATTATGGTAGAGTATTACAGTGTTGAAGTAAGTATGTCTCCTTCTGTGAATAGACGTGGACTCACAGGTTGCTCCTGTGTTGTTTATTTAGAAAGCTAGTTGCCATAGCTCTCTCACCAACCCTTTAATGACCCACTGTTTCATGTGCCATAAAACCCTACTGGGTGTAATTTAAAAGTTAAGAAACCAACGTGAAAACTCTGATATTTCCGCCAATCATTTGTAACCGATATAGTCTGAGAAAATGTATTTTTAAGTGTTAATTTGAGGCAGCGATGAGTGGAGATGTGAGCTTGTTTATTTGTGTTTTTTCCAGAAATTGCTGCTTCTTTTGGAAAGGCCTACCACTTCAACACCTTTGGAGGAAGTCCTATAGCTTGTGCCGTGGCTTCATCAGTGCTTGATGTAAAGATTTATCTTGTTCATCAGTCCTGTTAGCGCAAGGGAGTTTAATGTGATCGAAATCCAGTTTTGCATTGCTACTGTAGCTGAAGTTGAAGAGGTCATAACAAGCACACTGAATTACAGTGTGCTTGTTATGACCTCTTTGCAGTTTCTTTTTTCTGCTACACTTATCTGCTCTATAAATCATATTCTGTGTGAGGAAAAAAACATTGGGGGAAGCCAAAAGAGAGAAATGTATATTTTACATTATATTTTATGGTATATTATATATTTTTTTAGTTCATCATCCGTCTACATATGTTGATTATGTTCATCATTCATTCATCAACGAGTATCGAATCATTTTAATTGAAACCATATTTGCTTAAACCAGTAATGTCACATCATCAGGCAGCCTACTACACAACACAAGAGCCACAGACTTAAAAACAACCCACAGCATTCCTGCTCATCTCTCTCCTTCTTATCTAACTTAAAAACACGGCGACACGTATTGTCCTGCACCTAAGCTTGTCGAACGAGCGACCAAACAGACATTCACTGGGGAGAAATGCAAAGCAAACATCAGTTTGCAGGCTAGTTATTTGATCAGCTGGAGCACATTAAACAGCATTAAAAATCTACCTGCAAATATTTGGTCTGTTTCAATTTTGGTTTGGTCCTTGCTCTCAATATCACAGCTAACAAAGCAGTGTCTGCCCATGACTTGTAAGCCACAGTGCAACTTTGTTTGCTTTGTCTATTGTTCCCCTGCCAGGGTTTCAACTTGTTCAGCTTTGGTGTATTTTGACCAGAGAATTTGTGACTTTGACCAATAGGAAGCTGTCTTGACACTATTGCTGACCTTTGAGGGGACTGGAAAGCAACAGAGAAATGGTTAAATGATACTAAAGTTGACGGTACAATTATTTCTTTTGAATAAACTCTGTGAACTTTTCCCGCTACTGAGAAACAGTAGAGAGAAACTAGAGAGAAGCTCGGAGAGCTTTTTTTTACTGCAGTTAGCTTGCCATGCCTTGACAATAAATCTACTGACAATGAATAAAGACACTGATTATGATTTATAATTCAAACACGACTAACACTCAGTAGTTTTACTCAACAGACTATCAAAGAAGACAGCATACAGCAGAACAGTCATAATGTGGGCACTTATCTGATGACAGAACTGGCAAAACTCAGAGACCAGCATGACATTATCGGTGATGTGCGTGGAAAAGGCCTGCAGATCGGTGTGGAAATGGTCAAAGACAAGGTATGGCGCTTGTAACAGAAGTGACGCCTGCACTGGGCCCCCGGGGGCCATGGTTCAGCTCAGTTAACCTTTATGCAGCAGTGATGAACTGTAACTCTGAATAGAACCATCTCAGCTGTTCAGACATGTTTTTTAATCAGTTAAATCTGGAAGATACTGAATTTGAAGGGGGAAGAGAGAGAACCAGAAACGCATGAAATATTACAGTTGCCCAGCAGCAAATCCAAATTTAGGTTAAGCTTAGTATACACTTAGTTCTCTTACTTACTAACCCTTTGTATTTGTAATTTACCATATTCTCTGCTAGAAGTGCTTGTATAGTGTAAGTATTGTATTATATCAAGCAGAAGGATCTCAAAAATCATAATTACCTGTACCAAACTCTGGATAACCCCTCTGGAAAAGAATTGGTATGTCGAATTAGACTTATTAAAGGTCGTTTTATGACCAGTGACTGAATAAACACTGCCAAACTTAGATATGACTGGATAAGTGTCATCCATATATTACTTTAAGGTCTATTAAGGTTTAGGTGTTCTCTACAGTGAATCAAGGAATTGACCAACCTAACACTATTCATTCTTGGATAAATGTCTTATCCAACTCTATTTTTTATTATGAAGAATGCCCTTTAGTACAATGAATTACATTCCAAATGAGTAACTGATCCTGAAGAGGAGATCATTATCTGCTGCCTTGTTTAGTTTTTTTGTGAAGAACTTTTTATTGAACCACTGCGAGTGAAACATACAGTAGCATCCATACAACTTTTATAAACATAATCCTCCAGAGTGGAGGCTTTGGCATTATTAATCCGTGCAGTAGACAACTCAAGTAACACTATATCATGAAAGTAAATCAGCCATTTCCTAGTACTAAGACTGCTGCCTTGTTTGAACCCCTTGGCCATTATTAACCTGGAAACTGTAGATGTAGTAGCCAGTAGTCTGGCCATTTTGCTTGAAGTGGTTAGTTGCTCAGACACAGGCAGATGAAAATGTTCATAATGTTATTTACTTGATAATAGTTTAATGTAACAGCTCCAGCCACATCCACGTATTTATCTCTCCTCTATCATCCACAGGTCAGCAGGAACCCACTGTCTCCTGAGGCAATGAGTGAGATTTTTGAGGACATAAAGGACATGGGAGTCCTGATAGGGAAAGGAGGAGTCTATGGACAGGTAACAGCACCATCCTCAAAGTAGCCAGAACACACTACAGACCAAATAAAACTCAGCAATAGTCTTCCCACTGTGTTTCCAACAATCACCAATGATGGTTTGGTTGAAATAAACCCCAACATGCACGCACGGCCAGACTGGCTGTGTAAACAAATCAGAGAGAGGTTGCCATATCAACACAGGTGAAGGGAGTGTGACGTCATTCTCTGCTCAGGGCTCCACTACATTTTTACAAAGCAAATAGTTGTTTGCTGCTATGTTAATGTTTCAAATCTCATATATAAAAAAGCGAGAACTGTTAGCTCTTCTTGAATTGTCTGATTTTTGTGAACAGTGGCCCCAACACACATTCGAATACACAGCCGGCACCCACATTGCAAAGCAGATTGTTGTCGAGATCAACATTAAAACATTATAAACAAGTTGTTGGTATGACTTTTTTAATGCAACATTTTCACCCTGAATCAACAGAGACTCGTGTTCATTTTAGTATTGGCTTGACAAAAGGATTCAAATAAAGAGATTTCCTTCTGGCATTCCATGGTGTATTTCATAACTTTGGGACTGATCTAGCTGCTGTAGCCTTTGATTAAGACCATCTCTGGTAATTTTGCCTCCATCTCTGCTCTTAAGTCATCACTGTAAAAGCAGCAAATTGCTTCAGAAAATAAACACTGCAGATATTTTTATCATTATCCCACTAGAACAAAAATAAAAGCATATGGGGCAGATGTTGTTAAAAGGTCATTTACTACAGAGTCAAAATGTCACTGCCTACACACCTCGTCTCTGTTAAAGAGAAAGAGGTATAATTGAAAGATAATTGTATTGAAAATGTATTTATTCACAAAGCAACAATGAATGAATCAGCTGTAAAGCTTTGCCCTTACCTTGGCCTCGCCTTTGAGAGCATCCTCTTAGTTATGTTTATAGCGGTTTCTCATGCAAGAAAAACCACTATTACAATAATACCTCCTACAACAAATTCTAGCTCACACACCAACATGTTGTACTTTTTACTGATGGATCTACTTAAACATTTTACCAGCCTATGATTACTCCCATTTCTAAATGTGTGTGCTTGTCTTCTGTTTTCTCAACCACGTCAGACCTTCCGCATCCAACCCCCCATGTGCATCACCAAGGAGGATGTAGATTTCTTCCTGGCAGTTTTTAACAAGGCCATCCACAGCTACGTCGACAGAAAATGAACAGGAATAGCTCAATGCCAAGGACCAGACCTGGAAACCCCTTCGGCAGTGGCTTGCATTTTTGTAAATGCTTTAAACTGTAATGCTTATCATTTTGCTGACTGCTCTATTAAGTGAACTTTAAACTTAACCACGCATGTTATAATTTTGAAGACACCTACGCTGCTGCTTTGTAATTCCTTTTTTCTTTTATAGTAAACACTCATTCAATACACTGGACAAACCTCACAACTTTTAGGTAGACATGTTGTGGTTAGGACGCAATGTTTTGTAGTTAAACACTATATACAGTATGTATAAAAACAATATAGTCCCTGACTATACTATATATCTGAATGTAATGTATCACGTTTGATGAAACAGCTGTGCATTTACATATTGCTCAAATATGCTATTTTGTATTTCTGTCTCACCAATAAAACAGCATCTAAAAAGGGTATAGGTGCACGTTTTGTACGGACAGGTCCAACATACAGCAGTTTATTGTTAACCAGGGTTACTTGAGGCATTAATGCAAATCATTCCAGAGTTGTTGTTTAAATACCAACATGCAGTATCACTTTTATTTTTATGATGCAGTAATACCACTATTGAGCTCTTCGTGACAAACCAAGAGAAATGATTCCATAAAACAGCAAAGGATCTGATGAAAAGGTGTTTCCTATGTGCATACTGTATGGTTTTCTCAACTGGTTTATCAGTACAGAGGATTTCATAAGTTACTGGGAGAGGTACAGAAAACATCATTCCAAGCTGGAAGACTCAAACACCAAAAGGAGCCTCTCACACATACACAGTTGTCTCAAAGAACGTGATTGTGTAATTTTAAAAAAAACAAAAAAAACAATTTGCTCTCAGTCAGCCAATCCAGTTCATTAAAGTCCACTTTAAAAAGGCATTTTTGTAGTTTATCTTCCCCCTGAGAGCCTTCAAGAGCGTTGCTTTCTGTGTCCCTCTCTCTTTCGGGTTCATCAGCCCAGATGAATTATTTGTTATCTGTTCTTCTTTTTGTCCTTTTTGCTCTTGCTCACGGCGCTGTGAGCGGCGTTTGAGGAGAGAGCAGAGGCATGGCCGGTGGTTTTCAGATGGTCAAACAATTTGTTTCTTGTTGGGAACTCGTTGTTACAGGTCACACAGTGGAGGGTTACTTCTTTCTAGAGGTGGAAATAGGGATATGTGGTTAAACAATATAAGCATGGATAATAAAAAGAATTTAATAAGAATTATTTCATGGATAATGGTCAATCCAAACCACATAAAAGTCTGGGTTTTACTGTACAAACCTCAGGAAACTGTTCTCCTCCTGTGTTGGACTTGACATTTTTTGGTTTGTCTTTTCCTCCCTTCTTTCCCTTTGGCTTCCCAGGGCTGTTAAGGCAACATTTACAAGACAGATAGATAAAAATCAGATTTTATCCTGCATAATTGAATGCAGGAATTCACTGTGTTGCTTCCGGCTACTCCTTCACAACTGGCACTAAATTACTAGCCCTGTTTTGTATTGTCATGTGCTCACGTGAGGATTTTTGAATCTTTGATTAAATGAGGTTCCTGTTTTTCCAGAGCAGTTGTTTCCTCTGTTTTGAATATTACGTCAAAAACTGAATGAGAACGGAAAAAGACCAGGAACAGGAACACACCAGTCTTTACAAGTCTAATGAGGGGGCAAGCATTTTAAAACACTGCAGGGAGAATGTGAAACATTAAGAGCCTAATCTCAGTCTCAACACAGGCTGAGAACTGTAGTTCAAGTATTTAAAAGCTGCACTAATGAAAATGTTTATATCAACAATAGATCAAATTTGAATGAATGAATAAATAAATGTAATGTGTCGCTCGTAGTAGAGAATTATCATCTCTATGAAGCATTTTAGTGTCTTTCGGCTCATTATTTTGGTTTTACGACCCACAAACTCTGCTCTCATCAAGCTTGTTTCCAACACACGGATGCCTATTTTCCTCAGGGGTTTTCCATAGAGCTGAAGAAAAAGAGTGAATATGAGTCTGGAATATTTATCAGGCTGCCAAAAACACAAGTCTTAATGAATGTTGTGTCAGCTGGATGAGTAAAAAGCAATTGATTGCAAACAAATTTGCCGTCAACAATTTTTCAAGGTGATAATATGACAGATGTTGTGTTTTCAGCTTCTTTTGCTGCCCCCTAGTGTCTGAAATAAAGAATCAATGCAGCGTTAAGGCCTCTGCACACCAACC
>NW_023339774.1:15194175-15199413 GCF_004916995.1 Morone saxatilis | reverse complement strand
ACTGTCCGACGACGTCCGACGGCCTTTACAGTACTGCTACTCTATTTCCACCAATAGATCCTCCTAAATGTTTCACGCTGGACCTTTAAGACATTTTATTTAGAAATAAAAATTTTGATTATTAGATTTTAGCTGACTGCCTTTGAGATTAATTAATGTGTGGACACTGTAAAACCACTTTTGAACAAATCCAGAGAAACCAGGTGGAGATGGCAAAAAACAAAACAAAAACAAAAAATAGACTTACGTCTTCACTTCTGTGGGAGGGAGATCCTCCTGCTCCTCCGGCTCTGTAGTGTCCGCTGACTTCTCGGGGGCATCTTCCTCGCGTGTGGTCAGCACTGGTTTTTCCTCCCCCTCCTCCTCTTTTGGAGCACTCTGCTATGGCGAAGGAGAGCACGAACAGAGAAAGCTTTTAAAAAAGATTCACTTCACAGACATTGAGAGAACACTAAAAAACAGGCACAACTGCTGAGAGAAAGAAAAAAAAACTATAACTTACATGTACTACTTTCTGCTGTTTCTTTTTCCTTTTCTGCTTTTTGGAAAGCCTGTGTAGGTGGAAAGAAAAATGTCAGTAGAGACAAATAAGACATGGCATACGAGTCTGATGTGTCAACAAGTTCTAACCACGCTGACAACCAGTTGAAAAGAACGTTTTCTTTCTAATACTCCATTCAGCTACATACTTTTGCCTTGGCTTGTCATCCTCCTCCTCCTCTTCCTCCTCCTCCTCCTCTTCCTGCTTATGTTCCTCGTCTCTTCTCTCCTTTCCATCCAGGTTTAAACCAAGTGACTCTTCTTCTTCCTCCAGCTGTTGCCGCAGCAACGCCACCATCTCCCGGTGCTTTTTGGATTTCTCATGGTTTTTCATACTGTAGAGAAGAAAGAAAATAGAGAACATAGAGATTTAAAAGTATTTTTATCACCAACAAGTATTGACGTGACGTAATCACTGGAAGTACATTGACATTTCTCAATTTCTCCATGGAAATCATAAATTAAAGAGTTAAACCCAACGCAATGGATCATTTCAAAAACTACATTATTAGTTTGAAGTGTGCACGACTAGTAGTAAAGAGTAAGAGGAAAAAAAACGCTGCACAAACAAAAGCTTCATCACGCCCAACAGGTTGATGAGTCAGAACGAAATCAAAAAAAAAAAATTCTCAACACTTTTAAACAATGGCTACGACTGACCTTGTAATTCAAGTTTGACTATGACAACTTTCCTCCATTGTTTTGGTAAGAACAAAAATACCTACACCAGAGTGGAAAAAGAACAGTCCACAACTGCAATCATTTAGTATTTTAAATAAAATAGACCTAAGATTTTAGTCAGTCTGTCATTTACATCAGGCCATAGATTCTGTCACATCACACCTACTGTTTTATTTTTCTCTTTTTGACACTTTGGATCAAAATAAGCTTTGCGTGACACAGCCGGTGCCAGCCACATGTGATGAACGCTTTTCAGCGCTTTGTATGTATGCCAAGTAGGATGTGTGGTCTTAGATGCCCATCCCGCTTCCTGGTTGGCACCATGAAGATCCTGATTGAAGCAGCCCCAGGCATGGCGCTCTTCACCACTGCATTAGTGCACTTCGACACTGTGCTGATAAAACGTCACTAAAATCATTCATAGCCTAGCGAGGTGTATTAGCACGTAGGTCCAGAATACAGCAAGTAGGTGAAGTGGGTGTGAAGTCACTCACGCTTTATCTGATTTGAAGGATTTGTCACAGGCTGGGCAGTACAGATCATCATAATAGTCAATTGTGAGTTCGTCTCCATCAGGCTGCTCTGTATCTGTGAATGAAAATACACAAAAACAAGACTTTATTCTTCACTGATGATTAACTTTTATTCAAACACAATTTGTCAATTTAGGTCTGTGGAAGCTGCTGGCATTGGTTTGCCTGATGATGTATGGAGTATTACTGGCTGCCTTTGAGATAATTAAAGTGTAACGTTACATTTAAACTACAGGTGACTGTGTAAAAATACAGCCTAAGATGGTACGTCTTTAACTTTTTTAATTTAGAGGAACAGACGACAAACCGGTGGCTCTGACAGTGCTCAGTTTGCAAAAGTGTTAGCCCTAAAGGGGATAACGGTGGTCCTTTAATTTCTTCCGTTAATAACAAGGACGGATGTATCTTCCTTGATCAGGTTGTATAATCCTTTACTTCTATTCCCCACAGTATCTGAATTTACTTTCACACATTTACTGAGTATGGGACCGATCCATGCAGTCGCCGTATTCAAGTTGTTGTATTCACTGTAATAGAAATCTGGTGTTGCAGTGACCTGAAGGTTTTCATTAGAGATGGCTTTGCTAGATGTGTGTTTCTAAAAAGAAACCTGCTTCACTCTCAGCCATCTCTACGGGCATCGATAACACAAGCAGTCCGTGTTGACCAATCACAGTTGTTGTAGTTCCCATTTGGTATTTGTAGCCTTAATGCGCAGATGCATTTTCATTTCAGCCTGACGCATGTAGCTGCTGTAAACACAACAAAACCCCTTAATTCAGAAGTAAAAGTGATTCTTAAATCTCACTGACCTCCTCCCTCTTCACTGTTCTCTTCTTCCTCACTCTCCGATGCGTCTCCAAACTCCTCTCCGTACTGAGCCTCTATCTGCTGCAGCTCCTTCTCAAGTTCAGACATGGCCGCCCAGCTCTGCTCCTTGTACTCCTCCGCCAGTCTTGGATGGACACAGAGTATATTATTATGAGTATGAGGAAGAAATATAGAAAAATAAATCTCACATTTACTCAACTAAACAACAGTAAAGCCTGCACACTTACTCACTGCCACAAAAAGTTATTTATTAATGACTACGTTTCAATCCAAGACCCGCCATTCAGACCCGACAAAGATCCATCTTGGATCAAAACGTCATTAATAAAAGAAACATCTTGGGGGCAGTGAGTGTCGTTTATTAACCGATGCCCTTTTCTGACAGAGTGATGTGTATACACTATTTTCCTCCTATATTTTCTCAGCTATCCATCCATCCTACTTACTTGGCCTGGCTCAGCTTCTGCTTCCGCCTCAGCTCCTCCACCTTCTTGATCTTCTCAGCGTTCTGCTCCTCCACCAGCTTCCTGTGGGCCTGCACACGGCGGTCCCGCTTGCGGACAAAAGCCACTAGTTGTCGCACAAGCTCGTTGCGCTCCTTTCGAGCCTTCTCTCTGGTCTTCTTGTTCTCCTTCTCCATGGCCCTTTTCTCCCAGCGGTTGGAGGCCTGCCTTGTATCATACTCCTCCTTCCAGGCAAAGTTTTTACGAGTACAGAAGCTCTGCCAGTAGCCGTAAAACACGTGCACTACCTGTAATATTAAATAGAGACTGATTAAGCACAACAGGCACGAAAAATGCTGGGGACCATGAATATTTCAGTCTTGTTACTCTTAAGTTTTTACTACTATTTTATTCATGTAAATGAATTGTATAAATAATTCTTATATCATCCAACAGAGGAATGACTGCAAGACAAGTGTTTCAAGTGTGGGTCTGGCTTACGGTATCATAATCACTCTGAGAGTCTCCAAATGGAGGAAACTCCTCTTCCTCCTCCTCGTCTTCCACCCTGCCTTGCTCCATCTCCTCTTTAACAATGGACTCAAAGAGATTCCTGTAGACTGTGTAAAAGCCCTAGGGGGAGGAAGTGGATAAAAACAAGAGGAGAAAATATATTTTGAGAGACGCATTAAGAATTTCTGTACCCACAATGATTATGAAGCTGCCTCTGCCTGCGTGGCAAGCTGCTGCACTCTAGTGGTTCTGTGCCAAACATGGTGTTTGATATTTAGACCAATTCTACCTCGGGTTCATCAAATCCTGAGTGGTTTTGTTAGATTGGCCGTGTGTTCCTGCAAACTGACATTGAGACTGAATGTTTTTTTAAGTGGGTCATAATTTCCCACAGTTTTGGTAAATGTTGCTGTCTTTTTTGGCCTTCAGATTATCTCATAACTACTTCCTCTTACTTACACTCATCCAACAAGGACAGACAGTCTGACCTGTTACATTGACTTGTTAAAATCAGGAGACGTCCAATCCAGTTGTGTGGCGTGTGTTTTGGGTTTATGATTCCATTTCTAGATCATTCATAGGTCAGGTATACTTATTTCTGAACTTACTGTGGATAAACCTGTACAGCTTAACATTTAAGTAACTTAAAATGCATTTAATGAAAGAAATCTTTTAGGGAAAAATTATATTAAAGTCACTCATTTGGATAGTTACTTTCTATAGCTTTAAAAAAAGCTATAGAGCCTCATAAAACCTTGACAGTTTTTCCTTTTCCTCCGTAGACAAAGTAGAGTGGAGATTGGGCTATGTTGACCAAATATCATAAGGTAACATAAAGTGATTTGTCCTCCACAAAATGAGACTTCGGGGATTGTTTGAAGGAAGCTTCTTTAGCAGATTAAGATCCTGTTTCTATTAAAATTGTCCTTGTCTGAAGAAACAACCTGGTTGAAGGTTTTATGTGACCATTTTGTGAGTACTGTGCAACATAATCCTTGCACACACGACATTAACACTAACCTTCTCGTCATCTCCGTAGCCAGAGTAGCAGGTGACCGTGAAGTACTGCAGCAGGTCGATGCTGTCATCTTCATAATCTCCACTCAGTCCTCCTTTCAGCAGAGCCTCCCTGTGATTGTCATACCTGCCGCACAGAAGGAGACAACGCCATCAAATGAAGACATTCTTAAACGGACACAGTTTGTATAAAACCGTAAAGATATTGTCGGGAAAAGCTCTTTGCACATGTTGAGACATACACACCAAGCTCTCTCCTGTGGATCACTCAGGACATCGTAAGCTGCCTGAATCAGCTTGAAATGCTCCGCTGCATCCTCCGCATTGTCCAAGTTTTTATCTGGAAATTTCAGAGGTTGTTTTTTGTTTTTTTTATCATTTTGCACCGTTCAAGTTAATAGCGTCACGGAAATATCAGCACATGGCGGTTTTGAGCACAGCATCTTTACAGTTTTCTTAGAATAAGAATGACATAAGACAGGTTAAAATGCAGAGTTAAGTAAATACACACTATTTAATAAAAAAAAAGAAGGGAATGAATTGTTGCAGACAACTACAGTATTCAAAAGCGAGTGTTTTCTTTTAGCTGGAAAACATAAATGCATTACCTTTTCAAAATAGCTTTTAAAATCTGAGTCTAATGTGTTTTTAACATATGTAATGTACTGTTTTATATTGTT
>NW_023339774.1:15193773-15194055 GCF_004916995.1 Morone saxatilis | reverse complement strand
TTCAGAGGCAAACGTTGTACTTTTACTACATTAACGTTACACTTATCTGACAGGTGTAGCTGCTTGCTTTACAGACAGCATAGGGTTTTAAAGTAAAATAAATAAAGTCATACATTACAATAGCCAATATAATCCGTTTCCCCATCATAATATTGACTGTAATATCTGTCACACCACTTCTGATACTTAACCAACACTAACAATACTTCTATACTAAAAATTACACATGGAGATTTGAGAAATGTTACCTCAAGTGAAGTTTCTAGCTTCTCTGCATTGGCT
>NW_023339774.1:15188380-15193673 GCF_004916995.1 Morone saxatilis | reverse complement strand
TCAGTACTATTACCACCATGTTGCAACTCTTTGCACCTTACCTACCTATTTATCTTTTTTTATCTTTTCTTCTAAGTATTTTATTCTATTGTATTTTAATGTACTTGGCTGCTATGACGACCCAATTTCCCTTCGGGGATTAATAAAGTGTATCTATCTATCTATCTATCTAAAGAGAAAGACGTTAAATCACAACATGCCCACTCATAAAACATGCTGAATTTGATTTGCTTAGAAATGTTGATGAAGGGGAATACGTTTTAAAATCCACAATAATAATAATAAGCGTTGTTGAGTTTGTTCTGATTTATTCTCGTAAACAGGGTAAATGGACCAACAAGGAAAGGGTTCTCATTTTCTCCTCAAGAGGCATCAACTTCAGAACAAGACACTTGATGCAAGACCTAAGGGCCATGATGCCTCACTCAAAAGCAGGTTAGTACCGTCGATCATTCATATGCAGTATTTCATGCAGAGAAATGGGTTTTGTCAATGTTTACAGCCATAATAACAAGGTTTTTCTTTTGTCCGTTAGATACGAAAATGGACAGAAAGGACAAGTTGTTTGTTGTAAATGAGGTGAGTTTGTCTTTTCAAATTTGGACACACTGTTTATATAAGCGTTCGCATTACAGCATACCTAAAGATCTGCATTATTCCCAGGTGTGTGAAATCAAAAACTGCAACAAATGCCTCTTTTTTGAGGCCAAGAAGAAGCAGGACCTCTACATGTGGTGAGTATTTTTACTTCACATTCCCTTAACATTAAGCTGACTTTCTGTAATTAGTGTTGTAGAACACATTTCAAGTAAAATCCAAAATGTTCTTCTGTTCTAGGATTTCAAACAGCCCTCATGGACCTTCTGCAAAGTTTCTAGTTCAAAACAGTGAGTTACTTCTGTCCTACAGTCCTGAAGTGCAGTAAACAACACCTGTAATGTGCCATGGGGGGAAAATGATATATATTATTGTCTCCTCCACAGTTCATACACTGGCTGAACTCAAGATGACAGGAAACTGCCTTAAAGGATCCAGACCGCTGCTCTCGTTCGATCCTGTGAGTAGCAATAGCACATGTTGGTGGTAATTCTGTCAATAATATAATTTTATTAGGAGTGTATGTCTGTGACAGGGAGCTGTGTGCCACGTAGACCTGTATTTCCATCCAAACACGGCACCATATTATTTCATGATGTACAGCTTGGCCTTTTTGAAAAGGATTTGGATTTGTAGTTTTATCCATAAAAGGATCTAAATTCCGAAATCCCAAGGTGATGTCAACCCAAAACCTGAAACATCTTTAAATGGGAAATTAAATGGTACGATTTACGTGAATACATCAGTGAGACAGTGGGCACACTCCTGTTTGAAAGGCTGATAACAGCAAATGTTTAGGCGTCTTTGCTTTACTTGGCAATTCATTTCCTGTAGATTGCCTAATCAAATAATCAAAGACCAAACTCATTATTCTAGATTTCACTAGACCAAAAACCAGCACACTCTTTACATCCCTGGTCCATGATTCCCCATCAGTGTTTGCATGGAATTTGTGTTTAATACTGTAAGTTAAGAGCTGATAGATCAGTAAAGGTAGGAACTTGTCAGAATCTGAATAACCTTTATCTGCTTTCTTCTTCAGAAATTTGACATGGAGCCCCACTATGCTTTACTGAAGGAGCTCTTCACCCAGGTGTGTATACAATACATGCATATATCAGAAGATGCATACATTAATCCTGGCTATGCTTTTGGTGATGGCCTTCCAAAGTAGACCTTCTGTTCAGCTGTAGTCAGAAGATTGCGGAAAGTGGATACATGTTCTTTAACTGTAATGTTAAACAATTTAACATTTAGTCGCACTAAATTGCTAAAACTCCAAGTTTATTTGGTGTAATATGATGTGGACAGTGTCAACACTGATCAGTGTTTAAATCCAGCAGTAAATGTAACCATAAGCAAGCTATTACTTACTAGCTGAGTAGGTTTTATATCTACATTTTTTAAATGTAAAGCAAGGAACATTTGTCAGTTCTGGCGGCCCCTGTAGACAAAAGTGGTAGTGTCTCCACTGCCTTGTTTCATTGATTTTCAGGGGAATTTGACCCTGATTGTCTTGTGTGCTTATGTAGGTCATATAGAGGCATCAGTATTAAATTGAGGTTGTTTCATAACCAGCTAAAACTCCTTGTTCTAGGTTAAGGAAGTACTCATTACGTTTTCCTATTCCAGACATTTTCCACTCCACGCTACCACCCTAAGAGTCAGCCTTTTGTGGACCACGTCTTCACATTCACCATTGCAGACAACAGGATATGGTTTAGAAACTACCAGGTAATGTTTTAGTGTTCTAGGCTTACATTAGCATTAGTAAATATTGCTGTGAGAAGCTCATCTGTTGTGGGTTTAGTAGTCATCTTCTTTCCATTTGCAATAATTTCTCTGTACCACTTTCAGATCATTGAGGAAGATGCCTCTCTAGTGGAGATCGGCCCCCGCTTTGTTCTCAACCTCATCAAGGTCTTTCAAGGGAGCTTTGGAGGGCCTACGCTCTATGAAAACCCAGACTTCAAGTCTCCTAACATGGTAAAATTCAGTGCATGCTAGTTTACATTGTAAGCGTGTGATGTTACATTGAATCTCATTTCGTGTTCCTGAGACATGACCACGCTACATGATACATTTCCTGATTCTGTCAGTCACTTTTCTCTTCACACATTCACAGCACCGGCGAGAAATTCGACTGGCGGCAGCAGCCAGAGTGCGTGAGAAACAGATGGTGAAGGAGATGCAGAAAATGAAGAGGACTGAAGCGAAGGAGGACTTGGCCAGGGATGTCACAGCCGACGTCTTCCTAACCCCAGCTGATGAGAAGCCTGTTCACATCCAGACAGAAGCACCTGAGCCAAAAATGGTGAAGAAGAACAAACACAAAGCTTTCAAAAGACAAAGGATGGCCCGCAGGTAACTGGATGGACTGAATAAAGCTGAGTGAACTACTGGTATGGTTTGTCTCAAGAAAAAGTGGTAAAACAACAGTGCAGTCAGTTTTTTGTTGGATTGTAAAGACTGTGCAACATGTCATCATTTAATTATCACATATTTGAAAGTTCTAGAGAAAATCTTAAATATGGACAGGTTGTGTTTAATGTCAGTTTGTGGTTTCACACGATATATATTTTGCTCCCTCCTTCAGGAGGACTGTGCAGATTGTAGCTGGCCATAAAGGTCTCTGCTTTTACAATACGGCCAACAATTTGCCCGTCTTTTTTGATAAAAGTAAATATTCAATAAGTGTAAGAAAAACCTTGTTTATTGCTTTTAAGTGGCTACAGTTGTTTTCTATGTCATTGAAATAAAATATAATCAAAACTGTATCATCTGATGTACACTCCAAATAAATGGTTTTTAGAATATACTTTCAACATGAACGGCCATTATGGCAATGTATGTATAGTCCTGGGCCTGTGTAGATTACTTTAACACGCTACACCAGACACCTTGAGAAAAATGTATCATTGTGCCATTTCTATAGATACCCTCTTTTATGGGCTGTCAACCAGCTCAGTGCATAAGTCAAAGGAAAAAAGGCAGAAGAGGCTCCAGAAAGATGAGCTAAAACACTTAACACAGACAATCATGGCTGCAACTGGACTACAAACAATAACTCCCACTATCTGTGTCTCCATAGTAACTAACAATACAATATACAGTAACAGTCATTTTCCGTATCCGTCTGAAATGATGAACTTCATACAGGTACATAACACCATGTAGGTGACATTATCCTTCACGTGGTGTTGCTCCACTCAAACTTGACCAAACTTGAACAACGCAACTTTTCCCCACTGTGTCCATTATCCACTGTGCCGATTTAGTCCAGCATTGTTCCCCTGTGTGCTCCCCACTGGCTGCACTGCCTCCTCTGGCAGATTTTGTCTTCTCATTCAAAGCGACTGGCCGCCGCTGAAGTTAAGATGCTTATTCAAAGAGGAATTCAGTGGACTGTAATCACTCCTACTCCACTTCCTCGTCAGGACAACAATAAAATTCCACAAAGCAGATCTGTCCGTCGTCGTTCCTGACCAGGTACTGTAGAGAGAGGAAGCCCCTGCTGTCTGTCCTCACAGAGACTTTACAGGAGAGAGCCAGGGCTTTGGTGGACGGCTTCAGCAGGGACATCTTGTACCTGTAACAGTTAACAGAACAGTACAGAATGTGGAGCTTCAATCACACTCATGGGAAGAATGTTCCTCAGTGTGCGGTACTAGAGACGACCATGTAAAAATACTGAAACAATAGGATTGGCCTCAGTGAGACAAAGTCAAATAATAATTAATATTAACTTGCTCTTTAAAAAAGCTATTACAAAAGTAGTAGTAGTATTTTGTCTAATCATCCTCTGCTATTTGTTTGTTCTGGTTGTCATGTCTCCAGTTCCCCTAGTCCACCTGAGGACCGTAACAGCATAGTGTACTTCTCTGTGCTCACCTGTTGGTTTGTGTTTTGGTGCATCGGAATAGTTCCATCATGTCAGAGTCTTTGGGATAATCATAATGCGCATTTCCAGAGTTCCCAAACGTAGACAACCTGAAGAGCAGAGCAAGTATATATTTTGTAAAATCATTCTGAAGAACGTTTAAGTGTGCATCCTTCACCTTAAAAGATCGGACAGTTCAATCATTGAAAGGAGGTGAAATGTACGTATGTTTTCCATAATCATGAGCCAAATCTCCAGTAAACACTAAACTGTAGAACAAGTAGTGATGCTTCAAAAGTTTTGACAACACACCTGAAGTATGGCTGGCTGGGGGACATGGTGATCTGTAACACCTCACTGGTCATGTCCAGTTCAGAGAACGCTTCCTTGAGACTCTCTGACAGCAGGATCACCTTTGAAAAGAGCCAGTGGTACACGAGCAGTAATCAGTTATGTACTCAGGGTAACTATGAGTTTATTATGTGTGTTTTTTTTTTCCATCTGCCATATATCTTTCATTATATATAAAAAAAAGTCCACCTTATTTGTGACGTTGGTGCTGCAGAACTCAAAGTCAATTGGCTCTTCGGGTTCTTGTGTGTTGATCTTGCACACAGTCACTACCCCACCCTCCTCCAGGAACAGGGTGAGAGGGTAACCGTACCCCCTGTAGCACATCCGCAAGGCTGTTGATACTCCTGCAACATCACAACAAGGAGATAATAAAAAAAAATGAGTCATATCTGATATAGATAGATACATAGATAACTTTATTAATCCCACAATGGGGACATTCACTTGTCACA
The DNA here is from genome assembly GCF_004916995.1 of Morone saxatilis. Classification (NCBI taxonomy): domain Eukaryota; kingdom Metazoa; phylum Chordata; class Actinopteri; family Moronidae; genus Morone; species Morone saxatilis. The sequence continues at coordinate 15,188,390 of NW_023339774.1, read as the reverse complement.
GCAACATTTG
>NW_023339774.1:15171785-15188280 GCF_004916995.1 Morone saxatilis | reverse complement strand
ATTATATATAATTAACAGTGCAAAATAGCAGCCAGGTCTTTATTTCAGGTGACCTCAAATCAAATGAATGTTCACCTTATAGTCATAGTGACAAGTTATTCACGTGTTTTGTACAATTAATATAAATATATATATATATATATACACACATTCTTTTTGACAACTTGTGAATCTCTGTGTCTCCTTTCTCTGCTTCAGGTTTTTCATTTTGGGCGGCCTGTCTGAGCCACAGTCATGGTGTGCATTCCCTGTATTGTGATTCCTGTCCTGTTGTGGGTCTACAAGAGGTTCCTGGAGCCTTTCCTCTATCCTTTTATTTCACCAATAATTAATACATTCTGGACTAAAAAAGCCGTCCAGGAGACTGGAACCAGTGACCAAAAAGTCAGTGAAAAGAGCAATGGGACTCTCAAGGTAAGTTAATGGAGTAGTCATAATGTTATCATGACTTTTTAATAATAAAACCCCTTTTTCCTTTACTTATTTATTTGTGTCAGGCTGGTTGATTATTCAATATTATAAACACTGAATGTTCTTTTTCCCTCATATTTAACATCATTTAAAGTGTGGTTAAAGTTAACGTAATCTTGACTAATACTGATGTTGTTCTTGAGCCTCTTTCGTGATTGCATGTTCTTGATAAAACATTTTCTTTCTTGTGTGTTTCAGGCTGAAAGCAATGGTGATGCGACGGCCAATGGATCCACTATAGCAGCAGATAAGAAGACGGATTGACAGCTCCAAATGTTTAGAATGCATCAAACACAATGTACATATTTCATTAATATAAAATAGAGAAACTATAAATTAACTTATCAGTCTTCTTTTAATGGAGTGGTTTTATAACCTTCCAAACCGTGTGTACCTTGTTTTAATTTTTTCATTGACAGTCACTTTAAGAACTTGGTAATTGTTCAAATATTTTTCTCACTAATCATGGATTGATACATGCATTTTACTGTATTGAATATTCAATGTTAATGGAATCGTTTTTCTATGTCAAACCTGCAGTTTAATGAACGAATAAAAGAAAACCTTCAAAAGATGCTCATTTATTACTCACATACTAAGCTGTGCTTCCATTTTAACTAGCTCACTTCATATTGTAAAGTCATGAACAAATTAGTGATTTTGTTTTATGATATTTTAGATAAAATAAATGTGACAGCAATATCATACCTGTGTAAAATCGTGCTGAGGTTGAAATTTGACATGCATTATGATAAAATAATTTATTAATTCAGACTAGACACATATATATGTGTTTTTACAAATAAAATATTTGTTGTTTTAATAAGTTATGGTGAGTATTTTGTTTAAAATTAAAATTTGGTTGCTTATATTAGGATGACCATGATTATCGCTGTCCTCCGTGGACCTCCGTAGTGTCTGGGACACTTTTTACTCCGATTGCAGGTTTAGTTTTGCGTGATTATGACTAATCTAAAAAATGCGACCAATTGCATTGTATACGTGCCTTGGACACTACTTGTTTAGTAGTAGTAGTGCTAGTTCACTGTGGTGGAAACATGTTATAGTTAGAAACTCTGAAACATTCAAACCCACAGTGCATTTTCTTTGGTCACAGGCTTGCCAGTTGACAAGAAGAGTGGGAACAGGGACTGAGAATAGCTAAAAAAAATTAAAAATACAACATGCTTGGCCTTGTCATCCCCATTCTGTTGTGGCTCTTCAAGAGGCTTCTGGAGCCTGTCTTCTGTCACAGTGTAAATAGATTATTGTTTTACCTGCTGTTACCTAATAAACCATCCAGACCTCTCAGATTGGCTGGGACAGGTCTGGCTACCATTTCCAGAGTCAAAACTAAAGCATTCAATTTCTATTCACCACAAACGACCTCCCAGAAAACTGGTGCTGTGCTCAAACTGCAGTTCTTTCAAATCCAGGCATTCAACTTCAATATGTGCCACTTTATTAAATTAAATATGACTATTCATTGTATTCTGCGCTGTAACCTTTATTCTCCTGTTTCATATGTTTAATTAAATTTAACTTGTTTTTGTCTTCTGTTATATTTAACTCTTTTAAAATCCCATTTATTTGTCTGTTTCTTTTTATGTCCTGTGTAAAAGAACTCAAATCACCTTGTTAAAATATTTACCTGGCTTTCCCTTGCTTTTTTGAATGCTTCCCAAATTGTGTGCGCCTGGTTCTGAATTTTTTTTTTGTCACTCATTTTACAAAAACAAGGAAAAATGGCATTTCTTTTGAATCGATACAGACAGTGTACTTGTGTATTCTTGTATGTATACCCCCTCTAATGACATATTTTCTTAGTCAAACTTAAAGTTTAATCAAAGAATAAATAAAATAAATAAACAGTATAAACATGATAGCAGTTCTTGTGTAAAACGAGATCATCCAGAAAGTTACAAAATGTGTTTAAATACTTCACAGACCTCTTAAATAGGTAGAAAAGCAAAGTTTAGATCAGCCACTGGAAATCTATTGCCCCTATTTCTATCTGCAACGTCATCGACGTAATCAACGCCCATATTTCGTCATTACGCAAGGGGTGGCGACGTGGAAAACATGGAGGACAGGGGTATGTAGAGTAAACTTAATTGTCTCAAATTCCCGAGAATTGTATGTATTTGCCATTGTAGCGTAGGCCCGATAAACAAACCGGATTAAACTAGAAATATCTGTGAAAAAAGCAGTCGCCCTTTGACGCTCCTGGGAGTCGAGAGAGCCGCGGAAACTGCGAGAAGCATTCATGACAGGTAAGCCGAGCGGTCAGCTGATACACCAGCAGTGGACGTTAGCTGCTTTCTGGACACTTGAGTTATGAACCAGCGGTTAACCGGACACGATCACGAGTCAGTGGTTTCCCTAGCTGTGGGTTGGTGCCCAGTTTGGGTCAGTCAGTGTGGCGTGTTGACAGTCACACAATTGGCGTGGCTCAGTGTATTTCCTGCACTTAAAAAGCAGGATGAGCTAGCTCACGTCATGCAGGTTGGTCAAGTGAAGCAGCAGATACAAGTGCAGAAGCACACTGGGCACCAGATGTTGCCCTGGCAAGGTCACACTAGTCTGTTCACCTATATGAGACAATAATATGTTTTGGTGACCTCTTAACTCAGGTGTGTGCCTTTTTATGTAACTTATTCCCCTTTTTTAATATATGAGAAGCACAAGCTATCTGCCTTGGTTTACCACTAATGGGTGCTTCTATTGTGCTCCAGTTCACTTGGGCAAATGTTGGCTCGCTGGCTACACCTGTGTGCCAAAGGTGTGTCATTTCAAGGATACAAAAAAACACATCCTGCCTGGTTCCTTGTGTGTAGTGAACCACCTCTCTTATGAATGAGTGTGTTGGAATTGGTTGCATAATTGCTCCAATCAAGAAATTTAATTTGAAATAGATGGGGAGATTAGAGATCCACAGTATTAGTCCCAGTGGCAACACGATTTAGAAGTGATGTGATGAGTAGTAATTATGGTTTTAATTATTAATACAAGTGTAAGTAGTATTATGAATCTTACTTATGTGCTGTTACATGGCTTTCCTACTGTATGTGGATGTTTGTATGGGCAATTGTTGCCACTTTAGTGACCTAAGGTTTGTTTAAATCACACTCTGTGGTCTATGGTCATCAAATTAGCATGGATATTTTTTATCTTTTCTGGCAAAACAACAGTTGGCAGATGTGTTAATTATTAATCTTTGTGATGCCACCAACCGTTAAAGAATTTCCTCTGCCCCAGGTTTTGGCATATGCTTGTTGAAAAAGCAGTGAAGAGCGGTGAGTCTGGCTGAGTGGAGCCAGTAGAGATGGGTGCCAACACCAGCCAGGTCAGTGACCTTTCCGATAACCCCAGCCTCAAGGCCTTGGTTGGCACGGAGTCCATATCAGAGAACGACCCTTTCTGGAACCAGCTCATCTCCTTCACTTTCATCAGTCCCACCAGCAGGTACATAAACACGCACATAGAAAGTTTCCGTCAGAGAATTGTCCGATTATGTGCCAGAATGTCAGAGTTCAGTACTTAAAGGCTGCAGCACTATTAGTCATTCAATGGGGGGAATCCAACACATAAGGATTGTTAGTTTCAGGAATGTCGGAGCACTAAAACTCCCCCGGGTGCCGCTTTACAAATGCGCAAATGTTTCCTGCTTTTTCTCTGTTCCGTGTGACTACTTTATAATGCTTAGTTAGACAAAAAAAAAAACTCAACACAAGCTCCACTGACTAGCTTTCGCCAGAGCTTCCAGTCTCATCTCTTTCAACTGCATCTTATGCTGGCATACGATGCAGTTGAAAGCTCAGGAGAAAGCTTTTAAATGGAACTACCTCGTGTTGAGGATTCAAGGTGAAGAACTATGACACTCAATCAGTTGGTGTTTTTGACTGTTAAATTGTTAATTAAAAGTCCAGTGTGTAACATTTAGGAGGAACTATTGGCAGAAATGGAATTGCTGAGAAGTAAAGACACTTTATTTCCTCCTGGACTATAACTGATGTTAAATATTAATCTTGTGAAGGGATTCATTCATTCGTCTCTGTAACATCATTAACAGAGCTTGTGCACTTATGCAACAGTCCTGCTCAGTATTGGACTATACTTTCCTCATACAATAAAAACAATTGTCTATTTGAACCAACTCTTTCATTTTAAAAAATGTATTTTAATACAAACACGGGCCATAAAGTCAAAGAAGTGAACATATAAGCACTAGGGAAAACAGGACTGACTGTTAGAGAGAGACAGACAGAGAGGTGTAATGCGTTAACTAATGATTATTTTCATTTTTATTGATTAAGCTGGCATTTATTTACTTGATTGATTATTTGGTTGGTGAAATGTCAGAAAATTAAGCGGAGGAATATGCCATCACAAGTTCCAAGAGTTAGGGGTAATGTTAGGTAGGGTATATTGGGATTGCTTGCCTTCTTTGACAAACATTCCCAAACCCAAAAATATTTAGTTAATTGTAGAGCTGGAACCAGATAATTCATGGCAGTTTTGGGTAAAACAAATGCTTCCAAAAATTAACTGATTATCTAAATAGTTGCACCGAAATAGTACATATATTTTTGTATGAATAAGTGTGGAATATACTTCATACTTAATGTACCAGCCTGGCTGACATGTAAGTGTGCAATCTAAGAAAGACAACAGAAAAAGAAAAAGAACTCAAATTTGTGAATTGAGTGTCATTGCATCTCTAACTTTGAGCTACACAGACATGAGACTTCTTATCAATATTCTTATCTGAAAAAAAGAAGAAGCAATTATTAGAATATTTCCCAAAATGTCATAAAATCCTTTAACGGTCTTAATGTGACCCAGCTTGTCTTATCAGTTCTGGCTCATAAAAAAAAAACGTATTTCACTCGTGATCACAGTAATATCCAGAGGGCAGACAATGATATGTTTTGCTGTCAAGAATGAGTGGCGCTTCCCTTGAAGCATATTGCACACAAGCACAACATGACAGCGGCATTTATATAGCTTCAATTTTCTCTTTTCTGTCACTGTGCACACAAACTATTTGAATGTTGTTAGTGTTTAATTATAGTGCAGTTCTGATCTATTTTCTCATGCATATATTATAAGTATCTTCTCTTCCCTGTTTTTCCTTTAAAACAGCGGAGAATCCAAGTTGCTGGAAGAGGCTGTGATCCCCCTGGCCAAGATCCTGAGTACGTTGCCTATAATATTAAATGCTTTGTGTGCGTTTCTTACTGGCCAATACCTCGGTTGCAATGAATATCAACTTCTCCAGAGTTTAAATAAAAAAATAAACATTTGTTTCCTTTTATTGTTTGCTTGCCAAATATTGAATTAGGTTGTTTCTCTAGCGTATGTAACGCTGCTGATAAGTTCTCTACTTCTTTTTTTCCAAGTTGAAAACAATCCCAGAACGGGAAACTTTGGGGCTCTTGTGAGAATTTTCCTGGGAAGAACCAAAGAGCTGAAAATCTCTACAGAATGCCAAGAGTAAGTATGGGAACCTGAGTATGCGAGATAATAGACTGGGATGACTGTTTGAGTAATGATAGACACTGTGCATGTCAGTGTTTGCTGTGTGGGAGTGCAGGACAATTATTGTTTGATCACAGGCAGTCAGGGAATCCTTATTTTTACAGGGGAGAAATACTGAAGTGGTTGTAGTTTCCCATGAGAAAACTGCTGAGGTATAACCATCAACACATGTGGCATTATTCTGCACTCACTGCCAAGCAACATTTCCACAGAGATTGACCCTGCCCAAGTCACAAAATGCTTCGGGCGGGACCTCTTCATTCTCTATTAAACATCATTAGAGGTTGGAGTTATCTCTCCCCATTCATTCCCATATATTTCTCACATTTCGTAATGGATTTTGTCCCATAAACAAGCCTACATTTTCTGGGTCTGACATAATTGGCCTGTGCAAATTGTCAATTTGTGGGACTGATTAGACACCCCCGTGTTGGCGTTTAGTGGTTGTGAAACATTGTGGCTTACACTGGATGGTTCCAATCATTTTTTGTTTTCCTCTTTATTTGTTTCTCACCAACTTTGTCCCAGTTCTGTTCCCTGTCATATGCAGTGTTGGGCTCGTTACTCAAAAAATGTAATTTATTACTCATTACTCGTTAGTCTTTTCAAAAGTAATATTATTACATTACATACTACCTCCTGCCAACAGCAATTATTTATACTACTCGTTATATTACTTTCCTGTCCGTGATTAAAATCTAGTTTTGTTTGTTAAAATCAAAGCAATGGGAATATTTCCAGCTGCTGATTGTAAGCGTTTCTGTCTTCCAAGCTAGCTCCCGGGCATGATTACAAAGTGATGTGACTGGCTTGTTGGATTTCACATCAGTTGGGAGTTTATAACAAAAGTCATGATGTAACTAGTTACTTTTTGGGGGTAACTAGTACAGTACTTATCATATACAGATGCATATGATAAGATTATTTGTATAGTCGCTTTTATTCAGTCTGCTTTATTTCTAGACAAGCCATTAAGAAAAGCTTTTAAAGAAACACAGGGCAATATAAAAAGTTAATATAAAAAGGCAAATGTCATTATTTTGGAAGCACAAGAATATACACAGTAAGCCAAGCTTTCCTTGGTAAATGTAGGACATAAACCATAGCCAGCATAGCATTTATTTCTGTCTCAGTTGTATGTTTGACCTGTAACATGAAGTCCTTTTTTTTTGTTTCTCCTCCGCAGTCAGCTGTTTATCTGGCAGGCCCACAACGCACTGTTCATGATTCGCTGCCTGCTCAAGGTGTTCATCAGGGAGATGAGCGAAGAAGAGCTGCACCTACAGTTCTCCTACCAGGAGAGGGCACCAGGCTCCTGTGGAGGTGAGCTCCATCACAGATTCATTTGGAAAAGGAAGGTGTGCCACAGTGCGATTGAAGTGGGGGCACAAATTGCATAAAGAAATCTGCCTAACATGATTCAACAACTGATTTTGAGTCGTATCTATGACTAAATTGAAACCGCTTCAAGTCAGTTTAAAACATGTTTACACATGAGTGTACTTTACATGTGTTTTACACCAAAATCCATATCGTCTGCTGGGAAATCTTATGAACAACATCCTTGGAAGTGTTAGGCTCCCAGTAGACTCATAAGATGTGAGGTATTACAATATAGTCACAAGGGTCAAATGTGTAACACCTCCCTTCGTACCTAAAGAGAGATAAGAAATTGGCTTTTTAATTGAGCACAAATACCCCTGGCTACTGACCTGGATCAGCTGTCTCTGAGAGACTACACTGACTGCACATCAGTTTTTTGCCTCAAACACCAGTCCTGTCTACAGTCCCTAAATAAACACTCTGCAAATGTGTTTAACGACCATGAGGACCCTAAATGTAAATCGTATAACACCTTTTTTGTGCTCATGTACACAGAAGGAAAGCTAAAAAAAATGATTAAATTGTCAGCTCCCTACAGACCTTGGATTGGAGCTACCATGCTGGATGATTTTGATTGTGACTGTGATTTGCCTGTAAAATGACACTGAGCTAATTACATCTTGTTGAAAGTGGCAAAGAGAAGATAATCCAGGGTATCTGCAGGTCTTTTAAAAGTCTTAAAAACATTCAGTACAGTTCCTTCCTTTTCCTTTACTGCTGTAGACAGTGATGTTTTTGTGATTTTTATACTGTTTTTGTATCTAAATGTAGGCTGTCAGTAGACATCATACACCTGTTAACACATAAAAGGGAATTGTTGTGACAGTGGATTGTGTTTGCAGGAAGATGTTGAAGTTTTTTGTGGAGTTTCAGTTAGCACAATCAGACCTGTAGCAAACATTATCACTAATGCTAGCTACAGTTGGTTTGAAGCTCATCATTCCATAATGGGCAAGTGTCAAGCAGTGTTTAGCAGAAACTTAAATGAATTAATCTTTTTACCGGGTTAATCCATCCATCCATGTTATGCTGCTTGTCCAGGTCATGTTAATTTAATTATGTATATCAGATACTGCTGGGAAGTACTGAAAAAATGGCATATAATGCGGCGCCTGGTAGCTCACCCGGTGCAGCTGGCGCCTCATGTACCACGGCTGAGTCTTTGCTGCAGCGGTCTGACCTGTAGCCCTTTGCTGCGTGTCATCTCTTCTCTCTCCTCTGTCTTTCTTAGGATCCCCACCGCCAATATAATAATAAATAAATCTAGCCACATGTAGACCATTACTAGTTTTCCGTCACACTTTCATACTTTGGCCAGTGTGACTGTGAAACGGGTCTTAAATTGCACTCTATGGGGTATTAAAAACGCCTTTAAAAAGTTTCGAATTGAACTTGGTGAACCCTGCAGAAATCCTGTAATGCCAATTAGCTAATTTCTCTCAATGCCAGTCCTCTGTAAAGTGTGCATGAAATATGGATGAAGGGAAGGAAGGAGCAAAGAGAGACTGACTGTGATCAACAGGGAGCTGTCATGAATGCCTTATATAATAACTCCCTCAATCCCTTGTGTAGAAACAGGCAGCCAAGATCTCCTTGAGGAGCTGTTGTCCAACCTCGTTCACCTGATCGTTGAAGTGCCCTTGCTGTAAGTATCTCCCTCGTTTGTATATGAGTATGTGTGAGAGGAATGTTGATTTAAACACCCCATTGTGCATACACTAGAAAGGTCAGGCATGCAAGATTATGATAAAGACTGTGTAACATTTTACACCGTTTGGTTGTTCACGTTGCCATGACTGTCCCCACACTGTGATCTATTAATGTCACAGTGTGAATTGTTCAAGACCACATGTTTGACATTATATCATCAGCATGATATTCACATGAAAACATCAAGTATTGGCAATTTTTGCAATTTTCAGCCCAGCCCATTGTTTAGTTTGAGTTCCTTGTTTTTATTCGTGTTTGTTGGTTGTTAAAGTGTCTAGGATGTTAGTCATTAAGCAGTTAATGAAAAGCAGTTTGTGAAATGTTTGTATGTGTAACTTTGCCTTTGCATGCTCCACTTGCCCCTCCACTCCCTGGTTATCTAACCAAGAGAAGCTGAAATGCATTATGGAACAGGGTTGGGCTCAGATGTCCATATGTTTCACCTGCAGAGTCCTCCGCCTGAATGACATACTGACACTGAGCTGGCAATGTGATGAAAAACAAAAAAGGGAAGGGATATGACTAACAGAGTAGAAATAAAGAAAGAGACTAAGTGTTGTAGAAGAGAAAAAGGCTTGAAATAAAAGTTGGATTAGGAGCGGTGCCAGTGAGTGGGTGAAGAGGGAACATAATGATTGAAAAATGGTATGAGCCTTTACTCTCAGTAGGCGGTGTACACGCTAACACACTGCTTTAATGAGTGAATATTTCAGTGTATTTACTTATCAGTGGTGGAATTATCTCCTGCCTGCCACTCAGTCTGTCACAGAGAAACAACGATACAGTATGTACGTCTCTGTAGACAAAATCTCCTCTGCAGTGTCAAAACAATTTCACATGACACATGATAATCGCTATTTCCTTGACGCAGCATCTTCCACTTTTCCTCTCTCTTCCCTTGTCTGTATTGTGTCATTCTTGACGTCGTTCTATCTCTTTCTACCAATCTACTTTCTCTTTCTCCCTCCTCCCTCCTCTTCCTCTCTCCGTCTCTTCTGTTGTCTCCAGACATCAAACCCTGGCTCTTGTGTAAATGCATTCAGCATTCCAACATTATTCATTGTTCCGAGCTTCAAGACTCTACCTGTTTTTCTTCCCTCCAACACTTTGTGGCTATTGGCCCATTTCCTCTCTACGTGCTCCTGGTTTGGCTGGGAATATTACAATTCTTTTGGTTAGCTCCCCCAAATCCCTAACAGACATCTGTACTTCAATTGTAGGTTTAGAAGAAACCTTTTGTGGCTTAATTTTAAAATAAAGACAGATTTCAATAGAACTATATTTCCAGGTAGACAGTTGATATACATTAAAATATTAAATAAATAAATACAAATATAGCCAAATCATCAACAAACATCATCATTGGAAAGACACTCCTATGTAATGTTGTCATTTTCCACTTGGGAATCGTATTGCCTTAGTATCCCCTTTATAAAGTGGTGTTAATGTACAGCATATCACCGCTGCAAATAACCTGCATCCCAAAATGCAAATTGTCATAAAAATGATTATAATCAGACATTCCTCTGCATCTAGAATAAACAATAAACTATAATTTAATAACCTGTGTTTTCCTGTAGTGACATCACCTACAGCATCCTGTTTGAAGCGGTGACCACACTGCTGGTATTCTTCTCCTATCAGCTCTTCCACAAAGACATCCTCCGAGATGGATTAATCTACCAGCACATTATGAAGGGACGATGGTGAGAAAACACACACACACGCACACACAGACTGCCTTTAACTTGCAACAAACAATAATTGTAACTGTTAAAACCACATGGCTATACTTTACCCTTATCAAAAACCAAGTTTGCATTAAAAATAGAAGTATAAAATGTAAAACAAACACATAAAGGTGGAACAAATATTTCAACTGCTTTGCAAGTTACTCGCACTTGCCAGTGGGTCATCCACAATCTGTTGACAACTGTTTTGAACACAGGCCCAGATCATTTTGGAACTTCTCCAATCCAATGTGACAATGTCTGATCCAGCCTACTGTTCCTCCAGTATCCAGGCTCTGATACAGTTAGCCTCTTTCTGTGCTTCCAGTCAATCTCATCATGTTCCAAACAATGTCTTCATGTTCTATTCATTTGATGCCAAAAGGAAAAAAAGGAACAAATTGAGTCAACCAAGACCTTTGTCTCCACTGTGACCTTGTGGTCTGCGATTCTGAGGGAAAATGAACCACCTAGTCTGTATTATTACGATAATTAATAATCTTCATAATACCAAACTTTAAATGTGGTGATAAGATTGTGATAAAATCAAAGCAATAGTTAACGCTCTGATGTCGCCCCGTAAATGGTTTGAACTTTTCCTTAGTTCATTGTTATCTGAAGTATTAATAAATGCAGATAAATGCTGTAACACTGAATGTATTTTGAAGTCTAGTAGTGCAGTAAAGATGGGTGGACAGAGGGTGGAAGTAATTTTCTTTTAGGGCTCTCACAGCATAAGAGCCAAACGAGAGCACTTTGGATTAATTGCCATGGAGCTGAAGAAAGGATTCCAAGTAGCTGATGTTGGCAAAACAGATTAGAAGGCAATCTTAAATGGTTTTACCATTTGGTCTGTTGAGGAAGCAAGGCTGTGTGTAACTGGAAAAGCAATGATATTGGATATTGTACATCACCAATTATATGTATGTCACTCACTGGGAGAGAGCTGAGTATCAAATTGATACCTGATATGGACTTCTGTGGACTGAGAAAAGGATCTCAGACAAACACACACACGTTTATATGTACGGACAAGTCCTGTGTCTGGGCTTTTTATTCCACTATAAGGGGTATGACCAACCACTCAGAAAGCATTGGTGGCAGAATGTGAGTTTGCAAGTTAACATTTAATGAATTGGACATTTATTTCTCTAGGTTTGATAAAGGAAAACATTTTGTTATTCTTAATTCTGTTTTATGTCAGACAGAAGTGATGTTTCTGTTGAGCAGGCAAGGAAATCAGGAGAGCCACAGGACTACATCACCTCAGTGCTTTTTAAAAAAAAAACATTTGCGGCTAAGCTCAGAATCAGAAACAGGCAAGTAGGTTTTCACATACAAGGAATTTTCCTTAGAAAAGATAGAAAGAAGATAGAAAAGACGAGAAAAGTTAAAAACAAGTCGTGTAAACTTGCAAACCTTTAGAAAGAATTGTGGTTCAGCAGCTCACCAAGTCTGTAGTGGCAAACTGGACACTTTGGGGTATTTTGCGCTAAAATAAAATTGTAGAAGAGAAGCTGCAGTTATATCATGGATTGATGTAATATTAAAACATTTAGATAAAGCTGAAACTACAACAAGGGCTGTCTTCTCACATTTTCCATCTGCATTCAACACAATTTAGCTAAAACTCTTATTGGAAAAAATGATTCACCTAGATGTTAATCCTCTGTAGGCCAGATGTTCTTTTTTCTGTGAAGACCTGTGTGCCTACGCACTGAATGGGAAAGCAATGAAACTGATTGTGCTGCAGCAATCCACTGTGTACCCCTCTGGTGCAAAAGGAATTTCAGAGAAATCTGATAATAAATTGACATCAAATCAAAATTTAAAATTCCCTGTAACCTTTTTATTAATGACTCAGATATTTAACATTCCTGATAATACGTCATAGTCTTTTTGAACCTCTTTTTTTTTTCACTTTTCTCTCTTTTCTCCAGCTTATGTTTAACCAGTCGACTGGTGAAGACCCTGCTCTATAACTTCATCAGGCAAGAGAAATGTCCACCTCCAGCTACCCACATCTTTGAGCCGAAAGACGAGGGAGGCCTGCTTTATGGCCTGGCATCTGGGGTGGCAAGTACGTGTACACACATCAGCACACAAATAAAACAAAAGGAAAGAACAAACTATTATCATAATTTTGGCAATCATTCATATTGGTTCTGATAAAATTGTACTCACCACTACAATTCTTATGGTCTTGGAATGCAAGTAGCTGTATTTCCTCCAAACTATGTAGCTTACATCAGTGGTTCCCAACCTTTTTGGCTTGTGACCCATAGGTCATAGGTTATGTGTCGATTGGTGAGCAGCTTCCTTCTAAGATTGTTTCAGTTAAGGAAAAATAGAGAAAAATCAACCAGTGTTTCCCATTAATTACCTAGACTATGGCAGCCCGCCACTTTCTAATTTCCCCCGCCATCATTTCCCCCTCTCTAATATTGTGTTTTGCAGATGTTGGAGAATTTAACAAAGCATCTCTTACTCACAGTACAAGTATCCATGAATGATTAACTAGTGGACTAGTCTCTCCTCACTCTGCCCCTTTAGTACAGTCTACTGACAGACACACTGCTCTGCAGAGAAAAACAAAGCGACGCTCTCTGACGCAGATACAGTGTTTATTTTACCAGCATGGACCAGGTAAAACAACAGTAAACAGCACTAAACACACCAGTTGGTGTTGATGTCATTCGTTACCATGTTGTTTTTGATCATTCTGATAGGCTGCGTCATAAACAACGAGCCTCCTCCCCGTCATTGCCACACTTAAACTGTTAGCCTGGGGGAAACACTTAATCAACCTAATGTTGTGTAAAATAACTATATGCTCTTCTCTCTCATTCCTTTAATCATCTTATGACCCCTTAGATATATTTTAAGCCGGGAACCATTGACTCAGGTAAAATTGTAAAAAATTATCTTTTTACCACTCATGTTGTAGTGATGTCGATACATCACCCACATCAAAATTAAGCTGGTGAGTAGAAATGTTATCAGAAATGATAAGAATGATTGTCTAATTTAAAAAATTAGAAGCCAGATAGTAAAAAAGAGTTTGTTTTTGTTGTGCTTTCCTTTTTCCACTGAGCCTACAAGTGAGAAATATGATTAATCTGAAAAATGAAAGTGCGAGACACGCTGACAGCAATAGCAGCGTGGATGGAAGTGATGAGTCAAAAATGAACTGCGTGTGTATATGACTGGTAATGTGCTCTGTGTGTGTGTGTGTGTGTTGAGTGCATGTTTGTTTGAGTGTGAGAATAGGGCCGGGTTTCCCCCGCAGATAAATGCTCTTTGTCGGTTGTTGGTGGCAGATTCCTATCAGTGAGCCATCAGCATTCACCCCAGCCTGTCTGTCTGTGGCCAGTGATCGGTCCGATGAGTTATGGTGCCCTGTCCTGTTCTGTAATCCCCCAGAGCCTGTCTGTCTGCAGCCGCCTCCCTTAAACACACACGCACAGACCAACAAAGACACAAGCGCTCTTATACTCTGAGCTCAGAAACAACACTTGTTTTCTTTCTCCGTCTCTCTGTCTCTGTCAATCCTAGATGACAGTGTGCACACAAAGTACATTTTAAATTGAATGTTGAAAATGGGTGTATGCAAGGGTGTTGTTTTATATTAACAGTAAAAATCAGTTGAATTTCTTCAACTTCGCAAGAAGAAAAAATATTGAGCATATAAGAAGGGGACTAATACTACCATACTAAAGACAAAGTCAGAATATGTCACCTTCCATCATTGGAGTGCCCCTTTTATAGAAGTAGGAGTATACCAGTGGTTGTCCATGTTTGAGCTTAGAAATCATCATATCCATTGGTTTCCATTAGTGTCTGTGTGGCATGGAAATAAATGATTGACCCCTGAAACATGCTTGAGTCATGTAATCCATCTCAGTGTACATGACATCAGCACTGTCAAAGTTACATTATTGTTGTTAAATTACATTAGCTCACAACAATAATGCGAAATAGTGAATAGCAAAAAATAGTCCAGAGTTTATTCATTTATTTTGATGCCGTACAGAAATTAGTAAAATAAGCAACCCATTAGCTGCCTGGAAATACATAAAAGCAAATGTTAAGTGTTAAGGACCAAAAACCTTGAAACACTGCACATATAGTGCTCTCACTAGATTACACTACGGCACTTTCCTTTAAACCACCTTGCTTTTTATAGAAATCAAAATCACTCATATTAGTAGCATGTAAAATCGCTCATGTCTACACACTCACATTCATAGACGGGCTGGATTTTCCCCAGAACCGAACACTGTCATTGGCAATGAAAAGCAGTGCTTGATTTCAGTCTGCATTTTAACGTCTGGTGGATAGGATGTCTCTTCTTCTCATGCTTTCACACACTCTGCTGTCTGAGTCTGAGCAAGCGTCTGCAGGGGGGATTATCACCCAGACTGGCAACTCAGAAGGTTTTTCTCTACTCTACTCTGATCTTCTACTCTACTCTCTTCTATACCTCACTTCTGTTTCACACTACATTACTCTACTCAGCACCACTCAACTTAACGCCCCTCTTTTCTTCTCTATTCCACTTGACTCGACTCAAGTCTTCCTCTATTCTACTCCACTTCATTCTGCTTTACTCTCCTCACCTCCATTCTCCTTTAATATGCTCTCTTCTCCTTTATTCTTCTCTACTCTACTCTCCTCACTTCTACACTCCTCTCTGTTTGACTTGACTCAACTTTACTCTTACTGTTCTACTCTGTTCCATTCTACTTTACTCATCTCTCCTCCCCTTTCTTATTCTCCATTCTCCTCTATTCGGCTCTTCTCTACTCTCCTCTCCTCTCAAATGTACTTTTTGGATGCGGCCTATGTTTTTTACTAGTTGAGTCATCCATCTGCCCACAAGTGGCCATGCATAAAGGTAATTCCTGTGCAATCCTCATCTTGCACATTGCTGCTGTAGAGAAGTTAATGGTAACTCTACTTCCCTTACAGTTCAAGGGCGGAGGACCCAGTCAACTGATAATCAGCTGGTGACTAGATACCTTGTTATGTCTACATATATGTGGGTTACGTGCTCACTCGTATAGCACACTTCAGAAAGGGTATTAGAACATTCATTGGATGTTTTAGCCCTAGCATTTTATTTTTATTCTGATAAATTGTTACAAAATCATTCTACGTCTGTGGAATGTTCTCATGTTTTGTATATGTTTATGTTAGAAGGGTTTTGGATTTGGTTTGGGTAAAAGTGCTTTGAGCATATATTTTGATTTGTGTGAGATTATCAGAATAGTGTGTTTGTTTATTGTCTGTAGAGCATGTTTCCCCACGTGCATTTTTGGATAATCACCACGAGTTTAGTGTACTTGTACTTGTGTGTGTGTGTGTTTCTGCATGCTTGGCCAAAGCATTGGCCTGTAGCCCTGATGTCATATTTCAGTCACTGTTATGCAAGTAAGTAGCACACTCTGTCTGTCTCTGTTCACCGGCCGTTCACATCTCTGTCTGCACTGAAGTGTATGTTCTCAGCTGTAACTGAGAAAATATTTCCATCTCAGCTCCCCTCTCTAGTGTTTCCCACAAGCCACTGAGGTGTTCACAGTGGTGTTCAAGTGTATGTTGCATTGAACAAACCATGCCATGAGATTCTGTACAGATATTCATGTTACCCAGAGGATGAA
>NW_023339774.1:15170535-15171685 GCF_004916995.1 Morone saxatilis | reverse complement strand
AACTCAGACTGGAAATAAGAAGTATTGCAGAGCTGCTGAAAGAAATTAAAAGTAATAATATTCCCCCAATCAACAGTCTAATAACAGCGGCATCATTAGGTGCCTCACTGGAGTGTGTGTGTTTGTTTTGATGACACCCATGATATGAATCTGGATTTGGTACAGGGTCAGGATCGGGTGAAATAGATGTCAGGGGACAGATGTGGATTTAGGAGGGATAGTTGTTTAGAAAAGAGTCTGCAGATATTGTGTGGAGATATTTTAGTTTGAATACAGCAATTGACTTTGTGCCAGCAGTCATGTCTGATGGTGGTGGTCATTATGTAAGAGTACAATTTGCACATCACAGCCTTCTGTCCTAAAACCAAGGCTTAGTCAAACATTAAAAGCTCATTTTCTGTTGCAAAACAGTGTGTGTGTCTACAGTGTGTAAATATTATCAGGAGACCTGTAGAGATGTGTAGGTCAGGAAGAGTTTTCACAGATGAAAAGAATCAATTTCAAAGGTTATTGAGGATATATACTCAAGTAAAGTAAGACTTTGTGGGCGCAGTGGTGTTGCGTGTCTCACAGTACGATGCCTTCACTGCCCCCGAGTCCTAAAGCCCAAATTCTGAATTCAGCGTGCCAGCCTCTGTGTCCGAGCGTGACCTTCTCTTTTCCTCACTTTCCCCTTCCCTTTCCTCCTCTTCATGTCCTCCTCCTCTTTTTCCACTGGGCAGCTGGCCAGAGCAGCCTAAGCAGTGTAGCATTATTGGGTTTATGTGGTGGGCAGGCAGACAGGCAGAGGGAACCCAGCCAGACGGATAACAAACAGCACCCACTAAGGTAAAATAGAGCTGTGTGTGTGTGTGTAAGAGTGCAGGAAATGTGGCTGCCAGACCCCGGGCTCTCTGACACTGTTGGGCTAGTCATTGTGGTGCCAGTGATGAGATGAACAGGGCTCCGTCACAACTTGGCCGTGTCTCTAGATCTTGTTTTCTCTCACTCTCTCACACTCACTTCTCTTTCTGAGCAGTAGAACTAGAGAAGAGTATCGTGTGTAGAAAAAGACTCACCAAATGCAAATGGGGTCATTTCTCTCATGGGGATTTCTTTTTGATGTTGATGTTCTTTCGCTCAAATACAAACAATTTAGTTCCCATCCTCA
>NW_023339774.1:15169660-15170523 GCF_004916995.1 Morone saxatilis | reverse complement strand
CAGGATTGCATACACTTTTATACACACACAGTCGACTGAGTGTTGGAGTACCTCTTTACTAGCCATTAGTGAATTTAGAGGGAAACCAAGATATAAACCATGGATGTTACTAAGAATTTAAACAGTGACAAGTTGTTCAAGAAAAACTCTTAGAGAAAAAGCCTTCACTTCATATTCTTCATTATATATCTTAATACAATTTTCTTTTAATCTGTCTCCTTTACTTTTAAAACATTACAAGGAGAAGACACTGGGATGTGACACTCCATTTTCTCTTTGAGTTAATTGTATTAAGGATGTGTTTGTGTATAGATGGAAGATTTGCAAAACTCTTGCTCATGTGCAGTAAATTCAGCACAGTAGCATGTGCCAACAATGGAATTATCAAATAACTTATAATATAATATAAATGTTGTTGCTGTATTGTAATAATGTCTGGGTCTGAATTACTTTACATATGTACTCTAAACACTTAACATCCTCTTAGACTATAAATAAAGGCAGACATAAGCAATAATAGGCTATATGGCGACAAAACATTTATAAGAACAGAAATCGGTGCACTAGAAATGCTTCCTCATCCTTGTCCCTTGGCCTAAATGGAAAGTGCAATCAGCAGAGACCCACCACATTTACACATTAGGCCCAACAGTGTCTATTCAGCTGGTTGTAATGACAAACAACACACACATTGAAGAAACAATGTGTACAAATCTTGCAAGAGTTTTTGCAACTCTAGAGTTACCATCTAAACACAACCCCAGGATGTCAGTGTACATGCATCATTTCACCCATATAATGGTTTGAACTAGTGTCTCCTTGTTTGCTTGACTTTTTTCATTTCGCAACCACGTAAACAGATG
>NW_023339774.1:15166988-15169492 GCF_004916995.1 Morone saxatilis | reverse complement strand
AGACGCTTGATCAGTGTTGACCTGCAGCACACTCACACTGTCTCTCACTAGTGCTTGTTTCGTGCATTATGTGTGGCTAGACGTGCAGGAGCCAGAGACTGTCATCTGTGTACCTTGGTGTTCATGCTTCCCGTGACGCCTGAAAGCATCAGCACTTCAGCAGCTCTAGTAGGAAATTCAGTTCCCGCTCATCCACAAACAAGAAAAACAAACCAGTCCAGTTAGCCAGTAGTTCCAATTTCTCTTTGTTCTGTGGCGCCGTCTATGTTGTTTCAAATTTCAGGTGCAAACCATCGTGCGTGACTCCATTGTGCCAATTTTAGCCTAGATTACATCAATCTGACTGCACATACGCTTTTGCCTTCATTTCCCCATGAAGCATAAGTCAGTTATAAGGCTGAAGAGCTGCCAATTGTGAGAATACTTTAGTGCTTTCTATAAAGAGGTTGACATATGCAGCCTGACTGCTCTTCATTACTGGATCCTGCACAATTACCCATCTGTTGTACTGAAACAGAGAGCTGCAGTTCTCTGTCCACTCCTGAAACTATGTGCTGAAACCTAGACACCACCAGTAGAGGTGTGTTTGAGAGGGTTCACTCTTGCCGCTGGCCAAAAAAATCTATTATTGCAGGTTGCAGAAATATGTTGAATATAATAATACAGCAGAAAAAGTAATGGGAAGTAAAATAAGACCCTTTTTTTGTATTTTTTTGTGTGTGTGTGTTTTTCTATTTGTGTACTATTTGTCTGTCTGTCTCCAGGTGGGCTGTGGAGCGTTTTCACCTTGGGTGGAGCTGGCAGCAGGGTCGGGATAGACCAGGAGCACAACCCCTTACCTTTGTCCAACCAGAGCCTTCTGTTACTGCTGGTCCTAGCCAATCTGACAGATGGACCGGACTGGCCCAACCCCTACCGCCAGGCTATTACTTGTTTCAGAAACACGCAAGGTAATCTGTTTGTTGATTGAATCCATTGTACATATTTGCGGGTTGTTCATGCTCGTGACATGTACCAGAGGGTAATTAAGTAATAAAATAATAACCCTGATAATATTTACCTCTGCCCATGTAGACACATCGTCGCTGTCCGTGGAGCAACCTCACACGTTTCAGATCAATTTCAACAGTCTGTACACAGCGCTGTGTGAGCAGCAGCGTTCTGACCAGGCCACACTACTACTGTACACCCTCCTCCACCAGAATGCCAACATGAGGACATATATGCTCTCCAGGACTGACATGGACAATTTGGTGGGTATGATAGCAATGAAGACAAATGCATGCACATTCATTATTCCTGTCTCAATCTGACATTTTTGTGTAGTTTATTGACAAGGCAAAAGCAAAGAACACTGTTGTAAATGAATCAAAGTGGGATTGGGTAATTCTCAACAAAACACATTATACAGTCCTTCCTTGCACACATGGGTATGGCCATGAAATCCTTTCATCTAGGACCAATGATATAGCCCAGTAAAGAGCACGGATGTATGCAGTGGCAGCTGGTGCTATTCTGCCCATGTGGGACAGTGCCAGCTCTTCCTTATAGCAGAGTGAATGTACAGAGGCGTATGTCTGATGGTATCACCCATGAGTATGGTAGGCAGTAACATATGAGGCTCTTTCACACAGTGTAACACTAAATCATTTGGTCTTATTGGATATGAGTGGAAGTCGGAGTTAAAGTAAAGTAGTTTAGCCTTTGTACCAGGTTTAAAAAGAGGCTTTATTTAAAACCACTATAAATTCATGATAATAGCCAAACGTGCAGGAAATGACTTTAATTTACATTCATATTTTGAAACTGCAGGTAATTTTAATTTCTTAGGTTTAATATCAGTATGACATGTCTGTGTTATTCCCTATTTATAGCTGCTATAATAAAATATCATCATTAGCAGATATAGATTGAGCTTATTATGTAGGGGGGCTGCTAATGAGTCTAGCCACTTTCTCGGCTGAGCAATAAAGCACTGCTGCATGACAGTGTAATGAGCTAACTCCTCAATTGCGTGTGTTCATCACTCACCATACAATCTACTAACTGCTTTCACTCCGACAGTATGATCCTGACAATTAAATCCTTTGCACACTGTTGTCATCAGACGATCACCATCTGGTCTGTATACGTTCTGCCTACACCTATAGTTTAGCAGCCATGATTATGTACACTTCTCAACTATCATCTGCAGAGCTTGTTTTCCAGTTTTTATTGTCTCTTCTACCTGATACCCAGTTTGCACCACAGGTGGAAACACTCTTATAGCGACAGCTGTGTGTAGCACAAGTAATAATGTGTTTTACTTGTGGGTTACTTGATAGATAAAGTTTCAACAGAGCCTTCTGACAAGACACAAAGCTTCCTCCATCCACAAATTCTGACACAGTCATGGGCACCAAAATGAGGGTAAAAACAGTGGTTAGTTAGTCATAAGGACCAATGAATATAATTGATGGTTAGCTTCGCTGAGCTGTGGCAAAGCCCACACTCAGTTTTGCTCC
>NW_023339774.1:15157951-15166969 GCF_004916995.1 Morone saxatilis | reverse complement strand
AAAAGAAAAGGAATATTAAACACCCCAATAGTCTAGAAGTGTGTGCAGTTTTCTAGCATGGACATGGCTAATTTGATCTTTCGACAAATGCACACACTGCAGTGGTGGATCCACTCAGAGTCAGAAATTTTGTAACAAGGATTTAATGAATGACACTTCTATGACAACACCTACGCGTATGTTCAACCTCTTCCTCTTGCTCTCCCTCTCTTTCTCTCAGGTGTTGCCCATCCTCGAGATCCTTTACCACGTGGAGGACAGAAATTCTCATCATGTCTACATGGCCCTCATTATTCTGCTCATCCTTACAGAGGACGATGCCTTCAATCGCTCCATCCACGAGGTGGTGAGTAGACACAGTTTAATACACAATGTTCACATTTCAGGTATTTGCCTCTGCAACCTTCCATTACTTGCAATTGCTGGGATAATCATTCCTGATGTTTCATTTCTGTGTCTCTCCCTTAATAGATATTGAAGAACATCTCATGGTACACAGAGAGGTCATTGACTGAGATCTCACTTGGTAGTTTGCTCATCCTGGTGGTCATCCGCACCATCCAATTCAACATGACCCGAACAAGGGTACGTTTGTGCACATATAAAGCAAACAGCTATCCATTCAGAAATCCATCAATTGTAGACACTTTTCCATACCCAAATATAAAAAGATTGAAATAACGGAGTAACCTACAGGTAACATCAGGTAAAATGTATGCTTGTGTGTGCATTCCCTCTAGGATAAGTACCTCCACACTAACTGTCTGGCTGCACTTGCCAACATGTCAGCCCAGTTTCGTTGTCTCCACCAGTACGCTGCCCAGCGCATCATCAGGTGAGGACATACTGTAGGTGTACAAGTAACATAGCAGACAGAGCAGAACAGATGATGATGGAACATGTTAATTGTTAGCTTCTTTCTTCCATCCTTCCATCCATCTATCTATTCTGTATACAGCATATTCCAGCTTTTGTCTTATTCTAGTAAATGTATCCTTTTGGAAGGATATTAAAAGTGGTTTGAAATAAAAGGTAAAGTTGTCAAATAATGGGTTTAATATCAGTATGACATGTCTGTATATATAAATAATATGACAACATTTCTGAAAGTACACAATATTGTCTCGCGGTACTGTCACATAGTCCAGCCTTACCAGCTCTGCTTAATGTGCTTCCTAGTCTCGTGTCCTGAAATCAGCAGTTTAAGTACATATAGAGTATATCACACTTAGCTGGTATGTATTTCAACTTCATCAATTGCTGCCTCAAGGAAGAGGCAGTCCTCAACACAATCTTCAGGTTTGTGAGGCAAGCAAAGAAGCCAAAAGAGAGACGGATGACACACAAGACACAATTTTAATGATTCATATTGAATCAGCACAAAATATTTTTCGTTACAGTAACTTGGCAGTGGCTTCAGCAGAAGAGACTAAGCAATGAAATATTGAGTGAGTGGTGTGCCTGTGTAGTGAGGAACATTATGTAAGATGAGGGAACTGGCCATGAGCAGACGGAAGACTTGTGCGGTCCAAAACACACACACACACACATCAAGTCATTCATGTCTGTTTGTGAACCCCAGGCACATGGGAAGAGGAATGTTTTCTTCCCTTAAGACGTGCACACATTATTCACGCACACTCAAGGATCTTCTTATCTCCCTGCCTGTGTCTCTCTCCATATCTGTGACTCTCTGGTGTTTTGAGTCAGAGAGGCACACTGTCTGTGAATGTGTGTATGTCTGTACTGTAGTGATGTAGAGCAACTGACTCCATGTCTGACGATAATGATAATGATGATGACTATGATGGCCAGGGCTGGGCTAAACTGGCTGGCTGGCTGGCTGTCTGGCTAGATAAAGGGAATTTCCTGCCAGGAATTTTCAAATATCTGCCAGGCAGTGCTGAACTCTGCTCCTTAATTGACTCTCAGAGAGAATTGCAGTTGGTGTTGTTTATTTGCAGCAGTGGGTTTAAACTTCCTGCACCACCACCTTTTCTATTCATCCTCTCTCTCCATCAATATTCCATTTCTGCTACATTGTTCCTCCCTCTCTCACCTCTGTCCTCCGTATCCACAGTCTCCACAGTCACCACACATGCTCAATGCGTCATGCACCCGTTCGTGTGTGCAGGCTCAACAGATGCAGTTCAGTTCACAGCAGGACTGCAACTAACAATTGTGTAAAAAGTTAGGATTGTTTTCGTCTGACCAACAAAAAGATACATAGGATGTATTTATCCCCCTTTCCTGTCTTCACCTGTCCAATCAAAAATAAAGGCATAAAACGCCCTAAAAATATCTTTAAAAAATATATATATTTGCTGTTGATCAAATTTTATTTAAATATTATTCAAATATTAGTTTCATATAGTAGTAGAGTAATTTGATCATTTTAGCTGTGAAAAATGTTTACACTTGCTTAAGGCGTAAGAGATTTGAACATCATTTGTTGTTTGGAACAAACCGGCATACTGAAGAAAAGAAACGCTGTGATTAGATAGAAAGAGGTTTTGCTGTACCTTCTTTTGTGTCTAAGTGTTCAGGTCATGTTGCTGCTCACATGAGATTTGGTATTTGTTGCAATTTGCACCTACAGTTTTTCAGAGTAAAATTCTCTATATACACCACTGTCGTAAATATGGACAGCTGTAATGTGCATTTGTTATGATTATATTACTTATGATCAAAATCAAGCTGACAACTGAAGTTGACAACTCTGCTAAGGGAGCATCAACACCCAAAAGCAGATGTTTTAAAACACTGAAAAAGTGTGCAACGCTATATGGTATGATAGTGTTTTACAAGCACACAATTTTTCACACATAGAAATGTTCAAGTACAGATTTCGAGGAAGGGCACAACCATACTCTGTGTGTTGTGTCCAGTTAAAAAAAAGAGTCCTTTGAACTAGCAGAGACAGAGCACCTTTTTACATCTTCAGTGTGTTGGGGTGGACCATATCTCTCAATAACTCAGCCTCATTATTTATTTTGGGATCAGATCAGCAGTGTGGAAATCCTTCTGTGTCTGTTTCCTGGGCCATGTCAGTCACTGCCTCGGTATAAATGAGGGATGTGACAGAGCAACTAGTCACAGTGCTTTCTTGTGGGCAAAGTCCCAGGTGGAACTTGGTCGGTGGTCTCTCATTTGAAATAGAAAAAAAATGTCTATATAGTACAACAGGTCGTATTAAGTAGTCATGGCTAATAGGGCCTTTGACATTAGGACTGTAGATAACAAGTAGCCCCCCTCATAGCTGTTGAGATATCTCCATTCAGCTATCATTTGGCCAATTACCCTGGATAACGAATGCTGAGAGATTTTGTGTGTGTGTTTTCTAGTGCTGACAGATGGACAGGTGTAGCTCTAAGGAGCTTAGCTGAGCTCTGTTTATGCATCTGACTTTCCCTAGCCCTTTGCTGTCAATGAGTTTAATTTATTCTACTTTTTTTTCCTTGATTGACACATAAATTAAATATTCAACACCCTTGGGCACCTAGAAAGACTATTAAAAAGTTGTAATTGAAACAGAAGGTCACCAATAATTATAATAACAACCACAATGAATAAGAAATAAGACTCTGAAATAGATAAGATGTAATAAAGACCTCAACAAGAGAAAAATATTTAAGTTTTAGGCAACCAATATAGTCAAACTTGTATTTTGTATTTATTTGTATGTTCTTTGTGAGTTAAAAACAACTCTAAATGACAGCCCACTGTTCTTTGTACAGGCACTACTCAAATCTTAACACTGCAAATGTTTGTTGTATTTTCTCTTAAAATCTCTTGCATAACCACACATGTTGCATGAATCAGTTTACTGTGGCATCAACATTAATGGCATATGTGTATGTGTATGTGTATGTGTATGTATGTGTGTGTGTGTGTATTGACCATCCTATTGCAACCCAAGGTCGCCCAAGCGTACTCTAGGACTCTTTATGTATGTCTGTGTCCATCCATCACATGCAATCATGCAATCCTATCCAGACAGCCGTACACAAACAAACACATACAATAAGGATAAAGCAAGTCAATTAACCAGTGGGTCAAATAGCAGTCTGTCACCTACAATGGCAACAAACATGTACAAATACTGGAAACTGTAAACAAGGCTGTTGCCTCTTCAGGCAGATATAAGCCAGGTTAGGAAAGGGAGTCGTGATTTTAAATTAATGGTAAATTAAGCAGCTTTTTTAATATTTTGACACATCATTTCTAAAACTGTCTCCTGCCAGTTTCATGATTATTTTGTTATTCCAAGACTAATTATTATTCATTATTTTAAAGGCCTCATTTAGAAAGCAAAACAGGCCATTCTCTAATAATAATCTGTCTTAAATAAAGGCTTCTCTCTCCAGTTAGGCTGAATAAAGGCCACTATTTGTAGTTTTTACAGCACATTAATTACAGGTCAACATGTGCAGTGTGACGACTGTGTATTTGGTTTCTTCGGTCTTTGCAGAAGTATCATTCATCTGTCGTTGCTGCTCTCACTCATTTTTCCCCTCTCTGTGTCCCTCCTGCAGTTTATTTGCTTTGCTTTCCAAAAAGCACAACAAGGTTTTGGAGCAGGCAACACAGTCTCTAAGAGGCAGACAGGGAGACAACACAGCCCTGCCCGACTATGTGAGTAATACACTCTCTCTCTTTCTCTCAGTCTGCACACGGTTTATTAGCAGTTGCCAAATTATGTCTACTTGGATAAGGTACAGTTGACCGAGGCATTTGGTACAGTTTCGACACTGTGAGGTTACAGGAATTTGCACTTGTACCATGAATGTTGACTTTCATATTGTCAATTTTATCTTTTAAAAACTTTTTAATTAAATTAAGTCTTAAAGGTTCAGTGTGTAACATTTAGGAATATATACTGGCAGAAATGGAATATAATATTCATAGGTATGTTTTCATTAGTGTATCATCACCTGAAAATTAGAATGATGTTTTTAGTTACCTTAGAATCAGCTGTGTTCATCTTCAGACGGCGCAGGCCGCCATTTTGAAGCACCATGTTTCTACATTAGCCCAGAATGGAAAACCTAAAACTGTCTCTAGATAGGACGGTTCGCATTTTTCATGCTTTTCGTGGCCACCGTAGTTTCTCCTTAACTTTAAATGGAGCCAGGATAGCTGTTTCCTGTCTTTATGCCAAGCTACGCTAACCAGCTGCTGGCTCACGCTTTATATTTGGCATACAGATATGACAGTCGTATTGATGTTAAATAATCCTAGCTGTTTTACCCTAACATTTTATAATGGTTTAAATAAATCATTCACATTAATAGTTTATCATCTAAATTAAAATCAATATTTTCAGCCAATGTATTAATCAGCTGTTGTCAGCATTATTTAATACGGTTTACTACACAATAAAACAAGAAAAAACATAATGCCTTATGCTGCCACACTTGATTTGGTCTAGACAAGTCTACATGTTGATCTTGGCACCAGTTATGTTGACCAGTTGAGGTACTCCCTGGGAATCAGTTGAGGATGTGTACAGTTTGATGCTGTTTCGACATTTTCAGCCACTCAAATGTAAAGTCTGTTGCTGCAGGCTCACTGTCGCGTTGCTTTGTCTACTCCAATCCTTTGTTTTCTTCTCATTACTTTTCCAGCCCACGTCCCACACATTTAATTTGAACTGAAATGGAGTTGTGTAATAATATTTGATGAAAGTATTGAGCGATTCTTAAATTGAATGTTAAAATCAGTCATTCACAGTGGCACCAAAGTAATATTGAAATTTCTCTGAAACATCAGTGTCAATCTGAAATTGAAATCTTAATAGCACCACAGCAGGAACTAACTGGTGGAGCCTAAACCAATAAATGAATCATGATGTCCCGATACAATCAAGTATCTATAGATCTTACTAGTAGCCACATTTGACCAGTGCACTCTGCTGACTACTGACTGTATATGATTGTGTTTGTGTTCAGGCAACTTCAGGTTTGTCTGTGTATGTTTCAGTCTGGCTGTCTCATTAGATTTGCATGGTCTGCAAAGTGTGCGTGTGTGTGTGTGTTTGTTTGGGGGTTGGAGATGTATTAGGAGGTCCCCATAGATGCCCTTAGGTGTTTTGAGTGCTCCTTCAACCGTGTTGCGACTGTCTGATGAGGCCCCTAACAAACAGACATTTATGCACACACATAAATACACACTCATAAAAACATTTAAAATGCAATTATACAGCTTTGTTTTGATGCTTCCTTCCTTCGGGGCCCATTTTAATGCTGTTCTATTTACATACATGCATAAGTGCCCACTACATAACATAACTGAAAATGAAAAAGAAAAACACGTAGACAGATTACTTTGCACTCTCACTTTTTGGTAGAGTTTCTGTGTGTTGCTCAAGGGCACATGGCGGATTTCCGGGGTGATTACTTCATGGGAATTTTACAACAAGGGTCTTTTCCTAGAATAGTGTCTGACATCCAGTCTGGGTCATAGACATTAAAGACAGAGCTGGTCAACTTTTCTGATACCGCTGTTGTCCTTGAGCTTAGACTATACTAACTCAATGTGACATTGGTTCCCATGTCTGCAAGGGTTCCTGTGGCTACTGTTCACAGCTGGAAGTCAACTTTTAGCTTTATTGACTTCTCTTGATTAAAAGGAGGTTTAACTATGGTTTAACTTCCGAGCATATGCACTCATACAGCAACCTAGTAATATAAATTGTGTCGTTGAATTTCATGTGCGCTCACACAGAAGTGCACAATCTGCTTTTTCCATGTATCTGGTTGTAAACGTCTTGGTCTTAGTGAGTGGTGTTTTTGAGTGCTTGATAAAGCCTGAAAGGTCCTTGTTCAGAGGGAAGGGGACCTTCCAGCCTGGCCTCGATTCTGGTTGTTAATCATTTGTTGTCTTTTGTGAATCACACTTGGCAGCATATGTGAAATCTTGCTCAGGATTTTTATTCTTATTAGCCACGCTAGACCTAATCAGTATGGATGCTGCTACTAATAGTTTCATCATTAATTAATCTGTATTTTCTAAATAAATGTGTTCATTGTTTGGTCTGTAAAAATGTCACAAAATAAAAGAAAAAATACCCAGCACCATTTCCCAGAGGGAAATTTGACAACTTCACATAGCTTGTTTTGTCCAGGCAACACTCAACAAACCTTAGAGATATTATTTTTTAATCTCATAAAACAAAGGAAAGCAGCAAATTGTGAATTTAATAAAAGACTTAAAAAAACAACAGAACCGACCCATTATGCTGCAGTGAATTTTACATAGGATATTCGTCAGCTTCTGTCATGAATGCTAATTAAGTGAATGTGTGTGACAATGAGTGTGTAGGATTTAGTGGCATCTAGTGGTGTAGTTGCACAGGTTGGAACTCACCGGCTTATCCCTCCCTTTCCAAGTGCGAAGGGGAAAACTACGGTGGCCCCAAGAAAAGCGTGAAAAATTTAAACCATCCTATCTAGACGCAATTTTAGGTTATTCAATTCTGGGCTACTTTATAAACACAGTGCTTCAACAAGGCGGCTGCCACAGAAGGCGACCCGCAACGACTGTAGATAAAAATGGCTCATTCTGAGGTATGATTATACACTAATGAAAACATACCAATGAATATTATATTAAATTCCTGCCAATGAATCCTATTAACTGTTAGACACTGGAGCTTTTAAACTGTCTTTGCATATAGAATATACATTAAAAGCAAATATCTGGTTCATGTGTTCATATCAATGGAGGAATGAGATCGTAGATGAAAAATAAATGGCTTGTTAAATGTTTGATACAAAGGCAAATATGAAAGAAGGGTTGTTGAACTGAAGTAATACCATACTAATAGTACTAAATATTAGCTAGCCAAGCAATTATTTCTATCCTCTGGCATCAGAATGAAGCTTAAACTGAAATCGTATGCATAGTTTTTCTTATCTGACTTATTATGTTATAATGACCTTTGGAGATGTGACATCTAAAAGAAGGACCATCCTCATCTCTGATCCTAGTAGTGTAATTGACAACAGCCTTGTTCACAACAAATCCTCATCTTAACTTTGGAAGGGAGGAAGTTTAGGGGAGTACAGGGTGAGAAAAAGAGAACATGAGAAGAAAAGAACAATAGAAAGAGGAGAAATGAGCGAGAGGAGAGGAGATGGGGCGGGGGGGTTTGGAGAGAGGGTGGGTTTGTGATGGGCATCTGGAAACAATGTAATTTGGCTGAGTCTGGCTCTGGAGAGAGAACTAATGTTTGTTTAATGTGGGATTGTCCTGGACATGTAATTGCTTCCTTTACGAGGGAGAGACTGAGAGGAGGATATGAAAAAACGTCGTCAAACGCTCTAAGCTGTGGGTTAAAGCTGGGTGCATTCTGCATTTGTGTTAATGTCTCCTTCTATTTCTCTGTCTCCCCCTCCGTTTCCCCCCCTCTCTTGATGTCTGCCTCTTGGTATCTCTCTCTCCTCTCCCTCTTTCTCGTCTCTCAACTCCTCTCTTCTGCAGAATCGGTACGCATGCTCGCATGATCATCTCGAATCTCACTCTTCTCTTTCTCTCTCTCTCTCTCCGTCTCATATTCGATAATACTATAGATATATATAAATAATATACATATAATATAATATGATAAATAGGTATAAATAGATCACCAGAACCACTCCCCCCCCATCCTTGTATGTGTTTGTGCTGCTGTGTCTGGTTACTGTCAGGGGTTGGGGCCCCTTGAGCCCCTAGGGGACAGCCAGAGGCTCCCAGTCCAAGCAGGGCAGTTCTCAGGGGGCCCCACGGTTGCTCTCTGCCGCCTCTGCACCTTTTGATTGCAGATGTTTTTTCTTGCCCTTTGAGATATGTTCAGTGACA
Source organism: Morone saxatilis (assembly GCF_004916995.1). Classification (NCBI taxonomy): domain Eukaryota; kingdom Metazoa; phylum Chordata; class Actinopteri; family Moronidae; genus Morone; species Morone saxatilis. The sequence goes on along the minus strand of NW_023339774.1, from coordinate 15,158,128 downwards.
TGCAGTATGTGCTTGTGCACACACACAAACATACAACGGAGGAAGTATGTGATGTGTTGCGTTGCGTTGTGTGTCACTGTTTATGCTCCCAGCCAGTGGTAGTGGTAATGTTACTTCTGTGCCTCTTAGTCTGTTTACTGTTGCACATTTCTGGGAAGAGACTACAAGCGCACACAC
>NW_023339774.1:15129387-15157911 GCF_004916995.1 Morone saxatilis | reverse complement strand
ACACACACACACACACAGCCAGAAGCATGTTGGACCACCCTGTCTATGTGTTTATGTGTGCTGGTTGAGTCACAATCTGTGATCTCTTTTTAATAGCCAGAGTAGACACATGCATTAGCTTTGTAGCACCATTCCTCTTGTTTAGGGAAAAGGCTGAGCCTGAGGATATATCAACAGATAATAAACATTATGCCTTCTGTTTATTATCAGGCCTTCCAGGAATTTGCCACTTTTTTACTACAAAATTGTTTTAGAAAATACACAGTTTTCCATTAATGCTACAGTGGCTTATACATGACTAGATTTTCTTTTTAAAGTCGATTAGTGCACAAAGTATTTGTAGTAAAAACAGATCATTTTCAACCAGTTTTTGAGTTTTTGAATCAAAAGTGGCATAAAGGGGCATTGATGTTTGTGCTGAAAATGATTGTTTAACTCATTTGAAGTGGCCCGCATCAGGTTATTTTTGTCTTTACTTTGTCATTTTTCATTGCATTGTGAGTTGATGACTCAAACATTCTCTACTGATAAATTCATGTAGTCTTCAAGGCCCCATGTAGAGCTAGACCAATAAATCGTCTGGGCCAGTGTACTGGCAAACATTAAGTTACTGCAGATACATTGGTGTATTTTTCATTACAAGAAATTTTGTTGAGGTCATTTAGAGACAATGTCACCGTTACATAGTTTGACTTTTCAACTTTTCATCTGTAAAATGTCCCGATCAGGATGTATAGTATCTTGGTAATTATTTATTTCAAAGGTTATACATATCCTACATATCAACAATGAATCAATTATATTACAAGTGTGTTTCATTATGTTGTCATTAATTATCTGTTTATACAGCCTCAACTTCTAGGCACAGTTGTCTGCCCACAGGAGGAGTTATAGTCATTGACACATACATTAGTGAAAACTCGCACTGTATCTGCTAAAGCTAATGCTAAATAGGGGGACTCAGTAAAAGTAGAAGAAGTAAAAGTTGCTGTAAAATTACTTTTGGAAATATATTAATGTATTTCAGATAGTGTGCCTCATTTCAAGTCTCCTTTTCCATACTTTTCTGTCCTCTCCTGATCTTCCTCCCCTCTGCATATTTTATATGAAATCTCTATGTTCAGTGTAGGCTCCACATGTATCAATCACAAATGGGAATCTCATGTATTTTCAACTCATACTTCTCTGAGATTGCTAATATGGCAGTTTCATTGCCTTGCCTTATGCTGACTTTTTTCCTTGTCCATTTCATCTAATTTTACGGTGCTGATGGAGAGTCAGTGTCTCCCTTCATACATAGTTTACCTGAAAGTAGGAAGTGATTGATTGAAGTGTGAATGTTACATTATCACATTTCTTATAGTCTTTTGATGTAGAGCCAATCCCCCCACAAGACTGATGTACATTATCACACCGCTTTCCCTGAAATCAGAGGTTACAGAGAACACACTTACAAAGCTTCTTGTCATTTCATGTGGAAATACCCAGAGGGTAAAGATGGGGAGAGAAACGGGGAAGGTAAAGGACACCTATACACTCTACTTTTCTCAGTTTCATACCATATCAGACCTTTAATTTATTTGCCTACAGTTGAAAATTTTGGCTCATGGTTTGGATTCTAGCAATATGACATGAGGATCATTAACCAGGTTATTTCAGGCACTTGATTGATTTTGTTTGGTGATGTCGTGAGAAACAGCTCGCTAAACTAGCTTTTTACTAACTTCCCATAAAACAATGTTTCTGAGATCTTCATCAGGCACAGTCGTGTTGTTTTTTGACCCAGCACCTAAACATTTGTGTACACATGATGCGTATTCTACTCTCTGTTTGCCTATGTTGGCCAGTTAGATACATGCAAGCTTACATTACTGTTTTTTGTAATGTGAACTACTGTTTACTGTCTTTCTATCTTGCAATTGCTGCAATGAAAGATAGAATGATTGCTCTTCTGATAAGTTTCTAGAGTAGCAAAATACTTTATCGTACAAACTGCTGTGTAGGCTTTCCAACACAGGGATTAAGCCATACTTCCCGAATTGTATTTCATTGTTTCACAGGTACCTGAAGCAACATACCCCCATCAGTCGACCATTTTTTTTTTGGTCTGAATGCCTGCTAAGGTGTTGTCAGTAGCAAACTCGTGATTTTCACTTGCACTACATGAACTGAACTGAAGGTTTAAATAGTCTTTTGGTGGTCTTTTATAAAACGTTGAACACTGAATAAAATAATCTATAATGAGGTAGAGCTCTACAAAGCAACCTCTTAGACTGATGCAACTCTTTACGTAGTTCATTATGTCAAGTCTGTCTGCTTCTGTTCGACTCATTAAGTCAGTATCCTGCTGGGAGCTGACTCACTGACCCCCCTTTTTAGTTTCTTCTGTCTCCTCTGTCCTCACCTGCCTAGTGAAGACGATGCTAGGCCTACTTGTTAGTTTACTTGTTAGCCTGTCTCTCTGTATATCTGTCAGCCTCTTGTCCTCTGTCTCCCTGACTCTGTCTGTGTTTATTCTCGGGCAGTAGGAGTGCCACCCCTGCAGGTAGCAGGTGCTCTAGGGTCCTAATGATTGTCTGCTTCCAAATGGTAATTAGGGCTGCCCCGCTGCGCCCTGGTCTTTTCCTGATTGAGGCAGAGCACAACAGAGCACAGCTAGCTGCAGATCAATTAGCACCGCCCACCTATCTGCCAGAGTGCTGTTGCAGCTGTTGCCGTCATCTTTTTTATCATTATCGCACACGTCATCACAGACATCACTGCAGTTTTGCCCCCCATCCGCCCTGCTGTTAGTGCTAGCAAGAGGTAGTGCGCTTATTTAAACTGATAATAAGGTGTCTGTCTGCAAATATGCTGGACTTCACCTCCACACAGACAGTGATGCAGCGATTGTCCAACACACTCTTTCCCAAACAGATCCAGACTGGCAGACTACATTGTTGGTAGTTCTGTGGGCAAACACTGTCTTTTGCCTCATTCTGTGTGTGTGTGTGTGTGTGTGTGTGTGTGTGTGCAACAAAGGATGTTTTGTGAGGCTATGGGGTAATAGGAGGGCGTGTGTTGTGTGTGTGTGTGTGTGTGCAACAAAGGATGTTTTGTGAGGCTATGGGGTAATAGGAGGGTGACCTGGGCACAATGCTCTACAAAATGGTGTGATTATGACATGGCCGTGGTACCATAATGCAGGTCAGACAATGACCTATTTAAAAAAACTCCCAAAAGACATGGCAGGCTGCTGCTGCTCAGCCAGTCTGACCTTCTCTGTCTGTCCTCGTGTTGTTTTTTTCTTCTCTTCATGCTTTCCTTCATCTATCTGTCTTCTTTGAAACTTGCCTTCTTTCTTTTTGCCTTTATAAAAATTTTAAAAGTAGATAAACATGCAAATATTCTTTCTATTTCTGCTGAATCTTTTGTATTCTGACATTGTAAAAACAGATTTCAAGCTGTCTTTTTAATTATGGATTTTTACTCTTTCTGTATGCCTCTCTGTGTATCTGTCTGTGTTTATCTCCATGTCCTAGTCTGTCAGTACTCTTTCTTAATATGTCTGGTTTGTCTGCCCTGCAACAGCCTGCAGTGAGCAGCGGGGCCAGCCAGGGAATCACTAAGCTATTGGTTTAATGATGCCAGCTCCTACTTTACGGGGATTTGCATGTCTGTGTCTCTAAACACCCTGTCCACACACACAAACACTTGCATAAAAACATGCATGGATATGATAGGATGGCTAGACATACACACACAGATTGTGTAGTGCCGGCACTGTCCTTCCCAGGCACTGATTGCATCTGTAAACTATAATTTTCCTTTTCAGACAGATAGCAAAGGTTAAACATACCTGCAGACATAACACATTTTTACCCTGCATGTTGAAGTATTAGCAGTAGAATCAGTTAGACAGAAAAACTCACAAAAACACGCGCGCACACACACACACACACACACAGGCTTTCTGTAAGGTTTGTGTAAATGGTGAAACAAGTAAAATGGGGCAGGATCATTGAGACTAATGATATAGCTCATGTCTGAGGCCTGTGTTTTCCTGGGTGGAGAGAAGACATTAAATAGCAGCATGAGTGGTTGTGACTAAATGACAATGCAGGAGGCTGGGAAATAGCACATGACTGAAGGAGAAGGGAGCACAAAAGAGTGGGGAGGGAAGAAAAAATGAGGAAAGGGGAGCGAGAGAAAGAAAGGAAAGGCTATAATGGTTTAATGCTGTCGTACAAACACATGTCAAGTGTTTTCTAGCTGTCTAGCGAATACGTTTTGGGGGAAAACAAGTGCAGGGAAGTGAAAGAGGAGGAGCCAATATATTTAAATCCTGTCTGGGTTTCAAGTAGAGCATGGACTTCGTAATCTCATCCACTTGACAAACATACACACAGGGCCAGGCAGACGTCTAGCTAGCCTATTTTCATGTGACCTGAATTCCCTAGTGTGGCATTTTTTTCCCTGCTAGGCTAATCTCATTAAGCTGGGTGCAGAGCTGGAGAACAAACACACTAGGCTTCCCTCACTCCTTCTCTGCCTTCCTCTCCTCCTTTTGTCTCTTCTTCATCGCGTTCACTTTCTCCATCAACTCTCCCTCCTACTCTCTTCTTCTATGCTTCCATTTTTGTTGCCGTCTTCCTTCCTCTGCCTCCTCTTACTCCCACTCAGTTGTCTCCCATATCTGTCCCTGCTTTCTGTCTAATTATGGCCTGCCACAGTAGAACAGAGTAGAACAGGTCTAGTCAGGCAGTGTAGTCGAGCCCCGAAAGCCACCTCTGCTTCCAGACACACAATCAATCCTCATTATAACCGGCTGTCCTGCCTTCCACTTGCCTCTTCAGGTCTGCCTGTTGAAGATCCACGCTGCACACCTCCGTCCGCCACCCTGTGTAAATCAATGCAGTGCATTATTGCATCTGTGTGGCAAGCTGGCTTCATGGTCAACGCACAAAATAATACAGTTATTTACAATCCTGCAAATCTCTCTGCCTACTTCTTGGCTGATTTTGTGTGTTCATGTGCATGAGATTGTGCGTATGCCTATGTGGGGCTACGGGGGGGGGGGGAAAGGCCACACAGCAAGAAAAGTTATTTATAAGATAAGGACTTGTTTCCGAAGCAGGCCACCGAAGATGGAATATAAAATGCTACCACATGCAGTTCTGTTACAGATGGTTAGCCCAGATTGGAGGTGGAATCTCAGCTTCCAATCAGCTTGCTGTTGCAGTCTCGCTGAGCTGCTGTTTTGAATCTGGCCTTAGCTGGTATTAGCAAATTCTTGGTCAAAACAGGTCATCATCAGAACAATGATGTTCGTCATGAAAATGAATCCTTCAAGATAAGTCATGCTATGGAGAACATCAAGACCCATATTCTTTTCTTTAGGGGTTCTTGTTTGTTTGTCTATAGTAACGTGGCTAAACAGATTTTCTGAATGTTTTTTATTACACTTTGTAAGGTATTAAATGTCTCATAGTGCATAGGAAACAAGCTTTTTTATCAGAAATGTACTGATTCATACATCTATACATTGAAGATTAAAATAGCTTGCTCAGCACCTTATTCTAATTTATTTTACAGGAATTACAATACCTTCAGGGAAATACACTTTTCTCATTCCAAGCCTGAAAAAGACAGGATATAACTCCAGAGGAAGTTGCTGATGAGTACTGTCTAAGGCGAGGCTTCCTGTAAAGCAAAGAGGGAGATTAAAGGTTTTGGACTAACTGGCTGAACTGGTCAATTAAGCTCTTTAAGAAGTTATTTATCTCTTGAACAATCCTCCAATTGTTCCAATGATGGAGTCGTGCAGATATGCATGATCTTTTGTGTAGGAAAGTGTCCCAGTGTTATCTTTTAAATGCCCCAGTCCTTGGTTGGTATTCAGTCCCTTTCTGAGCTACTGTCACATCAGGATCAATAATTCAGTCTGCAATTCTTCAAGTAGCATGCACTACAGGAAAGCTATTCATCTGCATTGAACTCTCACTGTAGGGGAATGTAATAACAAAGTAGCCAGGCAGTCATGTACACTAAATCTTTAAATTCATTTATGTTACATAGTTATGTAGAAAACATCATGTCCACTTGTGAGTGGACTTGTAATTCACAGCTGGGGACAAAGGCAACACGTCAGCAGGAAGGGAAAAGAAAACACGATAAAACGGATCTCAAGTGCTATGTATTCAAAAATGGAGACCGCTAAAAAGCCTAAAAGAATTTTCAGCCAGTCAGGGAGCCACTGATTGGTTTTCTTACTCTCAAGTAACAATAACTAGCAAGTTCTAGCATTAGCTGTAACATTTTTAACATGTTTAACATTTTGGGTCTCCAAATGAATATTCTAAACAATAGGCCCCTTTCCATGTAAGACATTTTGACATGTCAGTAGGATCATTAGTGTTATTAGTAACACCTGTGCTTTCCGACATTGACAAAATGTCTGCTGTGAAAAAAGCCGCTGATGATACAATATAAACACGGCAGTCCATTCGTTCTGACAAATTGATTGGTTCACTAACTTGCCTTGAATTAAGTTTATTTTGTTCAGTATATAGCTTATTACACATAATGTAATACACATATTAGGGTTTGTGTACAGACATTACAATGATTCTTACAAAAAAACATTTTTGTCGTGTGTATGTAAAAAAGAAAAAAAAAGGAAAGTTTGTGTGGTATATAGGTATCAGACTTAGTGAGCCATACAGTTGTTCCTGCTAATCATACAGGCCCAGGATCAACACTGAAACTGGTAAGAGAATCATTGCTGTGTGTTACGGTAGGGGTCATTCTACCATCTGACTTATTTCATTAGTACACCATCGCATTAAGCTAAGCTGCTTTGAATGTTCTTGACTCCTGCATTCTCTTAATCTGCATTTTTGTCTCAGCTTCCTCTTACCTGATGTCGGTCTTTTCGCTCTGTTCTGCCCAGCGTAGGTATACAGTTTATAGAGTAGATACATCTCAGGGAAAATTTGTTTCTACGCAGTTAATTGTACACATTTTGAGATACCCAACAAAATGAACAAAATTCAGTCATAATATTTGTTATTTACTTTTTAGTATATGAAAAACATGCCATGGTGCCTGAAGTTCCTGCTAGCAGTGTTTGTATTCATTGAGATGAAGCATGGTACTATTCATTGTTTTGTATTTTTAGATTGCTTTGGAAACTGACTTCATCATCTAGGGATCTTATCTATAATACCATCAGTGCATGATAGATTTTGCAGAGCTCGGCCCACAGTTGTCACTCCATGGGAAATCATAAATCATCTCTTGAACTGTGTTCGCCGATTCATAGCTGCCTGGTTTTTATCTCTTTAAAGATTATTCATTTTCCCACAATCTCGTTTCCTTTCTGTGCCACCATGGAACATGCCATGTGGGATGTTATCTTGTCACAGTGGCGTCTGTCTGTCTCTGTCTGTGCAGACACATTGTTGTGAGCACAGTAAATAAAGAACAATGCATGGTAGAATCTCTTTTTAAACTGCAACTTCCCAAACTAGAGTAGATAGTCTGATTACATTTTAGAATACCTTGCTGTTTAGATTTCCATATTAATGACAAGAATGGTCTTCTTGGAACTACTAAAACTCCTTTAAAGGTGTAATAAAAGCCAGTAAGTTAACGATTTTAAGAGCTACAATTGGTGGTACAAAGGTTAAAGATTCCATAGCACCAACAAGCTGAAAGTATTGAAAATAAAAACTTCAGGTCTCTCTTATGAAGAATACCTTTTTATGTTAAGGTCCTGGCAGGGTTCCTACTACAACATTGCACAGAAAACCTTTCTCACTGTTGGAATGTTTAGAGTTGGTTCTCTATGAGTGCTTAGATCATTTCTGAAAGGATGAATAACAGTAAGTGTTGTTGAATAGAAGGATTTATTTTTGCAACATGGATTCCCTCACAACCTCAATGGCTGCGATGGCGTTGGTGTGAGCATCTGCTTAGGTCTCAGTCCGCATTATGAATGAATTTTGCTGGCCTTCAAGCCTATATCATCTTGATTTAATCAACTTAGATTGTTACACTGTTAAGTGCTTACAGACTCTGCCATAATAAGAGGTAGCTTTGTGTGTTTACTGATTTTACTTAAATCAAACTTTTTTTACACTGAGTTACCTAAGGTCATTGACAAATTGACAAAGGATTCTACTGATTGGAATGCGTATAAACACTTAAAGAATATGTACTACTAAAAAAAGAAATGCTGATGTCAATTATTATAAAGATTGTTTAGTTAATGATTTTAATAACCCTGAACAGTCTTGGCATAGAACCAACAGTATAACTAATAAATCCACCAAAAGCTCTACAACTCATATTAGAGTTAATAATGAAGTTGTTAATGATCCCTCTTTAATTGCTAACGCCTACAACCAGCATTTCTCCTCTGTCTATAGCTCACATTTTTCCAATTTTCCCAATTCTGATATTTCAGTAACAGACAGCTCATTCTCCTTTAGAAGAATTCTTCCAACTTATGTTCAGCTGGTTATTTGTGATTTAAGCTCAGGTAGTGGTGCTGGCCCGAATGGTTTGGAGGTGAAGTTCATCAAACGTGCCCCTCATGTTCTCTTATATCCTTTGTCTCATTTGTTTGACTTATCTTTATACACTTGTGAAATTCCATTAATTTGGAAATGTGCCAGAGTAACCCCTTTGCACAAAGATGGTGATCCTCTTGATCTCAATAACTTTACACCTATTTCCATAATTAACAGTATAGCAAAAGTGTTTTGACTGTTAAACTAAATGGCTACGGCTGCTGGTGGGAGCTTCATATTAACCATACTGACGTGAGAGTAGTATCAATCTCATTTCACTCTGCCAGAAAAATAATGTGTATTTCTGTTACATTAACGTACCTTTTTTAGATTTTAACTTACTCTCTCATAACTACAACACAATCATACATAAAAGTTCCTGTTTTTTACACCTTTTTCGATGTATTGTTTTGTCTTATTCATATTTGTATTTCTGGAATGAACTGCTTTTGTATTGTGATTTGCCTACTTTGTAGAGTAGAACTACAACTCATCATGGCAGCCACTCAACCCCCATCGTCTTTCTCTCCACTGTTCCCACACCCTTCTCTTCCCATACCGTCACCTGTCACTAGTGACAGTTGTGTTTACCCCAAGAGGAAACATACTTTGACATGACCTGATCTGTGGCTTACAAGGTCACCTATCTCTGTCCCTCACTAAGACGTTGCCTGACAATTTAGTAACATTTTTCATTCCTCCTTCTTTCCTTCGTTTCATCCTCTTCTCCCTCCTCATGCCAATTCTTCCACCTCTCTGTTCCCCCCTGCTGATCAATCTATCAGGAAGCAATCATTTAAATACACCATTATAAGTGAAACCAGTGTAGTGGGAAACCAATTAACCTTTACATCCTCCCTTTCCCCCAGGCCCAGGACCTGAATGTGATTGAGGAGGTGATCCGCATGATGCTGGAAATTATCAACTCTTGCTTGTCCAACTCTCTACACCACAACCCCAACCTGGTGTACGCACTGCTCTACAAGAGGGAGCTCTTTGAGCAGTTCCGGACACACCCATCCTTCCAGGACATCATGCAGAACCTGGACACGGTCAGTTGGAATTTTTTTTCCGAATAGTCACCCACATATCAGAAGCGAATGAATTGAGAGAAGCTAAAACCTTGGGGGCTCTTTGCCTCATGACGTTGGCTGAGTTGTGGTAATTATTCCATACATCAAGGTTATACAGATTTTCCTTGAATGTCCTCCCCGTCTGCAGGGAAAGTTTCGAAAGGCCATGCAGCGCTGGAACATATGCGGACTGCATCGTTAACGTAGTGCGCAGTGTGATGGTATAGCATGCTGAGCGTACAGTGAGCTCAAGTAGTATTGATGAATTAATCAGTCCCCTTGTGTCAAGAGGCCCTGTGTCAAATATTCATTGAGAGTGTTTGTGTGAGGAAGAGTGAGAGAAAGCTGTCATTCATAGCTGTGTCATATAGAGGAGGAAAGGAAGCTTTGGTGTGCATGGGTGTGTGTGAGGGATGGGGGTTGCTGCATATATTGCCATGTTATCCATAAGTATGAGGGAAGCATGCTATCTAGAATCCCTGTTAAGTCAGTCTCCCTGAGGCTATTCTCCGAAGCCTTCCCTGTGCTTGCAAATCCGTGTGTGTGAGCATGAGATTCAGCATGAGGGGCTGCTTTGCTCCTCTAAATTAACCCCATATGGGAGGCCTTCACAGTTAATGAAGAGATTAGTATTAGATAGATGTAGACGCACACACACACACACACACGCAGTGCTCATGTCGGCTCCGGTATGTTTGAATTCTCTAAAGCAACCCTAGAATGTGAGCAGAGAAAACATTGCCTGTAGAGGCATTTTTCACTGTTGGTTTGACAAAAAAGAGCTTTAAAAAGAATCAGTAATACCTAGAGTTTTTTAATTACCAAATATCAAACATTTCTCTGGGAAAAATGTAGCACAGCAGTGGAAACACAGTTTCCTTGCCTTAAACCCAGAAGGCATCAGATAATTTGAGCTCCAGTAAAGTCCTTATTTTTAGTGGGACAAAACGCGCTCAAACCCTATGGTGGATTTCTAATCTGAAATACTCTATGTATTTTGTGAGTCTGTAACCTTCTGGTACACTGTATGAGCCAAGTCATTGTTCGTAGCATTTGGAAATGTGCAAGTTTCCCCTCTCTAAAAGCAGAACTGATGCAGTTCTATAGCCACCTCATCAACTTTTATCCACTCATTTGCAAATATTCTCAATCAGTATTGCTATATAATTGGCTTATAAATTATACTATATGTATCTCTGCGTAGTATAGATGTATTTTGGAGCAACTTGCTGTTGCTAGGAAACATGATGACCCATGGACAGTTCTTGTTGGCTGTTGATCCAGTGTAGCAAATGTAGTCTCCAATTAAACAGATCAAAACAAGCTAGCTTGTTTTTCTGTTGACAATATATGTTGACAACACATACCGTTGTCAACGGGCTGCAACATTCACGTGTTTCTGTTTACAGAATTAAGCCCTCTATATATGTAGCATGATGCCACATTGTTCTAACTTAGATCTCCATATTGCACGCAGTGTCGTCATATAGGGTGTGGCTGCTGCAATATGTGTGACAGCTCCGAATAGCAGGATTAGAAGAGTCAAAGACTTCTTGACTGAAAGTGGGAGTTGATGTCAAACCTCAATGAGACCAAGATAACACGAGAACCTTTGAATTTGAAATAGGAACAGGATTTATTGGTGTAAGATGTAGACTAGAGCCTGATCAATACTGAATATTTGAGGCCAATTCTGATATTGATATTAGAACGGTAAAAATATAAGAGCCTAGAAGACTGTTTTCCTTAGTCTTTATGCTTAGCTAGCTCCTGGCTGTCGTTTGATATTTAACAGACAGAAAGAAGAGTGGTATTTCATCTAATGTTTGGCAAGAAAGTGAGTAAGCATAGTTATATAAATGGTGAACTCAAAATAACACCACAAACCAACTTTATAATCATCACTCTTAGACTACATGTACATTTAGGTTTGTGATTGGCTGTTTCCTTTTGTGTGACCTTTTAGGTGATCGGCTTTTTCAGTCAGCGTCTGGAGCAGGCTGGAAGTGACCTGTCAGTCGAGCGGGTTCAGGAGGTCATCATGAAAGGAGCCCAGGCCCTGCCCACAGACAGACTGAAGGTAAATCTCTCTCTCTCTCATACACACACACACACACACACACACAGTAGGGGGACAGACGGAGAGCACGGAGACGAGGAATAATGAAATATGAGACTGACTGAAGAAAAAAAGGGAAGTGGTACATATTGGACATCAAGGTGCTCGTTTAGCGGTTCCAACATATTTTCAAAGGCTGTGAGGTATGGTAGAGTGGTGCTTGGGAGGTGAAGAAAAGAGAATTAGTTTGTCTGGACAGGTAAAAGAAGGAGAGGTGAGGGCTAGGGACATGGACTGGGGCGAGGGGAAGATTGAAGGAGCCATTGGGACATGAGACAAAAGGCTAAAGCCCAGTTCTCATTAGCATTAATGCCCATCTTCATTCCATCTCTGCTGGGCTCCTACATGCGAACATGTAATGACATTTCAAGGAGATGGGATGGGGGACTAGGGGGCACTTTGTCATGGGCACATAAGATTGGGGGGGGGGGGGAGACATAAATCTGCCACCGCGCCTCGTTACCCAACACTCCCAACACTCCTGGCGGGTTCGCTAACCCCCACCCTTCCCAGCACTCCTCCATTAATCAGTGAGGAAATATGTAACCAGCAGTCTCCCCGCTCCGCTCCTCACCAGCGCAGAAGCTCTTAATTGCATGTTTCATCATGTGTTTCATGTTCTATACTTGGCGTCTGGCTGCGAGGCATTTGTCTCGCTAGCCGATGCAGAAGAGGGATGGTGCGTGGCCACGGGTCCGTGTGCTCTCCCTGTCTCGGCACCTTGGAGCGTTAATGTAGCCATCGACCAAAGAGCCGTACAATTACACATGTAGACACGTGCATAACCCCGCCGTGTCCTTCAGCAAGGGTGGCGTACCTGTAGCACACACTCGTTCGTTCAGAGTTGGAATATGTGTGTATGAGTGTGTCTGTGGGTGTTTGCAGATGACCATTGGTGTGTCGATTAGTGTGCGGCCATGCATGCCGGTCTTTGTTTCTGTGCAGAAGTGTTGTTGAGTCTCAAATTGACTCTCCACCATCTGAGTGCTTTCCAGCTCTACAGGGTGACATGAAGCGAAGAGAATATCTGGACAATGTCTCCTCGGGGAGAAATCCCCGCCGCCTCATGGTACCATCGCTCAAACAAACAGCTGTCTCTCTACCTCTCACTTCCCTTCATCTTATGAGATCATTCTGCTATTCAGGTCCCAACGCGAAAAATCCATAGGCTGGATTAATGCTGTGTGGAATCATCGATAAGTTGGTAATTACTCAGTGAAAGCTCTTAAAGGGATATTGGTGTCTCAATCAGTAGTGGGTGCATGGAAAGGGCTGACGTGAAAGAGGAGCTGGTCCTCTCTTAAATAACCAACACAAGAATCTGAGCATGTTCAGTTGGGTTTTTCATTCATAAGTGAGGTTATTCTATCCTGGGGTAATTTCACATTTAATAGTAGTACGGTGCATGAGTGCTGTATAAGCTAACAAACAGTTAGTGGCGTGTTGAAGTTTAATCCAAAGCCGTTTTAACCTTCACAACCGAAACCAGAAATTTTCGAAGACACTCTCCAGTTTAGAGAAGTCTGGAAAAAACAATGTTGCAGGTGTGTAGACACTTAAAATGAATTAAAAATAAATATATAAAATAAAGGTCCAGTGTGTAAGTTATGGGGATCTACTGGCAGAAATGAAATATTATATATATATATAATATAGTCATAGTTGTTTTCATTAGTGTATAATCAACTGAAAGTAAGAATCGTTGTTTTTCTGTTTTTCTGTTACCTTAGCATGAGCCCTTTATATCTACACAGATATCATGAGATATCGGGCCATCATGTTGAACCACCATGTTTCTACAGTAGTACAGAATAGACAAACCAAACATTGGCTCTAGACAGGACCTATCTTGTGATACATAGCCACCGTAGTTTCTCCTACATGCTTGGAAGAATCTGCAACTTCACCGCTAGATGCCACTTAATTGTACACACTGTTCTTTTAACATAATCAAATAAAAAAACATTAGGTCCTAACAATAGTTCATATACAATATACATATAATTATGTCAGCAGATTGTTCTTGAAATTGAAATTCCAGCATTTTCAGGCAAGTATGCAACATGAATAAACCGTCTAAAGGTTACAGCCACATTAGCGTTCCCAGGTCATTTTAGAAGAGACCTCTGTCCACAGTGAAAATTCTCTTTCAGTTGAGAAAACAAAAAAAGTTTTTGAGAGGGACAGACAGCTCGGCTGACCAAATCACTATTTTATGGTTGTGACATTGTCTGATAACATCACTTGAATGCAGGTTAATGACAGCAGCTGTTTTGTATAATAGGCTAAATCGGTATTTAAAATGAGTAATCACAGAGAAAGTTACAGAATGTGCCAGCCTGTTACACCTCTGTTCAGTCTCCCCCTGCTCTCTCTGGTAATTTACATCATAGGTGTTCTCATTTACATATTTTTCTGTTGTCAGAAGTGGACAGTGGAATAAGTATGAAATACTGATATACCCACTGTTCATAAATACTACCTGTTGCAATCAATCCTAAGCTGCTGCGCTGCCATGATAAGATCACACAGGTTAATGACAACAGCTGCGCTGTGTGTTCAGCTATATTGACATTTAAAATGATCAATCACAAAGAAAGTTAGAGATGACAGAAAGTCCTTCTAAACTTTACTGCCACACAGCTCCAGGGTCTCACTGGGCAGCTTACGTTATCGTTATGCAAAAGTTCTGTTTCCCCTGTACACAGTGAATCACCAAGGTGACATTTTAAGATGTATTCACTGTGGAGAAAGTTTTGGGTGAGAAAAACACTATTATATTCTGGACTGAGGGCTGAAATGGAGAGAAAAAGATGTGTTTACAGATTTAACCTGCTCAGTGTGGACGTACTAGTAGCCTTTGTCTCCTCACCAGATGAAGGCCGTAAGTTTTGTTATGTGCCAATGTAAAAATAAGGAAGAGATTTCACGGTTTTCCTAATATTTTTGCATTTCAGTGTGGACAAAGAAGTTTACTAAAGAAAAAAAAACAGCATTTTCACATTTATCCACCTTAATGTGGATTTCAGTTGAAATCTGTTAAAATCCGTTTGTTGGGTGGAGCTGACAGTTGTGAAGTAAATTATTTAGTTTAGATTTTACTGACAAAACAGAACCATGTTGTTTTAGGTGAGAGGGGGGCATTGTAGACACAGGACTACAAAAAGCCTGTTTACTTAAAGGACTTAAAAGCATTTACACAAAGACTTGGATATGCAAATTAGGTCCCAACTGAAATAAAGGGTTAAAAGAAGCCGGTAAATACCCCAGGGATGACCATCAGTGCCTCGTCACTCAACCGTCTCTCTCATTCTTTGTGGCTGTGTGTGTGTGTGTGTTGTTTCAGGGTGTGTGAGGCTGAGTGGCTCTCATGGGCAGTGCCTGTGGAATGTGTTGTTTAGCCCGACCAGCTGAAATCTGCCTTATTGAGCAGCGATAGCCTACAGACTCTCTGGCTCCTCAGGACGGGGCGGAGGAGGTAGGGGGGACTTACCAGCTGTTACTAGTACCTGGGCCTTTGTAGGTCTGATGGCTGGTCAACACTACTTTCCCACACATTGATAACAAAGGGCATATGCAATTTCTTACTCTAAAACCTCTTTTAGCCCAATGGAGTAATGGTGCTGGGTGTATCATACAAATTGTCTTCACAACTAGTCCTCGGCATCTGACACTATGAAATTACTGTAAAATTATGTTGAGACTATTGTAACCATGTTGTAGAAGATACTGGCACCTTTTAGCTTTCTTAACCATAAACTTTGCTTCAATCTAGGCTATTGCTATCAATCTTCGATACTTGAACGTGATTTCAGAAATAAAAATTGTTGTATCAACATTTCACAAATTAACCAAATAAAGAAAATATATCAAATGCAAAATCCAGAATCTGCGTTGGTGCACACCGGCGGCACACTCCATCATTTCTATGAGAAATTTTCTTGTTAATATTTGCTCCCTAGCCGCATTCTTTCCTGTCTGGCCCAACTCTGACAGCACAGCAGCGTGCAGAGGAGGGAAGGGAACACAGAGTCCTGAGTGAAGATATGAGGCCAGCCAGTCAGTCTGTGTTCAGGGGCGAGGGCCTGACCCGCCAGGACCCATAACTAACTGATATGAGCCTGGGCCAAGTGGACCCAGACAGCTGCCAGACTGAGAACAAAACAGAGGAGGAGGAGGAGGGGGAGAAAGCAACAGAGAGCCAGAGGAATAGTATAGACAGAATAAGAGACGGAGATAATATTAGGGATGTGGCAGTCTGGAGATGCTCTGATTTTTCCCAGAAAGCACTGGAGCATGGAAGGGACATTTTTGCTATGAGGCATGTAGTGATATCGAAGACTTCCCGCAGCACCAAATCCCTTGGTGGTTCTGTTTTAATATAGAAGTAGGAGGAAAAATGTTGGCCATTGTGATACGAGGATCATTTCTCTTTTTTTCTCATTTTGTGATCAGTATCTAGTGAAAATGGTTGCATGTGCACAGGTGACTGTGTATTCTTGTCATTTAGGTTCATAATTCCTACTCCAGTAGGCACTTGTCTCATTGACACTCTCATTTTGATAGAAGATGTTTGTTTAGTGGCACTAGGTGCATCATTTTCACTTTCTTTTGTCAGCTTGTGAGATCATGTACTGCCTGTTTTACGAATGTGGCAACTCTTGTAGCATTTCAGGGATAGGCAGGGATGGACATTTTTTCATTTACTTTCTTGCTTAGAGTTAGGTGAGAAGATCAGAGCTACTCTCAAATTCTAAATGTGAAGATGGGACAGGCCAGTTAGCTTAGCTTAGCATACAGACTGGAAACAAAGAGAAACAGTTAGCATGGTTCTGTTCATACAAAAACTGTACAACATGTGTGGGTTTTAATGAGGGGTTTGTGTGCAGGACATATAATGTGTTAATTAGTAAGCTTAAGAGGTGCTGGTAGGAACATTTTGTTACATTTGGACAAAGCAGACTAGCTGTCTCTGGTCTTTATGCTAAGCTAAGCTAACCGGTTGCAAACAATAGTTCATATTCATCTAACTCTTGCCAAGAAAGCAAATTAATGCATTTCCCAAAATGCTGAACTTTTCCTTTTAATTATGTAGGATTTGCTTTGCAGGATTTTATTCTTTTGCTGGCAGTTTTCTTAAGCGTTGAAAAATAATATTGAGCTGCAAATGAAGTGCACATATTTTCAGAACATAGTTGTGTATAACATTGGTGTTTCATTGTGTCAGTATCATCATAGTTTGGGTGTTTTTTAGATATTGGGAGATGAAAAAAACATCAAAGAAACACATTATTTCCAACATGAACCTTTCCATGACACAATACACCAGGGAGGTCTAAGAGAAGAACATACTTGATTTTAAAAGAAAATGTTGGATAATGCAGGAGTTGAAAGGAATTCTCTGCCTTTATTGTTGGCGGTAAGCCACTCATACCTGTATTTACAAAGGCACAAAGCGTTTACGCAGCAGTGGCTGAAAAATACCATTTGTGTGCTTGCAGTTCAGGTCTGATTTGTTTCTCTCATTGTTGTGAACTGTGAATGCTGCATTCAGAGGTCATGATAAAGTGCTCCTCATTCAGTTGCAATCCAGTCTTGGTTTAATAGAGCATATAAACTGAAATATTATTCTTTTAGTGTCCTGCCGTTACGAAACCTGTAATGTGCAACATTACATTGCTACAGTGGCTTATTCTGTCTAGAGGCATGTTCTTATGAAAACAATAACATACAAACATTACATGTCAGTTACTGCTTGCTCCACATGTTCCTCGTACAAATGATCTGATTAGTTTTTGGAGCACTGTTTCATATATTTGCAAATTAATGAGGGAAACTTTCGATTCCTTAGTCATAATACAACACGTGTTTCAAAGTATGTTGACATAGCAGTATTTGCTAGCTGATTAATGCTTTAATTATCTTAATGATATAATTAGCATAACTGGGTATGTTTCATTTATCATGATGATTATGGCAGGATATTAATCAGCTGCCTCCTGTTTCGGTTTGTTTGGTGCTTATGAGTCGATAAAGCTGCTGAATAAAAACAAAATAATTTCCATCTCAAAATGAAAACAATAGTACATCATCCATGCTCGCAAGTGAAAACGAGCCTGGGTTGAGTAGCTGTCGCTATCAGTGTCATATGAACATTTGATGAGTTGGTCGGCTTGTCTACGAGACAGTCACCTACACACAAATACCAGGCAGATAATACAGCTCCTGCATTGTGTCTAGCCATCACAATGGCGGTGGTGTGTGTGGTCTAGCCTCAGTAGCCTGGCATATGGCCTGTGACCCCGTAGCCCCTCTGTCTATGTCATTATGATACCGATAGTGTGGCGTGAATAGAGCCAGCCAGGACTCAATAGACCAGACTGGGACCATCGCATAAAGGCCCTCAGCGTCTGTCTTTCACCGCAGACTGATTACTGGCTGCGTGTGTGCATATACTTGCATGTGTAGACAGGAGGACATAATGAGGTACCCCTGTATTATTGATGCTTTTCTTTTACTACTTACCTGCTGTTAGGTGGGCTTGTGTTTTGCTTCTTGCAGGTTTGGAAAAAGACTTCAGAGAGGAGCTCTATTAAAAAAATTGTGTCAAATAGAGCTGCAATGATCGACTAACCGTTTTAGTGTCTTTTCAACTAAATCTAATACCAGCCTCTCAAATGTGTGTTTTTCTCTGTTTTATGTCATCGTAAACTGAGAAGCTTTGGGTTTTGGACTGTCAAACACCATATTCTGGCCTTTTTTAGACAAAATGATTAATCAATTAATGGAGAAAATAATCTAACTGATAATTAAAATAAACACTACTTGCAGCCCCAGTATCAAACACTTGTTTTGTCTGACCAGCATCCCAAAACCCAGATATTTAATTTTATATCGCAGAAGACATAGAAAACAAGTCTTCCTATTCTGACGAGCTGGAACTTTTATTTTAGTTTTTCACATTTTTGCTCAAAAGATTAACACAATTAGAACAATGAATCAAATATCAAAATAGTGGCTTGTTAATTTTCCCTAACTACTTAATTGACAGATGGTTTCAGATCAAGAATTCATATATACAACATAATAAGAATGCACAAGACCGTACAGTCCACGACCACATTTATGTGTTGCCACGTACATAATCAACACTGAGGCTCAACAGTATAACTTGATAACCTCTCCCGGTCCAGCTCAGTGAGTGTTTTGTGCATTAACAAGCCATGTCAAGACATGCTGAAGCTTGAAAGGTCTAGTAGCTGATCCCTAGTAATCAGGTTACTCAGCATTTCTCCATGGGTCTAAACAATAGGTCATGATGGCTGACAGACAGTTCTGTAAAATTTAACTGCAAGTTTGAGTTCAGTTTATTGCATTACCTTTTGTTCTTCGTGCATTTATTGTTGTGTATTGAAGTCGCACTAATAAACTGCCTTCTGTGATGGAGCTATTTCCTCATTTATCTCTGGGTGCTTTTGAATGAGCCATGAGTGACAGTTGGGCTGCTTTATTCAGCAAAAAGTACCTGTCGATATCCAGTCGCCAGCCGGGGTTAAGAAGTGACATTAGCACATTAGCCTACCCTTTAAGAGTTCAGTGGTCTGACCACAGAGTGATACCTGTCCCGCAGGCTCCTGTAAACAATTTTACCTCACAAACAGGTGTAATTACATCTGCCAGGAAGTTACTGTACCTGATGAAAAGTGCTTACTGAGAGGCCTGGGCAAGTTAACCTACCTGTATAACTGCACCTCCGTCCATCTGTTGGTCATAGCACTTTATAAATATCCAATGTGGTTGGAGGTGTTAGCATCCAGTGTGGTTAAAGGCCAAGTGGTATTGACGAATTGAGGCTTTGTTCAGACCAACAACAGCACTGCGTGAGAAACAGCAGCTCTCTTGTTTATTTCAATGAGATACTGCAGAGGTTCCATTAAAAATACAGCACAGGATGATCCAGCAGGAAGTTTAACCCTGTTCAACCTTTGCCACAATGCAATACAGCGTCATTGGGCAACACACTGTGGTAGCCAATCAAATATGATTTATATTCCCATTTCAAATTCCAGCATTCACACCAATAATAAAATGAACAAGGGCTGAATTCTATTTAGCCATTTGTTTCAGTTTCAGGGTCCAGATATTGTGCATGCTGTCTCCTGTCACACTGTCATGGCCTATAGCCATTGTTAATGTTATTAGTGACAACTATGCTTTCCTCACTATGACAAGGCAAAGTGTTTGCTGTGAAAAGGCTTCTGCATTCTAATCATGTAGGATTAACATTTTGAAAGAAGAAAGCATCATCTTTGAGTTTTGTTGAATATTGTTTTAAGTATAAATTAGCCAACATTTTTCTTTTTTCCCTTGTGCATCCTGACAACATCTCTCTTTCTCTTTTTGTGAGAATAGAAGTTCCCAGAACTGAAGTTTAAGTATGTGGAGGAAGACCAGCCGGAGGATTTCTTCATCCCCTACGTCTGGTCGCTGGTGTTCAACTCTGGAGTCGGTCTCCACTGGAGCCCGCATGGCATCGAGCTGTTCAGCATGGACTCTGGCTGAAGCACCTGCTGCAGCCGACTGTGTGTGTCTTCATCCCCGTTCATTATAGGGGGAAAAAAAAGACTGACGGCATGTGTGTGTGTGTGTTTGGGTGGGTGTGTGCGCAGTGCCCTTTATAGTATGTGCACGCTGCTTTGAAAGTGCCTCAACCTTGTACAGAATGGTGTTTTCTTTTCTTCTTTGTTTTTTTTTTTTAATGCAGCACAGCCTCTTTTTTCCTTCATATGATAATAATTCCTCTGCTTCCACACTGTGAAGCTGCATCTGTAACAGTTCACACAGTAGCACCCACTCATGTACAGTCAGTCGTGTAGGGAATACCTATTTAACATTTGAGCAGCTTCACCTGGTTCCATAGCACATGCCAAGTTACATCTCTTATGTAAAGCATTTTGTTCAGAGCTCAGGACACTGGCGATGGATAATCCATTTTTTAAATTCTTGCTTATAAAGAAAAGGTCAATTAAAACAAATGCGCGTAAGTGTTACACATGCTTCGGTAAACGTTCATGACGTTCACGTACGGCTTCATTGAATGCTAAGAAAGAGTACCAACTTATTATTCAAGACAGACCACATGTCTTAGAAGACACAACCTACATTTCAATAACTTTAGATGATATTGTTTTTAAGTATCATTATCTCATACATTTTATTTCGACCTACATTGTTCTCTAAATACAATGGGTTTGTATAAAAGATTTGTGTTTGTAAAATAAACTTTAAAAAAAGGTCGGAGAAAGAGCACCAACAGAACTGTTTTGTTTTAACGTGCAAGGTTTTCAGATTTGAGTCGACCAATGTTGCGTGGTGGCCTCCTCCAATAACCCACATGAATTACAGTTTAATTAATGCTTAATTTTGGTCCCTGGATAATATTAGCAGTCCACATCACTCTGATTCATGTGATTTCATTGTTGCTTCCAGCCCATTTATTTGACTTTACCCTGTCTTTGTCATTTCCATTTTATTCCTGATGGTAACCCAAGGCAAGTACTTAAACTAGGACACTGACTAGGAAGTCATTAAACCTCCTGTCCTATTGTGCATAATTATAGTTGTCTCTTTGATTTGTCACTTATTTTGCATGTTTAACTAGAGACTTTGTATTAAATTATTTATTTTCATGTATATTGTTTTTTTTTTATATATATATTCAGCCCCTTGAAAAAATTGTAAAGGGTAGTAGTACTGAAATTACTACTACTAACGAAAGAAAAACGGTGGTACTATACTTTGTTTCTTCCCAGGTGGGAAACTGGCTTTATATTATTACGTATAATATGACAACAGCTGTCATTTTGTGGCGAATATTACTTTGAAAATAGGAGTTTAAATAAAAATATTAAATAAAAGCAACCAAAGTGTCATATGGTTATTAAGCAAAGTGAAATACTGTACTGTTCAGGGAGAATATGGACATAAAGGAGGAATTATGTTAGACAGACAATGCACTACTTTCACAACACTGAATGTAAGCTGAGCAGCCATTCCTGATTTTATCAAATAAATTGGTGTCTCCTGTTTTGCATCTTGGGGTGGGTTTTACTTTAAATACTGTGTGGCATCTGCCAGTTCACCCTCTCTGTCATACTGCCCAGTTAGACGAGCCTCTATAAAGACAGTACACAGTCCTATAAACTAAAAAAAACTTCTGAAATGTCTGAAATACGCTTATTTGCTTTCTTGACAAGAATTATACATGAGAAGATCAATAGCAATATTTCTCTTAAATCAGCATTGCTCACTAATTAACATTTTGTATCATTTGTTTAAAAATGATAATGATGTGGTTTTACAGAGAGTTGAGCTTACCATGAGGTTGCCAGGCAACCAGTCGAGACTCCGGGAGGTTACTCCACCAAAAAATAGTCTAGCACATAACTAATAATAAAACCACATTATTGTTACATTGCCTGTTTTTATTTTGAATACATTAAAGCCCACCCCTATAGGGAACTTTAATTTTTATTGATTCTCGGGCCCATGTGGACAAAAGCGGTAGTATTTCCACCACCTTGTTTTGTCTGATTAATGGGAATATGACCAAATCCAACCCGGTGGCAGGAATTAAGAATAACTATACAAAAATAGTCAATCTTCTCCCTGATGGTCTTGTGTTTTTATGTAAATTGTGCTTCTTTGTGCTAAGCTAAGCTAACCGGGTGCTGGCAGTAGCTTCATATTTAGCACAGAGACATGAACGTAATCCTCTCGTCTAACTCTCTGCAAGAAAACAGAAGTGTATTTAATATTTTTTTAAATATTACAAGTACTGCAATACCTTTTTGACTCCTTGTCTATGAGTTGGAAGCAGTTCAACTAAAGCTATGTTCCCATCAGCAATTGTTACTTTTTAAAAAGGTTTCAGAGGCCTGAAGAGGTCAAACTTTCTAATATTTTACAATAAAAAAGGTTCTAAGAATTTGAGAAAAGTCATTGTGTGTAGCAGATATAGTTTTTTTTTCATCTGCTTAACCTTGTTTTTCATCTCAGAACCCTACAAATATATCTTCCAACCCTGTA
This sequence comes from Morone saxatilis, assembly GCF_004916995.1. Taxonomy (NCBI): domain Eukaryota; kingdom Metazoa; phylum Chordata; class Actinopteri; family Moronidae; genus Morone; species Morone saxatilis. Next base: position 15,135,076 of record NW_023339774.1, on the reverse strand, counting down.
AGAACGCTTCTTCCTGTACAGACTCTGCACAGCAAACAACACAAAGAAAAAAAAATCTGCCTGAAAACGCAACTGTCACATGCTGTTTATATCTGCATCACGTAATGTTAATAAAACTTTAGCACTGTATGTGTCTCTCATGTCTTATTGTTGCGCGTTGTGGTCATAGATACAGAGGCAGCAGAAATAGAGGCATGAAACCACTTCGGGGGGGAAAAGTTTATGGCACAATGGCACCCACTGTGTTGCTGGCGCTCCCACTTCCCAAGAGAATTTCATGCCTTTCGTCTCTATTGTATTGATTTTCATGCCTGAAATTCTCTCATTCTCAAGGACAATATAATGGATGCAATTTGATGTAAAGAATGGCCCATTTTCAACACGGGGTCGTCGGTAGGTTACAGTGAGATGGCGTGCCCGAGGACAAACCGTCCAGGCTGACGCTTTCTTTCTCTCTCTGCACGACTCTCACCTGCTTCCAGCTCTATTATCGCAGTGCCAGATGGTCGAGGAGAGGTTTTCACAAAGTGACATGGCCCTCCTTGTTCCTTCATGGTGTGGGGGTCACCTTATTGTGTGTGAGCTCCCGTTTCAGGTGACAGCAGGAAGATGGATGGAGCAGGGGATTCTGGGATGGGTAGTTTATTCCTTTTGGAGGCTGGTACATTTACCTCAAGGTCTAGGTGAGATTGCGTTGCAACCTGCCAGTGCAGCGTGGCTCTAGATGCAAAGGTCATACCCGGATCATCGTCTGTTGAGTGATTTAAAAAGTAGGGCACTGGAGACCAGTTTGCTGAAGTGGCTCTGTGCTAAGAACTGGTTGCCCCTAGTGACATGGAACTCATTAATATGACAGATCACTACGGTAACGATGGAAGGTCGTTAGGCTCAGCGGCTTTAGGTTTAGGTCACAAGAAGGGGGAAGCTCGCTTAGATAGAGCATGAGAACAGCACTGAGAGTTAGATATAAATATAAAAATAAACAGATAACACTCAGTTTCACCCACTGTCATTCCATTACTTCATACAAATCTTCAGTGGAATGACAACAGAGTTTCAATAGGCTGCACCTACAATGGAGAAACAAATGCAAAAATCACAAAAGATTAAAGAAGAGACAGACAGACTGTACAATGCTCCTGGTGTCTGCAAGGTACCAGCAAACCTATGTTTAGTAGTCACGGATTCCAGAAAAGGAACAACCTCCCACCTTAGGAAATACTTTAAAAGTCACATACCTCTACTGTAGATTATCTCGTGTTTATATTTTACAGTAAATCTATTTTTGAGTTATCAAATTACTCCGTTCCAATTCTTTCTAGGTAATCAGTCGTAGACATTTTTCCATTAAGCTGCTTAACAAATTACAAGGTAGAAGGTGATAGATAGGAAATAAACAAGTTGAGCTAGGAGAACATGTAAGAGGTCATAGTGTCCCCAGTGTCAACCATCGTTGACAGGTAATATATGGTGAATATAGTAAACATGGTAAACATTCTAGTTGCTGCATATGAGTGTGTTAACATTGTCCTTGTGAGCATGTTAGCATGCTGACATCGGCATTTAGCTCAAAGTTTCAAAACTGGAAATAACATGATAAAAATACAAAAGACGGAACAAACAACACGCTGACATATTTTTTTTTAATTCTAAAATTTTAACAGATATCATGTCTTTTTTTTGTAAAGTTAACATTTCTGTCAAAGATGGAAAGGGTTCATCCTCTGGTGAGCCTTACATCTACATACAATCTGCCTGGTACATTTGGATGTTTCCTGTGTACAAGTAGATATTTTGGCATGATGGTTGAGCCGGGGAAATGTTTAAGAGGTCACCAAAATCACTGCTATCATTCTCATGGGATCCATGAACATCCACACCACATTTAGAAGCAATCTCATCATTACATTATAAAGGTGTGATGGACGGAGAGACCGACTGACATTGCTATCACCATTTGGCCTTGGCACTCTTTTGTATGTGGACCAATTACATGTATGCAGATCTTCAAAATTGTTTCACACTAATGGCCTATAAAGAGAACTGGGTCACTGAGGCCTGCAGCTTGATTAAATGTCACAAATTGAATCCCTGAACAAAAGTAGACTAAAGGAATATGAATGTAAGATGACCTGTTCTATACAGTGTCCTCCAATAGAGAAACACGTCAAACAACAGCTTATAAATCTCACTTTGAAAAGCAAGACCCTGCACACAAAAAACAAGATGGATACCCAGGTAAAGAAATGACATGAATAAAAGTCTTCTTATGTAGAAACTATTATAGTATAGAACCAAAAATTAAACTCATGCCTCGTACGTAAATGTACTATATGATAGGGGTATGTAGGGGTGTAAAAAAAATGCATCAGTCAGAGTTTGATCTGTTTGAAAAGTTTGAATCGATTAAAAGTGATTAATGTTGTATTAAGGTGTTTCCTTTATATTGATTAACTGTTGCTGTTGGTTGAAGCTGAAGTTTTGAACTGGTCCCTGTGAGGTTTATATGTTTTTAATTTTATTGACTTATTCCGTTTAGTTTTTTTTAGAAGGTTACATCTGTAATACTCAAAATAAATACATCAGTGGGGATCTCAACAAAGGAAATTAGGTACACTACGTTCATAATTAAACCACTGAAATGTTTACGTGTGACTTGATAAAACATTATGCAACAGTAACACAAGTAGACCTCAAGTCAACAACAATTAGTTCAACCAGCCAAAGACAATGATGGTGTCCTTCTAAGCCGCTATCATTAAGTCAATCACCACCACTGCCAAGGACAGGGTATAATTTGTTCAGCCGAGAAGGTGATTGACCTTAGTCTGGCAGCTCTCCAGAACCTGTATGCCTCCAGGACTCTGAGGCATGTAGGTAAGATTGTGGCTGACCACTCTCAACCTGGTCACAAACTTTTTGAGACCCTTCCCTCTGGCAGGAGGCTGCGGGCCTTCAACAGTTTCCTCCCATCTCCAGCTGGCCTCATCAGGAAGGCCCAGAACCTCACTGACACTGACTCTTACACCCGACACCCATCCTCTACATGTTACACTAACATTACATCGTAAAGTTTTCTTGCGCGTTGCCAATATTCTTCATACTTAAAACTTTGATATTTTGCACATTCCCTGGACAATATCTAGCACATTCCTTCACCAACTGCTTCCATTTAAAACAACGGTTATATTGTACAAATTGTATTGTCTTTTATTGTCTTTATAATATTTCTTCGTATTACATACAACATTTATTGTCAGTGTTTGCTTCTTGACGTACAGTACAGTACTTGCTTTCATGTTTATTGTTATGCACCAACATACCAAGGCAAATGCCTAGTATGTGAAAACCTAATTGGCAATAAATCTGATTCTGATTCTTATTAAAGTTACTCAGGTAGATTCACTCCACAGCAGAATTTTCCTAAAGTTAGCTAACATTTGCTAACATTAGCCACCATTAGTTAGTGGTCATCCCAGACCAAAAAGCCCCTGCCTGCATTGAACTGACCAATGGTGTGTTTTATTTCTTATGAATTCATTCAATAAGTAAAGTCTGAGGAAAATAAGAGAATTGTGAATGAAAGATGCATAATGAGATAGTCCTCCTGATTGAACTTGAGTTGAATCTTCTTTTTTTTAAATGACTTAATCTAGCTTTTAGACTAGCATTTTTTTTATTATTTTATAGATACACACGATTAATCAATGATCTCTCCTGCTTTTTTCCTCTGCTGTTAAGACAATATCTGTGATTTGTAGCTATAGTATCTGTCTCTCCCTGCACCCTAAGGTGTAATATTATCGACCAATATTTTTTGGTGCTTTTCGGTTCATTTGACACAGTAATGTTTCACTTTGGGAACTTTGTGGAGATGAGATTTTAGATTTTAGATGGGCTTCATTTCCAGCAGTCAGTGGCAGCTCATTATATTCACTTCCAGGGGAAACTGTTCAATAGACAAATCGTAAATATATTTTCTGAATTAGAAATAAAACCCATTTATTACCTTTTAGATTTCTTTTCACCCTCTAACCATTCTCTGAAAGGTCAACTAAAGAGACAAGTAGATCTACAACTAATATTGTAATTCTGGATAAAATCTGTGTCACTTTTTGGTTTGACAGCACGTTAACACCATCTCCTCTCTCTCTCTCTGTTTAATTATGGTGGAGCCACAGCTGGACACATTGACAAATGGTAGATTTTTTTCAACACAATAAAAATGAAAACAGAAGCACATCTAGCTTCTCGCTTTTCACCCCAGGATTTTTTAATTTTCAATTATGCAGTGACATTTACCAATGTGGGTGTTTATGCTCTTTCCTGACAAGATATCAGATGTGCTAGGGGTGAAGAAATCTTCTCTATCTTTTTAATTAAAGTTGTCTTACTTTTTATTGTTCTTATTTTAGCAATGACGAGCTCCCTGTGTGCCATCTTCACCCTATTGTGAGCACTGTGGTTCATACAGAATAAGCCTCTTTAATTGCACGACCCCTTGTCTGAAAAATTATAGTAAAGGCCAGGACTGCTATCTAGAATATTAATCACTCTACTTCCTCTATCATGCTGTTTTACTCCATTGCATGCCATTCTTTTGAATCAGCTCTGTGGGTCACATCATAGACTGTAGTAGGGGAAATTCAACTTTTATGTTGGACCCAAATTTAACTTATTTTGTTTCAATTTTAAGATGTATAGTTCTAACTGTAAGCAAATCAGATTATTTATTTATTGGGGGAAATTGTGGGGGAAAAGTCCCAATAACACACAATACATGCAATACAAACAAATACCAGTGAGGGCCACATTTGAATGAAATTAAACTGGGAGGCAATATGAATAAAATTTCCTTCCAAGGAAAAAAAGGGGACTGAGGCAAAGCAGTCTGATCTGCAGCCGTTAACAGTGCAAACAAACGTTTCAACAGCACTGTGTCTTTATCATAGTCAAAGTGGACAAAGAGATGATGCAAACACAAATTTAGTCAACCTGGAACAGATGTCTATTGGATAGAGGATGGGGATAAATCCAATATGCCTATAGGGAAGTAGATTATGCACAGGCTGACCATGGTTCTGCAGCATTATTTAAGTTCTGGGAAATAGAAAAAAATTCAGTGTAGTAAATTTCCTGGGGAAAAAATCAATTGAGAAACAGTTTATTTATCATTTATCATTGCAAATCCAGCAAATTAAATGTCTAACACGTCAAGATACTTTATTACATTGATGCAAAAATCGTATAAAAAGTCAATTAAGCCAAGCAGTGCTGCTCATTGATTTGCAACATTCCCTACAATGTCCTCTATAACCAGAAATATTAAAGGGAGACCTTGATATAAACTGTATGACAAAATCTCTGACCGTTATCTAATTCATATCATCATACAGGATATATCGTCATATCATCCAGCCCTGAGGGACTGTGGTAAGGTAAAGGGGGTCACAAAACAAATACACACAGAACTCAGGAGGAGGAAAAGCCTGGACATCTCCTCCCATGGAACACCTTGAATATATAAATCAGCACCTCGAAGAAAAAAAAAAGATCTCTCTGACTAAATGCACTTTATGAACAAAAATTTTTTATGAATGTTTTGCAATTTGAAAATGTTATGCACTTTATAAATAATTTGCACTTTACAATATATTTTGCACTCTTTTGCACATTATCACTGTATATT
>NW_023339774.1:15128948-15129287 GCF_004916995.1 Morone saxatilis | reverse complement strand
ATAAAGTTGATTAAAAAGAAAAAAGTAAAGGGGGTCAGAAAAGGGGGAGGGATTTGTTTATTTGGCTAAAGGTAGAGTGACTTTTTTGGCAGAGCTTTAATTTTTTTCTCATCCTAAATTTCTATTTCATTTCATCTTTCCTTTGCAATATAATTAACTGTTCACTTCAATGAAACAACTATGCCATGGTTCTTAAAGGTGCCCTTAAATGTTTAGTTCGACCAAAGCAGAGGTTCTGATTGTTGGAACACTAACAAAGATGCTTTTGTGACATGCATGATAAAATTACTGCTTTTGCCTATGGAGTATGGTGAAGTCTATCTTTGTAGGGATCCTTTC
>NW_023339774.1:15128414-15128777 GCF_004916995.1 Morone saxatilis | reverse complement strand
CACGATTAAACTGCTTGTACCAATTTAACACTGTTATATTATTTTTTACATGTTTTTGGAGCGCAGTATAGTCAAGAGGAGGCTTCAAAGAAAGCATTAATAACCCAGCGGAGGGCCTTACTTGTGTACAAAGTGAAATATAACACCTCCCCAATCTCATTTTTCATACAATCTCTAATATGAACATATATCAGGACCACCCCAATGCAGCTGTGTGAATGCACCATTCAGTATGTTGTTATTTTTCTGCAAGCTGGGGTTTGAAATGAGTAAAGACAAGTGTTGTGACTTAAACGTGGTGATGTAAAATGCTAAATAAAACCCTGTCCTGCACCTTTATCCAGGCTAGAAATGTAGACAGAC
>NW_023339774.1:15127327-15128389 GCF_004916995.1 Morone saxatilis | reverse complement strand
GGTTCCATCGAGGACTCGGCTTCTTTGAAGGCGTACTTGTGGAAGCAATCAGTCAGGGGAAAGGGTCTGCACTATGGGATTGTGTGGAAGTGGCGCAGACGCACCACCTGTCCCCTCCTCCTCATCCTTCCAATAACATTCTCCCTGCCCTTACCATTTAGTGTGTGTGACTAATGTCTCCAGACCCAAGGAGAATTAGCCAAATTTATCGTAACCGTTTCCATTTCAATGTCTGTCTACATTTTCCTAGTTAATGCCTCTGGATTAAAGGTCATCTCTCCAATCATTCTCATCTGGCTTGACGTTTCCACAACGCCATTACGGTATCGGGCGAGAGGGATTACGAAGCGACAGACAGACAGACACATTGCTATTTCGGTGGGCGAGGCTTAGAAAACTGCTAGGACGCAGCACCCAGGTGCCCATTGAAATGGAAAACGGTTAGATAAAATTGGCTACTTCCTGGGGTCTGGAGAATAGTCACACACATAAATGGAAGGGCAGGGAGATGTAGGGAGAGAGAGGAGGGGACAGTGTGCGTCTGCAGCCACTTCCACAATCCCTGTGACAGACCTTTTCCCCTGACTGATTGCTTCCAGACTACCTTAAAAAGCGGCGCAGTCCTCTGAACCGTTTGGGCTCCTGCCTTGCGCTCTTGCACGGCGCCAGTGGGGGATCCTGGGACAATGTGGGGATGAGCTATTGACTACCCCCATCCACACACACACACGCGCGCGCGCGCACACACACACACACTCTCCACTCCCCTCCCGCACATCTCTCCCATCATTATTATGAGCCACCCACCCCCCTGCCCTGCAGCGACTCTGGCTCACTGGCACATTAACATAGTGCTGCCTGCACCTCCTCCCCTGGACTACTGTCGTCTATAGAACACAGGAGACACGCATACATGTTAGGAAGGAGAATAAAAAGCATTGATGCTAATGCAGCTCAGTGTGACTGAGGAAGTGTCCAAGGTCCTCTGAAAGTCTGCAGCCACAGAGGTTGTGGGTCGCTTCTGTTGTTTAAAATTAGATTATTTCAGCTGAGTTTGGTGTG
>NW_023339774.1:15126453-15127300 GCF_004916995.1 Morone saxatilis | reverse complement strand
TTTATAGGTTATACGATTCTTGTTTAAGGTTCATAAAATTCAATAAGCTATGCATCACTGCTAAGAACAGTGTAGCCATTTGTCAAAGCATAGCTTTTTTTAAATTATAGTTTTATGTATGAATATAAAAAGAGAAAAAAAGAAACTAAACTGCCACACTGTTAGTTTGTGTATGTCTTTGTCTCTTAAACTCCACATAATAGCGTAAATTGATCAAATCAAACCATTGCGCCTGTCATAATAAATATGGATTTAGCTCCTAAGGAGAATAAATACAGTGGGCAGATCCTGTTACAGATCTGCTGTCAGGCAAGAAAAGGAAATTGATCCTCAGCCGATGGACCGTTTTACTAGATAAATAAGGAAGGGTGGGAACTGCTGTGTTGATAATTAAGACAAACTCAAAAGACACTGTGTGTGTTTGTCCTACCTGAAAAGGCAAACGCCCAGAGGGCGGCAGCAGCGCGCTCTCGTCTGTGTTTCGGACATGCAAATATCGGTTTATTTGCCCTTAGTTCAGTCTTGCAGGCACACATTTTTCCCCAGGCTTCCTCGCTTTAGTAGAAAACCCAAACTACAGCCCTTTAACCATTATTTGATCGGGGCCCAACTAAAACCGAAACAGCTTTTTGGTTATTAGTGCTTATTCGTGGCGAAAGTGCTGCCTGAGAAGCTGCAGTCAGGGCAAAAACCCCTCAAAGTAAAAGCAGGGGAAACTATCCTGATTGCTCAACATGACAATAGCAAATGTTTTATTATAGGATCATACGGACTGTCGCCGTCCATATATCGATTTGATTGATTCTAATTTTCTTTCAGTAACATGAATAGACTGCTAATGTAACAC
>NW_023339774.1:15126138-15126440 GCF_004916995.1 Morone saxatilis | reverse complement strand
GATAAAACGCTTCAGGAAATCAAGGGATCCGGTTTTAATTGCATTCAAATTGTTTTTTAAAAAATAGCATTTTTTTTTAGGTTTTGGCGTTATTTTTATTTTCATACCATTAAAGCTCGTACAATAAAGCAAACGCGTCCATAAGAAGCATTAATAAAAGGTACAGGGGCCTACACTAGATGCATATTCTTCTGTTGTATCACTTCTTATTCATAAGTTTAACAGAAATGACTTGAATTGGGAGTTTGTATCTTTTGGCCTAAATTATATTCTTAGTTTCCCAACCTCGACCTCCTTTCCCC
>NW_023339774.1:15089393-15126089 GCF_004916995.1 Morone saxatilis | reverse complement strand
TGTGTGTGTGTGTATGTGCGCTGTGGGCTCTGCTTGATCTGTTGTTTGCGCAACACAATCACATTTCTTTTAAGCGACAGGGTGTCTAGACACACACGTGACCGGGCGCGTCAATGCGCACTGGAGACTGGAGACGGAGCAAGGGCACCCAAACCATCCGCCTCATTTACAGACAGAGAGCCTTTTACCCCCCTCGAGATCACTCGTCGGCTCGCTTTTCTTCCACTCTCCAGACACGGAAACTTCGTGTGAGATACGAGGTTGGATTATTTTATCCGAAAGGGATTCGGCTACTAAAATAGGTTACGAGCCTTCGGTTGCGTGGACGTAACCCGAGGGGTCTCTTCGCTTTCTCTCCGGCTTTTTCAGACGCAACTCAACTCGGGTGAGAGATTCAGTCCTGGATTTGCTCTCTGGCTCTATGGACGAGGCTCATTCTTGCCAGCAGACCACATCCTTTGCAGACGAGTGGCATATTTAGACGATAACGGATAAAAAATTTAAAAAAAAAAGCCTCCGCAAGCCTGCTGCTGGAGAGCCCTACTCTGCGCGGTCGGATCAAGGATTTTGTGGATTAATGCTCTTGAAGACACGGCGACGAGCTACGGTTTTCATGGGATAATTGTGATAGCGTTTTAGCCTTTTAATTAGGCCCCAGTTTGTCTAATTCCCACAGCTAATGCGCATAGGTAGGACAATGTTTTGACAGTGTTTATGTGCTGAAAACGGCCCGGAGTGTGTTTCAAAAAGCGGGTCAGTTCACGGCGCTTAGGCTGCACATCACCAAGTGAATAATCGCTCCACATTCAGGGCTACATGCTGTGTTGTAGCTGATTCCCCCTGTCGCTATAGAGTATAGAGTGTATAAGCTGTAACGTTCATTCTTATAGCCCAGTCTTAAACGCATGGAGGTGATGGTTATTTATCCCCGGAGGACGAGCTGACTGTCCCGTGAACCTCGACTGCTTTTCGTTGATCAAGTCTGCAGGAGAAGGCAACAGAGACTGGCGTATGCTACAGATTTCCTCTGCTTATCCAGCTCCCAGTTTTTCCACCGTCTTTTCTCAGGCTGCTTGTCATTGCCTGGACTCGGATCCCGGAATCTTCATGATTTGCGGACACCATGCTCGTTTTTTAGCCGGGGAACCCTCTTTTCGTCCCGCATGTTTAGGACCAAACGATCGGGGCTCGTCCGGCGACTCTGGAGGAGCCGTGCGCCCGTGGAGGGCGACGGGGAGGCGGATAGAGGGACGCATGGCTCCGGGGGCTGCTGCATGGGCAAAACGGCAAAGGTGGCCAAGTCCAACGCCGGGTCGGAGGCTGAATTGAAGGCGTTGACCCACTCGATACTGAAAAAGATCAAAGAGAAACAATTAGAGGTGCTTTTGCAGGCGGTGGAGTCCAAGGGGGGTGCCCGAAGCCCCTGCTTGCTCCTGCCCAGCAAAGTGGACGCCAAAGTGGGTCAACAGTCTTACTCTCTCCCCATGCTGCTCTACAAAGTGTTCAGGTGGCCGGACCTCAGGCATTCCTCGGAGCTGAAGAGGCTGTCTTGCTGTGAATCCTACGGGAAAATCAACCCAGAGCTCGTTTGCTGCAACCCGCACCACATGAGCAGACTTTGTGAACTCGGTGAGCTGGATTATTCTAATAACCTCATCCTCACAAAAAAAGCCCCCAAAAAGTTCTGAAATTGCGTTTAATTCTCTGGTGGTCGGGCCTAATTTTAAACCCAAGTACAAATTCAGACACCGTGTCATTGTGTCAAAGAATTACCAGACTCTTAAAGGGATAATTAGCCTAATTCAAATGACATCACCTCTCCTGGCACAGTTGTCTTGAGTTTCCATAAGGTCACGATGTGGAAAGCGTGCCAAGTGGTCCTCTTCATCTTTTCGGGAGTGTGGTGTCATTAAATGTGAATTTGGCATGTTATCTCTTTTTTTTTTTTTTAATTCTGATTCATCTCTTGATTGTGTTTTTAAATGCCAAATATGTTTAGGTTTCTTAATTAGGCCCGACTCTTAACTTGTGTGGGTTTTTTTTTTTGGCACTTTTAGAAGCGTTAAAGCACTTCTGAGCCGTTTACTCCCAACTTATATCAGGATCAACTTCACCAAAGCCCCGCTTTTCAAACAAACAGCCCATCTGGTATTTCAACATTTCACAATTGGCATTTCCAAAGTGCAAAGCGACTCATCCCGGGCTTTACAGTCTTTCCACGGTGAAGTTTCCAGGGCCTGTGTGTGTATGTGTGTGTGTGTGTGTGTGTGTGTATGTGCTTGCTTGGCGTCCCGGGCCAAAAGAGGCCCGTATCTCAGTTTGTCCTAGACGCTGATAGTGGCCCTCCTGGCGCCAGGCGGCCCCCTGTTTATCTGCCTGCCAATGAAAGGCAATAGCCGCCCGGCCGCCTCACTGCCTGCCTCTCTAGGCTGAGCTGGCAGACACAAAACCTTTTTCCCAGCAGAATGACAACTCTTATCATAAAGTTTAGATCTCTCCCTTGTTTTTTTTCTCATGCTCTGCTTTTTTTCCCTTCTTCCATGCAGAGTCCCCTCCTCCTCCGTATTCTCGCTACCCCATGGACTATCTTAAACCACCAGGTGAGCTTGATATTTATATATTTATAGATGTAAATACATGTTTATTGTCTGAAACACATATGTTTTGCAAAACAGACACATCTAAAATGCCATCTTGTGTTGAATGTTTATGTCTATACTGTATGTCTGACATTATATATGCATATAGTCTTACACACCGCCCCTGCAGTGCATTTGTGTGTGTGTGTGTAGGAAACAGGCTCCATGTTATGTTGTGATTTATGATAGCAGTGGAGTGGCACGCCTGGCTGGCTGGGCAGTTCTAGCATGGCTGGCAGCCAGGGCAAAGCAGCACAAAGTTGAGATACCAGCTATAGACTGACTGGCATGTCACCAGGGGCACTGTGTGTGTGTGTGTGTGTGTGTGTGTGTCTGACTGGGGGAGGGGGAGTTGTATGGGTGTTTGTTTGTGTGTCCATCTATCTATTGTGAATCGCAGCACAGACAGCGGCGTCTCTGGAGCCAGCCAGCCTTTATCAGCTGAATTAATCAACAGATTAAGGTTGAGGACTCGTGTGTGTGTGTGTGTGTGTGTGTGGGTGGGGGTGTGTCACTGTTCCACATCTCTGGATGTTTTTTTAGACCATGAGAGAGTATTTGTGTACGTGTGTACCACTGATCTTCCGACAGTTTTTTTCCTTAACAAGCTTTGGTCTTGCTTAATTGTTTTCACACTCCACCTGTGCCGGGCTCCACATGCTGCTGTGGTTGCCATCCTATTCCCCAGTGCCGGAAAGTGGCATCAGGTTGTGTCATCGCCTATTAAGTCGGTTTTGAAGTGTGTTAAATTTCAGGCTATAACCAGAATAGTGCGAGACCGGGAGAGCTCTGCTCAACAGTTTCTCTTCATGTCACAGAGAAGGTGACAAAGATATAGATGCATAGTCTGTGTGTGGGACTGTTAAGGCCTCAGTTTTTAATGTTGCTGTCTGTCAGTGCAGGAAAAGCTCAGAGTCCAAACAATGAGCGATCAGCAGGCCAGTTAGTCAGGAGAAGGAGAAAGTGGCTTTCAGTGAGTGGAAACAATAGGAAGTCATTGCAGCTGCCTCCATGGTTCTTCAAAGCCCCCCTCCCTCTGTCTTTATTTACCAAGCCTTACCTGAAAAGCATTTCCAAAGCCTCAGATATAGGCAGAATTGATCTAAAAAATTTTTAAATAAAATGATCAACAGTGAGATCCTCTCTAGGATAGTGTCTTTGTACAAGTTCAGTTGGAAACATTCCAGTGATGAAAGGAAACAAGAAGGTAAATAGGAAATGCAAGCTGGATCCAGACAAAGGAAATGATTATACAACTCATGTTACCACCCTGTTTCCCCTCTCACAGCAAACTGAATTGGTTTGACTGTGTGGGAATTAAATGTTGCCAACAAGGGTAGAAGAGGGCATGGGAAATATCACCAGGTAGCCTTTCTTTCTCTTAAGTAAAGTTTTTATACTTACATTTGTATTTAATATGAATTTATTGTAGTAAGTAAGTAATTTTTTTTTCAATATAATATATTTGTGAAAAAGTGCAGCAGACTCTAGCTCACCTGTCATGCTATTTCCTCATTTAGTTTCATTCAGGCAGCAGCTGCAGTTGTGGTTAATCAAAGGAGACTCTGTCTGTGTGTCTCTCTATTGGTGAAGGAGGGTGAAAGACAACATATATTAATAGGACAATGGAGCAAGCTGGAGGGTACACACAGACACACACACACACACACTCAAATACACACAGAGGACAGATGAGCTTATCATGCAGAAAGACAGGGGTTTTTCCCCAGGGCCTCAGGGAGCTGTCAATCATCAACCTTCCCATTACTGGGGGCTATGACAGTTTTCTCTACTCTGTATTTGCTTTATATTAGACTGTTTCAAATCATCATGACTTTCAGAAAATCCGCATATTAACTTTTAGCAGCCAATCAGATGTTGTAAAAAATCAGCATGAAGCGGAAGAACGATGGATTTTATGATGATGGTTTTATGATTCCAGTGAGCAGGAAGTCAGGCTTATATGTGTCAGGGTGCCTGTCCGCTCCAGCAGCAGCGGTCAATATGAAAGCAGCCGAGACGTAAAACGCTACCTTGTTTCAGCTCTGGGGAATATAAATCACACACTGTTTGGCTCTTTCTCTCTGATGCCCCCTCAGCCCTGTGGTCAGCTGTGAACTGTTGCCCGGGAGATCAGGGCAAGTCTGCTGGCAGCCAATGAAAGCGAGGAAGGCTGGGCTATGCCCGTGCATCTCGTTACTGCGACCACAGCGGCACGGCCCGCGTCCGGACGGGTGCAGAGTGGCAGGGAGGAGGGCTCGCAGTGAAACCGCTCTGGTCGCTGTTTCTTTATTACTTCAGAGCTACTGCAGCTCTGCTCAGGCAAACAGGAGGCTAAAGAGACGATCTGTTAGCTGGAGAGAGGAAGTATTCAACAGAAATACCATCCTCCTTGGATTCAATGCATACTGACCTCTTAGTGACTGTATTTCTTCAGTTTACTTCCACTGTAGTTCTTGCAATAGACCTCAAATTAACTTCAATGAAATGGTCATTTTTGCTTTTTATTTTATTTTATAGCAGCAACAATGTGCACAGCTTTAAACTGCACTTTAGAGTCATAGTTCAATCAGAGTGGAGGTGACCACCACCGCACACTGGTTCACTGGATAGTAGGTGTAGCACAGCGTTGACGTGCAGCGAGAGGAATGTATCATTAGTGAATACCAAGCTACCAACAGCAGGTCTGCTGCAGAGCTAGCCTGCTCCCAGCGGTGTGCTGCTCCGCTCAACACACACAGCGGTTTTGTTAAAACTCCATTCAGGTGTCATGTTGAAACTAGTCTACATTACGAGTCTTAGTGGGAGTTAAGCATTCAAATGCAAAGCGGGAGGGAGAGAGAATAAGTCGTTTTTTCTCTCTTGTCTGCCCGTTAAGAAAATTTATGGTTAACAGCTTTCAAGGTCTCCCTAAGATGTGTCTGCCGAAGCGGCCGCAAACTTATGTATAATTTATTTTGAGGTAGACACGTTGCTAATACATCTTTGCTGTTGGTGTGAATGCTTAGCTTTTCGATTTAGCATAAATGTCTCATATTTGTAGCTACTTTTCAGTCTATTTCTCTGTCCTTGGAGAGAAAAGTAGGGACAAGAATCATATCAAGAGACAAAAATCTGCCCAGTTTGGATCTCTATTAAAAGAGAAATCTCCAGCCCAAACCCTTGCCACAATCATTAGCAAGTAACGAATACAGCTTTTTCCAGATCAGTAGCTTGTCTCTGCAGAGATGCAGGGCTAACTTTCCTCCTGAAGCAGTGGATTATGGGGGATTATCGGGGGTGTAAGAAACTCTCCTCTGTAAGTCCTTTCTGTGTGTGTGAGAGTGTGAGCTTCGTCGTCAGCGTCTTCATTAGGCATTGATTTCACTGGAGTGATTGACGGTCTCACAGCTGCTGCTTTGCCTTCTCCCCTCAGACACACACACACACACACGCGCGGGAACACACACAGTGCTAATTCAAAGTCTCTGTTTCTCTCTCCATTAGATTCTCCAGACTCTGGACCTTCATCCGGTGATACTGGGGGAACGACATACTCGGCCCCTGTGGGGCTTTCAGGTAAATATTGCTACAAATAGATTTCCTATTCCCATTTTCTTGCCTTTCTCAGTCATTTTTTCTTCTCTTTCTGTTTTCTTTCCCTTCTCCTGTGCATTCCTCCCAACACATATCTCCCCTCCATACTTGTGATGATGAGGCAGTGATTGTGGGGGCCCCTGCTTCCCCTCTGTAATAAAAAAAAGCCAGAGAAGGAGGGTGGTGTATTTCTCCCACATCCACATAAATTCCTCCCTCCTGGCTCTTTGAACAACGCTCCTCTCTTCTCCTCTTCCTCTCCACATTCCCTCTCATCCCTTTCCGTGTTATGTTGTAATGGAAGACAAACACGCCGAGCCGTTGTTTGGAGAAGAATATTCTCTGTGCGTGCGGTATTGTGGGGGGAGAGAAAAAAATCAGCAAAAAGAGGCTTCAACTGACATGCGAGTGTTTGTTTGGGAGTGTTTGTGCGTACAGGGGACGTCTTTGTGGACAGTTAACTCTCCTCTGGGCTCAGTGTGTGGATGAGAGTGAGACACAGGCGCCTTTCTTTCTTCCATCTCCCATGCAGGACGTGTTTCGGGCTTCCTCAGCTTTTCTCCCATAATCCCCTTTGGCAGCGTTGCCTTCCTTACCCAGCGCCCTGTCCGCAGGCTACAGAATAAGATGGTGTTCGCGAGAGACAGAGTTTTGCTTTCTGCTGCCTCAGATTGCTCTGTGCTGTTCTCTGCTTTCCTTGCCTCAGATGGTTCTCATTACTGGGCCTTTAAAGCCTGTTTTATGTCAGTTGGTGTTGGCTGCCCATTTTCCCCCCTCCTTTGTTTGGTGGTAGGGGGGTGGGGGGTAGGGTTAGCCTGCCTGTCTGCATGTGTGTGTGTGTCCTTAGATGAGGGAAGAGATTGGAGCAGTGCTTACATGAACAGAGGAACTAAAAATCAGTCTCTCCTCTCCTCCCCCCTCCTCCACACCTTCAGATGGACACTAAAGTCCTCCCTGTGTGCATTAACTAAAGACACATTTTAGACCCAGTTCAAACTGTGAAACTCAAGAACTGGAGTCTTAACAGGCGCCCCCATGCTCCCTCCCTTACTCCCTTACTCTTTCCCTCCCTCAGCAAGGCGTACACACTACCCTCCTCCTTCTCCTCCTCCCCTTCCTCCCCTTCCTTCCTGGCGAGGATGACATGGTTGTAGCGGCCAGCGCTCCAGTGAATGGGCCCCCTCAGTAAGAGCAGCAGAGGTAGAAAGGCTCTGGGCTGGGATGGCCGAAGCACTCTGCCCTCATGATTTCCCTGGCAAGCCCAAAAAAAAGGCAGCTCCATTCCTCCTCCCCGTTCATACTCCCTCCCTCTCTCCTTGCTTCCCTCCTTTGCTCCCTCCCTCTGGGGCCCTGACAAAAGAAACATGGCTCTCCCAGAGGCCCGCCGCTGACCTTCTAATTCACTCACTCTGCCCTTTTTATGTTCTTCTCCAGACATATTTACAGAAAGGAAGAAGTAAGAGAAAGGAGAATGGCTTAGAGGGAAGGACAGTGGCAAAGACTTGAAGTCAGAAAGAGTAGCACTCTTTTTTTCGAGTTGTACTAGGACATTTAGTGCTTGTTAACTTTTAGAAAAAGTTTGTGTTTAATTGGTAAAGCAACCCTGCCTGCGGAGTTAGAGAGTGGAAAATTACTCAAAAGACATCCTCATTCATCTAAAAAAACACAGTGCAGACGGAGCTGATGAGGTGAGGTTAGAGATACCATCCTCCTCTCTCGTCTTTCCTTTTTCATTCTCCCTGTTTATTCATCTTGGAAAAAGCCAAGACTATCCAGGCTGTAAGGAGTTAAGCGAGCTGCGACAGCGACAAGCACAAATGCAAACTAGGCTGCCTGCCAGGCTACCAGCTCCAAAGCTCCTCTCGCTGGCTCACGTCATCAGCTTGGAACAGAGCAGAGAGGACGGAAGAGAGGAGGGAAGAGAAGAGGAGAGGAGTGGGGGTTGATGGCTGGAGGCCTGGAGCTGGGTGTTGAGGTGCTGATCTTGGTTGGAGCCAGGGTGAGGGCTTAGCTCAGGGGTTTAGGTTCGCCCAGGAACCGAAGAGAGAGATCAAGAGAGAGATTTGGAAATGGGAGATTGGGTCAGGGTTAAGAGGGCACTGGATTGTTGGTTATGAATCTGTGGAGTGTTAAGTAATATTTAAACTTGTTAGGGACTAGATTCTTAAGACAGCTCAGGTAGCACCCGTGTAGCTAAACGTCCATCTCGTCAAGCTCAAAGAGGTCAAGTTTTTTTTGAGGGTAAATAAAATTCCTCTTTGAGCTTGAAAAGACAGAGGTTCAGGCTGTGGGACAAAGTGTGGGTGTGTTTGTACGAGGGCTGGGTGCCATTTTAAAATCTTAGCGAAGCAATACTTTATCCAATATAGACAGGGTTTTCCTTTTGACTTAACAAAAGAATCCAGATAATCTCACAGTTGACACTTTTTTGATTATCAGTGATATAAACACATTTCAGTCAGAAGTAATAAGGTTTAATCCACTGCCATAGTGTGTACCTGTGTGTACATGCCATAGTGTGTACATACCTGCAGTCTTCTTTAAAGGCGATTTATAGACGTCTGTTCGTGCCTAGCTCTTATTGGATGTATAGCATTGGTGTGTGTATATCGGTGGCGTGCCTGCTGGTGCCATTGGGGACTGACCCGGAGTGCTGTGTGTAAGAGGATCCAGTCGGGCACGTACGCACACACACGCGCATTTTCACACACACACCAACACGTACACAACAAGCAGGCAGATAGAATGACCTGGTGCGAGCCCTGGCGCACGGCCGACTGTCACACAGGCGCTTCCTCCCACTGCAGGTTAAATTTAGGCTTGAGTTGTATTCTTATACCACCAGCCAGTCACCTCACTCGACAGACAGTCGGCCAGCCCTTCAGTCAGTCAATTAGTCATCCAGTGAATCGGCTGGAGGTATAACCTTCATCAGGGGCTCTGACAGAGATTAAATTTAGTCTTGGCACCTCGGCTCATTAAATCAAACTAGTTCTGCTGTCATATGGAAGGCCCCAAAGAAACGGCCCATTTTTGGTGCAAACCCAGTGAGAGAAAGGGCCCGTGTGTTGGTTTTATTTATTTATTTATTTTTTTACAGGAAGTGAGGTTTAAATTACTTATCACCAATGTTTAGACACAATCTTATAATTCTTTTGGAGGCGAACTTCTAGCGATCGACAGCTCAAGTCAGAAACAGAGCACCCTCAGTCTCCCTCCTCTCTCTCGGCATTCCTGCCTTGTTTGGGTTAGCAGGGAAAGGAAAGGGCTGCGCAGGATATGACCTCATGTCTTTGAGGAAAAGGCGAGCGGACAGGGAGGCAGCCGAGGCCTCTTCTTGACAGAAAACAAACACTGGAGTGCACCAGCTAGAAGGACGGAGGGAGTGAAACAAAGAAGAAAAGAAAGAAAGAAATTGAACATTTGTTTTACTTCTACAAAGATAGAAATGTATACAGTACGTAGCCAGGTGACCTGCTACTGTAAACTCATTTAAGAGACACTTAAACACCATAAAAACTGTTTCTGCTTTGGTTGAATCTTTTGCTTGAACAGTAAGAGGAAGGAATGAAGAGAGAGAGAAGATGGCGGCTTTGGGTGGAGGGAGAGATGGCCGGCAGCTCTGCTCTGTTCTCTGTAATTTGGAGGCTGTGTGTTCAGCCAGCGAGTTGAGCAGAGCAGAGCAGAGCCTGGGCTGCTCCGTGCCGGGCCAGGATCTCTCATTACTCCCCACTTCCTCTCCTTGCGCGGCAGCCAAGCCGCCTTTTGGCAAGGGACTTAATTTTGGTTTTGGCCGTCCTCTGTTCCCCACCCTGTGTCATTATGCTGCACAAATCGAAAAAACAGCACGCGGTGACAGTTGAGGATGGAGAGAGGGGAGAAGAAAGAGAAGAGAGGATAGAGGAAAGTGTGCCCTTGCTTGCATGTGTAGGGTTTTTGCTGAAGATTTGGTAGCAGAAAATAGCATGTACAGTTAAAAGCATTAGCCTACCTTTGCATAGCCAGTTGATTGAGAGGTGGGTTATGCAGATTTGGCTCCGAGCCAGAGTTGGAGGGAAGCCCAGAACAAGATGAACATTGTTTTGGTTTGCAGTCACTCTGTGGAAGTGAATTTTGACATTACCTCAATGTATGAAGATATGAAAGAGAGAGAGAGGGTGTGTGTGTGTGTGTGTGTGTGTGTGTGTTTGTTTGTGTGTGTGTGTAAAGGAGACAGAAAGGGAGGGAGGATCCCCCCTGCCCCCCTTTTAGCAGGATAAAGACGGAAATGGAAATAAGTGGAGACACATTCCTGTAAACCTGTGCGTGTGTGTGTGTGTGTGTGTCAGATTTCTGTGTGACACACAGTACTGTAGTTTCCACCCTCCTGCCTGCTCATTCATGTAGTCAGTTAGTCTTTTGTGTACTGGAGGGGTACGTATATGTGTGTGTCGTTTTTATCTCCACCCTGCAACTAGCCACATATCTATCATCACAGACCACAGTGCTGGTATAATCACACACACACACATTCACAGACATACACAGGTACATAATTATTAATAACAGAGCAACAACAGCACAACAAAAGCTTGGGCCGAACACAACTGGCTCTGCTGGTTATCTGCCTCTCTGTTTGTGGGGTTGGTATTATTTAGTTCCCACAGTGTTTTAGCGCCGCAACAATGTGGGTGATTGTTTCAGCTTGTCTGTCCATCTGTCCGTAGCACCGTGTGTGTATGCAAATGGTTTAGAGATACCAGGCGTGTGAGTGATCTTCTGACTTGTGTGTTTGCAAAAGTGAGCTGATGACATCATTACAGCCTGCCTGGCACCCTGTAGCCAACTAGCCTGTGTTTATTTGTCCCATCGCCCTGGGAAATCTGGGCTGCAGTGGATCATTTTGTTTGTGTGTGTGTGTGTGTGTGTGTGTGAGGGTCAGCATGATGAAGTGTTGGAATAATAACTCAGCAGGAGTAGGAAGGAGGAGTTACAGGGGGAGTAAAACGTCCTTCAGTGAAATGTTGAGTAAAAAAAAGTGAAAAATCGTGCTGTAGTTTTGTGATAATGTGGAGCCAAATGGAAGATGCTACCCAATTCATTATGAAGCATTCCTGTATTTTATCTCAAACTGAGAAAAACACTGTCTGAGCGACATCAAGGCATGTGGATCATGTAATTATAGCAGAAACTTCCACTCAGACAAAATTATACTGTAGATGGAGGCATTAGGAAAACATGCGCCATTTCTTCTCCTTATCTCCTCCCGGTCGTGGCCGGATGGTTCATGTTAGAGATGGCGTGTCTGCAACTCATTCTCTCTATCTGTGTTTCTGCGAGGACTCAGATCTGTAGATAGCGAAACTGTGCCACTCCCCTATGTGGTTTTCCTGTCATAAGGGCTTATTTAGGTTCCCTGAAGCAGGGGGGGAAGGACTTCTCTTCTTCTTACGTAACCTGCCACCCTAAACAGGCACTTCCTCTGTCAGCTACTAAACCCAGTGCCATTTATCTATTTCTCTACCTATAGGGCTGAACAGTATATCATTTCTTCTGCACAGTTGTGGTTTTGCAAAGGAGGAACTTTAGTAAGGCAAATTAGATCCACTTAGTACACTTTTTTTAGCTCTTTCTCTTATCTTACTGCTTGATAGACAATTAAAACCCCAAACTTTGCTTGTTTGTGATGAATCTTACGGGTGAGACTAGCAGCTTGAGGTTGCACTAGCCGCCACTTGCATAACCCAAACCAGACTGTGTACAGTCTTTGGGTTAAACTTACATGGCTGTGTTGTTGTATTGATGTAGGACAAGGACACTCGTCTGTCGTCACTGCACAGAACAGCTGACCTTTCTTTTTCTGAAGGGATCGCCTGTCATCGAATTTCTTGCAGCAAAGAAAAGTGAACACAACAGGCAACACGCCTGCTGTCGAGGACTCAACAACTCAACTTCCAAAAAATCAATCAGAAGAAATATTTTTTGCGAACACAATGCTTTCACTGCAGACAGAAACACACATGGGGCTGAACATATACGGCATGGCAGAGAGAACAAAAGGAATGCCTTCAGGGTGACCCTTGACCTTTGGAATAGACTTTCTCCGGCTCGAGAGAGGGTGTTGACTTAGAAAATAAGGCACCATGAAGAGTCCTTCCTTCCCCCTCGAGCTGTTTCCTTCATGCCTTCCCCATTCCTCTCTTCAGCCGCTGTGTGTGTGTCTGATGATGACAGGGTCATTACACGTCTGAGCTGAGAGAAGCACACACACACACACACACACACGAACCACACACACACACAACACACACACACACACAGGGCTCTCAGGGATCGATACGAGACAGTTCTAAGGAGCCTCCTCACTATTTACCGATGTTGATAGTGTTGTGTCCAGGAGTGTGCATGAGGGTGTAGGTGTGTTACTGTGTGACTGTGTTGACTTCTAAGTATAGTAGCGACCTGGTGTGTGTGGAGTCAGACAGAGGTAATGATTAACCTTTCCAGACTGTGTTTCTGGCTGTGAGAGAAGCACCCAGTCTGTTGTCGCCCCCCCCCCCCCAGCCGCCCCTCCTCCGCTTCAACCAAGTCCAATTGTCTCAGCTAGCGTGGCGTCTACTCTTTAAGACCGTGGACCATTAAAATCCACAGGGGAGCTAGCAGTGTATGTCTATTTGCCGAATCTGTCCTCCCCGTGCTATTGTTTAAATATTTTGCATTGCATAGGGGGTTTATTTAATCACAGATATTTACAGTCCGCCCCCACCACCCCCTACGTTGCAGACCATAAGCTGATCATCCATTAAATACCTCAAAAACAAGAAGCAATATGCTGTTTTTGTTTGCACAGTGTTGTTAATGGCTAACATCCACATTAGCTCTCACCAGCTGCTTCTTGCACTTTCTTACATTGCAAAAAAAAATGCTTTTAACAAGGCCTGTTATCATCATCCATGATCACATGATGCGCCAGTATCTTTCAGTAATGCTCTATCAACATTTTAGCTCTCAGCTGCTTCATAGTGTAGCAGCAGGGAAAGTCTTTTTTGTTTAGTTCTTTTGAATGGGGGTTCATGTGTGGGCCCCATGGGACAAACCAGACTGGGACAGACCAGCAGCAGACAACTGACTGGAGCACAGCAGAAAGGGCCGGAGTGACAGATGGCCTCAGGCTGCCAGCTAGCCCGCTTATCTCCAGCAAGGAGAAGCCCGAGACACACGGGCTGAAAGGCTGCAGAGCAGACGAGCAGGTGGGGGCGGCAGACAGATAGACGGACTAATGCTTCGATAGGCAGACATCCAGAAGGCACACAGACAGATGTACAGACTGCATAGAGCTCTGTAAGTGTTCAGGGGCCAGAGCTGATGGAAACACACCGCTCCAAGGACAGACGGGCTCGGTGCAGACACTCAGTCGACACTGTCTGACACACACACACACACCTATGTGAGAAGCACCTGAAATAGTGTCAGACCGTAACATGAGGAGCGTGTCCAGCAAAAGCCTTGCACGCAAACACACGATGTGTTAAAAATTCAAATTCAGTTAAATGAGCCTTGCACTTGGAACAAGGTGTGTTGATACAGGGCCACTCACATTAGTGTGTGTGTTTATATTGTGTGTGTGTGTGTGTGGTTACGTGTTCAGCAGCATTACTCATGAGGTGTAAGCTCATCTGCTGTCAGGACAAGCTGTGAACACAGTCTTCACAAGGCTGCGGCCCACAGACGGAGGAGTCTGCCCGTCTCGCTTTCTCTCTGCTGACATACTGAACAGAAAAAGTTTTGTTTTGTTTACACAGTTTGAGCTGGACAGAATACTGTAACTATATTTATTCTCTCAAATTAGCTTTCAGTCGGTCTCTTATCTAACTGTTGCTGAGGAATGGGAAGAATTCACACTGCTGGACAAAAAAAAGCCCCAAAATCACTTGACTGCAGTGCTGGAAACTCGAGTACTGCACTCAATTCATTTAATCAGTTACAAGGTACTTAACCTTTACTTGAATATTTTCATTTTATGCTACTTTATAGTTCTAAAAATGTAGTGATAACCCTCAGATGATGTCATGGTGATTTCATAATGCATGGTTATTTCGGTTTGGTCTTGGAGAAAATTATAACAAAAAGGCCTCCGTTACAAACCTGGGGGGCATGAAGTCTGAAAGACATTTACTAGTCAGAGAGGATATAACAGAAGAGGCAATTGAGACATTTGCATTGTGGGAAGTGTAGGGTCCAGTGCTTTTTGGAGCTTCATCCACATTATCGAGCATATCTCGGTCAATTACTGACTTTTTCTTTTTTTTATCTGCCTCTGGCAAGACGGCGCTTGTAATGTAGTGTTTCTATGTTGCAACTTTTACATAAGAAAGGCGTCCGAATACTTCTTACGCCGCTGCTTTACTAGCTGACCCTTGTTTTTCTCCCTTCAACCCGTAGCTTTTATCCCTCCGTTGCTTTCCTCTTCTCTGTGGTTCTCACTTGCTACCACTCTGAGTTTCTAAGAGGAGAAGAGAGAGAGGATAGGCGACGAGGGAGGGGAAGCGGGGCAGTCAGTGTAGTCCTGAATAGCAGGGTGTTTTCAGGCTGCAATGACAGGCTCAGACAGGCAGCCGCTCTAATGACCTCTGACGCCAGGCCCTGTCTCTCTCAGCAATAACAAACACACACAGGGCCCCACAGGTGAGCTCCACCAGCAGGCCCTCTGTCAGCTGTTAAGAAAGTCCAACGCATCTTTTTCCTTATCAACTCCGGCTGTTCCTGTACGTACATGTAAAACAGACCCAAGAGCAAAGCTCGGTCAGGATCGGAGACTCTGTCTGACATCAGCCCAAGACACAAAGGACACTTTCTGTCTCTTATCTCAAAGATAAATGCTTTTTTTTCCTGCATTTAGTCTAAGGTAGATAGCTGGGTACTTAGTTTCCCCCAGCACCCCATGAGGACGGATTTACGATAAACTCCCTAAGGCTCAGCTCTGACCAACTTCAAAGAACACAGCCTCTGTTGTTTTATGGAAGGCATGCTTTAAGTTTTTCACCCCCCCCCCTTCGCTCCCCTCCTCTCAGTTTCTGTCTGTTTTCCCACTGTTGTCTTTTTCTTCCCTTTTTTCCCCCTCCTTTTTTCTGCGTCTAATGAAGGCTAATGACAGGCCGCGGTGAGTCCGCTCGGGCCGGCAGAGATCCTGCCGCATTAACGTCGCAGTTTGTCTCAGACGGGACCTTCCAAATTACCGGTTACATTCACAGCTACTGCCAGATGAAACGAGGAAGGGAGGGGGGCAGGCTGGGGTCGGATGGGAACTGAAATGGCTCTGAGAGGGGCTCTGTTAATTTTTTCCCTCACATATATTTCCCCACTTCAAGTTTACTTAACCCTTGAATGTGCCTTTCATCGGCGCTGGATTTGAGTGTTTGTGTGTGCGTGTGTGTGTGTGAGAGAGAGAGAAGAGAGGAAGTATAAATCATTGTTGAGCCGTTGATAGGAGTTTCAGCAATTAAGAACGACCCTAGAAGCACGAGAGGCGCTTAAAAAATTAGAAGAGGAAGCAAAGTTGCAAAAGTAACAGTCAAAATATGTGAAAAGCATTCCTTCTCTTCCCCACCCCGCCCCCTCTTTCTTTCCTCTCGCGCTCTCTCTGTCTCCCTCTATTTCCCTTGCGCCTGACTGGCTCCCACTTTTCTAGCTGGGAGTAGCTGGGAGCCAGATTTCTGTGGAATAGAGATATGAAGAGGGAGAGGGACGGCGCAGGAGGCGCACTAAAGGGAGACGGGAGGGGGATGGGAGGGGGGCACTTGGAAACTGGAGCATGGCCAATGCTACACTTCTTTTACGCTCAGGGGAAACTTTAGACTGGAGAGGCCTAGCTTGTCAACGATTCAGACACCAGGGTTTGAGAGTTAACGGACTGCTCTACTCCCCAGCTAAACACCATGTGCTTCGCTGTAGACAGGGAATGGTTTATGTGTTTATGTGAAAGTCACTCGCTGTTGCTCAGTTACGGGGGCCTCGTATATTTGAGCATGAATTCAAAGAGAGTTTTCTAATTTCCTCCAGCAGGGCGAAGCGCATTGCTGTAGAGAGAGCTGATCAGGGCAGTCAGTTGACGTCACTACATTGTTGGCTACGCCGCTACAAAAATACAGCGAGCCAGACAGAAGATAAGCATTTAATGCCTAGACAAATATTGTACTGCGTGTGGACACTTGCCTGCCAGTGTCTCTGAGTTGCTTCTCTTGTCTGAGGTCCAGGAATTCCAACATGGTTTTCCTGTATGGCAGAAATTGAGGATGACAGTTTAGTTTTGGCTCTTGACTAAAGCAAATTCTCTATTTCCCAAAACAGGGGTGAGGAAGACACACAGAAGTAGCGATGTTTGGTGTAGCCTTTGCTTCTGCACTCATCTTTTCCCCCTCTTCTTTCTTTTACTTTATTAATCTTTGCATTTGACTGTCTAATATTTTTCTGTCATGACGTCTTTACTTTGCACCTTCCCATAGGTCTAACCGTCTCCTTCTCTCTCTGTTTCCCTCTTCAGATTCCCTGGCATTGCAGGAGTCTGGCGATCGGGCCCATTGGTGCGTGGTGGCATACTGGGAGGAGAAGACACGCGTCGGGCGCCTCTACTCAGTCCAGGAGCCCTCTCTGGACATCTTCTATGATCTACCTCAGGGGAACGGCTTCTGCCTGGGCCAGCTCTGCTCTGACAACAAGTCCCAGCTGGTGCAGATGGTGCGGGCCAAGATTGGCTATGGCATCCAGCTGACGCGTGAGCCAGACGGGGTGTGGGTCTACAACCGCAGCTGCTACCCCATCTTCATTAAGTCGGCCACACTGGACAACCCTGACTCACGCACGCTGCTGGTGCACAAGGTGTTCCCTGGTTTCTCCATCAAAGCTTTTGACTATGACAAGGCCGGCAGCCTGCAGAGGCCGAACGACCACGAGTTCACGCAGCAGCCTCGCACGGGCTTCACGGTGCAAATAAGCTTTGTGAAAGGTTGGGGACAGTGCTACACCAGACAATTCATCAGTAGCTGCCCATGCTGGTTGGAAGTTATCTTCAACACGCGATAGCAGCAGCCTTTCTCTTCTTCACCCTCCTGGCCTCTTCTGCCCCCCTCACAAACAGACTACACCCACTTTCCTTTTTTGTTCCAGAGGTTCAAACAGAGAAAAAAAAGAACGTTTTAAAAGAAGAAGAAGAAAGTATACGATTCTGACGGACTTTGTTTAATAAATGACTAAGATTTAATTAAATAAAATAAGAAGCGAAAAATGTATTTTATGTTATATATAAATATATTATTAATTGTAAATATGAAGACGTTTTATATGCATCATTATTTATGTATTGTGCAATGTGTTGATGAGAAAAAGAAAATAAGATGCACTTTGCTTAATATAAATGCAAAACAAAGAAATGCCAAAATAAAAATAAAAATACAAATAACATTTCTTGTCCAGTCTATTGATTAATCTTGGGGTTTCCAATCCAAATTTGATTATTTGTATTGATGCATGTTTTTTTAATTTAGTTCTGGTGACACTGGGTTTTCATTATTACCAAAGTCAGCGCTGGCTTAACTTTGTGCCACTGAAGGACTTTGATGTCGTTGATGTTGTGGATCGTGAAAGCATTTCCCTTTGAGACAAAATGAGTCAGACTGTGACAGAGCCATAACTCACTGTCCCCGTTCTTACAGCCTCATTACGCCTTTTAAAATTGTCTGTTTTTTTGGAGTTATTTCGGGATGAATGTCCCTCTTCCTCTCTGTCATTAACTGATGACATCACAGCCAGGAAGCAGTAATGACAAATTTCAGGAACCAATAAAGTCAACAGAGGGCCTGGCTTCCTGAAGGAGCCTCTTTATTGTAATGGCTGATAAAACAAAGTAATGTAAGGTATCAAACAATCACACAAAGAATCCAGCGCCACACCTGAGGAAATGAACACATACTGGAAAATGTACTGGAAGATTACAACTTCATTTAGATCTGTTAGACATCAGATCGGAGGAATGGCATGAGTATGTGATTAGAAGCAATGGCCTAATTATGACCTATTGTATTTCTAAAAACTAGACAAAACAAAATAGATTTCCTTCTGACAAAACCTTTCGACTGTATGTGTGTGCACGCGTGCGTGTGTCTGTCTGGGCTTCGTCCTGTTGCTAGTCAGATGGGTGTCTGTGAAGAGGATTACAACTGTAAGCCTGCTTTACCCACACACACTGTCTCAAAGACCTACATTCACAAGACCCACTTTCCACGCCATCCAACCCCCATCCTCCACTCTGTTTAATGGCGCTTTGAAAAAACCTTGAATTTTATTAAGAATAGGAGAGACAAAACAACATAATTAGTGACAGTGACTCAGTGGTGGAGGCAGGACTAAAATGAAGCATGTATGCGTACTTTCTCCGGGTCCCTAACCATTTTTTTTTATTAAAGAGTTGATAAGAATGGCAGAAAACCTTTAGAAAAGTCCTTGTCCTTGAAATAAAAACTTCCCAGAACTACTCTTGTTGTTTATTGCTTGTATATATAAGTAATCGCCAAATTACTGGAAAAAGACACTATGTTACACTTAAATATTTGTATGGTATTAGCTGACACATATTAAATTATTCACACTAAGAATAATAAACAGAAATCCACACAGATTAATATGGCAGCCAATATTTGTGGTAGACCCCCTGAGTAAACGCTTGTCCAAGGACACATTTATATTCTTTCCCTTCTGTTTTATTAATGATTGTGCTCAGCAGATACATTACTGTGTGTATCTTAGTGTTTACTATAAAATCCAGGAAAAAAAAAACTTTATCAACAAAGAAGATAAAGACTATTAAAATAAAGCTCACCAGAGGGGTTGGGCCACATGGTGGGACCCTGTTCCTTGACATCATGCACTTTAAACTCATGGGTGTCTGCATGCCCTCACAACAATAATCCCTAACCCTGCTAATACAACTAAAGCGTCTCGAAGCTTTGTGTGTGTGTGTGTGTGTACGCGCGCGCATGTGTGTGAGACAGAGCGAGGAATGGCCTTATATCCATGACTTCTCTCAGACAGGGTGACCCTGATTCTGCCCAGCAATAATTCCATTAAAACTATTATAGATTTCACCAGCATCTCTAGCATGTACATGTAATTAGACATGAAAGCTGTTTTTGTGAGCAGCTCCTAAGAAAAACACTTGAGTATTTCATAAACTTGTTCCAGTATTACTTGACTCAAAATTTTTAAATTTGACTACTTTTAAGAAAGCATATGTATAAAGGTGCTAGCATTTTTGGCTATGTAAAGATGGTATTTAAATAGATTTGCAGTATTTCTGAAATCTTGGCTATAAACATTATTGTACCCCCTTAAATGCAATAGTATTTAATCCCAGAAACAAAGGCTGGCTTATTATTTAAACTGACTATCCCTGTCATTCAATAAAAGGGCATAATAATATTATTAACAGGCACTTACTTAGTTGTGGTGTCTTTAAATTGGTGAAACAGCGCCCCTCTTGATTGTAACAGCTGGTACATGTTGTTCAGTCTGTGTGGTGGAAAAGGGTATTACACTCTGATAATTGGAGTCTACGGATGTGAAGCAACCAGGTGAAGTTGGCATCCTTTGATTAGAAAATCTAGATGTCAACTATTAAACAATCAGATGCGGTCAGAACTACAATGGACAGATCTCTGGGAAATAAACTGCGACATTATGTTTGAAACAGCCGTTTTTAGGCCTCAAACCAGAACTAATTTTAGGGTTAAGCAACATTTTAAATGTAGTTAACAGTTCGCTAGTTTTTCTGTGTGGATATGACAACCTACAGTGAGATAACAAAGGAGAAAAAAAAGATGGGAATCTCTCAGCAACCAAACAAAATGAATCACATGCAGCAAGTGCAATGGGACACGACTATCACCTGGATATTGACCACTTAACCTGCACGAATGGCATCAAGATCAAGTAACGTGAGTCCATACTCTCTGTCTCTCTGTCTCTCTCTCTCTCTCTGTCTCTCTGTCTCTGTCTCTTCTTGCTGCTGGCTTTGTGATGCTTAAATGTGCTATGTATGTGGTGGTTTGGTTTAATGCACTGCGGTTTGTGTTGCTGTGACAGACACAATATGAGCAGGGAGTCTGGATTTATTGGCTGTTCAGTCACCTGTTGGCTGTGTGTGGCTGTTTGTAGTCAGTACTGACTGACCGAGATGGTGGATGCATGTGAGATGTCTTTTATATTACAAAAGTAGCTTGGTTAAGTAACTAGAATGATGTATAGAGTCACAGACTTGTTAAATCTAAATGTTGTGAACTTTATTTAGCTACAGTGTTTGTTTGTTGATATGAGGCATCAGCAGTGTGAATGGACAAGGGTAGATAACCAAATGTATGTGGATGTTTTACAGTATTTACAATCTTTGAAGTATGAAATCCTCTCTTTGTGTTGCCTCTTTGAAAGGGTAATCTAGAGCTAAAAAGACTGTGGAAGAACCAACATGATTTGACCGACTCAGGTTGCTGAAGACAGTATGGAAAGGATCCCAGTTACCAGTAACTCTTTCGATATCCATATGAGCATGTGACTATATACAATGAACCTGAATGTTTTCAAACCTATCCTTTTACATTAAATTTACTGCATATTAAGTTTGACAAAAATGCCACGTTTGTTTCACCATCTTATTCCACAATGTAATGAAATGCTATGCATGCTGGACAGTCCTTTTGTAAGAAACCAACATGTGGTTTGTCTGTGGTTAACACACCCATGCAGTCTATAGCAGTGTGTTTTTATGTATATTTATATGTGTGCGTACCGACCGGGGGGGTTGGGAGAATGAACAGCATTGTGCTCTGTAGGTGGGGCCTTTATAAGCCTGTCTACATGGTTTTGTGTGTGAATGTGCCATGACCTTTTCACATCAGGAATTGTTTTTTTCTAATTAGAATGTCATCTGACATTGTATCTGATGTAAACATCCTCTAGTATGTTTAAATAATGTGTTGTAGATGTGTCTGGAATGTGAGCGATCTTAAACTGCATTATTGTTTGAGACATCCTATATATGCAGTATATATAGATCAAAGGATGCTGTATGCTTTGTCCTTGCATTTGCATGCTGTGTGTCATATATTATTTGTCTGTGCAGGACTGTGTGGACATATACATGAGCGCACACACACACAGAAAGTCCTCGTCTGTGCCGGGAGACACAAAGCCAGACCCCCCCATCCCCCTCTTCCTCTTCCCTGGGGGGGAGATAAGACGGCCTGTCTATCTGGCTGCTCCCAGCAGGAGGGGGGCTGGGGCTCGGATTGTAGGTTATGGAGGTGATGGGGTGGGGACAGTCTAGCCGTGTTTACAAGCGGGATGTGTCGGTTGGGGGTTTAAAGAAGGGGACAGCCACTTCTGGCATTCTTATGCTTATCCCCCCCCCCGAATGGCCTGAAGTCATGTTTTTCTTAACCTCAATGAATCACAGGGAAGAAAAAAAATCACACTGCAACACAATATGCACACATACTCTGGCTGAAATGAATGTGCAAGCATAAAATGGGTATGTTAGACTGTCTTTGATCTCTTCTACAAATAAGAGGCTCCCTTATTAGTGTTATTATTTATAGGTCCAGTCAATACTACAATGTGGTTAATTAAAAGATTTAGATGTCATATTAACCACTGTAACCAAAATTAGCTGACAGTAGCAAGAATACAGCAAGCTGATCGTCATTAGAAAAAATGTTCAAGTCCTGCATTTTCCATGTGTTTTTGAGACAATATTGTTGTGCCATCACACATGTTTGCACAGAAAAACGTGGAATGAAGAAAGGTTTTGAAGCCTGAACTTTCTTGTTGCATTTGGCAATTTATTTTAGCAGGCAGGTTAAGTTCATCACCATTTCTAAAAAGTTTTATCGGTGGTAGTGCAGATCCTCTATTGGTGTTATGTTGATGCACTTGGTGCAAAAAGAGACAATGCTGTAAATAACAAGTAACCGGCCCACTTCCCAGTATGTCAGTGTGCAGCCTTTTGACCAGAGTAGAATATTATGCATTATTGGGTTCAAGAAGAAATAGTAATGTTCTTTCTTTACCACTGTGTGACCACCATGTTTTTAGTGCAATTAACTAAAAACAACATTGTTGTTGTCATTTTAAACAGGGCAATAGCTCAGATTTACATTCAGATAGGGCTGCATTTAACGATTGCTTATCGATCAATCTGTTGATCATTTTCTCTATGACTTGTTGGGTCTATAAAATGTGAGAAAATGGCGAGAAATGCACATCAAGGCCAAAGGAACATCTTCAGTTTGCTTGTTTTGTCAGACCAACAGTCCAAACCCCAGAAATATTCTGTTTATTATCAGTAAAGAAAAATAAAAGCATCAAATCCTCAAAATTAAGAAGGTAGTACCAGGGAGTGTTTTTGCTTTGAAAAGTGACTAACTAATCAGTGATCAAGAGAATTGCAGACTATTTTTCTTTTAATGCCCATATGTCAGTCAAAAACTCAAGCTGCTGTTTTGGTATGCACAGTACACAGTAATGTTGATAATCACTGCCAGTTCAGATGTCTCTACTGAGAAAAGATGTTCTCTTCCTGTCTTCATCAAATGTTAAATGTTTATCAAATACATCACCCCTAGGATGAGCCCTCATACAATATCGAAATTCCATTGTTAATTAAAGCAGCTGTATCATCTTTCTGGCAACATGCAGTCTTTCACAATATTGACTTTGAAGTCTGTAGAGCTACTTAAGTCATACGGGTTGCCAAAGCTCAAATAGGTAAACAACCCCATCCAACTCAATAATTGATTGTGATTTATTTAAGCAATCTTAGTTTCGTCAGTTCTTTCTTTTATAGATAAAAAAGAATGAATCTTTATCTTATTGAATATTTTGTCAACTGAAAATCTGTCTTTTGAGTATCAAACGCGTCCCCCCCTGTAGGTTTTACAGGCTCAAATCTGGTGGGAGCTTTGTTTAGATGCATTTTTATTAAAAAGATGGTTGTTTGAATGTCCATATTCTTCTATAGACACCCCTATTTTATATATGATACCCTCAACACCCCCACATACATATTACATCACATTAAATCATCACATATGGCTCCCGCTCCGATGCCCCTTTCCCTTTTCTGTATATTTATACGCATAGTATGTGCGTATTATTACTATGATAAATCAAGAGAAATGTCAATGAACACACAGAACATATGAAATATGATTTATAGGTGCAATATCAGCATGAGACAAGCTTGAGATGACTACAATATCCTTTCCCTTTTCTTTTTCAATTATGTTACACAAGAAGAGCCATTTCCTTGCCTTCCTCTTGATTATGAATTGCACTGTCCTCTGTCCTATTGGGCCTTACTCCCGGCGGCCAAAAACCCCCACAGAGGAACAATGTTGATGTCAGACTCACTGACAGAGAGCTGACTTTAATAAAGCAATGGGAAATTCATTTTCAAAGGAAGGAAGCAGCGTGTGGAGACAAGATGACTCTCAAGTACGAGGCTGAAGGCACGGCAACACACACAAGGGAGGATGCACCAGAGATACCCTGCTCCTGTTCACACACAGATATATGTGCAAACTCTGATGTCATAAATTTGTCTGCTCTATGTGAAAGTACATAACGTCCTGCTGCAGTATCACAGAAGAACTTTGCAACATGTGCCCGTATGAGCAGCTGATCGGGCGCCCTGTCTGCCGTCTCTAATGGCATTCCTTCCAGCAGGAGGGTAACAGACAAGGTTGAGGGCTAAACCACCACATTGCCGCTGCTCCCTCACAGTTTGGTGTGAGATGACAAACGCCTACATGTGGATTACAGCATTTCTGGCATTTTACAACCAGGTTAGCACTACAGCGGCAACACAGACCTCAGCCACAGCCAAAGTTGTCTAAACTCCCAAGTTGTGTTGCATTTTTGGAGTGACAAAGAGTTTGTGAAAGGAAGTGGGGAGGACAAATGTGGCAAATTGAAGAGCATGTTGTTAAAAGTTGGTTTATCATTTAACTGGAGAGCAGTTAGATTTGTTGGTCCTGGTGTTTATGTGTGTGTCTGTGTGTATTGCAGACTTTGTAAGATTCCTGTGTGGACTGGAGTAAATGAGGGCTGTGGAATGTGAGTGGAGGGTAATCATGGCAGACCTACAGGAGTAACCAGATACCGACTGCCAGACTTCAGAGGAGCGGGAATCCCTCCACGCCGACACACCACCTCCTGCAGGAGACACTTTGGCTGGCACCCCCCCCCCCAACGTAAACCTGGCCCGTAGTGTCCAGCCTTCCACCCTCACTCCAACAATCTCAATTTTGTCTGCTTGTCGTTGTTTGTGTGGTGTGTTTACTGCCCCTTATATTCAGCTGCAATTGTTAAAGTAAGATTTCAAGCAAAAACTACCTAACAGTTGCTAGTACCAGACTCCCAATTTTGAGGATTTATCACTTTTATTTGTCATTGGTGATAGTTTACTCAATATATCTAGGTTTTGTGGTCTTGATCAGAAAAAACAAGACATTTACAGTCATTATCTTGGAATTTTAGGAAGTGAAGGGTATTTTGTTCTAAAATGTCTTGTGCCAAATGATAATTAGTTAACCATGAAAAGCTGCAGCCCTACACATTTCTATTCATTAGCTTGGGCAGAGAAATGCCTCTTAGTTGTGCTTGCTCAACACTTTCTACTGCTTTCCGATGTCATCAATTATATATTTGTGATAACAGAATTAACTGGATGTGTCATTTGTACTTCAAATGTACAGTCAAATTTAGAAAATACAGTACCACTTCCAAATACAGCACACACAATACTAGAGATGTCACGTTAAACAGCGACCTTGTCCCTGTGCTCTGAACTCCCAGTTTGTTTCAGACTGAGGATGAACTGAGGGCCAGTATAAGATAAAAAAGGATGTTTTTGAAGAGTAAATCATGCAAAGTTATTGGATAGAAGCCGGAAATGAGCAGGATAGGTCCCCTTCAACATTTTTAGCACAAACATCTTCCATGGCAACAACAGCACTAATGTAGTTCAAACTGAGTATTTTATACATAATGCACATTTCACTAAACTTAAAAGATAAGGCAAACAGACAGAAACACACACACATACACACATATGATGCAAAGGAAATGGTTGATCTTTATCATACTTTCTTGATCAGACCGTGACCCTGCTGTCTTCCTCCTCAAAACATCCTGTCTGACTAGAGAGAGATACAAACAAGATGGGTTAGATGATGTTATTTACAATAGCAAAGAGAAACACAAAATCTACCAAAATACCAGAAATAGTACTGGCTCTAATTACTGGAGAACATACTGTCCTTGCATGGCAGTTTTCCACTTTTCTATGCTTATCCTCATTGTTCATTGAAAACACTGTACATTTAGTTAACATATACCCAGTTTAAAAAGTCTCCCAAATCCTGAAATGGTACTTCATTTTGCAGAAAATGTACAGTTATAAAATGTGTTGATTATGGCAACAAAGGAATGCAAATCAGCATAAATACAGAACGGCCACTTTCTGTTATCAATTCTGCCCCAACTTAATGTTTACTTTTCTAAAGTAATGACATTCAATTCATCACCTTCTGCAATGGCAATTTAGAGATGCTTAATTGGCACTTTCATGCCAATTAAGCATCCACAGAACTGAACTGGGAGAAAAAAATCACTAATAGACTGCAATATCCTCTACTAATAAAAGTGGAGTGAGCTTTTAAGAAAAAGAAAAAAAACCCTCATGAAGAATTAATCCCTGAGGGAAAATTTGGCGAGTGTTTGACACAGGCAAGAAGATATTCAACACATACTTAAAGTATGTATACTCATGCACATATGTGCACAGACACACACAAACACGCATAGTCTATAGTTTGGACTCTTTCTACTGTCTTGTACAGTAGACCCTGGGGCCTTGTTATTTGAAAAGCAAGATCAAAGCAATAGTGCAGATCCAGGCAGGAGAAACAGATAAAGAGAGCGACGTACAAAGACATGACTATAACTTCTGCTTTTACTCTAATTATCTCCTTGCTCATTGCCAGAAGAACACAAGTAGCACCGAAACTGCTGTCTATTCATCTTGAACACTCAACAGAGAGCTTGGTAAAGATCCAGTTTCTCTTGTGCTACTGACTTGTCTATTCAGACTACAGTAACAATACCAACAGTGCTGACTTACCTCTATGGTTTCTAGGCATGAATGCAAATTTATTCAGTTTTATTCGTTATTGGCTTCAGCCCGATACAGTTGAGTTCAATGGACTCTCTTTTGTGACGCTCTCATTATTGACAGTTAAAAAAATTACAAATTTCAATGCATCTTCTTCCAGAGACTGTGTCCTTAATACTGTGCTCACATTGTTCATTGGAACTACTTTTTACTGAAAACAAATTGTTTGTCAGAAAAGTGTGAGTCATTTGTGTAGATTATCCAGAGTAAACCACAGTTTTTGGAAAAAGTGGTCGCTGATCAATTTTTTAAATAGTTCAATGTTTCAGTACTTTGAGCACCACTAATTAGATTCCATTGTATTGAGGTGGAGGCAGAAATCTTAGTGACAGATTGCTCAAAACCAGGGGAAATAAAACAAAAATCTGCATGGCTACATACTACTCATATGTTGTATTGGCCTGAATATAAGATGATATCTTTTTCTGGAAATCACCTTTTTAACAGTTGGGGGTTGTATTGTATATTGGTGGAATTTACTTTTTCCAGATTTACAATTACTAGGGCCGGGTATCGAACTTCAATGCTTTTATGGCACTGACCGAATTGTGTCAATACTACCGAGTATTGAAAAAGGTCTCGTCATTCGGTATAAATTTTCAATATCAACAGAGCAAAACTCATCAGCGTCAGTGTGTCAATAAGTACGCAGCAGACTGTCTAACGTTATACCAAGTAGAGGCGTGCAGGAAAAACACTACATTTATGCACAGAGATGGTATACACAGACAACTAAGTGAACTTTGTGCTGCTTGCTAGCTAGCCAGTGCAGCTGATCGTCTGTGAGTCCATTCACCACGTCGTCCACAGGGATGGAAACCGCGGGGTATCCTCTCCTCACCAAACCGAGGGGCAGACCGACAGGTAGATGGGGAGAAACACACCGAAGTGGACGGTGCATTGTTGTCAGACCCAGCTGATCTTCACAGGTCTCATTATGCCACTATTTCCCAGTACCGAACAAGTCCCCCACACAGTAATTCCCTCCTTCTATAGTTCTTTTTTGGATTAAACTACATGTATTTCTGACATACTGTTTTGTTATTTATGTTCCTTTTGACAGTTCTAATAGTCTAATACTGTACAAATATTATGTTTTAAGTACAGCTGCTCCAGGTCTGGGAACAGCTTCCTCCTTTGAAGTGAGTAATTATACCGTAGTCGTGTATAATGTATTTTTCTTTTTGTTGAAAGGACTTTTTTGGTATCAGAAAAAGGATCCAGTATTGAAAATGTTTCAATTGAACAATACCAAGCCCTTACAATTACATATATTCTTTGAATTGAGCAAGTAACACTGGTTCCTACTTGCGTGTTGTATTAAGGGTTATTTGTAGCCGCAATTTAGCTAGGCTAGTGAATTTCTTCAAGTCCATTTATAGTGCGCCGTGTAACGTCGTTTGCATCAACAGAGGAAATAAATTCCTATCAAGAAAAAACACTGCCTGACTTTACTTCAGCAATTGACCGGGGGCAGAATTATCTGTCAAGCAGCTGGTGTTGCACAATGTCATGATGCGGTGCTTAAAAAGGACAAAAAGACTGAGCTTAAATGGAAGTAGGTGAAAAACAGGTATTGGAAAAGGCAGGGTCAGGTTCTGTAATTGGGTGAGCTAACCCTTTAAGACATTTTGTCACTCTCATCCACTGTTTGGGTGGTTTATAAAGAGAGTTTAGAGCAATGAATCTGTTGAAGTGAGGCCCGAAGGAGCACTCAATAGACACAAAACAAAAATCTTTAAGATCTAATAAGTTATCAATGTCCTACACTGCGCATCGCCTCTCAGTCTCTTCCTCCTCTCCTTTCTCTCCAACGTAACTTCACCCTTCTCTCCTTCACCTCCCCTCCTGTCTCCTCTCCCTCTGAGTGGTCTCTTCCTGTTGCCTTTTTCTAAGCACGAGCCAACAACGCTGACGTACTTCCATGTCGTACCGGGCAAGCTGTACTCTCCAAACAAACATACTGATGCCGATAGAGAGACACACTGGCAGCAAGAAGATTAAGATGGAGAGAGATTGTTTGTTAAAACAGGATGCAAGAGAAAGAAAAAGTCCTGAGACTGTTTGATTTAGTTGTGCTGGCACTATACTAGTTGATAGAGATATTGTGGTAAATATTGCGCTGATACATAATTGCCAGAACAGATAGGTATTTTCCCCTACAGTTTTTATCAAATCATATCGGAATAACCTAATTTTAATTCCTGACAGTCTTTTTGAACGTTGTGCTTCTGTGCCACTGTACTGTAACTTTAATTTAGTGCTCCGCTGCAAGTTTTGCATAGATAGAGGAACAGGGCAAATCGTCTTCTGGTAGATTTAGTCAGAATTTGAAATTCATTGTCCTTTATGATCATTGTTCAAGATAAGTGTGGCAGAATCTGACGCTGTCTAACTTCTGCTTTCAGAAGTTAGTGTGAAAAGTTGCCTCACTCTTCAGTCTGCTTTTGAGCAGCATATTGACAAACACCTCACTTTAGATTGCCTTGGTCACACTTTATGGAGCTAATCATACTTGAGCAACTGGGTGCTCTTTCATCTTAGGCCCTTTTTTTTCTCTATTACACATAACTCTCTGGTTTGTGCGGCGATGCCTGATATTGAATGGTACTGAATGAAATGTTAGAGGGAAAGAGAGAGAGAGAGAGAGACTTTTAGCTGAAGTGAAGCAGATGCTGGCTTTCATCCAGTACCTGCCATCATTCATCTGGGCAACAGGGGTTATTGAGAACAATCACAGACGGAGAGAGAAGTGTGCTGACAAGCTTTATATGCGTGATGATGTGTAGGTCTCCCTCTGCAAAGAGCCTGAGAAAATGTTTTTCATTCCAGCTTTCTGCCACTGTTAAGCTCTCACGTTGCAGAAAAGTAGACATTTTTATTTGAAAGCCAAATAAGATAAAAACATAGGTCTACTGTTGAAAGCAAATCTTAATGCAATCAAATGCTGTTTTAAAGCGACTGAAGTACTGAAATATGTTATATGTATATATGTCTATCCTAAAAGAAGGATGTAAAGAGGAATCAAGACTTGGACTGGCTTGATCTTTTGGGGATGTTTTATATAAACCTCCTATAATAAAGCTCTAGTTAGGCATAGTTTTCATATCAACATTCAATCAAATAACTCTCTGTATTTGATTTAAATCCTTTGTGTTGAGTAGAAAAGCCACAGAGATGAAAACTGAGCTTTGGAGATGTTGGAAGGCACCTTTTGACTGCTTGCACTCTTTGAGCTAAGGTAGGCTAAGCATGTCTCAGACCTATTTCTGAACCGAACGCACAGAGATGAAATTGATATTGATCCTCTCCTCTAGCTGGTAAACGGCAAACAAGCAAAGCCCTGTCAGAGCGTTCCTTCAAGAAAATCAATAGCTTAATTTCTTACTTGACAAATAGGTGAAAAAAATTTTTTTCGCGACAATAGTATCGTCATACAATGTAATCTTAACTTCATTTGTGTACACGTTCAGAGATCGGGCTCTTTTGAGCGCTCTCGTAGACCTGTAATAACTGATGGCAATTCTTTGTTGTAAGAAATATGTGACACTGGTTGTTGACCTTGTTGCAGGTTGCTCTCTGTTTAGTCTGAGAGGAAAATACGGGAGGAGCTGATGGATGATGATGACGAGGTCGGCTGTGTAGTAACATAAACTGTGGCAGCGAACACGAGACACAGTTCCAACTATCACCCAAACTTTCTTTGTTGACTTCTAATCATTGAAGAACAGTTTTTTCTATGGAGCCTCTTGCTCAATAGTCATATTAGCACAGACTAGTTGAATGTTATTTTCCATTTACTGATTAGGCTCTAGATATATTTATAAGAGTTTGACTGTTAATGACAGAGAACAGAGCATTTTAAAGAATACCTAACAAGTCATTTCACATTATACATTTATTTTCCAGGCTCTTAATTCAGCCTTACCCCCTGTTCACACACAGGCACAAGTGGCTCTGGAAGGGCAGTCATTTCTTCCCTACATTGTGTTGTTGGGTCACTTTTGCCATCTTATACAGCTGTTCCACTCTTAAGCCACATGGTATAGCAATTCTACTCGCTCTCTTCTGGTTTTTCACTATGGATAATACCTGGTACTTTTCTTTTGGTACCACCTCGGTCAACTTTCCATGCAGCTGAGCAGAACAGATACTAAAAGGTGACGTGAAAAAACTGCAGACCGCTGACCACATGGGACATCCTGCTTATACCCCACATTTTTAAATGGCCAAGCCACCATCAATAGCAACCACAATTTTCTTTTATTCACTTGAAAATGGCTGCCCGCAAAACCGTGCCATGGTAAATTTGACAAAGTGCAGACGTATCAACCCTTCATATCCTTTGTTAGAGGAGCAGCTTTATTTTGTGTGGTGAATACGAGCGATGCAGAGGAAAAGTTGTCAATCTGGCAGTAAATATACAGTGCAGGTTACAGTTTGTCTATGAACAAAGGCTGCAACTTCTTGACCAAAGTAAAGCTCTCGTGTGTTTTTTCCTGGTTGTTTCCCAACTGCGTCACTCAGATGATCAGCTCCGCCTACACTAAGGGTACTATCCAAAGTACTTTCTACAGTGGAAAATAAAATAGAGGTTCCAAAAGCAAGTCGAGTCTGGCTGTACCATGTAGCATTAATCAACCTTGACCATAGAGGCAAACGGGCTATAGTCCCCTCATAATAAACACACAATCCAAATAAGCATGAGCCTGTTTTCATAATTACAACTATCTGTAATCTAATGGACAAAAGGGAGGAGAAGACATAGACAGAACAGAAAGGGCTGTGTAAATCTATTTGTAATGGAGACAGAAACACTGAGGTAGAGCGGCATAGTGTGTAGTATGAAGTTGAAGTCTCTGAAGCCCATGACTTCTCAAACAGAGAGCATGAAAACTTAAACATCAGAGGCAGACATGGTGAGATTAGTGAGCAGTGTTGATGAGAATGCGCTGGATTTACTGGACCACTCTAGGCTTGATTCGGTCCCTCCCTCTAAGCAGCGCAAGCACACGCACAAACACAAACGCATACACACACACACACACAGCAAATCCTGTTCATGTAATGAAATCCCCTTTGTTAGCAGAGGAATTTGTCCACGGGTCCAGGGTCTATCTGGGCTATGTGAAGCCTTATCAAATATTTGGCAACACACCAGACAGAGCTTCTTTGATTGTGACCATGTGGAGAGCTGAAGGGAAGAAAAAACAGTTGGATGGATAGGGATACGTGCCGGGACCTCCAAACAGAAAAAAAATAAACCCCACTGACAGTCCCATCGTTTTCAGCCCCCACCTACGTACACTAGTCTCTCATGCACAAACACAACACCCTTGGGGACTGTGATGTTCAGCAGAAGTTATTATAGTGATTAGAGCAGTGGACACAAAAGGAACCGAAACACACAGTCTCTTAAGCTTTACAGTCCCATCAGACATGAAATCAAAACATGCACCGACTTCCATCAGAGCAGAAACACACTTTCGTTAGCTTATTGTGCTCTTGTGCATGCTTCGAATGTGTAAGGAAATAAATGCTTTGTAAAGCAAAGAACACAACACCAAAATATTGATTTATTATAAGTCAACATTTTAAATGCATTTTAATTACTCAGTATTCTGAGACGGGGATTGTTCACAACCTTCCTTTCCTACAATTCAAACTAAATAAAACATGACAAATCATAACCAGAAAATTGTTTAATTTGAGGTTGTTTATTTGCTTAATCTTGTCTAATTCCTCTAGTGTAAGTGTATTTACAGAAACTAGAATTATTTCTGATCCTCAACTTAGGTCTAAGTCAAAGCTGGAATATGCAGAAACTAAACCAAAATGGATATTGGAGAGCTCTGCTGTTGCTAAGCAACTGCATGCCTCAAAGTCCGTGGAATTTAAACAGTGGAAGGGATCCAATTTTCCTGGGGACTGATTTTAAACATCGCGCCTATACTAGAGGTGACCTGGACGTAAGAGCGGAAGCCCGACTGAACAGTTATGTGCGTGTCGGTTTGTGTAGATGTTTGAGTGTGTAGGATGTATATGAGGTAAAAGAGAAAATCCCACTACATCTCTGAAATGTGAGGGAGAGGAGGCCAAATGCAGCAAGGCCATGTTTTTGGGTCTGTGTGTGATGGTGTGCGCACGTGTGTACTACTATACGAGCTAAGCTACAAAGACTAGTGGCCTTGTTACCACTATAAGACTCTCTAACTGGTGTAGAGGTGAAAAAAAAACAGAAGACTGGGAGCTGCTATGCCTTCATTAAAGCCAACTCCTCACATAGACACACACTGAATGACTGTGCTTGGCTCACTGTCCAGCTGGTGTAGCTTTTTAACTGCTTGTATTTTGATCTGATTGATAATGGGCAAACAGCGTTGGAATTTCTTCTTTGTGCATTTGTGGCTTGTGTTGCCTCCTCCTTAGTGATGTTTATATAGATGAATGAACACATTCTTACCACTGAATCCTCAAGCTGAACTGAGTATATTGAATCATCAGTGTCACTGACTGAATCTGTGGATGTTTGAATTGGGGACTTAAAGCACACACTTCCTCATCAGCTTTTTGAAAGAAAAAAAATCCACAGAAACAATCACGATGGTATAACACTGCTGCAGATTACTGGTCATTGTCAATCTTTTTTTCATCGACCTTTTATAAACAATGCTTAAACTGTGTAGGTCTAGATTTTACTAAACTTTGAAAAAAACATCATAGGCCTGTTGGGATGACCGCAATAAGAAAATACTGCGCTGTTTACGAGCCTTCCACAGCAGATGGCAGTGACACACATCATCACGTCATGTTCAGAATTAGTTTTTTAAGATGGATGAAAAGCATCCCAGTGCGGCTAGGCTGAAGAGACTCAACACAGCAGCAGTGCTGTCTAAAACACATTTCTGCTGCCTTAATTCAGAGCCCAGGATTACAAAACCACTCAAGAAAAAGTCATGTGACCTCTGCCTCACTCGCACCGTAAACTGAAAGCGCTGACTGTCTGCTAACTATCCCAATTCACCACACCTGTGGCGTTTGTGTCCTGTGGTTCGCCAGTGTTTTGATTTAACGAGTGACGACTTTTAGCCAAATATATTAACAAACTGCCGACTTTTTTCAGCTGAGAGGTCGCTGGGAGATATTTTGGGAAATATGCTCATTCACTGTTCTACTGAGAGTTAAATGAGAAGATCGATAGCATTATCATTTCTGTCCACTAACTATGAAGCCAGCCAGGATATAGTTAGCTTAGCTTAGCATGAAGACTAAAAGCAAATGTGACTCTGCGACTCTGCATAACTTGCGTCAATATACTTACAGTTTTTGTATGGATTAATAGATATAACATGTTAGTTATCAAGCTTTAAAGTGCTTGTAGTTTTTTTTTTTAACCATTCTAACGTTTAAGCATGTAACTACATAGTCAGTGAAAACAAATCTTTGTCTTCAAATCAATTAGAACCAGAAAATGTGTATTAAGTATGGTATTAAGTATGGGTTTTTTTTCTACCTTTACGCCTCCTTTTTCCGCCATGCACAATTGTATAATGCACACTTTTACCTTTTGGTAACACGTGTCAGTAAAGTGAGCTCTCTTCAGAATTTATGGTAATGGTGGTGATTCTGTGTCCTACCAGCTGAGCCACTGACAAATACCCCACCATTTACTGTGGCATGCTGAACTCTTACTGAACCAGTGTACCGTTAGTGGAGCTGAAAAGCACATCCAGTTCACAACATTGATTTCACTCACCCAGTCAATTAGCCGGCCAGTCAGTCATCCAGCCTGCCATCCAGTCATCCAGGCGGCTGGTCTGCCTTTTTTGGAACATTTCAGATGGGTGTTTGGGTGTGAGTGAGCATTAGGGATGAGATTTAAAGAAGATTACCAAGGACCAGAAAGCTGCCTTGGGGCTTCATGTGCTTTTCAACTGAACTGCCACTGTCCCTGCTGCATTAGTCTTGGAAAGATGTGGTGTGTGTCACTCTCTTTTCCTCTTTCTGTCTCGGTCTCTCTCTCATACGCTAAGTGGTTCAGACATTGAAAAACATGACTGCAGGGGCTGGCAGTGATATCTAGGTCTTCTCTTCTCTTCTTCATTCTCCTTCTTTGATGATGTTTAACCATTTGTGGTTTGTGTGGCCACGACAACATCACATCTGCACCTCTCCTGGTTTTGCCTTTGACTATCCTTTGCTTGCCTCTCATGAGGACACCCTCTGTCTGTCCGCATTGAACTCTGGGGAAGTAGCTGGGTATTGCTGGCCCAGAACAGGACATCTGGCCTAATTATTCGTGCTGCTAATACCCTCATCTGGCCAGGGGAGAGTACAGTAGATTACAGTGGCAAAGCTCTGTGCCTTGGGGAGAGGTTTAGTCTTGGGTAACGAGTGTGCTGTTGTTCAAAGGCTTCTCTTGTTAGTTATGTCGTTGTGTGAGTTAATAAAGGTGTGGCATTATGAAGCATGTCATTAGTGGCTCTGTTGTTATGATCATAGGCTTGTGTATATGGGTGTATGTGGTATCTGTTAAGGAAATGGAGCAACTAGCATGGTCTAATTTGTTGTTTATTTGGATGTTGATGTTAATTTGGGCTTGCTCTTCTTCGATGTTTGTACGTGTGTTTATTTATGTTCATGGCAACAGCAACTGTGGCCAGCATAAATACATGATGGTTACAATGGAGTCCAATGGTGACAAGTACACATGGCGGCAAAATGGTATCAACGCATCAGTGAAAACTCTTTCATTCTCTATCCATTGTAACTGAGATTACATTAAACCTGCAAGAACTGATTTTGAGCTGATTGTTGGCAGTGAT
The DNA here is from genome assembly GCF_004916995.1 of Morone saxatilis. Taxonomy (NCBI): domain Eukaryota; kingdom Metazoa; phylum Chordata; class Actinopteri; family Moronidae; genus Morone; species Morone saxatilis. Next base: position 15,090,792 of record NW_023339774.1, on the reverse strand, counting down.
GAACCTACGGAGAATTATTACCCAAGATTGCAGCTTCCCTTTGGCTTTATGGAGCTTTATAGTAAGTTTCAACTCTTTGGCTAGCTGTACGGCACTCAACTTTACTGTTTTTGGCTCACTTTCACCGCTCTTGTTTTCAGCCTCAGTACCTCTAAAAACCCCCTGCACGCCTCCTGCTCAGAACCAAATGGCAGGCACAACTAGCCGGTGAGCATTAAACAGCTAAAGAGTCAGAGATTTCCCTCAGTAGTTGGTAGAGACAGAAACAGGCTAAAGGAAAGTGAATATTGGACTTGCATTCATCAGGATGCCAGAAACACAACTCCAAATTGATGGTAATGTTTATGTAACAGCTGGATGTGTTAATAAGTCAGTTATTGTAGGGTAAAGTGTTCAAGATTGTAAGTGTGGTTAATGGGGCAGATCCAGCTGACTTCCATGTGAACTTAAGTATCCATAGAAAATTTTATTTTGTGCTTGTGTACCCCTGGTAATTTCTGTAAACTATAAGCTGCGCAGAACCAAGTTAGTGTAGACAAAAGAAGAGGAGTTAAGTCTGGTTCTGATTGTGCAAGATGTGACCAAAGCCCCCCACACAGGAAGTGGTGTATATAATTGAGGCAGCTCTTTGAAAATGTGCAGCACATCCCTCAAATTAACTGTTGCCAGAGGAGCGCACTTACCTGTCCTGCTGCCTTCAGATAAGATGACTGTTGGGGATTTAATCAACTGAAAGTGATGGGTCTCACACAGCATACAAACAGCTGTGGATGATACCCCTCTTCCACAGAACAGACTCAGCCTGCCTGGCATTATGGCCTTAATCACACACTGATGTGAATGTAGTCGTGTCTAGCAGTTGGAAGAATGTATCAAACTGACAAAGGGAAGCATTGATGGGATTTTGGAGAGCTATATGTGGGAGCATCTTTGTTAAGTAAAGCTGTTTTCACAGCTTTGGTTAGCATGTCTTTCTGTCTATGCTGAGACTGGGTTTGAGTATTTGGAGGAGCAAAGGCTGTGTTTATACCAAAATGACACTGATTGGTACCTTCACCCGTCTCTAGTGTCCTCCCTGCTCATTTTGGCACAAGAGATGTCAAGAGAAGTCATGAAATTACAAAAGAAAAGATGGGAAATCATAACCATCTTGCTGGTCTTCTCTCTTGATCTGTTTTTGTTTATGAAAGGGGTAAGAATTGGCATTTATTAAATTTATTGCATCTTATCTTATGTACATGAAGAGTAATGAAATATGCTAACAAACGTCCAAATCAGACGGACAGTTAACATGAAATCCAATATGTGGCGAGTGTGCCAGCTAACCCACAAATGAACCCTGAGTGTGACAGAATGTGACAGACAACGGAGGAGGAGGAGGAGGAGGAAGAGGTGGTGT
>NW_023339774.1:15087618-15089293 GCF_004916995.1 Morone saxatilis | reverse complement strand
CGACAGAAAAAGCCTGGTGAGAAATTAAGTGGTGTGTGTGAGGGTGTGTGTGTGTGTGTGTCTGTGTGTGTCTGTGTGTGTGTGTGCGCGCGTGCGGGTGTGCGGGTGTGTCCATGTCACCTCCTCTCTCTGTACCACAACTTGTGAGGCCGACAGGCTGTGAGAGAACAGGAAGCAGAGGAGACTGGAGGTGTGAGTGTGCATGTGTGTGTGATTTTGTGTGTGCGTGGGTAAAAGATGAGTGGACAGTCTAGCGGCTAGCAGAGTGGACTAGCACTTATTAGGATCAATATTTTGTATCTCAAGAAGTAACATTTCGAGAAACTTTCCTTTAAACCATGGCTGACATGACCAGATTGATTGGATGATAGACACACGCTGTATTTGAAAATCCAATGGTGATTCCCTGAAGCACCTGGTTGTTCTCTATGGGATCAAACAGCTTTTACAGAGGAGCCAAACTGACCTTCTCAGTTAAATATTAAAACCAAAATGTTTTGAAAGAAGTGGGCCTCTGAACCATTGCTGAGTCTCCACTCTGCTGTTTGTACGAATTAAATAAAAGCTGTATTCTTTCAAGTAAAATCCTTGAGGTTATGATAAATTTTATTCAGCATCAAATATTGTTTATAACACTAAGAATATTACTCAGAATATTTTTTGTTAAAAGATGTTAGACAAAAAACAATATAAACTTTCATTCAAAAAGCATACTTAATCAAACAGAAATCCTTATCAAAAGAAAACTTCAATATTTCATTCCTTTTACCTATAGCATAGACTCACTGTACACAGCATATGTGCACAGCATGTGAACACATCACAGGTTTAAGAGAATTCTTTAGTTTGGATTTTTTTTTTTTTTTACGTAAGGTGATCACATTATTGATGTAGGGACATTATCTGAAGCTGCGAGTCCTATAATTGGAGTACCCCTAGCCAGCTGGTTCCTTGTCTAATAAAGATGAACAGTGGCAGCAGTGAGGGCTGAGTTCACTAAGCATTTTAAGCCACAACACAACAAGGAGTAAGTTTTAACCATACTCTGACTCTGCTTTCAGACCTCCCTGCAGGTCGTCTGGGAGGACACAGTGGAGCCTGTTCACATAAACCCCTGCCAAAATTATTGATTATAAGCTAATGCTGGTATCTGCTGCAGATATGGATATTGACATTTGAGAGCCTTAATTTTTTTTTTTTAATAAACGCATAACTTAACCAGGGTTATAAGGCTTTTAAAGAAATTTTTAATGTCACATAAAATGCAATTTAATACCTGTTTCATGATCAGGCCATCTTGGCCACATTGTTATTGTAAATGAGACTTGGTTCTCAAATGACTTAAATTAAGGGGGGAGGGAGAGCATGATGGAAAATCAGTAGAGATAATATGGCCTGGAATTATTTATTATATAAAATTTTTCCATTACTTCCCAGCAATATCTAACAATAATTCCTCATTATATCTTTAATTGAATTAATTCAAGACGGAAATGGATCTAGCGTGAAATGGATAGATGGATTAACCAAATAAAAGTAATTAATTCTCTTAGGTTCATGTGCTACTGTAGCAGTAGTGACAGCGTTGGCTGCAGGTCTGATGGTGTTGACTGAAACGTGGCAAAAAGGATCAAACAGCCTCCTGTAAACATAATCCAATGTTGCAACAAGTACT
>NW_023339774.1:15087279-15087591 GCF_004916995.1 Morone saxatilis | reverse complement strand
TTGTATAACTTTTATAACATTCCTGGCTGGGCATACCAACTGCTTTTGATTTGGATTAGATTTTTTTGGCTGGCATGCCTCATGACCACTCAAGACATGTTCAAGAAATGAGGTGTACGTATGTTTATGTTCTTTTCTTCGGAGTGTAGAGTTATAAAATATCAGTGCAGTAGAGACTCAATGGTAAAATCCACCATAAAACATCATGTGGTGCTTAGAGAACTGCGATTCTGTATTCATGACCTGCTCCCAACCAGCAGACAGGATACCGAGCGCAGCTGGTAGCCAAGTGTTGATGTGTGTGTGTGTGTG
>NW_023339774.1:15087047-15087241 GCF_004916995.1 Morone saxatilis | reverse complement strand
GTGCGTGTGCGTGTGTGTGTGCACATTGTGGCTGCATCTAAAGTAGCCCCTGTTGTACACTCATGGCACCATGATTCAATTATATAGAGCCAGTGCTTTGCCTGAATATTAATCTGGGGGCCCAAACTTAATTTGTCTGGCGATGGGGGACACAAGCCCATCTGGCTGTATGGTAAGTGTGACTGTGTGTGACT
>NW_023339774.1:15053329-15086947 GCF_004916995.1 Morone saxatilis | reverse complement strand
TTTGATAGAGATAGCTGGAGAGAGACAGGAAAGGGGGGCAGAGAGAGAGGGGACGACATGTAGCAAAAGGCCACAGGTCGGACTCGAACCCGGGCCGCTGCATACATGGGTCGCCAGCTCTACCAACTGAGCTAACCAGGCACCCAATAACTCTGCTATTTTGACCAGCTGACTTTGCTATGAGCTGATTGGCTGTTGAACCAGGTGATGTTTCTTACCTTCTAAAACCAGCCACTGGAGATTCGCAGGCAACGCCAGCTTGAGTCGAGCTGAGATGGGCCAGTTCTTCCCACTGCAACCTTCCCTGCAACATTCTAAAACGGTCTCGTCTCGTCTTGAATCTTTGGTCTGGACGCCGTTTAACAGTGTTTAAAGGATGGGTTCTATTTTCAGTGTGTAAAAATGCAAACCAGTGGCTGTCTGAAAGGTAGAAAAACAGTCCTTGCGGTGCTTTTGAAAATGGTTGGCAGCGATGTTAAGTAAACACAATTTACAGTTAATGAGCTATGAACTCCAGTATTTTTACAAAGAAAAGAAAATAGTGGCACTTGATTTACCTGTTTCAGCATCTGGTATTCAAGTGTATGGCTTTTGATTAAAGGTCACCTCGCAGTCAGCCTACTTTAAAAGGTTTGTAAATGTACACTCACATATAAAAATACACATCAGCCTCTGTTAGTTAGCCTGCAGTTGAAGATATGTGTGTTTACATGGATATATCAGCCAAGCCTGCGGCTCGGAGGGCCGAACAGATTTTTACACCTGTATGTTAATTCTGACACTTTGGTGTTTCCCTTGGCTCTGAGGTGAGTGTTAAGACAAACTGGAGTTTAATTACTGGCCTGCCAGTCACTCCCCAAACACATTAGACTGCACTGTAAATACACTCAGGAGGAAAAGGTGGATTAATGTATCACATGGATGAAAGTAAACAAATTGAACTTTCTGGTCCGTCTTTCCTTCTCTGACTCGCAGAGATGAGGAATGATTTATGTCTGACCAGTCTATGTCTTCTGTTCTTTCCATTTCTTTACCCTGCATTCATCATTCCTGGTCTTTATGCCTCCCTTACCATCCCCCAATCTCACCACATGCCCACATCTTTGCTTTAAATTGCACAGCCATCGTAAGAGGACAGAACGCATGCCGGAGGAGATGTTAGCCACAATGGTTGTGTTCTATAGTGACCGATCAATAACTTAATCAATCTGTCTGGGAGTAGCACAAATTGATGATGAGCAATCAAGTCCAATAATATCTCACCTTAACTAGCGCAGCATGACTCTATCAATAACAGACAAATTAGTTTAAAAAATCAATCACGTCTCTCTGATGGTCTAAAGGGTTTGTCAATAAAGCTGATTTTAGTTGAGATGTTCCTCATATTTGTGATTAAGGTGAGGTTTTGTATTTTAAATTGATTGATTAAAAAGTAAAAAAGCCAATGACAGTTTTTCAAAATGTTAGACTAATTTGTTTGTGTTATCTGCAACACTTCTACATGGTCACTTTGTGCATTGGTTGTCTTATTTTTAAATGTGCAGCTCGTTAGCAAACCACCCAAGAAAAATCAAAACCAGCCCCAAGTGAGTTGATGTTTTCGTCCCCTTGGTGATCCTTTCTTCCTTTGCACCTTATTATAACATATTATAGTCTTACCTTTTCTACCGCAGCTATTTTCAAATGCTGAGGCTTGATGTCATCATGCTGTGAGGGAACTTGACACTTGAGAATTGCAGAGTTTTGTGAGCATGTTGACACACACAGAGGTTGTGAATGACTGGGGAGTCAAGCCATGTGCTTTTCACCTGCATGCCATAAAATAACAATGAGTGTTCATGACACCGCGAAGAGGTGAGAACCAAGCCGATCACCTTGAGTGAGATGAGAAATGTGCTGTTACCAAGACAACATGCCTCCTAAACACCTACTGCTCCTTGGAAGAGAAACAAGCATCACACCATCATGACTGCTGAACACTTTACGAATCTGTCTTATGTGTGTCTTACTTTGCTTCTACGAGTTTGTACCCCCCCCCCACACACACACACACCGATTCACAAACACATCCTACACTTAGGCACGTCTTTTTGTGCGTGTTTGGAGCTGGAGCCTCGAGTCATTCTTCTGAGAAGCGTGGCGTTGTTGTGCTGACACCAAATAATGTCACTATTGTTGCACCCGGTGCCGCCAATCTCGGCGTCAGCCCCAGTGTCTCCAAGAGAGGCTTCGCGATCGCCTGAATGGCACGATGAATGGTCCTTTGTATACGGGCCTCGTGTCTGAAGTGCAGTTATGGAGGCTCTGGCACACACACACACAGACACACATACACTGTTGTTACATCCACTCATCTACTAGATACTTTTGGTAGGTTAGAGGCCGGACTGAAACATGCCTGTGTTTCATACAGATTACATTAAGTGAAGCATTTACCGGCGTGCGTGCGTACACACACACACACACACACACACACACACACACACATACATAGATGCACAGATAGGAGACCTGGGGGGATGGATAATGAATGACTTAAAAGAGGTGAGAGATGCTCCAGCCCACACATTGTAATTATCATATATATTGTATTGGCATTTCACTCATGGCTCAATGTAAAAAAAAAAAGGTACACATTTTAATGAAAAGTGTGGCGCTTGGAAGAAGAGTGGCCATATAGAGTGTGTATCATATCTGATCTCATTAAGCATGTTATTATTGTCATAAAAGAGCAGTAATATACATCGTTACCCCAGGTAGTAATAAAGACACTGTAATGGAAATTCAACGCTTCACTACAAATCTCATTTTTAACAGTGGTATGGTGGAGGGCCTTTACCACGTTGACCATGAAATGTAATTTTTTTTTTCTCGTTGAAAATATTTTATTTTCCCCTGCTTAACAACATGAAAAAAATCTTTTCTCAATGCTGTCGCCAAGTGCCCTTGTGTTGAGAACATATGATAAAAAGCAGAGACACATTAGGATGAACTGTCTGCTCAACCTTAAGCAGAGAGAGAGACAGAAAAAAAGATACATTTTGTTTCTCTCTGTAGGACAGAAGGAAGGAAGGAAGGAATTCATAAACAGAGATCCAGAGAAAAAAGGGGGAAGACAAGCAACTGTGTGTGTTGTCGATATCTCCACTCTCTAGGCGCAATTTGTTTTTTCGACACAATAGGGCATTCACTGTGAGAAAGGAACATAGTCAGATAGCTGTCGTCAAGCCCGCTGCCCCCTGGACTGGCAGCGCTTTGGGCACCACGTGACAAACAGGGTGCCCCACTGACCACCCGTTGACTCCAAAGCCAGTTGAGGCGTACGTCTGAGTGGCTGCCGCGACCCTTCGCTGTAGTGTGACAGGTGAGCTTCAGCCTGCTGGGCTCCGGGGACTGTGTGTGTGGAAGGACCTGAAACCGAGTCAGTCGGAAGGAGTCAGATTTTGGACAGCCAGTGTTGTCTGGATTTCCCAAAAGGTATCAGGGCTCATGTGAGCCCACAGTGGGGAGGATCAAAATGTCAGCAGGAAGCTTCTGGGAAACACAGACGATGGTATACATGTGAGAGGAAAAAAACAAAACACCTGTATGCTTTTATGTTCATACTGACATATGCTTTATGTTTTTTCTCCACACTGAATGTCAAAATAGTTTTTTTTATCAGTATGACCAATCACAGAGTACTGGAGTTCACATTAATTGATCAGAATCAGAATCAGAAATACTTTAATAATGCCAGGGGGAAATTATTTAAGCAATGTAACAGGTGATTTGATCAGCGTTTGACCACAAAACCATCACCATACCTTTACTGGTTCAGCTGCACTGAAATGCAAAATAAACTGGGGCAGGGAGACAGATGACAAATCTTGTCTTGGAAAGGTTTTGAGCCACAAAACCAGCTTCAGTGCTCCTTGTCGTAGACAAAACGCCAATAGAGAGACTTCCTATGAACCACCATGGGGCCTTATTTTGGAAAAAATATGTTTGGTAGTTAATTGAGAGACTTTTTGATCCCATTTGAATTACAGAAAATTACAGAAAATTACAGCAATTCAGAAATTACAGGTTATTGTAGAATTGTTTAAGACTGAAAATACGACCCGCATGCTAGCTCTCAACATGGCTTGACTTCTTTGAATACTCGTTAATTTCTGGAAAAATTAAATTGAATATGTCATGGTGGGGGCCTTTTTTTAAAAACAGGTAATTTTTTTGCCAATATAAATTGAAAAGCATATGTGTAATTCATGGCCCATTTCAAACGTGATTTAAAAAAAAAAATGATTTGACTACCATAAATATGTTTTCCATTGGGGACACTCTTTCTGCTCTACAGCGTGCTCCACGAGCTTCTGTTCACTCTCTTTGAGAATTTCTTCTATTTTGTCTTTGTGAACAGTTGAAATGTGTTGCTAGAGGGATGAATGAACATCTACAACTGCACTTTTTAAAACCTTGATTGAGGTTAACAAATATGGATTTGTTAGGATACAACACAAATACAGCTCCATTAAATATTTACAAGCAGACAGTGTATTTAGGCAATAAAGACTGAGTTTCTTTGATAACCATGATTTCCACCAACTCTCCTTCACTGTCATTTTTACAACACTTAAGCTGTAATCTTTGCTGTCTAATAACTTCTACACTGTTAAGCCCTTCTGTCCTGCTGTTCTCATACAGATATCTGAAATACCCCCAGCCATGACTCGTCCATGGATTTGGATCATTCTGTCAAGCTGGTGATGTCTTTAGGTTTCCAAAAACAGAAATGTTAAAGTTGTAATCCATAAGATTTAATTCCTGGTTGATTTGGTGACACTCGTGATTACCGTGGTAACAGCAAGTTCAGTTTAATACTCCAGTGGATACTCCCTTTAGTTTGACAAAAACAGAAGAGCAACTGATGTATCTGTTTGCAGTGCAGCCAAGTAAACTCATGTTGTTTTAATACAATAAATAATTGCAACCGCGTTCTGATTTCATGCTGCACACAGTGCGATTTGTTTTCAAGGCACTGTAAAATTGGTTAACTTAGAAATGATGTCTTGATCAAAACTGAGTTTATTGTCTATAGTGAGTTCAAGGCTCTATTTTATTTAATAGAATTTAATTTAACAGAGCAATGTTTCAGTCCAATAGGGATCTCGGACAGACATTTTCAAATCAATCCTTGGCCAGTCTAATGCTTTTAATGTGAATGTAGTGGCTTTAGGATGTTTTGCTTTGACTAACTTAATACAGCTGCAATGTAAAGAGAGCAAAGCAAGGACATGACAGACTCCACAACTACCAAAAAACTATATAAAATCATAACTATATAAAAGAGAATTCCTGAATGTATTTAACATTGAGTGATTTTCATGATTTGATGGTGGTAATTTATTTAGGCTCTGTATGTCAGCCGTGTTTGTGAAAGGCTTGCCACGTGACAGTCATACATCAGCTTTGTTTTGAAAGAGATTAATTTCCAAATGTATTCACACTAATGTGGACATGGTCTCAGTCAGTCAGATGGATGACAGCTAATAAAACAGCAGACAGCTGCTTTACTGCTGCACCAACTTTGGTTACTAGGAGACCAGAAGACTACACGTGTAAAGACGCCTACTGTACCTAATATCTCTGTGTGCCTTTTGTGTTTGTATGTGTTTGTGCTTGTAGGTGCCAAGTGGGCATGCCATTATTATGTACAAGTAAAAAAGAAACAGGAATGGGAAGAGAAAGAGGGGGTGGGGAGAAGATGAAGGGTAAAAACTGTTGGATCTACTGTAAGATAAAAGACTTCAGAGCAGTTAACTTGCTGGAGTGGAAAGAGACAGAAATAATGAAGATGTTCTGAATAATTCACACACTGGCCAATTGTTTTGTGTTTATTAATTCATTTTTTTTTACTGTTCTTTTGTTAGCAGACTTCAAAGCTCAGCTAGTATAAGTAAACCAAAAATGTTAAAGTGAACTGATACGCTTGCAACAATACTCTTAATTAGATGAATTAACTGAGCTCTCAGTTCAGTGTATTTATGCTGCTTATTCTCTTTCTGTTGGCCTTGAGCCACAGCACATTCATTAACAGTCTCCGACCCTGTTTACACTTAGACTACTTACCGAGGTGGTCTGGGACGCTTGTGGCCACATATCTTTGATAGTTTAAATGCTCACATGTTCTGATGATAAGGACGTTACAGGAAAATACATGATCAATGCTGGGCATGGTGGTTGTTTTTGTAACAGCGGGCCAAGCGTAGAAAAATGGAGAGAAGCACTGACGTACATTGTTGTAGTGCAAGTGAGGCCAAAGAAAGCTACTCCTCTCATGACCGAGCTGTTTATAAGAGTATTGCTAGAAAGATGGAAGAAAATGGCTACAACCGTGCTGCTTTACATTGTTAACTAACCTACGGTTGCACAGTCTTATAGAGTATTGAAATTCTGAGAGTGTAGCTGTTGTAAGCAAGGAGTCTAACTTTGTGTTTGTGTGTAACAGAAGACTACTGGGTCCGTCTAACGAGAGAAAGAAAAGGCTGCAAAGGGGCCCAACCTGAAGAAAAAACATTCAAGGTTTGAAGCCACATTGGTGGGGTCCACTAAAGCTTTGAGTGGCAATAAGGATGACAAGTTGATGTTATTGCTTTCCTGGTGTCTTCCCAACATCCTCCTGGCCACTCAGCCCTTAACTCCTGGTACCCACAAGTGCACCCACTACAACGTGGCCCTCCCACACTGCAGCACATCCCTGTTACCCCATACTGTCGCCTCATCACCTGTGTCAGTAACACACCTCAACACTGCTTTTTGGTGGATTTTTCAAGGTTGGCCTATTTGTTTACTTACTGCATGTTTACTTCATGCATTCCAGACATTGTAAGATTTAAGGTCTTGTTTGCTTACATGTTTCAGACATTGCAGTACTGTATTCCAGTAAAGTCTTTTATATAATAATATTGTCTTGTTTTTGACAGCGTTATTACAGAAAAGGCAATATATTGTCTGCTTATTTGTTGCTAGCTTTATAGCATATAGAGTTATATGCCTCGGTTTATTTTGCCAGACTTTTACAAGGTTGTATGTTGATGGTTAACTTTGCAAGCAGCACCAATAAAAGCTCTTAGGTTATATGTTGATGTTTGTTTTCTTCTGACAACTATAAACTCTGTACCCTCAATATTTTATGTGCAGTACTACATTAATTGTAGAGGGAGACAAAGTGGCCATTGACACAGAGATGAACTGCTAGAGAGAGATGGAAGGATGCACCTGGGGAATGAAGGAGAGATGACACGCAGAAAAGGGCCACAGGTCAGACCCAAACCTGCTGGAGCAAGGACTCAGCCTTAGCACATGGGGTACCAGCTCCACCAGGTGAGCTGGCGCGTTGCCCCCTCTCTTCCTTCTAGTGATGATGTATAACTTCCTAACCAAAAGGCCTGCACATTGACAAAGTACCATCCTCCCACTCAACTCATCAGTGTAACAGTGTGTGGCAAACTACATCTGCATGAAGGTTTAATTTCAAGTTTAACTTTAATGAGCTTTCACACCAAAATTGTTGCTTATTAGTTTTGTGCCCTCCACTTTTATTTAAACTCTGTTGGAGTATAAACTGCTCCACAAAAGAAACTTGGAAATGTTATGAGACAGGAGTCGATTTTACAAATACACCAAATACAAATGCATTGTCCTGTTAGCAACCTAGCTTGCTAACTGATCTGAACTGAGCTAGTTTGGAGAGTCATTGTGACATCCTAGAACTGGCATGTTTCTGGTTGGCTACCATGTTATTGGTTATTGGTAGCTACAGAGCTCCGCAAGTAATCACTATATCAGCAAACACCATGTTGTGAGGATACGTGTATAAAGTTTGCTGTACAACTTACTGGTGTTACCATGGTTTTATATAAATAATATATTATTAGGGAATAAAAAAACACCCATCAGTTCAGTACACTTAAGGGATTTCCCACTACAGCCTTGGTTTGTTACCAGTGGCTAATATTAATTGTTGTTTCCTGCTTTTGGTCCAATCATGAGTTGCACAACCTCACGGATTGAGGCTGACAGAGGTGTATATAGTTTAATCAAAGTCCAGTTAAAGCAAGCACTTACAAATAAATCCTCAGTGATAGTGGATTGTATATTACAACACTCTACAACACGGCATCATTTAGACAGAGAGACTGCAGTGATGCCCGGAACTTGTGGGTGTATGACACTCAACAGTCAAAATCACCCTGACTCACACATCACAAGTATTCACACAATGCCAATACTAATACAGTTTGGATTCTAACATTTATATTTAGGGCTATAGCGTGGCCACCAGCTAACCTGACCTTTTTTTAACAACTTGTTTTAGCTCCTGAAATGACTATCTGTCAGTGACTACCTTCACACCTACCAGTACTGTATAACTGTAGCTCTGATGTTGTCAGTTTATACGTCAAATGGTCGACGCAGCTTCAGGCCAACAGCACATTCAAACACGTAATGTTGGAATTGACACGAATATTTTCCAGCTAAACCAAATATTACTCATCAAGCAATATATTCTTATAAAAAGTGGTCAAAGGTCAGGTGATTTGAGTGGTGTGTGATGTTGAAGGCTATGCATATTGTCTGTGTCTGAAATACAGAGCAGATTTTGTGACCAACCTGGTGAATTGACTGACTGAGGGTGTGATCCAGCTACTGAGGAATTAACTTTTTTAGAAAGTGGCAAATGGTCCAAACCTGTCTTGTCTACATGTATTTTGTGGGTTTGGAGAAGGCTTTCGAAGGTACTCGTGAGGTAAGCTGTGGGAGGTGCTGCACAAGTAGAGAATAGAGTCGTATTATGGGATTGATAATATGAGACATGTTTGCATTTTTAGTCAAACTTGGTTTGGATCTAATTCTGATGAGGATGCAATAAGGACTGTGACACAGATTAAATCAAAACAAATCTTGCATCCTGGAGAAAATGTATGGAAAAGTCTGGGCTTTAAATATCGGCATTTTCTATTTTCGAACTTAAAGTTCTGCTGAAATTATTATTATTATTATGAAATTTTATGCCAAAAATGTGAAAGTTCCAGCTTCGCAAATGTAAGAATTAGCCTATTCTATTTTCTATTTTCTATTATTATAAGCTTTTAGATTATTTCTTCTTGTTTGTAAGTTCTGGTGCTCATTGATTTTATTGTTGTTTTTATTGTAAAGCACATTTACGATTTTTATTTTTTAAAGATTCTGTATAAACTCTTTAAAATAATAATACTGTTCTTATTATTCTTATTATTAGGTCTTACACTACAGTTAATTGAATATTTATTTATTAATTGATTCCTTGAGAAAATAATTGGCAGATAGAGCAATAACAAAAGTAATCATTAGTTGCAGCAATCTTGACATTTAACATTTAATTAGTTGCATCATTTTTGACATTACACACACTTCACAAGCCCATTCTCATTCCCACTAAACAAAGTCATTATTTGCAGCTTGGAAATACATATATAAAGACTTTTTATGCACAGTAATTGTGGACAGAGTTGTTATGCATAAAAACTGCTGTGTGAGTTGTACTGCCGCTGTTTATGTTGCCACAAAATGGTACAAACTCGGGTCATAAGAGGCACACATGCCTGACACAACATATACATGTAGGGTTCAGCATTCAGGGATTTGAAGCAGGTTTTGTAGATGACATGTATGTTTGTGTGTTGGGAATGTGTTTTGTGTGTGAAGTCAGTACCATCAGTGGCTGTATGTCCACAGACGAAGCAGTGTCTTGTACAAGAGTCCGTGTAATCCACTGACCGTGCCCTGAGCTCTTTTATGTGTGTTTTTACACACATAAAAATATACTGGGAACACGCCTTGCACAGCATGCCACCTCACAAATCAAAGGACTTCTGGCACGAAGGCTGACTGGGTCTTTAAAAGCAGGAGAAGGCAGACAGATGCAGAGGTTTTTGGTGAAGACACCTAAGGTTGAAATGTTAGTCCTTGCTGTTTTTGTGCTTCACTGCTTTCTTTGATAAGCTGTCCACAGACCTCAATATACTACTTACTGCTTTTATTCCTTTTTTTTCCCTTTGTCATAAAAGTCGGAATCCAGTCCTATGTACTTCTCTCCTTTTCTGTCTTTTACTTTCGCTCTCGCCGCAGAACTATCCCACTATCTGTCACAGAAGTTCAGGTTGCCTAGCAACAGGGTCGTGCTTGTCGCAGCAGGATGCCACAATGACATTCGCTAGGCGGGAGCCTGGCAACAAAGACATCAGGTGTTACTTCCCACTGCTTGTCTGCGGACACTTCCGTCGACCTCCAACGGCTGCAGTGTATGTGTGTGTTCACTTCTGCTCCAGTGAGCAGCAGAGGCTCTGCTGATGTTACCCATGTCCCTCTCCCATCTCTAATTACGGTGTGTGTGTGTGTGTGTGCGTGTGTGTGTGCGCGCGCGCATGAGTGTGTGTTTGTATGTTGATTTCTGCTTGACTGATCAGTCCCAGAGTGCAGCTCACAGCGGAAGCTTTGCTCACGCCGGCTTGTCAGCCACAAAGGAAGACACACTTCTGGGTGGCTGGTCTGGTCAGGCTCGGAAATGACACACACACACACATGCCATTCCTCATAAATTACAGCATTTAGATGAGATGGACCTTGTAAGAGAGATGAGTGAAGAGAGAGAGAATGATTCAATGATTTTCCTCTGTTTGTTTTCTCTGTGCATACACTACTAATTCCTCTCTGTTAACTTCTTCTTTGTCCAGTTTCAGTGTCTGAAGTTTCTTCATTTTCTTTATTTTCCTCTCCTCTCCCTGTATGAAGATCCGTCTGTTGACGTTGGCAGCGTGCGTGTTGCTGCTGGCAGCAACAAAGTGAGAATAGCCTTCTGCAGCACACTTCTAAGCCAGGCCACTGCAAAAGCACACATGCTCCTGAGCAACAAAGACGTCATGTTTCCTCACCTAAAAGCAAGCTGTTTTAAGACCTGTCACTGGCATACACGAGTGAGCAATTCACATTTCTGCTGCAAAAATAATGTTGTATGTGTGACTAGTGTGTCACTCAGATACACTATTGTTGGTATGCTCATTAACAAGAATGCATCTTGGAGATATTCTATCCCTCTTTGTGTTTTAGCAAACTAATGCATGTCCATTTTTTCTCTGTGTCCATACCGTAGAATAAAATTGTGGATTGTGATGGCACTACATATTGTCCACAATGCACTGTTCTGTGTACAATAATGTGCATACTGTCATTGAATCGATTCGTGGTCCCCTGATGTTACTGACTGTAGTGATCCTCTTCTTAATTTGTATTTAGTGCTATCATCAGGTCAGTTTTTTTTTATTAATTCATACTTTGGATTATCACTAAACACCTGCAAAACTCAGATGTCATTTTTGTTAAGCGCTAATAACCAAATGTAAGTATGATAACATGCTAAACTAAGACGGTGAACATGGTTAAAAACCATCAACAAAAGCACGTTAGTATGTCATTGTCAGCGTGTTAACATAGCATAGACTATAGTCCAGCCTCACAGAGCGGCTAGCATTGCTGTAGTCTTATCTTATAAACAGTTTAAAAAGTGCCAGTGCAGAAAGATGAGTTCATTCTGTTTAAATACAAAACAACTTGTTCAAAGAATTTTCTAGAAATCTTCAAGCACGACTGAAAAAGGCGAACTATTTCATGTGAATCAAGAAAAAAAATGTATCTGTGTAGATGCTTGTTTCTGTTGCCGTTTAAGCTATTGGTGAATTTGTTATATTTACTTATATTGTTGAAAAGAGATACAGACTGATAGGTGCCTGTATTTGCCTATTAATCATTTTTAGGTTAAATAAATATCTGATCCATTCACAACCCTAGAAACCAATAATTTGGTTGATTTACTGACTCAGCAGGTCTTCCACCAAAAAGGCCACTGAAACAGTTCATTCAGGAAGAGGGCAGGTCATGACATCATTTCCTCCACTGCCAGTCCAGGAAGCAGGAATACAGCTTTCCAGTTTCCGTTCCGAGTTGAGTTTTACTTTTCCTTTTCCTAGAAAAACATTTTGATATTTGGTGTGTGTGTGCGCGCGTGTGTGTGTGTGTGTGTGCTCCTGTATCCAAACTAACAATTTTAAGTTTGTGCCAGTCATTCAGTTTGTACCATTTCTTTATATTCTGGTGTTTTATTGAGCCTGTCTGTCTAATTGTGAGAAAAGTAGTTTTTTTTTTTCTTTACTTTTAACTTTATTGTTCGAGGGTGGGGGCAATGAACAACACATAAAGTTAACAGCAACAACACTAGTACATAGACACAAGCTAAAGCCAAATACAAAAAAACCCTGTGCCAGATAGTAAATCGTTCAAAAAAATGTGGCACATTTCCAGATTTTGTTGTCACATCTTGATCTTTTTATTTACTTACTTTAGCCAGGACAACAGATAATGTCAGGCTCAGTTTGACACTATAAATTTAGTAAAAAAATGAGAAGTACTCCATACCGATAACATGGAAAGTTGTAAAGCTGAAGGTGGAAATCACACACAGATTTAATTTGGAAGCAGCCATAAAGAAATGGTGGCACTAAAAGTACTATAAATACATAAATGTAGTCCAAAGATCTGCTTCAGACTCCAAAAGCAGTGCACGATAGCCAACTAAAATGTCTGAATCCAAATATAGTTGAGCTAGAACCTGTTTTTTGGGCAGTGGAATAAACTACAGCGCAGTAGCTGCTGCTGAGATGGAAAGGTCAAGAGAGTGAGCTAAAACCACTTCGTAGCCCACAGTTATTGATTTCTCCCACAGCAAAGCGTACTGTAGGAAAACATCTGGGGATGCTTCTGTGTGTTTTAACTCCACTTTGTTTTACACAATATCTGGCCTCTGTCCCCTTCGGACCAAACAGAATAGATTGTGCGGTACTCTCCTCTAGTTTGTTTGTGCGCTGATCAAACACCGTGCAGACGGGAGGGCACACACACACAAAAAAAAAAACCCATAAAGGTCTAAAAAACACAATGTGTGAGCCATCAGACAACTGACGATACGAGACACATCCACAGGGAGATACTTAAACACAGGATCTGCTGGTGCTTGTGTTTAAGTTTGTAGGAGAGTGTGTTTGAGTGTCCTCCCTCCTCGTCTTTAGTTCGTCATCAAGGCCAGCTGAGATGCAGCCTGCTTTTGTCTGGCTCAAACAATGGACGATACTGGTGTGAGTCTCACACACACACACACACATAAATCCATTCATCCATCAATGCCAGCAGAGAAAGCGGGCAGAGCTCATGTCATGATACGGCGCCATGAAGCAAGCATAATTCAATTTACTCCTGTAGTCCATAATAGGGCTAAGTGTTATTTACATTATTGATTAATCCGTCAATTTTTTTCTTGATGAAGCCATTCATTGTTTAGTCTATGGAATTGTGAAAAATGTCCTTCACAAAAAATATCTGGTTCTTTGATTTAATAATAAAACATAAAAAATTGTGGTCAGAAGGCAAGAAGAAAGCATCCAAGTGTAAAATACTGTTACGTTTAGTGCCAACAGCAAGCTGAAGCTTAAAGGTCCAGTGTGTATTTAGGAGGATCTAATGGGCAGAAAATGGAATATGAATAATTATAGGTAATGTTTTCATGAGTGTATATATCTCCTGAAAAAAGAGTTGTTGTGTTTTTGTTACTTTAGAATGAGTTTTCATCTACAGACGCTGCGGGTCTCCTTCCATGGAGGCAGCCATGTTGAACCGCCATATTTCTACAATAGCATGTCTTCACAGCCACTAGTTTCTCTCTCGCGGTTGGAAAGGGAGCGTGAGATCTATCCTACACATTATTTTCATTTTAGTCCAATGTCCCTGTGTTAAGTAACTTTCAGCATTCCCTCCAGGATTTCGCTGACTTTTTTGGGGGGATTGTTGCGGCCTAAAATGCTCAATTTCACAGCTTTTTTTTCACACTTTTCTGAAAACATTGACAATAATTTTCTTTTGATTCATTGACTAATCGTTTCAGCTCTGGTCCACATCATTAACCTTCTTGACGATTTAGAATAAAAAGAGCCCATATAGCCTCCTTCTGTCTGTAAGTCTCTTCTCCTACTCTCTGAATTTTCCCTCATTGTGTCACTTTGCTCGCAGACAAATAACACCATCTTGTTGTAATGTGATCTGATTCTAAATTGGAGACGCAGATACTGTATCTTACCAGTTTCGGCTCCAGCAGCATAATCAGCCAGCGAGACATCATCCCTCAGGGCTAACATGCCTGTTCAACTGTCTGTTTTCACTGCACAGAGCCAAATTAACCGTGATGCTAATTGCCAGCCAAGGCCGGCTCTGTCTTTCTTCCAGCATTTGCATTTATTCCTCAATCCCCCATACTGTCCTAAGATTCCATCATTTCTATATATATCTATAGGTTTTCTCACTTCATCTCCTCCTACATTTATTTCACTTTGTCTGTCACCCTTTCTTCTGGCTTACTTCTTTTATCCCGCTCTTCTTCCACTAGAGCAGCTGAATGGATTTCTTCCTTTACACTGCTTTTGCTGCTTGAGTTGGTCTATTACTATATATCTTTCCTATTGTCCATTTTTGTATTGTTTTTAAAAAAAGAGGCGCTTAATGTTTAATCTAAATGAAATGAAACCATACCATCGTCATAAATCCATCTGTCATAGACACAACACAGAAAAAGAAAACAAATCTTCTCATGGTGGTGATGGCAAATTTTAAAGTGTGTTTCACATTGTCAAATGCATTTAAATATTCTGACACATGGGATTATGACTATAATATATGACTGATGTGGCTGAGTGCTGAAGGACGTCCTATAGATTCTAGGGAAGGGGTCCTCAGTGGGGAGACACTGAGAGCTCCCGTTGGGAAGCCCACAGTTGGGGGAGCCCCAGGCATGTGTCGGGGCTAAACAAAGGCAAATCGCTGGCCAAGGATGTGCTGCAAGACACATGCAGTTGTTAAAATTCTGAAGTGTAGTCTGTTTTTAATGTGTGACGATGTAAAGGAAAAGACATGTAGATGAGGAGTTTCACTGCGCACATATGAATTGTCAGTATAATGACCCACTGTGGTGCTGAGATTAGCTACGCAGTCTATCTGGTAATGGCAGAGGAAACAGTGTGTGCACCATTGTGTTTCCTGTTCTGATATCTGAATATCTTACTGATACCACACTGACTTCCATGTGACTGTGCTGTTAAGTGAGCAGACAGAAAAACACACCAGTTTGTTCCGTCAAATTTTTTTTGCCTGTTAGTTTATTTTTCAGTTGCTTAGAAAAACAAAACAAACAAGAGCTCACAGATGACCCACTATTGCCAATCTACAACTTGTCTATGCACCGACCGGAGCATCGTTTTTCAAAATGTATGAGAATATGCAAATGAAGGTGCATCTCATTCAATCGTCGAGTGAGTCATGTGACCCGAGTAGAGGGGTCTAAGGGCACTTAGGGTCGTGGGGGGGGGGCGGCTCCATGGCCACAAGAATGGGGCGGGGGGGGGGGGGGTTAGATCCCCCCAACTGCCCATGCTGTGGAGAGCGAGTCGGCCTCCTTTGCCATATGAAACTCCACCAGATGGGGGGTAATTTTAATTTTCTTTTCTTTCTCATAAACTAAAACACAGTTAATACCGATCACTGTACACACTTGCCAGCAAGCTTAGGGTACCACAACTGGTTTCAGGATGCGTCTTGAAAACCCACCAGGACAGGAAATAGTATATAAATGAGCCTAAATATAATTTAATAGAAACCTTAGCAGATTAAAAATAAAGGGACAAAATGAAAAACAAACAATAAAACAAATCACTTCTTAAGCAGCACGCACACTTCACAGCGGGTTTAGGCCTGCACCTCCCAAAAAAACATGTGTGGAGATTAAATCACCCGGTCTCAGTCGTAAACTTATGGCTTTCGAGGTGTGTTTGCTAGCCACACAGGATTGTAAATTCGTTTGATGGCCGAAGACAGAGAAACATTAAGTATAAAAAACACTTCAAAACTGGCCCACCAGAGATTCAATGGGGAAACCTAACGAGTAACTATGTATGCATGTGCATCATGCGCACGTGTGTTGTGTGTGATTACGTCGCAAACAATGACGCCAGTTCGCTCGATTTATAACAAAAGGAAGAAAAGAAACATGCCCAATGGGGAAGCGGCTTAATCTTTTAGCCACCAGACCACAGTGTTTCCTGTGCTAACATCTCTGCTTGCACTATTCCCCCCCTGCCTACTATTCAATCGTTTTTAAAATACTTGTACAGATATACCTGCTATGGCAGCAGTCTATATATAAGGAGGCCCATTTGACAAATGGTACATTGATTTGGTTTGGTACGTCATATCATAGTTCACACAATAGCTGAATAAGTCACATATGACGTAGCTGAATGGATCATACAATAAAATCTTATTTGTGGATCATTGGTCTATGTTTCAAATACACATGTGGTTTAATAGTTGTCATTTTTTTCTCAAAAACAAAGCAAGGATCAAATACAGGGTCGATTATTAAACACTTGCAAAATGTCCACTGCAAAGAATGGCTTTGGTAGGGAGAAAATTTCAAGAAGCAATTCATTCTGGTTTCCTCTGTGCCATGCCTTGTTTATTTTCTTTTCACAGTCCTTGTTGCATGCTCGTTCAGGATGCTTTTTTTCTAGCAGACAAATGATGTGAATAAGTCCAACTTTTCAGTCCTACTTGCGCGCCTGCTGCTGCCGACAGGCGCCCTGGAGCCCCAAGACAAGAAAGCTTATAAAAATGGATAATGGTGACAACCACCGGTCCGATTAGAAACATCGCGTAAATCCCTCACTTGAGGCCTCAACCCGGTTTCTCTTCACTACTGGGATTTTTAATGATTAATCCACAAGCAGCTGATTCAAATTCAAACTTTTTTGCTTTTTTTTTTTAAATCTATAAAGCAATCTCCTCGAAAACAGGTGGCAAACAAATCAAACCTGGCCAATTAAGGCCTACCATAATATCTTATACATACATGTTTATCATAAGAACAGACTTCGCAAAAGTGAAACAATAAAAACAGTTAAATGATTAAAAAAAGTATAAAGTGTTATATCAACAAGGTGGTTAACAAATTCATGGCATGCCACGGCTTAAAGCAGAGGAAGACATGTCCCCTGGTAGGGACAAGAAACAAGAAGGGAGAGTTTAGACAGCAGTTTGGAATTGCTTATCCTAGCCCGCGCGCCCCCAATATTGTGCTACGCTTCAGGTTGGCGACACGGCCCCGAGCTCGGGAGGCAGGGTGTGTTTAGGAGGTGGTCGTCTCACATGTGGGCTCAAGCAGCCATCTGCGCACCCTACTCTGCCAGCACTGATCCTTGATCCTCAGTCCAGCCCGGCCGCCGAGCAGCCCGCTGTCTATTCCAAACAAGAAGCTTCCGGGCTGGGGGATCGTGGGGTGGACGTGTAGGGAGGACAAGGCCGAGGGGGAGGAGCTGTGGGGAGCTGGGCGGCTCCACAGCGAGGCCCGGCTTTGACCTTGGTTCCCTGGGGCCGGCGGGGGGCAGACGGCGCCAGACAGACAGCCCATTGTGTCCTACTCCCTTGCCGCGTGCCTCCTCCTCTCTGGGGTTGTATCAGCGACACAGACGCGCGCCCCAGGGCTGGACGGAGAGAGAAGAGGTGGAGAGAAAGAGACGGAGAGAGCCAAGGGGAGGCGTTGGGCAAAATGAACACAATGAAACGAGACTGACACGGACTACCCGACCGCCCCCCCCTTCATCTGTTGGGTGACGGGATCCTCTATTCCCTACTGGCAGGCTGCTGCCCTCTCCTCCTTCTCCCTGGGTGTTGAGCCCGCTCCTCTTCTTTTGTCCCGTTCCCTCCTTTATTCCCAGCGCCACCAGCCAGGCGAGCTCCTAACACTCTGGTGTGGCCAAGCACGCCTACAGCGCGCATTATATATATAAATAAATGTGTTTTCAAAATACCCTGTTCATTGTTCGAACGCCATGTAGTGACAGGGCTACCTGTTTGGTGCGATGGTGTATTGCTGTTTGTGTGCTGGCAGTGGGTCACCTTATCGTGGCGCAAGATTGAAAGGTACAGTTACGTATAACCGCGTTTAACGCATGTATTTATTAGGCTAAAGAGAGGGTGATGGTGATCTTAAATCCTGCGAGTTTGATAAACCTAGAGGAGCGATTGGATGCTTCACTGGAAATGTTTCATCTTTGGTGTCAGAAGGGGCGGTTTCGCGGGGGGGGGGGGGGGCTTGTCTCCTCTCCTCCTGGAGGAGCTGGCACCTAGGCAGTGGTGGTGAGCTTTTGGATGGTACGGTTGTAGTATTGGGTGGTGAGAGCCTCCAGGGGGCTCCAGCGGTGTGCATGCAGCTCGATGACCTCCATGAGGAGAGAGCGGGTCAGCTGAGATTCGGCCGGACAAAGCATCTTGTCCCTGACGGCTGCGAGAAGCTCCGTCATCATCTCTGGGAGCTGCTCTTCCAGAAGACGCCCCATGCTCTGCAACTGGAGAAGAGAAAAGGGACAGAGGGAGGGAGGGAGGGGTGTAAGGAGGCAAGAGGTCAGAGAAAGTGTGTGTGTGTCCCTGACTGACTGCAAAACACAACGTCTGGCACCTTGTTACTGTGGAGTCAGACAGCAGAGGTTCACACACCCTCTGGCCACAGAGCTGTGTGTATGTGTGCCTGCTGGTAAGTAATCAAGACTACAAAGGATGTGGTTGTATTTGTGAGCATCTGGGAACTGTTTGTCAACCAGAGCTCACCTGTCTTTGCTCTTTCTGCATTGAGTTGGGTTTCATTGAGTTACATTTGTTCAGATGTTTTACTGCATTTCATTTTGTTGCATGGCTCTTGCACACATTTCAAAAACACAAACATTAACTGTGTGTGTGTGTGTGTGTGGTCCATACCTCCATGGAACAGCAGAGGACTGCATCTTCTTTGACATCTGTGGACTCTAATAGCTAACAAGAAGGGGAAGGGACAAGAACAGACTCTCTGTAAGCAAAATGCTACACAAAATGAAATAAAGCAAGAGAAATCTAAATGGAGTAACACGAAGTCCAGCATAGTGAGTGAGCAAAACCTAACAAGGCTTGCAGATATATAAATGTATATTTGGATATAGTGGGTGGGGAGATTAAGCAAATGCAAGTGTTTGTGTGTGTTAATCAGTTCACAAGAGAAATAAAAAAAGAAAAAGAAACGTAATCCTGATTGTAAATATTTTCTAAATTAACATTTTAAATCTCTGAAGTCAACACACTAGGCTTTCATCCTGGCAAGCTAGCTAACCATCAAGGCTTGCTTTATGCACACTGTATATCCTCATACACACACACGCATACTGTACACACACAGTGTAGCCAAAAACAAACTGTAGAGCTGGTAAACATGCAAGCTGGCTTTCCCTCCCAACAGTGGCCCCATGCACAGATGGGCATACAACTGGTACTTTCAAACAATGCAGGCAGGGAAGGCGACAGAGGGAGGACCAGTGAGCCTCCCATGCTAGACTATGAGCATCTAGCGTCAGATTACAGCAGAAAGGAATTTGGTTAAATACTCCTTTTCCAGCTCTGAGGCTGTTTCCAAAGTGCTACTTTGATTAACCAGAGAAGGGAAAGGAAGTAACAGGGAGGGTATTTTTTTTTTTTTCTTCTTCTAGAGTGAGGTCTAATTAAACCTTGGGAAGCATAACCCTTCTGCACAATGAGCAAAATAAGGTATAAATGCAGGGTACAGACACACAATTATGAAAAAAAAAGTGCAATTATAGAGTGAAAACGCAGGAAAAGCTTTTAAAACCCACTGTACGCTACCAGATATTTCCTTCAGGAGTTAGCAGAAACCAAAGCTACAAGAGAGTGAAAATTGGATTTATTAGCCAGAAGTGGCCAAAAATACGACTCCAAGTGAATGATAATGCTTCTCCATAACTTCTGAATGTGTCTGCCTGTGCTTCATTTTAACACCTGTTGTATAACTCCATACACTGACAAACTAAAATATGCTTAAAAACCTGAATCCTAACTGAAAAAGTATCAAAGATCACTATGCACATGCAGTACCAATTGGCCTGTTATTTCCACACTGTGAGCTTAATTGTATTCCACCTATCATTCAGGCCCAGCAGTTGCGCAGACGTCAGCTCCTCAGTATGCTTAGACGGGTGTGGTGACAGTGTGGCTGTTTGATGTGGGAACTCAAGTCTCGTAGTTCCCAGAGTAAGGGAGCTGTGTGACAAGCAGGATTAGCTCATAATGAGTTCTCTGGGGAGCCCAGGGTGAAGTTTTTGCTCACTATGTTTAAAATGGTCTAATCTATACTCATCTATAATCAGCTCCAAAACTATATCCACTGATATAGTTTTTTTTTTCCCCCAATCTGTTTTTTCTCCAATGCGAAAGCTCTCCTCAGTTGCTCCTCCTAAAAACTTTGTGTGAAACTAACACACAAACAGAGTCTTACTGCTGAAGCTGAAAACAGACAGATCTCTGGTTAGTCATCAAGAAACAAAGCTCGCTGCACTGGGAAACCTTGAGATTCCTTCTGATATACATTTACTGTATTTTCCTTCAAAAGTCATTTGATCAGGAACATAAAAAGCAGCAGAAACTAGGACAGCTGTGATCCTCTTGCAACACTGCACGGAAGAAATGCATCCAACATAACAACACCTTGAGTGACTCAACGTAAGAAAAAACATAACAGTTAAAACATCCTTTTTCATTTACATTTCTGCTAAGGCTTCATCTGTCGTTCAGTTTGACTTCATTACTCAAACACATTTATATTTGAGTAATTTGAAACCTGACAACATACTGCTGGGTGAATAAAACAGGCATATGAGTGCTCAAAGTTAGAATTCTGACTGCTTCAACTTTAACAGGGTTTCCAATAGTTGCATAGCAACAACATGTCTAGCGTCAGGACCAGCACTTCCCTTAGTTACATTACATAATATTACTCTATTTCTATTGCATCTGTGCTGTATTTTACTAACTGCTTAACAAAAAAGACCTATAAACAAAATATAACACACTTAGAACATTCAAGGTACAGATGTCTCATGCACACTTGCATGTACCTAATCTTTATCCTAATATACTGTATATTCTGATTGTCTCTGACTATTAAGGCCCAATGCACAATATAAATACCCCCTGGTGTCACCACCAGACAGTGTATGTGCATGACATCTGTGGTAAAATAAAAACGAAATGTGTGTTTGTTCCCCTTGTCTTTTTACAGGCATGGTATAATAATAAGAATCCAGTATTTTCATCTTGCCTGTGCAGCTTAGTATACACATTACATACTTTTATGCTACAGTCTGGGTAAATATACATTTTTCATTTGCTAGACTAGGTGTATTTAAACAGTTTAATGCACATGTTGTTAGGCTCAATCACTGTTCTAAAATTACACACTCACCACAAAGTCTCTTAACAGCCTACAGTAACCACAGTAACATGCTGAAACAGAAGCAAGCCCAATAAACAAACAAAGGAAAGAAACGTTTGCTTCACTAATTTCATATGGTGAGCCTAAAACATTCAGTAGAGTTTTAGAAGTTTAATCTTAATTTTGAACTGTTCCTCAATGCACATGTGGTATGTATCCAATCTACTTAATCTATATGGATTATTGAAAGTGGCTAAGACTGCTATTCTTATAATAATGTATTGTGACAATGGTACATTGAGTTTCAAGCTCATTGTTTGCCTTTCCAGCCCCAACTTTACTGTTTTGATTTAATAGCAATGTTTCCAGGTGCAGCAGGCAGCTGTTTTTAATGAAAAAAACCCCACTGTACACTACCTGCCCAGCAATAAACAGCTGACAAAGTTAGCAACTATCTGGCAAACATAGTGGAGCACTTAGTAGCTAAAGGTAGTGCTGAGCAGAATGGAGCTAAAAGTAGAGTGAATATTGGACTAACATTTATCAGATGGACACATATTGAACTCCCAAATGAAAAAAAGTGTTGCTCAGTAACTGCTGGATGTGTAAATAAGCAACCATTTGCTAACACATTTGCCATAACAACTTCAAAGGTGATAATATGTCAGTTTATAGCTTGTTGTGCTGCCCCCAAGTTGCCAAAAAAAACCAAACAAAACAAAAATTCAATAAATGTAGGTTTCACATTTCTGGCAAGTGAGTGTAGTGTGTTATAATTTATTTCAGCGCCCACTTAGTCAAGGATTATCTAACCTGGTTCTTCTCTGTGGATTGTGGGATTTCAAAAAACACTATTTAGTTGTGTGAGTCATGAATGGATGAGGTCATCGCTCATTAAGTCACTCTGTCTATATGTACAGCTGTCATGTATACCCAAACACACTTCCTAACACACCTCAGTTGTTACCTAATCCTGTTCTGCAGGCCACACACACACACAACACACGAGTTCACATTATCGCACAAAGCTTGTAGTTGGAATCTGACAACTACGTGTTGCAACAGGATAGACAAAACTGCCGATGGATAAAAATCAGTAAAATGGCTCTGGGAAATAGAGATCGTCGAACCATCACATGGACTAGCAACCACAAACACACACACATATAATTATACAAATATTTTGACATTGTTCCAAGGTGTGTTCTGACCTCAAGCATCATAAATGGTAAAACGAGACGCCGCTGATGCTGTGATATGGAGGTGTGTTTCGTGTATTTTTGACTGGTTACACTGTGCGTCCACACCCTCGGTCATGTTGCCGAGCCTTCTAACAAGCTGAGATTGTGCCCTGGGCATACGCTCAGACAGGGTGTGGATGGCATTAGTTGTGTGTTGATTGTTGTGTTAGCGAGACGCGGGGTGTGTGTTGAGAGCCAGACCGGCAGAGGTGTGGACGTGGGCAGTGAAACTACCAGGCACGTGCCTCAACCCTGCAATTATTTCTTCTCTACATCTCAAACTACACATTAAAAACAATTTTCACCCCCAGATTCTGTCATCTCCCTCTCCCTTCTTTTTTCTTCTCTACCTGTCATGCCATAAGTAAACTTCCTCTGCACCAACTGTCAACTTAACCACAGTCTCCTCTGGTTCCTCTCACCTCTTCTCCTCACCCTCATCTCACTCGCTTCCCCTTTCAATGTCCCATCTGTCGTTAAAACCACTTCTGTATAGTGGTGTGTCTGCTGTGGCTGCCCTATATGGTTTCCATGGTGATCATGGGAGCGTGTGTGTAAGAGAGCATGACCAACGGATGAGAACTTAACCTGGGGTCATGCATTTTTCCTGGAACTGATGGTGTCCTTACTGGTTGCACCACTAACCAAACCCTGCTGTGGTGTCTAGAGTCTAGACTAGGTCTGGCCAAAAACAGGAAACTCCGGCTTGCACGTATCGATCTGAACGGACAAGATATACAGACGCAGCTGGACACTTTCCTCTCACAGTAGCACAAGGATGGAGTTTATCGACTGGTTATTGACATTCTTATTGATTTAAAAAAACAAAAAAGGTGTAGATCTGGATACAGACCTCTCGTAGGCAGGTGTAGATGGGACACACCAGCACTCTGAATGGCTCCCCGGAGCTGCTCCTCATGGTACCAAACACCTCACACAAGAAGGTGATGAAACCTAACCACCTCTCCACATCTGACTGCTGGAGCTCCTCTCGACGGGAGAAGTCCCTCTGTGTGGAGGTGGAGATTGGGGAGAAAGGAAAAAAAGAATAGAGATTTAGTTTGGAAAATCCACTGAAACACTACAGTCTATCCAGTTTTTGTAAATGTGTTAAGTAAGTAAGCAAGTAGGCGGTAGGCAAGAGGATATTTAAGTGTTTCATACATTCATCAGCAGTGGTGGTAATCACTATTAACATCTCTGCTATCTCTCTGATGGGAGTTTTTGTAGGTGGCACATGTATTAACCTTGCAGCTTAAAGTACTTAAAGCCAAAAAGCAGTTGAAAAACACATTAAACAAATTCATGAATTTCTTTTATCTGCCCGAAGTAGGGGAGAATATGTTAATTTGGTTTGAAAGTGAAGGGTAGTGAGCTGTGTCAGTGCTGTAAAAGTGTTGGGGTTAATATGGGTTAATGCTTAATGCGCACTTGTAAAGATGTAATACGCCAGGTTAAACTGAAACTTTATTAACAGTCACAGCGACTCACTGCCTCATTTTTTTCCCTGCCTGTTAATGTGGACTGAAGTGCACTGGAAACACAAGCGGCTTATATTCTCACAGACTCGTACACTGAAGGCCGCAGATATATGCAGCCTTGAATGGATCCGACAAAAAAAACAAAAAACTAACTCGTACTGTCGAAAACAAACATACCACGCACACTCAAAAACAAGTACACGCACCTCTCACACACCTCCAAGGACATCGCCGCAGTATTTGACACTTAAACAACAAGCCAGCAAAATAGCAACATAGACACATATAGCAAAGCAGACAAAAAGTGAAGCATTAGCTAAAAGAAAAGACAATTTTATATGAGAAAAGAAGATGATGAGGAGGAAGGTGCCAACGGCATTAGCGGGGCCACATGCTAAATAAACAGCATCTTTCATAGGTAACGGTCTGGCTACGTTTAAATCAAAGCATCAACAAACCCTGATACTGCTCTGTTAATAAGCAGAGCGGTCACAGACTAATTGCCCCCACATTGAGATCCAGGGGTCTGGAAGCAACATCAGTAATGACAGCCTTCATGAGCCCACTTATGACATTTAAAATGTTTTAAAGCAAAAAGCCAAAATGTCAAAGACAAGGAGGGGGTCCATGCTGGCTGGGAAGTGGGAATTAAAGTGAGAAATAAAAGAGGAGGAGGGACCACACAGCTGTGAAAAGGGGGGGGGGGTGAATAAAAAACGGAGAAAGGGGTTAAAAGGATTAAGGCAGGATTCACTTCTGCTGGGACTATAAAAATATCAACATCTAAAGAAAGAGGTGTTTCTATGGAAAAACACAAAAACAGAAGGGAGGAAAAAAGGAAAAGTGTAGGAGTGTAGCCGAAAAGAGCATTTGCAGGAGAATTAAACAGGAGTAGGAGTGAAGGGAGGGAAAGGGAGAAGACATGGCCAGGCAGCAGGTGGGTTAACATTTAGACCTTGAATGCCATCTCAAGACAGCGTGTATGTCTTGTTTGCCTTCTGCTAGACTGTCTGCCGCTCTTGCGAGGTTGTCTGACTCTCAGGATGAAGCAAGGGGTGAAAGGGAGGAGCGTGGGTTAGAATGAGAGAGGGGAAGTGTGCAGGGAGAAGTAGCGAGGCACTGGCCCGTGTCGTTCTGGGTGAGGGGAGGCGATAAGACAGGGGGAGCATGGTAATAGAGAGCTCATGAAGGACAAGGAGGGGGAGAGAGGCAGTGAAATATACAATGGCTGAGAGGATGCTTTCATCGTGGGTGCAAGTCTGGAACTGTGCAGTTAAGTTGGGGGTGGGGGGGATCTAAACACTCAGGGGAGGGCAGGTCTCTCCCTCCCCTGGGTGTTTGGATTAGCTACTTTGCTCACTGACATTTACTGTATAACATCACACACATAGTTGGCTTTCACCTAAAAGTGGTTGGATGAAACTACTGAAATTACAGTGAGGATTTTGTTAAAACATACAGTTAAAAAAAAAAAAAATACTGGTTTGCCAGAAAACAAACACACAAACAAGGGCTGCTAGCTTAAAATGGGCTTTTAAAGAGTATTCGGAGAGCATATTGTTTACAGTAATGTATTTCTTGGGATACGATTTGGGTGGAAGCTCCACAGGGAGAGATAAAAAAAGTAAAGCACTAGGACTTAATGAAAGGTATACAAACATTTTCAGGTTAATTATTTCTTCATCAGACAATAATTGTTTTGGTTTATTAATTGACCAATTAGTCTATAAATGTTATTAAAAAAAGTAAAAAATGTCCCAGAGCCCAAGGTCGATGTCTTTAAATTGACTATTTTCTCCGACTAATCCGAAGACATTTATTTCCCAACTATAGAAAAACACATTTAAGAAACTGTAACAAGAGCACGTTTGACCTTCTTGCACAATAAATGACCAACGATTCAGTATTAATTGGCGAATCATTTTCTGTCAATCAACTAAGCGTTTCAGGACTAATTGTGACTTAATTCTAAATCAATTGTTCCTGATAGCTTATTTGTGGACTAGTATGTGTCCCCTGAGAAATCCCACTTCAAGCTGTAAGGGAGCCAACATACTGAATTGCGAGAAATGGAATTGGAAAGCAACCATCACAATATGACATCGTATATTAAAGTATCACAGTGCATGAAAGCACTTACAGGAGACAATACTTTTTGTTCGAATTCAAAACTGACACTAATAAGATCCACTGAGATTCAAAACAGTGGTGCTGCACAGACAGGAGTACAAACAGTCATATCACTGTGTTTTTAACCTTTGGTGTAGCTCATTATAAAGACAGCAGCTTATTGCTCAATCAGTAGCTAGTCTCCTACAGCAACAACACAGTGGTGGAAGAAAAACTCAGGTCCTTCACTTAAGTAAAAGTAAAGTCTTTGAGTAAAAGCACTTATTATTAGTATTACCAGCTACATTTAAAAGTCAATGTATCCAAACATCTTATTTTTCTTTTCTTTTCTTTTCTTTTCTTTTTCTTGAGATAAATAATTCACATCTGCTATGTTCAGGATTTTCAGGGGGCTAAATATTTTTGATAAAAAATCCCATTAATTATTGTCACCAAGATTGAAACATTTTACAATATAGGACATATTAAGCATATTTGGGGCATTTCTGTACTCCTGGCCAACAAATACCACGACACAGATATGTGAGGCTGGGCTCTAATGTTCACGGCATCTAAATGTGATCTTTGTAAGAGATAATTACACCAGCTTGGTACCCTTGGTATCCATTTATCACATCTTGTCAACAGGGAAGTGTGATTTAAAAATTATGCAAAGCATGCAATACATGAAATTAATGAGACTGTTATATTGAAGTCTGACTTATCTGAATACTGAATACTTAAAGCGGCACAGCCATTTCTCCTCTGCTGCACCTGCAGCCAACCGATTCCCTCCCCAGCGCTCTCACCTGCAGCATGTTGAGGAGCAGCGATCTAAACTTGGTCCCCTCCACCATGAACAGCGCCATCTTGTCACAGAGCTTGGCGGCTGTGGCGGCGAAGCTCCTGTCTGACACGGCTTTGGAGTAGATCGTGCTGACCACCTGAGCCAGGGTCTCCTCGGACCGCGCCGAACACTGAGCCTCCTCCATGAAAGAGGCCAGCTGCTGCTCCACCCCGCTGCTGTTGCTCCTCATGCTGTTGAGAAGGTCCACCAGCCGGTCCATGCTCTGTGATCCGGAGCCCGACGCCTCCACGCGTGCCTCTTCCTGATGCAGGACATGGGATAAGGCATGAGTGGTAGGTGACAGGTGATGTACAGTATTCAATTTCAACATAGGTTTGTCCACAATCAAGAAGGTTTTCTCAGGAAAGAAAGGAAAAATTAATGATGTAAGCTAATTTGTCACATTTATTACCATGAAGCAAGTCACTTAGTTTAGAAAGTATGTTTATCATAGTTTATAGAGTGACTTTTTATTTTTTATTCCTTAAGGAGTTGTTGCTGTAGTTCAAAAAGCATTGATACATACAATGGACAGACAGATTAAGATTATAATCAGACTGCTCTCTGCATTCATGTCAATGGCATATGACAAGAAACCCAAACAGTGGCTTGAGAAATGTAACCAATATGCTAGATCTGTGTGGTTTATGAATTTTACAATGGGACAGAGAAAGCGCTGCTTAAAGAAGCTGCAAAATAAAATATATATAGAATTTTCCTGACATCAGTAGAACCCAATCAAGCAAAAGCTGCTTCTTAGACTAGATTTGTTGATTCACTGGTGTCACTGTGGCTATGTTTATTAATTGCTGCCTTGCGGCCTGCTGAGGAGTCCCATGCTGTCAAATCAAACCACCCCTGGTGGTAATAAGTTAGCTGTAGAAAGAGGAAGCTGAGAGCAGCAACACAGTCGGCTGACTAGCCAGTTTAGTGCACACAGTGGATAACATCAAAAATTGTTAGGCTAATACTGCTTTAGTTTCTTCACGTCCTTAGTGAGAACATGTACCCCCACCCCACCAGTCTGTGTGTGTCAATCTGAATGCTAAATAAGTAGATGAATGACGAAGAAGAAGAAAGGCAGTGTAAGAAAGGTGTTCTGTATATCAATGACAGTATGTGTGTGTATGAACATAAAGAAAGTATTTATACAACTAAAGGGTAGTGTGTGTGTGTACACATACACATTAGTCCTGACTGCCTTAATATGGACTGACAGGCACTAAGCAGCTTTTCAGTACCTTGTCCTTTAGTCTCCTCCTCAGCCTCTCCTTTGACGACTGCAGCAAGCTGATTTTGGGCTGCTCCGACTGGCCCTCGTTTGCCTTTCCACTTCCTGGTGGGTTGGGCAATTCCTTATTAAATGTCAGATCTGGGAAAGCATTTGTAGTGGGTTTTGACTCAGATTGGGGTGTTTCATTGAGACTCTTACTGCTGAAGTCTTGGGGTGGTCTGATCTGTTCGTCACCCGGTTTTACATTCTCAGTCTCTCTGTCTTTGGTTGTTCTTGGGGGTCCTCCTTTATCACCTGTAGCGTTTGTCTGTCCATGCCCCTGACCTTTTTGATTGTGGTGCCAACGCCGGTTCTGGCTGTATCCGTGGTGTGGCGGTCCTCCTTGGCGCTGCCCATGTCCTCCTTGATACTGACGAGGCGGCCGACCAGCACTACTGTTTCTGTTATCTCCCAGTTCTGTTAAATTCTGCTGCTGTTGGTTTGGAGACTGCTGTTGGGTGTGATCCCTCTGGTGCTGCGGTGACTGTTGTTGTATCAGCTGAGGTTGGTTCTTACCTCCCCCTCCTCCTCCTCCTCCTCCCTGAGGCCGCTGCTGTCTCCTGGAATGAGAGGAGGTTTCAGTTAGTTTCATGGTGATGTAGCAGCAGCTGGCTTGTACCTTCAAATGCTTGGCAGCACCCTGGCAGCACTCTGACTACCCCTCTGTGTCACACTGGCACCATGATGGTCTACAGCCTCCTCTCTGCCCCCCCAAAACATTGAATTTTCAGTTTCTAGTCACAGTGACTAACCAATGCTCTTCTGTAAACATTACTATGACAATTCACAACCAGAGACAAACAGTATCATCTAGTGATACAATCTAATAGTAACTAAAAATTCAAAAGCCAATGACTGCTTACATGTGGGTGCACAGTGAGTTTTCCTGTCCTGCATAGCTCTGTCCTGTTTCTGCACTGGATCTGGGCTTGACAACCCGCTGACATATGGTCCAGGGGATTAGTCAACCCTGGCACCCAGGAGACAACCTATTATCTGCCTGAGCCTTTGAACTCGCAAAAAAACTCAACTAGCAGCACCTAGCACACCTTTGTTCAGATACGCTCAATTGGTGATAGATTCTCAATCAAGGTTAATGAATCAGTGTGTTTCTGTTTCTACTGTAGCCCTTCTGCTTGAAATCAGCATGAACTGAATTTAAGAACTTTTCTGAATTTAAATAATTATAGTAAATATAAATGTTTTATGTTGAACCGTATGTGTTGGCAGACCTTTGTCTGTCTGACTAAAAGACAAAATCGGGCCTGAAAACTTGCACTGGAAACGGTGTACTGGACTTGAAAGATGACATTAGTGCATTAAAGGACCAGTATAAAGTGTTTAGTGGCATCTAATCTGCAGCACCAGTAGATACATAAATGACTTGAAATACAGCTCTAAGGTAAGGTTTTTTTTTTTTTTTCAAGTGATTATACACACATATGAATATTATATTCCATTTCTGCCAATAGGTCCTCCTAAATGTTACACACTGGACCTTTAACACATATGCGCATAAACAAACCATTTTCCAGCCACATGTACCGTGCACTTTAATGACCACAGAGTGTGAGACTAACAGAAAGCATACAAACTTTGACTGTTTAGTGAAACGTAAAAGCATAGTATTAAGCAATAATCGTATTAGGATAGCATGTAGCATCAATAATGATTAGGTATGTCTGTAAATGCACGGTTTGCACGAGACAGCTATAAACAGAGCTATTGAGTAATGAAAGAAAATAAGTTAGTTCTGTCTACATATGCACTCAGTGACAATGCAGTGCGGGTCTTTGTAAGTTAAAACATTACAAAATGCTCCAGAGTTCCTTGCAGCTTTTGTCCCTCTTTGAATATTATAGAGTTAATTTAATAAAGAGATCGCAAAAAAAAAGATACACAAAAGCGAAACCTGGGACATCCACAGGGCTGCCTAAACCTTGTGGAGGCTGGGCTGATGAGCAAAGAAAGTCAATTCACTGTGTATGTCAATGCCAAGACTGCAATGTGGGTTTTCGTCATTCCTCACAAAAGCTTTTCCTTGCACTTTTAGTTAGTTTAGTTAAAATTAATTTGCAAGCCAGACATTTCTTAGGCTGCATTACAAAAGCACATAAACTGTTTTACCTTGTGAAAGAGACCTGTGTGGCACTATCACACTCAAAAGTTAAGTTTGCAAATCTCCTTTGTAAAAATGTTAATTCCACCCTTAATAAATCTAAGAACCTTGGGAATGTTCTATGTGCTTAAAAGAAATGTAATATATTCGTACGTGCAGGTTAAACACATTTTTTAAGAAATATGGTCTGGAACTATGGCTCTGATGATACATGGCAGGGACCATGGATTCTATTGTAGATGGAGGTAGACCCCAGACCATATCAAAGAATTGATAAATTCTCCTTTCTCATTTATGAAGGTTTTTTACTTTAACTTGGTTATCCATCTGTATGTACAAGGCTTGGAGGACTATAACATTTAAATATCAAGAAATTCAATAACAAAATATAAGAGTTATGACCTCAAACTCACTTTTGGTTGTTATGGATGCGTTCGGAATGTAAGTTGTGAGCAATGAAGCGTCCATGGTCCCGGCCATGTATTCGAGTTCTTCTACACAAGCTCATGTCCCTATGGTTCCTAGAACCCCAATTTTTAGTTTCTATAAGGTTAAGAGAGCATACTAGATGATCGGTCCTAACGCAAGGCACGTAAGCAGGGGGAAATGGGCTAAGTGGCTATACATTTGCCTTGATAGCACAGTCTGAGGGCATCTACGTTGGTTTTATTTGCACAGGGGTGTGCGTCCAGTGGAGCTTCTCGCCTGTGGCATCCTATCATAACATAAAGAGGGAGGAAATCAGTAACCCTCATCTTGAGAGTGTGTGCAAACGGTCTGGGGTAATTTATTGATTGAAGATATTGAATACAGGTGGCCCCTCTTCACAGGCATTGATCACTCTAGTCGACCAGGGCGAACCTGGCTCGCCCAAAACGGGACAACCAACAAGGCTCATATTACTGTGCAGATTTGTGAGAACAATGCACAAAGGCAGACTATAAGAGAGGAACATTTTATCGGATCTTAGATCTCTGCAATAATAATCTGGTTCTGACACACATAAACTAACCAACCATACACCTATAAACTATGCTCTCAGCCACGGTACAATAGCTTGTGTGCAGAGCGCCCACAACATGAAGCTGGGGAAAGTTCGCGACACATGCTTTACTTTGATAAATCAAGTGACTTAGGCCAACTTGTGTTGGCTTGGAAACCACAATAAGCGAACGCTGAATTATGTGGGGCTTCTCAGTATCATGGTTTCATCAGCCCAGGTACCATCCCACAAATATTTTATGACCCGACCTATGTCAGGAATCGTCACCCCACGGTTCCCGGGCTATCATTGTCGTATTACCTCTATTATTTTGTTTTTGCTTGATCTCTTAATTCATTAAAATCTTAAATATGGCTCGGTCAAATAGTGAGAAAATGGCGCGAAAGCCAATATGTATCGGAATCGAAAGGATGCGCAGAGATAGGTTACACTACTGTTTTGCAGGTGGTCCTCATGTAAATAGGTTTGTGGAAACATATCGAGAGAGGGCATTTGTACGCTGCCGCACTGCCATTGTCTACTG
The DNA here is from genome assembly GCF_004916995.1 of Morone saxatilis. Lineage (NCBI taxonomy): Eukaryota > Metazoa > Chordata > Actinopteri > Moronidae > Morone > Morone saxatilis. Next base: position 15,054,930 of record NW_023339774.1, on the reverse strand, counting down.
GATGACCTTTAGAATACTGTGTAGACACAGAGGGAGGGTGAGAACACCCAATGTAATATATTACTGTGTTCTATGCTTCCCAGTTCCATTACTTGTACGAAATAGCTCTGTCTATAGCTTCTCGTCGCAAACCGGTGCATTTACAGCATACCTAATCATTATTGATGCTTAGCTGACGGCATGACGTCTCAAGTCACATAAATACGGAATTAGATGGAAGAGGATAAATGACTATGCTTTCGTAACGGAATAGAGTCGCAACGATCAAACGCGTAAGTCAATAAGTGTCTTGATATATAGTTGTCGATTTGTAATCGATCAGAGGATCACTGTATGGGATATCAAGAAAAATTAAAAGATAGAGGAGTAACAGATGTGCGTGGGAACAAATAGGGGTTTTGATGTTCTATCGCAGGTATGGTGTCTACAAGGTGTATCCAGAGCGGTGTTAGACATGTAGGAGGATCCTGTGAGTGCTTTTGCCATGAGGCATGTTGGTGCGCCATATTCATTTTTTGATGAATTGGTGGAATTCTTTATCATGGCTATGTGGTGTGAATGAGGTGAAATCAACTATAAAAAAAAAGTAAAAAAAGATCCCATGTCACTTTTAAGAGCTGTATATTCAAGCTACACATTTACTGAATTAGGTCGTTTCCTCATTTCGCTGTGCAGATTACTTTAAGAGTAGAGACGACCACTAGCATCCACGCATTGTCAGAGGCAGGTTATTCAGCTCTCACGGTTCATGTAAATGCACTATCGATTCACTACATTTCAGAGTCACCGCGAAACGGGTACACCGGGTTTCTCCAGTAGCAGGGCTTCCCCCAGCCTGAGCCTGTCATCTCTCCTTTAGGAGTAACTTATTATAGTGACAGACGAGAGGCAAAGGAAGGTCTGCAACACATACGGAGTTCTAGAACATAAGAGAAGAACAGGTGTGATAATGGGTGATACTTAAATGTTAATATGATTAGGAAGATTCAGAGAAAAAGTCTTAAAATTCAGTGTGGTGTGACAATGACGGGAGTATTCAAGGCGAAGATAGGGCTAGTAGATAGAAAGGACGCAGAGAAACACACTGATTCATTAACCTTGATTGAGAATCTATCACCAAGTGAGGCGTATCTAAAAAGGTGTGCTAATGCCTGCTGAAGGAGTGGAGTTAGTGTGTATTTGCGGAAGTAGATGCAAGAGGACTTTCATGCTTAGAGATAGAGAATGTTAGGAGTGTGCGGATCCTGAGAGGTGCCAGGGGTCTGACTATCCGGACTGGACCATAGGTGGTCATGAGAGGTTGGGTGACAACGCACCAAGTGCAGAATCCAGTGCAGAAAAACAGGACTAAGAGCTACATGCAGGGAAGCAGAAAAACTCACTGATGCGATCGCCCACTAATGATAAAGCACAGTTCATTGGTATCTCGTGTTGGAATTTTTAGTTACTATTAGAGTTTGTATCACTAATGATACTGTTGGAGAGAGGAAAGTCGTCTGGTGGGGTGGAATCCTGGCTCATATGGGGCCAGTAAAAAGCTGCCAATTAATACAGAACGAGCATTGGCTGTATAGAAATCACACTAGGTAGACTTAGAAATA
>NW_023339774.1:15044424-15053304 GCF_004916995.1 Morone saxatilis | reverse complement strand
CCTCATATCACTACAGAGATGGTGAAGTGATCTCTTCTAGATGACAATGTGTTCCCAGTGTCAGATAACAACCTAAGATAACACCTATTTGGCTGACTATGTTAGACAGTAGGTGGGTTCCAGACCTCTGAATCACCACTCAGATCTCTGATTTCTTCAGCAATTCAAATATGGTCTGGTGTTGTGCGCACTGATGGCTGTTCCCACCAGTTGGAGTAACAGTCGACCAAACAGATCTTAGTAGATAGAATCAAGAATGGGGACATCATTTTCCTAAGTTGCTAGTTAGCTACCCAGGCAAATTCATGATAATACAGACAGAAAAATGCAGACAGGCATGCTTGAGCTGGATGCAGCTGTACAATTGTCATACAAGACGACATATATAATTTACATATTACTAGAGCAACTATTAGTTGATGAATTGTTTATTCAATCAACAGAAAATTAATATGCAGCTATTTTGATAATAGAATAATCTTTTTAGTACTTTTTTTCAACAAAAATTCTAAACATGATGGTTCCAGGTTCTAACATATGATAGATGCTGCTTGACTTTGTCGTATAGATTTTTCTGAAAGCAATTGGCTGATTAATTATTAATGAAAATAACTGTAACTCTGTTTCTTTGATCATTGCAGAAAAGATAAGTTAACAACACTGGCAACTGCTATTGCAGCTTCTGTGTCAACTAAAAATGATAATTTTTTTCATAATTAATTAATTCTATAATTTTTCAAATGAGAATGCCAACCATTGACTGGTTCAAGGTTATTCAATGTGAGGATTTGCTGTTATTCTCTGAATATTTAGGGAATTTTGACAGTTTGTCGTGCAAAAGAAGCCATTTGAAGATATCAGATTGGGCTCTGAGATATTGTGATGAGCATTTTTTTCATTTCATAGACTAAATGATCAACTGAGAAAATAATCAGCAGTTACTTGAAGAAGACCTAGTTGGATTTTCTTGAAACTGTCATCATATATATATATATGTGCATGCTGGCAGAAGCACACAAAAAGTGAATGTGTCTACCGAGTATATTTATAGTCTTTTTTGCACATGTTCATTTGGTTTATGTGTCGCCTGGCCCCTCCACTCCACTCTCTCTGGGAGGTTGAGAGACAGTTCATCTTCTGGCTCTCTGCTTTTACCAGCCGGCTTCCAACTCTGTGCAAGTATTCTCAGCGTCTTTCTAAGTCAGTTGTTCATCAGCTTGACACAATTTTTTAATCACATGGTGGAACTCAGCTCTTCTATACACAATGATAAGGGAACACCCTCTTATTAGGCAATTGGCACCAAACTTCAATGTCTGTTTTTTTATTTTTCTACAGCAAACTTTTAATTAATACACAGCTGCCTTTTTTTTTTTCAACCAATGTTTTACATAATTATAAAATAAAGTATAGCAGCCTAACTTTGACTGACAGAAACTGTGAGATCTCATTTAATATGACTGCAGAGGGTGAGGTTTCATAATCTTCTGCAAAGCCATAGACTGCTCAGAGACACACCGAGTCTGTCTCTCAAACATACACATTCGCTCATCTGATGATTAATTTGATCTCTACACTAGCTGTTAGTTTAGGCTCAGCTCTAATAAGCCCTTCTCCTGATCTACTGGTGAAGTGGAGAGGTGAAAGTGAGACAGTAATAAAATGTTAATCATATTTAATGACTGCAAGCTCTGCAGTACCTCGAGTGTTGCTGGGATTGACTATCCAGGGAGATCATCGTCTCTGGCACGTTCAATCATCTAACCAAATGAGAAACTGGTGGGGGTTGTTTTGGGTTGAGGTGAGGAGCCTGGTAACATCATGGTAATAATCAGAACTAAATTAAGCTTTGATGTTGCCTGACTGTGTCCATCCTTCGTACATCTTATTTTCAGCATTCTCTTAAACCATTTAATGAAAAACAAAAAGCAAGAGAAGCACTTTACCCTTGTCTCACCAATTATCGGCTGACCTTTAGAGGCTTTGCAGAGTAGAATAAATCAAATAAATCACTGTGTCAAATGTCGAAAATGTATTCAGGTCCCATTCTGTGCTCAGGATCTGGCTTATGTTGTCACTAACCTGGCTGAGACATGTCGTTTTCCCTCAGGGCCAGTAGGCAGAAGTATGGTTAACTGGTCTCGGGTGAACTGATCAATCGCTCTACAAGCAGGAGAGGAGGGTATGCCACAATGCAGGTGAATGGAAGGATGGAGAGACGAAGGATAGATGAAGAGTGGAGTTAAGTGGCAGAAATGTTTTTGGGAAATGGCAGGTAATTTTTGTAGAGAGCATGAAGGAGGAAGCGGGATATTGTAGAAAATAAAGGGGGGAAAAAAGCAGGGAAGCAAAGAGGGAAACAAACAAAAAAACTACAGGTTGATAACTACGTCATTCAAACATGCACAGAACAACAGGAAGTGGTAACTAAAAAGGTGAAATGAATTTTCAGATATGAGCGTGGGAGGAGGTAGGATATTGGTGATCGATCATTGCTGCTGCTCTACGTGGATGGAGAACTCGTGGACCCATTGCACCATTGGTTGACCCAGACTAGCAAATCGATTGGCCCCGGGGGAAGAGAACCCTGCAGGATAGACAGTCAATAACACAGCCAGAGCTTCACACGCACCACAACACACTGGTTTAATGGACTGTGGGAAGACTGGAAGTTTTGACTGCCTGACTGCACATTTACATTACTCTTTACACTGTTGTTGTTTTCTTGCAAGTTTTAAGATTAAAAACTCAGGACCAAACTGAATGTGTGTGAATATATGCATGCATAAACTGGAGATTACAGTCAATAACTTTGAGTCATCATGGCCAGAAGATAAGCAGAAAAGCAGGCGGTTTATCGTAGGTGCAGTTAAACAAGCAGACCTGCTGTGTACTTTTACTCAAATGCATAAATATACTCATACAAACAGCAGACGCTATTGGCGGCTCAAATTATATTTAAGTACTTGTTTGTTGTCATATCACTTTGTAACAACAATATGTGGAAACTGGAGGGGCATGTAGGCTAAATGTTAAAATCATATTTCCTCAGTTGCAAGTCAGAGAGAATAAAGTCTAGATGTGTAAAAGCTCCTCAATAATCTTCAGTGCATATTAGCGCCTTCTTTGCCCCTTTTCTGTTTTGAGTGGAGAGTGGTAAGCAGCACATTCCAGTAAATCACAACTAATTTCAGCCCTGCTTGACGTGCATACTAAAGTAGAAACACATGCACTACCTCCCCTTTCTTTTTCTTCCTGCCACAGCCAGCCTACACTTTTCCTTTACTCAATCTCTCAGTCTCACTCCGTCTCTCTCTCTCGTGCTTTATTCAATACAACACTCAAGCTTTGCACATACATTATAGTCAGATGATCAATATTTATCCCAATATTTCATCATCGACTTCCAACAGCTTTACTTTGAAGAATTTTCTTCACCCAGCTGTGTCGATACATCACATACAACACACCACAAAATATAACAGAACAAACAAACAAACAAATGCAGTTAATGTATTTGATGAGCAAACATGCTAAGCTTCATAAAGGACAGTGTGGAGTAATGAAAGCTGAGGAAGCCATTTTGTGTGCCAACTGCCAACTCAACTTCATTAACCCGTTTCCACACTTTGATACCAAGTCTTTTATACTCTGCAGGGTCAGTTGGCCAGGTTGGATAGTTGTGATAAACCTTTCAAACTTGCATAAAAGCCTTCCTAACTACAAATTATTATGACATTCTACCTTACCTTGTTTTTAAAGCTAAACGCTGGTACTGCACTACAGGATGTCTCTGGCAACAAAGAATATAATAAGAAGTCATTTATTTATCATTATAATGGGCAGCTCAATTCTGAAAGACTTCTTGAAAGAAATATTTTTTTCCCCCAATCATGTTTTTATTATACTGTGTATATTGTGTTGTTCTGTTACTATTCACTATGTAAATGACCTGCCAGATGGACCAGAGCCAATTTTTTTTCACCTTTATGAACAATTAAGTTGTATTCTACTATACTCACTTCTGTCTCTCTTTGTAATTGTTGCATATTGTAAAAAAAAAGAAATCCCAGATTTCTGCAGAGATCTCTCTGATGTATGATTCAGCACGTTGTTGACATGCATTGTGAGAACAGGCACTTCATTTCTCTTTCCTTCTCATCCTCTACCTCATCTCTCCTTTGATATTTTTCATCCCCACCCTCTTCCTGTTTTCTCCATCTCTGCAGTGCAAATATATTTGGTCAACCTGTACAAGGCTCTCTCGAAAACCTAAGAGACGAATGCTAACTCAATGCTAATGTTGGGTTCACGTTACATTCGACCGCATGCACTCACCACTGAAGCAAGTTTACAGGAAAAGATTGGTAAATACATTTAAAATGTGTTCAAAAGTCGAGGACCATTGAGCAGACCATTTTTCCTTTTGCAGTATTTTGGAATTAGTATTTTCACGCACTGCCTGAGCATCCTGTGCAGTGTCTTGTAATGCCATAATGTTTCCGTTTTTTCTTTTTCTATCATTCCCAATGATACAAAAAGGATTGGCATGACGTGTAGGAATAGAAAGTAATGCAAGACAGTACTTTTTCCTAACATTAGTTGTCCTTGGACTTCAAGTTATCCTGGTATGCTTTGATGCAAGCAATGCCTCTGTAACACAGAATGGTCAAAATCTTCAATGGGTAGCTGATCCTGTGCAAGTCACTAACTCTGACGTAAATAAAGAATGTGAATGTGAATATTTCCACCACTCTGTCTGACTGTTGGTGTTGAGTCAAAGTTTCACTTCATAAGAATTGCTAAAAAAAAAAAAAATGCGGTTCTTGGTAGTGGCATCAGACATTTAGGCTACACTCAACTTACGGCTCTACACACAGACATATGCATACACCAGACGTACACACACGTACATAAAACTCAAATACAAACTGACAACGCGTGCTTGGAAGCATACAAAAAAAACAGGATGGTCTCTTGTTAATATTTCCAGTTCACAAAACAAATAGACTGAAACCTAAGCAAACTGATGTTGGTCCAAGTTTATATTTTTGTTCTTTTCTTTTTGCCAGGCCTACACTGCGCCCATCACACATAAACACCATAGCTCTGGACAGAACCAATTGTTCTCTGTACTTAAAAACAAGGATGAAAGTGCTTTTGTCCATTTGGTATAGCTAAATTTTCCTCTTTTCAACTACAAATGCAACCCAAATATTTTCTCTTTGCCTGTCTCTTAGCAACTGAAGAGCAGTTTTCCAGTGACATCAGGGCAGGGAGCGAGAGAACGAGAGAGATGGTTTTTTTTTCTCTTAAGGACCTGGTTTCAATGAAGTCAGACTTGGGTGAAATTAGATTTCAGAGTGTGTACAATTGGAGCAGATGTGCCAGTATAAAATTTAGTGCAGAGTTGGGAGGTTTGGGACAGGACCATAGGTTAAATGTTGCAAAGCATGACAAGTAAATCCATAATCAGAAAAAAGAAAGAAAGACAGCTCTAGTTTTGTATGCAAACACGGGTGAGTGAATAACTGGCTTAAATTTTGTTGAGTGACCTATTAAATGTGAACCTTGAATGTCTCCTCAGTGTTTTTTCTTTTTCCTGTCTGCAGTGAAGTGTGGAGCCTGCATTCCTATCTTGACATTGCTTTGGCTGGGGAGAGATGTTAAGGCTATAGGACTGGCTGTGCACTGACATCTGACATCAACAGAAGAGAACATTCCCTCTCAATGAGGTAGAGGTGTGTCGTGTGTGCCTGTATGCAAGCTTGCATGCATTATTACCGTCGGTCATTTCTCCTGCGTCGGAAGAGCTTTTTGGTGTGTGCGATTTCAGCCTCGTTAGGAAGGGGTGGGAAGACCTGTTGGAGACAAATCAAAGAGTAAGAGATGGTCGCTAGCAACATAGATCACTGTGGAAAGTATTTATAGAATTCGTCATCACTATACAAGTAAAAGGTACATAAAGTGCCTGCTTTTCCACTCAAAACAATACATTTTAGCCTTCTCCTTTATGAAAAAAATCAACAGTGGAATTACTGTTTAATTTTAGACAAAGATATCTGCTTCATGCCTATGAATGTTTTCCCTCCTCACTGTGCTGCTGCTGAACTGGCAGAGGTGCGATCTTTATTCCCCGATATGTATGTGGCCTTGCATTATAGTGTACAAGAAGAAATGTACTTAAAGCCCCTGTACAACAGAATGTTTGAATACATCTTCATGTCTAACAGATGCTAGTGGTTGACTGCACTATTACCATGGCCACTGACAATTCTACATTTTGATAGGCTGGCAGGTATGGATTAACCTTTAGTAAACAACACTTTATAGTGTATAAATTTACATACATAGAATTCAGGGCATGATCATGCAAGTGAAACAACAATTACAAAGTGGCGCACGGACTGTGCGGGTGTCTCTAAGCACATGTGCTATTTTGGTTCATGTAGGTGCTGCAGCGTGAAGTGCAAAAGGGCTGGGTGAATAGTAATATAGATCTGAGGGCGTGGTGATTAATAAATACACTCTCAGCCAGTTGCATCTCTGGTCTCATAGCTCTGAAACAGCCGTGCCAATCGCAGTGAAGCAGGACGACAATAACACACAACGTGCATGTGAGAATCTGAGAGGAAAAGAGAGACGGAGATAGAGAGTAAGGTTGCAACTAATGATTATTACATTATCTGTTGATTTGTTTGATTGATTTAATCATTTAGTCTGTAAAATGTCAGAAACTACTAAAAAATGCCCATAATTTCCCAGACATCTTTAGATGTTTTGTTTTATTCGACCAACTGTTGAAACCCCAAAGATATTCAGTTTACAGTGATATAAAAAGCAGCAACGTCTTACATTTGAGAAGCTGGAACCAGCGAATGTCCCTTTTTGCTTTTGTTTTGCATGACAAGATGACTCCTGATTTAAACATGAATTTGAACTTTTGGCACAGCCTTGTAAAACATACTCCTTCCCGTTTAAAAAGATGTTGCCTAGCAACTTAAGTTACAGTAGTTCTTAGGTAAAGGAGCCATATTTAATGATATTAAAAAAATATATTACAGAATATGATCAAATTAGTTATTCAGGTAAATAAACAACATATATTTTTAATTTGATTAAATATGGAATTTTGTTGGTTCTTGATGCCGTGTTATATCATCATCCAATGCACAACTTGTTGAGTATTATCCCCTACTTATATAGTTCCCTTCTGTGAAAAGGAAACGATACCATCTGTCATCCATTAAACATAAGCCCTGTCAATCAAACAGCACACGCCCCCTTCACTCAGCATCACTATGTGCTGCTGTTACCATGGTTATAAGTGGCCTAGGTCCAGCACTGTTGAGTACAGTATGCAATGGTATATAAATGTGTTGTCTAACTGCTGTGCAGGAGTCCAAGACATGTTACAGATGTTACAAGCAGATACTGTGTATAGCATAAGCGTCTACCTGCTCCAACAAAGTCGACTTAAGTCAATGTCAGTCAGAGATCGGGGATAAACATCCTGTGCAACAAATAGTTACAGGCTGATGCAAAACAAAAAGCCCCAAATTTCCCCAAACCCTTAACCAAATGCATTGTGCAAGAAGGTGACCGCAGTCTGTGAGAGGGAGGCGGGGCTCTTCGCACTGTTTGCTCTTTGGACACTATAATTCACTTCTTCCCTTTTTTGTTTTCTTGATAAAGCAAAAAACAGGAACCAAAGAGTTCGATCTCATCTTCTCTCATGACCAATAAATTATTTATCACCATATAATGCCATAATTGTATAATACTCTTTATTGAATCAAGAAGCAGTTGTAATGCCGGTTCAGATTATTCCAATCTTTTTATACCCCTACACCTCTCTTTCTTGTTTGTTCTTCAATTAGTGCTCAAACAGTGCTTTTGTTTTTTCGCTTGCGTTTTTGGTTTCCATTGGTAGAGAAGTAACAAGAGCTTGTGGTGGATTTTGTACACTTACAAGAAAAAGTCAGGGTTTTTTTCCCCACTGAGGCTTACAGTTAAATATAAGAAAGAAAGAAAGAAAAAAAAGAGAGAGTTATGGGAAATCGCTGTAAATTGTTCTGTAGTGCTGTAATGGCTTAGGGTCGTCTTTTACTAATCCACAAGGACAGCATTCATACTGTCCATTATTCGTACATTCTGTATAGACACCATACCTGCACAGCATCGTCACCGTTTTGCATGAATGCAAACTCACACACAGGTCAAAATTCTCTCCTGTGTCCATAGATTTCTCATTTTTTTTCTCTTGCACAAACACACTGTACATTCAGACTTTCCAGAAACGCATACTGTAGATATTCAAATGAGTTTGAGAGAGAGCTTGATATTTGACACTGCTGCTCTAACCTACTTCTCTCTTAGAGAGGCTGCTGGGGGATCGTTGGGTTCTGATTGAATCCAGATGCGAGAGGCAGAGTGTGTGTGTGTGTGGTGTGGTGTGTTGTGTGTGTGTGTGTGTGTGTGTGTGTGTGGGGTTACTGTATTCGTGTGGCACAGGTAACATCCAGAAAAGGCAGACAAACACATTCAAACTGTCTGTTAGTAGTTGTGTGTGTTAGTAGTACAAAGTTTTACTCTGACCAGAGCAATTTAAAAACTTCATGTATTAATCAAAAGTATTAATATCTAGGAAATTCTGCTTTTTTCCAGGCTTTGACTACTTGTATCTGGAACGGTCTGACAGGGAGAAAAATAGGTGGAGAAAGAAAAAGAAAAGAAGACTGTTGCATGTTTAGCTACTGTAGTTTTCCTCTAGATATCATTAGCTGTAATTCTGCCTTCAAATGGTAACCAGATGACAGTGAGCAAACACACACACACACCAAAAAAGGAAAAAGGTCGAAGGTACACATTTTTACCAAA
>NW_023339774.1:15038856-15044399 GCF_004916995.1 Morone saxatilis | reverse complement strand
GGGGGGGGGTTACTGTATTCGTGTGGCACAGTAACATCCAGAAAAGGCAGACAAACACATTCAAACTGTCTGTTAGTAGTTGTGTGTGTTAGTAGTACAAAGTTTTACTCTGACCAGAGCAATTTAAAAGACTTCATGTATAAACTCAAAAGTATTAATATCTAGGAAATTCTGCTTTTTTCCAGGCTTTGACTACTTGTATCTGGAACGGTCTGACAGGGAGAAAAAGTAGGTGGAGAAAGAAAAAACTGTTGCATGTTTAGCTACTGTAGTTTTCCTCTAGGATATCATTAGCTGTAATTCTGCCTTCAAATGGTAACAGAGACAAGTACACACACACAAAAAGGAAAAAGGGTCGAACGGTACACATTTTTACCAAAACCCTTACAGTTGTAGTATTTTTCCACCCTTAATTCCGATTGCATTAAGGCAAAAAATAAATTAAAAAACTGCTCTTCTGAACTGTTCTGTCTACATCAGCAGTGCATCATAGGACCCACAACTGTGAACACAGTTTATAATGCATCCGACAAAAAAAGAAGAGGGAGGAAGCAAGAGATGTAGAACTGTCTTTGTGGCTGAAAGGGAGAGAGCGCTGTGTGTGTGAATATGCTATCTGCAGGTAGCAGCCAGTGCGGGGTAGATCAAAGAGAGGCGTGTGCTGTCCTGGTCCCCAGCCAGAAGACCTCTCACCTCGCGGCAGGCAGCGCGAGCCCTGTGGACGTGACAAGGATGGTGGGGGGGGGGTTGATTGTGTAAGTCGGAGGGAGGCTGAGAGCAGATGGAAAAAAGGAAGAGATTTTGTCCGTGGGTTTTGTTTATATTTGTCCGTTTGCAGGACGAGTGCAAACAGCAGAGACTACAGTATAAAGATAGTATTCCTTTAGTCCTAAGTTGTATTCAGATAATTTAATTGGTGTGACTGTGTTGCTACAGTTACAGATAGAGGATATAAAATCACACAAAACACCGCACAGCAGTTAATAACACCATGTCATGACTTTGTAACAGTAGAAAATTATCACCGCCACAATCATTTTATCCTCCATCTTGACAATCACAAGCTCAACACTAACAATTACCCTATTAACGCTACAAAGTAATCTACCATCAACGTATGTTGCACATATTTGATTGGCCGTGGAGAAGATTAATGAGTAGATGAAAGTTGTGGGAGCAGAAAAGGAAAGGGATGGATGTAGACGTTTTTTTCAATATTAAAAAAAAAAACAAAAAAAAAACTGTTTTGACATTGTGATTCATGTGAGGCTTGAAGAAAAGAACAGAATCAAAATGCAGGAGGAAAATGACTGGAGCTGTCAACACAGAAGGAGAAGCTTTGCATCTGCTTGTTGAGGGATTATAGGACCGATGAAGAGGACTTCAGACAGTTGAATGTCAGACAACATGCATGTTATTATATCTTTGAGACAGTTGGGGATGATGGAGCGGGTGGTGTTATCAGATTAGTTGAGCTAATTTTGGAAGCAAGGCTCAAAAGTGAAGTCTATCACTGAAAGATGGCAATTTTAGTTAAAAGATCATTTTGACAAGAACAACAACAAATGTGTTGGAATAACTTGTCATATAAGTCTCGGTTGCAGCCCGGAGCTCACCCGACAACCAAAAAACTAATTGATTTTGCTGTCAAGTTCAAACTGTTCAACCCTGATTGAGGTGTGTTTGTGTGTGCATTGTATTACGTGCTTGGGTGTGCACGTCTGCCTTGAGAGGAAGTTGACAAACCCCGTAGCGTTCCAGGGAAAGTCATAGGTCACTGGTAGAGGCTACCTGGGATGCTAACGGAGATGATGTCTCCTTTTTACAACCTCACACACACAGCCACGTAGCTCCCAAGCAAAAACAGAATCATATCTTCTTTGAACATTATGCATGATTTAGCTTTTGTAGGTTTGACCTGAAATTTTAATGACTTGCCCCTGGTTGTATCTAAAAAAGTTTATTTTTCCAAGGGTTTCGCCAGAAGGGTCGAGATACCATTGTTGATCCATTCATAACAATGACGTTGCTTTAGTGTGAGAGGGGTATAAGTAACAAGGAAGGAAAGTAAGGAAATGAGAAAAGCGAATAGGGATGGAAATGTGAAGAATACAAACTGAGAATAACGATTATAGAACTTTCTCTGTAATAGCATAGAAAGTGAAGTGCATGTCTTCCTGTCCCTTCTAGTATATAACAATTCTGGTATGACGCTCATTCAGTCAGTCCATTGTTTCTCTCAGCTTATTTATGCTGCGAGGGCCCTCAGCCAAAAGCAATAAATTTAAAACTGCCCCAGGGGTGGCATTACAGGACAGGTTGTTGAGAGCAGAGGAGAGAGAGAGCAAGTATGATGACAAGAGAGAGACTGTAAATACAAGATAGCGAGCACGTAAAATACTGAGAGGGATGCAGAAATACATAAATGCACAAATAAATAATGTTGAATTGTTATTTATGTGTATTTCTCTTTTCTGTTCTCCATATGGTCATTAGTTGAAGTTTTGTAACTGTGATAAAATGTCTTTCATTTATTATTCGACACAGCTATATGTAACTATTAACTGTGTTAAAAGACAATTTAAAAGCTTCACCACATGAAAATGTTCAACCAGATGTATTTTTAATGTAGCCAGAAGAAAGAAATTTGTCTAAATTTGTGAAAGGTATACCAAATAAACTGGCAACTGATTGTGCAAAAAAATATTTTGCTCTACTTTTGAGTGCAGATTCTGTAGTAAATATCGCCACAATGCATTACTTGGATTTTAGTGTGCAAAAGTGGAATTTACCTTCAAGTTACACTTTCTGATTTGGTGCCCAATAGCATCTCCAAAATTTGAAACTTTCTTCTGATCTCTGTGTTGAAATTAAAATTATTAAAAGTGACATTTTGGGATTCATAAGCACTACAGGGGGCTGTAATAAGATCTGTTTTTTTTTCCTGAGGATTAAGCGACAGGAAGTGCCTCACTATTCGATATTGGCTCTGACATGCTGCTGTCATGCTGTGATCTTGGATATGCCGAGCTCCTTCTCATGTCAGAAATCAAGTTAACATTTAGGATTTCTCCAATAGTTGTTCTGTAAAATCCCTGTAGTAAAGGATTTGCTCCATGCTTCATGATCCCTATTTTAGGCCTTTCATGTAACTTGCAGCGAAAGCCAAAAGAAGAGATTTAAAGCTGCCACAGTCAGGTACGGTGGGTGATCAGTGATAAGAGGCAAAGATTTTAGGTCCTGACATCCACGTCTTATTTAATAAGTGATCTGAGGCCAGGGCCACAGCAGAGCACAGACAGACAGACACGTACATCAAAGAACTCGGGGTTCTAGCTACAGGGGCAGATGGAGCCATTGTGGGATCAAAGTGTCAGAGAAAAAGACGAGAAAATCTGTAGAACCTTTATAGAAATGTAATCATGCGACAACCACTGCTGCAGCAGGTGTCACGTGCTTACAGCTCTGTTTTAGCCATCTCTCTAAATGATGAAAAAAAAGACTGCAATCATATGTGCTGTCTGTGTTACATTACAGTCAAAGTCACCTTATCTTCTCTGCGCGATCAGTCCTAATGCCTCGTGTGTGCACATGTGGTCTGGTTTGCATTATATTTGTGAAAAACGACTATTCAATTACCCTATTCTTGTGAGGACATTTTGGCTGCTTCATACAGTGAAGCAAGCCGATTTTACTATATTATTACTGTAAATTGACACTGTGGGCAGCAGTCAACCTATCATGAACATACTAGGGATAGAAAATGAACTTAATTATGGCACAGGCTTGAGGTTACCTTGTTTCATGGGATTTAACACACCAGTAATATGCCAAGTACTGTATAAATCAGTTCAATAATTAAAATAGAGGATAGGGGAAAAAGGGGACAAAAAAAGGAAATGTTATCCTTCTTTCTGGCATTGTAATTTCCCACTGTCAACTGTTTTACAATGCACATTTAATTATTATGCATTTGTAATAGAATAAATTTGGTTAATCTTGTTTTTCTGCATTTATTTACATATTCTGGTTGTCATTCAGATGTGACAAGTCACTCATGAACTATTATTAAACACTCTGTGGAATTAGTCAGGAATTTCCCAAGGTATCCTGCTTTCCTGCATGTACTCAAGTCTCCAGTGTTTCTCCCATGATTGAGGCCAGAGCAGAACAGTGTGCAGTGGTGATTAAGCCAGTATGTGTGCGGTTAATAGAGTGCAGGAGCCAAGTAGCAGTAGGACCAGGGACAATAGCAGGAAGAGACCACAGGGAGGGGGCTGCCGGTCACCATGACCCTCTGGATATTGTTCTGCTGCCCACCAAAATTTGAAGGATGGAGGGGAGGAGTGAAGGACGACATGAGGGGAGGAGGACGCAGCGTAATGATGGTGGTCAAAGAAGAATAGGAAAAAGGAAACAGCAAATAGGAAGAACCAAAGGGAGACGAGGTAAAAGATGATAGAAGAGACATGAAGAAGACGAACGAGTGTGTTTGTGGCGAGTAAAAACCTAAAGAAAAAAGGTAAATGTGTAAATACTATGAGTGGAATGCAGACAAACTGACAGCTGACAGACAGATCACCAAAAAATCCCAACCCGCCCCCAATGTCCCCTCTCAACTGGAGTCCTGCTCTGCGGCACGTACACTTCCAGACAGAGGGGCCAACCAGTCTGTAATATCTCAGCTCCAGACTCCTGCTTTGTTCCCCTGCTGGACGGCTTTGTTCACAGACCGGATGTCTCCTAAATGACTAGCCGCTTTCTCCCTCTCTACTTGGTCTAACCCCATCCCCTTCTGTCCCTTCTCTGGTGCCCTCCAGCCTTGAAGAAATTTTTAATTTTGTCACCAATGGCGTGGAAGCCGTGAATTTTGAAATAAAATTCTATGCATATGGACACACAGTTATAAATGTACAGTATATACTTGCATCACAGAGAAATCTGATTTATTCTAGCCAAGTTTTAAAGAAACAGAAAGACATTTTGGGAAATCAGCTTCTTGCCTTCTCGCTGAGAGTTGGATGAAAATATAGATACCACTCTCATGTCTGCCCAGTAAATATGAAACTACAGCCAGGCGACGGTTAGCTTAGCATAAAGACTAGAAGCAGGGGAAAACAGCAAGACCAACTCTATACAAAGCCAAAAATATACACAAACACTTCTAAAGCTCACTAATCAACACGTTATTTTTTAGTTGGTTTCAACAAGCTGAAGTGTAAAAAACAGATTGACATAGCCGGGCTAGCTGTTTCCCCCTGCTTCCAGTCTTTATTCTACTTCATTCTACTAGTTATTCTAATTCGCCTGGCAGTAGTTTCATATTTAGAGTACAGATATGAGAGTGGTATCAATATTTTAATCTAACTCTCGACAAGAAAGCAGACAAGTGTATTTCCCTGAATGTTGAACTATTCTTTAACATACCATAGTAATAATAACATTGTTTTATTGTTTAAAATATTATATTCCACTACATTTATCTGACAGCTGTACCAGTTACTTTACAAATCAAGACTTTAAGAATAAGATATTCCTTTAAT
>NW_023339774.1:15038635-15038820 GCF_004916995.1 Morone saxatilis | reverse complement strand
ACAATGGGGAAATTCCAAATTTACATACAAAAGATATGATTAACAGAATTAACTGAATAATTAATAATGATGCATTGTGAGATATTAACCACCAGTATATCAAATCTGAGCTTAAAAGGTCCAACATTCATCTATTGACAGAAATATAATAAAACATACAGAACTGTTTTCATTAGTGTATAATT
>NW_023339774.1:15029749-15038523 GCF_004916995.1 Morone saxatilis | reverse complement strand
AGCCCAGAATGGACAAACCAAACCGTAGTTTCTCCTTTGCGCTTAGAAGGGGAGGGTGAAGCGTATATAATGTTGCTTAAACATGAATGGATAAATAATAATAATGATCTAATGCTATACTATATAATAGTACCTATATCATTAGATATAATATATACACTCAACTCACTCATCTGCATTAAGTACTTTTGATCATTTTAAATATATATATATTCTTCATAATACTTTTATACTTATTACTGTTGCTGTTAAGTAAATGATCTGAATATTTCCACTACTGATCTTGGCAGCCAATATATTATCTCATGGGAAAGAACATCAGGTCACAACAGTCATACCATTTGTACAGAAACAGAAGCACCCACTCGATTTCAGATGAGAAAACTCCCACAGGTAAGAGTGTCATGATGAAATACTAAACATTATCAAAATGGGTCTAGAAAGATGTGTGTCCATCACTAACTAGTAACACATTTGTCACAAACATGTTTTAGATTTATTATATCAAAATAAATGGCATGCCTTTAACACATACTCCCAAAACTGTTTATGTGTGGAGAAGCAAGCGTTTGCTGGCATTATTTCAGATGCAGTAAGCGTTGAGAACGCCCACATATACCCACACACATGCACATAAGTTGTAGCTGTCACAACACTGAGGATCATGCTGACATGATCGTGCTGATGAGCCAAACAGCATGTGAGTGAGATCGAGTGTCCACGCAACAGTACAGTATGTGTCATGAAGGAGGGAATGGTGAAGAGGGTATAAAAAATCTCCGGTCTCCTGGGGAAGCCATCACTAAAGTTAATTCTGTACTTTTAGAACAAAGAAAAACAAGTTAACATCCATTTTCAATGTGTTTTTAGGACTGTTGGTCAGAAAAAAAATCGACTGATGATGTTGCCTCAGGCTTTAGAAAATCCTGATGGGCATTTTTCAGTTTCATGGTGTTTAATAGACTAAATAATTAATTGTGATAATTAAGAAAAAACAATAGGTATGTTTATTAATAATGAAAACAATCTTTACTCACAGCCCTAGACTATATTGCATTATCACCTGGACTTTCTTTGGGATGAATTTTATCTTGTGGCTTAAATTTGTTATATATCACTTTACCGAGAAAATGTAATATTCTTACAGCTTGACGTTAAAACACAGGACAGCAGTTAATTAATCATAAATCTGTGTATCATTGTGTATAATATATTCTTGTTGTCATTTAATATCTGGAACTGTTATAAATAATACTCCTGTTCTTGATACTGTGTGGGTTTATGGGACTACAACTGGCCATTACTAAACAAGGACACTGCGTTTGCCTGCAAATTGGAGGGATGATGTCTGGGACACATTTCACTTCCATTAACAAAGGGCAACATGAAATCAGCTAGGTTACCCAATATGTAAACTCTTTGTAATAAAACCCTTTTAAAAAAAAATTTTTGTTTTTGTTTTGTCTGTTTCTAACAGAAAAAATACAGTTTACTACGTGTTTAAAATAAATTATTATTATTATTATAAAAATGATTCATGCCTTGGCTCTGAAATCACACTAATCACTATGATTCTTTAAATTGCCTCTTAAAACACATTTTTATCGACTGAACTATCAATATTTTGGAATAATTTGCATCAAAGATTTAAAAACAAACAAACATATTTTTAAATTTTTAGAAAAATGTGTTTTCTGCCTCATTTATTTAATTTCCGTACTGTATCATCTTTAATTGTTCGTTTTGTGTAAAGTACTTTTGTCGCTTATCGTTTGTTTTATTACTATCATATTATCATTATCATTATAAATTGTGCACACGTTTGTTTGATATCATTCACACATTGCTGTTGCTGTGGCTCTCTGACCCCTGAATGCTTCTGTCATCACAACCTGACACTGGACGTGAAGGCAGGGTTATTGTATGCGCAGGTTTGAATTCCAAAGAGGCCAGTAGAGGTGCAGCAGAATCTGCAAGAGGAGGAAGCCCTTTCTCACCGAGTCACACACCCACACACACACACACACACACACACACACACACACGAGATGTTTTCCACATCCCGGGGCTATTTGTAAGTCTATTCTGGCTCCTGGAAAGGGGAAGTGAATGTTGGCTGGACGTGTGGAACGTAGACGGGGACTTTGGATGATGTAGCCCTGCCGTACAGTAGCTGGAGGTGATGACTGGGGAAAACAGACGTGTTATTGTTTTTGTTTGGTTACAAGGATTATGAATGTATAAAAGTGGGATGGTTATTTTCATGTTTAAGATTATCTACTTAGAAACATTCACAATGGACAAGTAAAGCTTTGACCTTGTGTCCAGGGTGGGACAAGTACTTCGATCCTTACTGTATTCAAATTCATACTTACTAAATACTATACTAAAAGTACAGAGGTTTTGACAGCAAAATGAACTTAAAGTATAGTAAAGTAAAAGTAGTGGTTCTGTCATTGATATCCTACTATATATTATATTATAGATAGTATATAGATCATTTAAATTCATTTTAACTACTTTATATACAGTTAGGCAGTGGTTCCCAAACCTATTTGTCCAGCCCCAGGTTATATTTAAATAAAACCATAAGTTTGAAGTAGCATAAAAAGGAAATAAAGATGAATTAGGTAAAGTACACTGTACTTAACAGTATTTGAGTAAATGTACTTTGTTGCATTCCATGACAGCCAGCCATGTGTTTAAATACGAACAAATAAAAATCCCCCTCCTTACAATAAGGAGAAGGGACATGTTCGTTTAACAAAACTGAAAGTGCCAGCAGAAATGAGAGAACTTCATAGCCACACATGCACATCCAGAATCAATTCAAAGCCGCAAACCATAGTAAAAACATTTTCTAAATACAAAACAAACTCTCACTCACACACACCACATATTCCATGGCATATTCTGCAAAGTGTGATCTGAGTCATTTACTACACAGTCTCTCCGTACACTAGTACACAAGTCCAATACTAATATGTTCCTATATAACTCTGCTGCACTTTGCACATACAATAAGAAAGCAGTAGCAGTGCAGAAATGACAGACTAAAACAAATACTTCATGGTTTAAAATGCAATTAATGTTTCATCCGTTTAATATTAATACAGGTTAACGATTAGCTTTGGAACTTGGAGGGTTGACTAGACACAACAAATAACTTGTGGAGATGCTCCATACTCTTGATTGCAAACCACTCCACTTCCGTTCAACTGATGTCTACAGTGATTGTGGTTTGAGTGCTTTATGTTACAGTGTGGTCTGTCTAAAACTACTGGCCCTAGAAGTAGAAATTGGAAACTTAAGTGCCGTTCCAGTTGTCTTGGGGGCTATCCCGGACCAAGGAGGGTATTATCAATGGTTTGCCTCATTAGAACGAGAAACAACTGGGCATCAGCGGCCTGGCATCATCACTGCATGACTCCGCCTGGCAGAGCTTTGGGGTAAGCTGAAAGATGCCAGGGCATAATACCCACCACAGAATGTGGAAGAGAGACTGTGTGAGAATGACTGAAGTCAGAAACAGCTAAGGAATGTGAGGGAGACAAAAGACAGAAAATGTGGCAATCATTCCTCAACTCTGTGTCTCTGACCTTATTGTGTCCCAGTGCCAACACATATCCGATCTCAAGCACACCAGACAAACGCAGTTGACCCCATCTTTCTTTTGGCTCTAACTGAATGAACGGAAACGGCAAATCTTGGCTCAAGAACTATACAATGAGGAAGCCACCTTGGTAGCGCAACTAGGCCCATTTTGGCTGAAACTCGAGCAGAGGCGAAACGTAGCTCAGCTCAGGAGCCAAGAGGGGAAGGAAAGAGGAAGACACTGTAGCTCGAACGCTATGAAAGATGGAAGGCATTTTGGCTCAGAAAGCAGGGAAGGAAGAGAGGAGGGTGACATTGGTGACCTAGAGTGAACTCTGCCACCCCAATGAATCACAAATCACCTTGGAAAACACAATGCTTAATACCTTGTGGCCTGCGATAGTAAACACAGCTGCAAAATTAATTCTACAGCTTTTTCCCCCTTTCTTGATGCCAGACACATCATATAAATAGCTTGAGACTATAAAATGCATGTACAGTACAGAGAGGGCATATATGCTCACTAGATAATTTCTATAACTTCAAAGGCTGAACTACAGAACACATTTTTGTGTATGATGTGAGTATTATTTTGAAATATACTTGTAAAAAAATGTGTACTTAAAATTGATAGAGAAACAGCCACTGCCTCAGAAATGAACAACCTACATCACTGTGCTATAGGCTTCGGTGACTCAACCTGTAATTGTTATGCATGCATTTACCACCAGGGGTCACTGTAACCTTTTTATGCACTTTGAGTTTTTGAGGTCCAACTCACTTCAGCATCTGACCAGAAGGTGTCACCAAAGGCTCATTTATAATCAAACAGTCTCACACCCATCATAACATAAATGCAATCTAAAAAAAGGCCGAGCTTATGAATTAACTGTTCTTTAACAGAAAAGACAGATTTTTCTTCTAAAGCCGGAATGCTGATCACTGCTAGTTTTTTTTGCTGTAATGTTTCTGGTGATTCTTACATGGACCTGACTTCATCACCCATGCTCTGTTCATTACACGTGTCATTATTCTATTACGCCAACAGGGGTCGCTCTCTAACAACTAATAAATTATTAGGTTGCTGTTTGGTGAGAGACTATGTCTGTAGTTCATGGTCCACTGGATCAAATCAGTGTTATCGCCACAATAACTGTTTTACCATAACACACAAGGCTGCTAGTGTAGTAAAAAGGAGTATATCAAAACGTGTTACATATCAGAGTGAGAAAACAATCCACATACAGGCATTTAGTTATACAAAAAAGAGAAAAGTATGTGACTTACAGAGCGCAGATGGGGTAGGAACCTCTCTATGTCATTCATGTCTATGCCATCATCTTCCTCAAACTTGTTTTTGTTCATCCTGAAAGAGAGGGGGAGAGAATCAACAGACTGTAACCATCAGGGATCAAAAAGTGATAGGGCACAGTTCTAAAGAAATAACTGAGACAATACGGGATAATCAAAGCAATACTGAGACAGGCAGCACCAGTAGAACTGCATACTGTAGATAAAAACCTAAGAACCCAAAGCTTAGAACTTACCCCTCTCTGTCAATGTGTGGCAGGTGCTTTGGCGTTCCTCTTAGGTGTTTCCTGTGGAAATGGCTGAAGTCCAGCTTCTCTGGCTGCACGTCCCAACCTGCACCTCTATAATCAAGAGACAAAAAGACAGATTAAAGGTTAGAGACAGCTGAAAAACAAGAAAAGACAGCATCCACATTTTAAACGTATGAAAAAATAAGTTAACTTCAGGTGAGAAGTCTTAAAGCCTGACTTGTTGTTACTGGGCAAGGCTCACATCAAACCAATAAGAAGAGCACACACAAATACAGAAACCTCTGTGTGCAATGACCAGCACTGTTCTAACTTTTAGAAGAAAATAATGTGGGACCCCATCATTCATAGTAAGAAGCTGATTGAGAGAATAGGTTTTCAGGGCCTTTCATTTTCATAATCATCAGTTCAACACTGACCTTCTTTATTTGCATGAACATAGCTTTATCTGAATGCTAAAGAGGGCAAACTGGGGAAAAGTCTCAATTATTTTTGGCTGATGTCTAAAATAGAAAATTTATGTTAGTTGCTAATCATCTTGGTCATCTTGTATTACATCAGAGCAGGTAATGGAGTGTGTGAGCAGTGCCAGATAACCATCTATTAATGGAATTTGTTCTTGTTACTCATTTGCTTTAAATTACATCAAACACAGGTCAGGTCTGTGGTGAGGTGTAGGGGGACAGCTACATTTAATAAAAGGATCTATCAATCACTGACCACCATGATGCTACAATAGACTTGTGTCACCACTAGATGAGGCTGGTGGACGAGACTGACTTTATTCACTTCGATACAAAGACTGCATAAAATACATATAAAATGTTTGTTTTTTCCAAAAAACAAATAACTTAAGAGGCACAAAAGCTTTGACAAACAGAACAAAAAAATTCAGCAAGCTTCAGAGCTGTATTGTGGTATTTTAACAATAGGTGTTATTCTACTGATTATATGTTTTAACTGTTCCTAAAAAAAGACCATCACATCCATTTGGGTTACACCTTTGTCCACATACAAAGTTTATTTGACCTGTCCCATACTGTAACACTACAATGAATGGCTGACCTACCAACTCTACCAAAACTGATCCAACAGACAACAATTTCTTTTTGAGGCTCTGAGCCATAGCAAAACTTTCAATTGGAAGGCTTTAAATAGAAGGGCATAAACATTTCCTAATTAAAGTCATCATTGTCTCAATCCATGCTACTCTTCACCTCTGTGGGCACGCAGGGAGAGTTGCTTACATCATCCTACTGTGCCGGCTCCTTCGCTCTGTGCTCAGACGTGCCAACGTGGCCGGAACTGAGGCTGCTGTGCAGCTGTTACCATGGCAACCTGTTCCTCCCTCCACTGTAACTGATTTATGTCTCACTTGTTTCCTTTCCTTTCTCCTCTAACTTTAGATAGATATGTAGCTCTTGTTTGAAAAATGCTTTAGTCATACAGAAGTTTACACGCAGAGCTCACTTGTAACCAACTAGGTTTCAAACACTGAGGCTCAATGTTTACAGAGGAAGCAGACGAGCCTCCATTAGCTAGATATAATATAAATATGGCTGTTGGCAGAAAAGACATAACAAAACACTTCTCATCATCAGCACAAACTCCACTATTTAGCAGTGGAGCTTCTTGATTAACTTCATTAAAGTTCATCTTGGCCGTCATGTGATGATCCTAATTGTATTTCACGTTAATATCTGTTCCTTTGATACCCACAATAAAGGCCAGCAATTATCTAGGTCTTTAAAATTAAAGATGGGAAACATGGTTTTGTGTTAACGAGGCTAAACCAAATTAGAAATTTGAACAGTTGACATCTAATTAACAAAGATAACTACAGATGAGCAAGGTTCATCAGGTTCATCAGGCTGAAACGAAGTCAAAGACGGTGAGAAGAGCGACTGAAAGAAATAGGACAGCAAGGCACCTACCCGTGTGAGTCCATTGTGTTCGCTGCCCATATATCTGTCCCCAGGATGTCAAAGGAGCCATCTCTGTTCCCGTTCTAGACAGCACACAAGGAAGAGGAAAGTATGTAAGTACGTTTCAGTATGACTACAAAACGTTTAAACTTGTACACCATTGAAACCGCTATTTTTCTGAACCGATTCCTTTCTAATTAAAATAAGTAGGGTTCTTTCCTGCCTGCCTGTGTGTGTCTGTATCTGCTTGTCTCTCACTCCCTAGACACAACTGACAAATATGAGGAATAAGGACGTGTTTTAATCACAAATATATTATAGATAGTATATCTATATTTGGGCCAACAGCCCTACATACTGTACATTTTCTAAACCTTGTATGTTCCTGGTGTCTTCATCTGCGTATGAATATACGGTACATTTACAACCTCTGTGTCAAAACAAGCATTAAATCTATTTAGCATGTTATTATTAGTCATGCTAATGATGTTGACCTTCTTGACACGCTGGAATGGCAATACTGTTGCTATGGCATATATGTATATCTGACTATACCACACGGCCATTCTCTGTTTGAGAAAGAACGTTAACCAAAAATGTGAGTTAAAACTGGCTGGAGGGGGGGCTTTAAAGGTCCAGTGAGTTAGATTTAGGAGGATCTATTAGCAGAAATTCAATATAATATTCATAGGTATCCATTATTTCCATTAGTGTATAATCACATGAATGAATCACAAAAGAATCGTTGGGTTTTCATTACCTTAAAATTAGTGTTTTTTTATCTACAGAGAAAGCAGGTCCTCTTCTACGGAGTTCGCCATGTTCAACAGTAATGTTTCTACAATAGCCCAGAATGGACAAACCAAACAATGGCTCTAGATAGGCCTTTTCACCATGGTTTATCCTACATGCTTGGTTGATGCGAGGAGTTTCAGTTGTTTGCTATCTGCAACTTCATTGCTAGATGCCACTAAATCCTACACATTGATCCTTTAATGAGGGTGAAGATTTGGTTTGTGGTGACATGCTGTGGTGCTTGTCAACAAAGATGACTAAAGACTCCCAAGGGAACAATACAATGAGCATGGTTAAAAGTTAAGTGCTAGATGTAGCCAAATCGGTTTCCTTTCATTTCTTTCAGAGGTGATCAACACAGCAGATAAACATACACACAAACAAACAAACAGGCACACAGATGTATCTGTACCTTGGCAGGGCCTTTGAACTGGTTGTTTCTGCCCCTGCTGCCGGAGCGTGAGCCGGATCCTGGTCTAGACCCTGAGCTGGGCCTGGAACCTGTACTGCCGTTACTGCTGTGTTCCCATTCGTCCTGCAGAGTTCAGAGAGGGGATGGAAAAAAAGGACTGAGTAATCTGTTCAAAATTCAAAATTCTGTTTTATTTTCTGTCATAGTGTCTGTCCTCTGTGTCCCCCTGAAACCCCTTTTTATCTTTGAGTAAAACTGGATGGTCCAAATTAAAGCCGACTGCAGCTTGGCAGAAGTGTGTGTACATGATGTTTATCTCTAACATAAGCTGATATTAATAATGTTACATGTATCTTTACTGTGTGTTAAAAATGTCTTGTTGTCTTATGTCTGTAACTTTTAACCACCCCTAGATTAGTTTCAGAACATCTTGCCATGGCACTGTTGCAGCTGAAACTTAGCCAGTTGGCTAACACTAGCACATTTACA
>NW_023339774.1:15017510-15029649 GCF_004916995.1 Morone saxatilis | reverse complement strand
AGCAGCAACCACAAGCAAGCAGACGAGCTATGAATCGCTTAAGGCTGGTGTTGCAGTCTTTTCTAATCATACACTTGAGCAGCTGATGGAGAGGTAAAGACTACTCCGAACATACAGACCTGAGAGCAGAGCAAACCTACGCTTTAATGGATGTGATGCTTTGGTGACCAGAGGTTCTAGATGAGCACAGAAGACAACATACAACATGGATGTGGCTGTAGAATCAGGGCTTTAGTGGAGGGTAAATGCACATCAAACAAATAAACCCTAGACTGGAGACACTGTCATGGATCAGATTAATGAATCAGACTTCAGAGGAACAACATATGACATTTTCGGAAATATGCTGCATCAAATAGTATCTGTCAGGAAGTGGAAGTAACTAGGCAGCAATGAGCACTTAATTGTCATTTGTGTTGTTTTAACAGGCCCACTTTATCTACGATTGAAGTTCCAAATGCTGTACATCTAGAATAGTTGTAATTACAATTTGAATGTCAGGTTTTGCACAGTGTCAGATTTTTTAAAATAGAGCCTTTTTACATCCTCAGAAAGTAAAGGAGGGGCTGAGGAGAGGAGACAGAAACAGACAAATGCAACAGTGGAGATTGCAAAGAGGCATATGGAGAAAGGTGCAAGTGATTTAAGATTTAAAGGAAAAGAGGAAGAGGAGGAAAATAGATAAAAAACTTATTTTATAAACAACTTAGAAGGGAGGTCATGGAAGGAAACAAATTCTAAACTAAACTTGTTATAAAGTTTTTTTGATACAGGGACTAACACTATAAAACATTATTAAACATATACTTAAACAATGAATTCCCCAGTAGTCCTTTTTTTATTTTGTTATTGTCCAAACACTGATGTATAATAAAGGCCGTAAAGAATGTACTTGATTGGGTATTGTTTTTTGAGATAGAGACGGATAGGTCCATATTTGTAATCATCACAGTCCTTGTGAAGGAAGGTAGGTTACATTTTACCACCAGCATTTTTATTGCCACTACAACCCTTCAGTGAACTAAAGTGTAAATGATTGTTCAATTCATTAATCAAGGTGTTAAGCTGTGATAAAAGCACAATGGTGACAGCCACACTTACTGGCTTGAATGAGCCTCTCCCCCGTGAAGACGTCCAGCTGCCATCTTTCTTGTTGTTACAGTCATCTGTCCACTGGAGGAGAGAAATGGGGGGAAAAGGTGCTATCATTTCTGAAAGGGGAGTGGGGGGTTGTTTAAGTCTAAACAAATCTAAAAAGTAAAGTAAAAATAACACACACAGTGGACAAACTACCTCAGCAGCACATGAGCAGCATGTTGCAGAAAACAACATGGCTCTAGGCTGCCAGCATGTCAGAGACACCACCAGAACCTGTACTAAGCATAACCATCCATTTAAGTAATAAGGCTCTGACCTGGGGCACCTTGCCGCCATTGTCCAAGTCCAAGTCTCCATCTGCCTTGTCTCCCAGAAGCCCCTGCACCTGGTACTCCAGCACATAGCTGTCGATGAAGCGCTCCAGCTCTTCTATCTCCTGTGAGCGCGTGCTCCCAGCCTCAGATGATGCAGATGCCACTGATGAGTTCTCCATGACAACCAGCGCTGCGATGGGTGGAAGGGGAGGAGGGGAAGGGAGGAAGGAAAGTGACCTGTGCACAGAGGAAGAAAAAGACGGAGAGAGAGGAGTGAGCTAAACATTCAACATGACTAGGAGCATTCATCTCCTGTGGTTAGAACTCTGGTTTACAATAGGACCTCCAGCATCAATACTACAAACACATGATTGTCAAACAGACAAGGTGAGCTAAAGTCCTAGAGGAGTGGATAGCTTAGGTTATTTTCATTTCTTGTTGCCAAAACAGTTATGGCAGCAACAACCTGTTGAGTACAGTACCAGTAAAGCTGCAAAAATTAGTCATTTTATCTATATGTTGACTGACAAAACACATCTATCTGCACGTATGATGATAATCATTTTAATATTTTTACTAGCAAAAAGCAAAAAGTTCCAGTTTCTCAAATGATCTAATGCTTTTTTTTTTTTTTTGCTATCATATAGGATAGTAAACTGGACATCTTTGTGTTTTGGACAGTTGGACTGTTGGACATTTTTTCACTATTTCCTGTCATTTTAATAGACATTATGAATCGGTAAAGAGAATGACCATTACTTGCAAGTATCAGCAATAATAACAAGAGGCCTTTCTCTCACCTCGGTCCCCCTCAACTTCCCAACACTCAAAGGAGGCACATAACCTCACCGCTGTCGACAAACGTCCATAGAGCAACTACTTGCTTCAAAAAGTGTCCAACAGCAGGCACAGGTTGTGTTTTCACTCAGATTACATCAAATCCATCTTTTGAAAAAAAAAAAAAAATCTGACTCATCTATGTTAATTTCTTTGTCAAAACTCCTTCTGGTGGCACCATTCATACACCTCTCCACGTCTATTTCCCTGTTTGTTTGTCCACTATTACCCACTGTGTCTCTCTCTCTCTCCTGTCAGTGTTGTGTGTGATCACCTGACCCCTGGCCAACAGGAGAGCAGCTTCCTGCCTGCCTGTCTATTGCCGCTAAGCTCCTTTACATCATGGCTTGATCACCAGCCATGCAAAGAGGATTTATGGCCCTGGAGCACGCAGAATGGTATCTGCTGAGCCCTGGGGACTCGCTGGGGAGCCCGGTGCATTTGCAGCCAACAAGTCGGCCACACAAAGTTTAAACCCTTTGTTTTGGTTTTGACCACTAATGCCATAGTAGGGGGGGGGGTGAAATATCCTAAATACTCTATTTCGTCTATTTGTAACATGTCAGATCTCGCTAACTGCTGCTGAGATCACATCAACTACTTCAACAGAACAAAACAAAAACATCTTTACACACCTTATTGTGTACCAATAACAATAAAAACATACTGAGTTCATTTACTACCAAGAGGGAAAGGCTCCATTGGAAGATCAGATCAGACCTTAGGGTCAGCCACAGGACAGCACCCCTGTTGAGCGAGAGACTGGAACCTCAATCAGTCTCTTGTTCAAGGACACGTGAGCACATCAGAATCTCCCTACCCGTCACTACTCGGCTGCTTTTCTTTGTGTGCATTAATGACTACTGCTTTAATCGCTGCATACTATGTGGCAGGGTCAACATGCCCTAATCTGACCTACTGTAGTGACAGTAGTATAATCCTTACGTTTCAACAGTATAATCCATCTATCCATTGATGCCGGGGCTTTGATTAGCCTCGTGATTTGCAGTTAGTAGACGACGTAAGCATCAGCACTAGGCGCCTTGAAGACATATTTTACCTTCAGAAAATAACAGTCTCCCTTTTTTGGACTGATTAATTACTTATTCCCAGTGTTGTTATTAAGACTCTAGATGCTTTCAGACAATTCAAATTGCATTCGAGTGTTCATGGTCATTTGAGAGCACAAGACAACTTCACATTGAACTACTGCCCCAGTTTTGGCGTCCTATTCCTGTTAGATCGTGTGCCGCCCCGAAATTAGACCATTTATGTCGCAACACCAACGTCTGCCCCAGCTCAGCTCAAAAAGAAAAAAAAAAAATCTTGTCCGGTTATTCAAGTCAGGCCACTCTCCAGTTCGTCAAGCCTGGTTATCAGACTGAAGCTGCCACTTCATTTCATTCATTTATTTGACTTGCTGAACAAATCAGAGATGTGGGCAGCGATTCAGAGGTCCAGAACCAGCACGAACAGCCTCCTGACACAAATGTGTACACTTGGCAGACAAACAAACATCTACAAACGTTCACATGGGCAAACTTTATAACTTTTAAGCATCTAGCATACTTTACATACACACTAAGCTACCAGTTTATGAAGTATTCCTGTTCAGTGTAATGCAATAGCCCTGCACTACCTCTTATCTTAACAAAGGCTATAGTATTGATTTTTTTGAGGTGTTGATTGTAGGAGCATTGACACAGTTTGAATGAATGGAGAAGCTTTCAATAGTCTGGATGTTTGCAACACGCTGATAAATACTGGCTGTGGCTGCAGCTCATTCAGATGTCCTATGCTCGTCCTTGACATGTAGTATAGAATTACTGCCTGAAGGGAAACTGCTGCCAATAGCCATTGACCCGTCCATTAATGCAACTCTCATCTACTTCTCCCTCCTTTTGTCTTAGTATCTGTATTTCCTTTTTTTTTAGCCTCCGTGTGATAATTTCATAGTAATTAATGTGCAGCACCAACAAATCACAAGGCCTGTGCGTGCACTAAAGTCACCCCAAATAACATCATCATCAATATCCAAAGTAAACACTGGTTCTGTATCATAGATCTGACCCCAAGTCCTTTCTATCCTGCTGTGTTTCGTAACATTGTGCGGTAGTTACATCTGCTTTGCTTTCAGCTCAATAACGTCAAAAGCAATGTTCCTCCGGTGTAGGAGAAACAAATGATCAGTTTGGTGTTCCAGGCATGTGAGAGTCAACAAACCAAACAACCATCATCCCTGTAGGGTGCAAGAGAGAGGCAGAGGCTGGGGGTGGGACTAAAGAAAGGATTGTATCTCACCCAGACAAAGAAAAGGCTACTGTATTAAACATAGATGGGAAAAACACAAATAAAGACAGCAGGCTGTCCTTCTGACTACACAGAGACAGTGACTCTGCAAGGTCAGGAGCACAAATAGCAACAAGGCATCTCACATTTACCACACACACACACACACTTTAAGACAAAGCAATGATATGGGCTCTCACATTACAAGATACGGATGCAAATGATGACGGAAACCATGAACATTCATACGAACTGTTTGCATTTTAACTTCGTAGAAATGATCCCTCAGCCTTTACCTACACGCTCCAACACAAAGAGAGGAAGAGTTAGGGCTGCAAGTACATTTGTATTATTGATTAATCTCTTATTATTATACCAATTAAAGGAAATGTGCTTCAATTCTACACAACGAAGCCTGTTTACAGATGTTGTGGGGTACTACAGCACATTCAAGAAATCTAAGAAAGCCCCGTAACTTTGTTGTTTCTTCAGTTGGGGCTGAAGACTACAGGTCTGAAAATGAAAAAAAAAAAAAAACTGGGGGTGTTGAGTTAGAAAGCAGCCCATGTAGGCCATTCATCTCTGCTTGAGGCTAGAGTTATCGCGACGTCGCTCATTGGTTTGTGGAATACCGTTTTGAAGCCTCGACTTTGTTCTTACGGCCATCGCTGCGTCGGCTTTTCCGAGCCAGTGGCTGCCACATGCTGCCAGTTGAGCCGCACTCATTGGCTGCACGGTTTCAACTCGTCAGGAAACAATGGCGGCTCGCCTGGTCACACGTATTGTATTGTCTTATAGATAAACAGTACATTCAAATATTCTATAAAATACAGGAGCTGGAAACAGTGAATGTTTGGTATTTTAGCTTTAAAAAATGACTTAAGCGAAATCAACGAAAGCCTAAAACAAACTGTGGAGTGCAGACCCAGAAGGAGAGAGAGAGTCGGCCATTGAGATAAGTGAGTATATCTGATGAAGTCATTTGTTGCAGTGGTGTGAACATTTTTATGACCATCTGTGGTTAGTAGCGCTGGCCTTTGTCTGTCTGTCCCACTCTCCTTTCCCTTCTCTGACTACATCTTTCAGACTCCCTTCCCACACATCCCGACTCCTCCCCTGCTCCTCCCCTGCTCCTTCCTGTCTCCCCCCTTTTTCGCTCTCCCTCCCTCAATTCTACCGGCTGTCCTAACAAAGGACTGCCTGCCACACAATCCTGGCCACACTTTTAGCTTTACTGTTCTACTATAGCTGAAGATCAGGCGTATCAGAGTCCAACACTTTATGGACATCAACGTTGACTTTAACTAATACAGTCTAATACAACAGTTCTGCAGTAAATGGTTCTGTTTAAACTCTTTTAAAACTGTATGACTAAAAAAAATAATAGAAACACTTAAAACACAGTATAATTCAACAGCACTATAACTGTAGCAGGCAAAATGACCATAAAATTGATTCAACACCTCTTTCAAACTCAGACTTCAGACTTAATGAAGGTAGAATTTACTGAAGGACTGTTGAATTAGACTACATTAGTTTTAGTGTACCTAATAAACTGGAGTGTATGTGAGCCGCTGAAGGATTCAGAGGTCTGGAAACCGGGCTAAGAATATACAGAGTAGTTTATAGAGTCAACTGAATGGTGCACTCAAACAAGGTGCTGGGAAACTGGTGACAGACAGTGACACTACAGGCCAGCAGAGAAAGATCAAGACTGCAAAATGCAAAGCAGCATGTTACTACAGTATAACGAAGCTGAACACTGTGCCCAAAGCCCAGCACCATCCAGGCAGATACTAAAACCGGCCACACAGACACAGCATGGCACTGGACAGCACACTGTTTCTTTGTTTCAGAGGCACAAATGCCAGTTGACACCATCCGAACTTCATAATATATTGTGCCTCCCTGCTCAGATAATCTATACATCTGACACACAGTCTGATGCATGCATGCAAAGGGAAAAACATCTTTCAAAGAACGCTGTTATCTTCACTTACTCTCTGGATGATGTAAAAGAAGTGCCTGCACATAGTTCAGAAGGCATGCAATGGTGAATGGTGTTAGAGCAAGGTATGGTATAGCAACATCCAGAACTTTTCTTAAACTTACTCATTTATTTTTCGCTCTCTCTCTCTCTCTCTCTCTCTTCTCACTCCTTACAAATCATACTGGCTGATTCATGACATAGTAAGATAACACAACACAGATCATAAACAAAGTCAAACAAGCTCTTTGCAGCCTTTGATATGGTTACACAACAACCAAACAGTAAGAACCATAATCCACACAACCCAAACAGAGCAGAACATGAGCTCCAGTCTCCCAAGTTGGGAGTCCTAGTCAGTGTTCTCGCCGCATGCAGTGAGAGCTGCTAATACGTCTAATCTGGTCTACTACTGACTGGCTGGCTTAACAAACTCACACTTGGGTTTAAATATAATTTGGAGTAATCTATTTTTGAGAGCAAGATAGTGGCATGTGAGTCTTATCATTCAGTCTACATGCTAGCATATGTGAGTATGTGTGTTAGCAAATAAGTTAGATTGAGCAACAAACAGATTTTGCTGCACAACTGTGATCTTTTGCAAACGGCAAAACGTCAGAAAAAACTTGTGACTTTGTATATCTAATGTGCATACTGATGCATTAAAGTGGCACTGCAGAGAAACGTTATCCATCCAAAGTCCTTTGGAGTATACTCGCCTGCTAACACTGAACATGTAGTACGAGTATGTGACACATTTAATTCGATTTGGACAAGATTTGTATTGCTGCTCTTTTTCCGTAGAATTAATAAAATGTAATTTTTAAACAAGTGGTGCTCCTACAAAATGTTGCTGAAACAGTGGCAAAGTTTTCAACTCAAAGTGTTTCTGTTCACATTGCTGCTACTCTTTCTTACTGTCCTTCTCACTCGCAAGGCTGTGGAAAAATATCAGGCTTTATGTAGCCAGTAGCGATCAACTCATTAAAAAAAAAAAAAACTCCTTAATTGACTCCGATCCTATTCAGCATGAAGTCTCAGGACATCAAGAGTGTCATTGTACGGTGCAAGTGGTGTGGCTGCATGGACAGGAAATCAAAAGCATCTCTTTATCCACAACATCAGAAGCTAATCATAGAAAATCAACTGCTGCACTTGTGTGGAGAAAATAAGGCAGTATACATGGACACTTTAAAAAAAAAAGGGCTTAAAACTTTTTGGTTCAGGCACTCTGCACTTCAATTCCTCTTTTAGCTGTTTTTCTTAATGTATTTTATCACTTTTATACATTTTTTTTTAATTTGTTACTGATTTTAATGTGTTATTGCCCTTAGTGTTTCTTTTGTTATTTTGTTTGGTTCCTGTAGCACTTTGAGATTCTTTTATGAAAAGTGCTTTACAAATAAAATGTATTATTCATTATTAAAAAACGTCACTGAAATACATGCAAAACACATAAAACCTGCTCTGCTGATAGAACAATAGTAGCAGTAAACTAGAATATGGCATTTACAGAAAGTTGTAACAGGTACAATATGTGTTCGTAGAGCTAAAATTACAAACCAACCTGAAAGGAGTTTGTCGTGATTCTCGCCTCCCATTCACTGAAACAAGCTGCTGAGAGTAAATGTGTTTACTCATACAGTGTGAACTGAATGGCCTGGAACTGAATGAACAGAACAGTAGAAGATAGCCTTCACATACCACAAAGGGGGGGTCCAAGGGTATGTGCATGTGTGTGTGTGCGTACACTTAAAACAATAGCCCCATTGTCCCCCTTTGCCCCTGTAGTGACCTAATGGGAGAGGATCGGGCCTGTGCAGTACTGTGGAACTGTTTGGACAATGAACTAACAATGCTATTCTGTCCAGATCCAGATCCACACACACACAAATGATCAAGTGAGGGTGTGTAATTCAGCTTCACAACATGTATGGAGTGCAGGTAAGTTCTGAGGCCTCGGAGCTGAATGGCAACCAAAGTGAAAAGAGAGGCAACAAAGGTTAGCGACAGAGCTGTGGTCATTGCTGGTTGGGGGGTGAACGCATGAGACGGTGACAAAACAAGTGAGAACAAAAGGTCGGCCATAGAAAGACCACAACTGTGACAACAGTCCTGCAATTACTTGTTTCCAAAAGATAGAGGACTACTCTGCATTCCTGCACTAAGCTAAGGCCTTATGTTGTCGATCATCACCTGATATTTCTCCTCTCACAACGCTACCGCACGCTTTCCTCAATCACAACCCATCCCTCCTTTTCTCTTTTCCCACTCACTCGTCCGTACACGTCGGGCACCGCAATGAGCAGCTGTTCCCACTGAAAAGAGGATACATTTCTGCTACGCAGGCTGAGTCAGGGTGTTCCAGTTTTCTGCAGGCTACTCCCACTCTCTCCGTAACGTGCAGCTGTGTTCACTCCTCCTCCACGTTCTTCAAAACACTGCATGCGTAGAACTGGGCGTGCGTGTCAAAGCCCAAAACACTAACCCGTGAGGGACAGAAGAGTTGCATGCTGCTACTCAAATCTCTTATTCCCCGGTCAATGTTTGATCTCTGAGCAGTAAGTGCAGAGTTCACAGCTTCATTCATTCATCAATACAGCACTCACTGGGGTGATGACGCTGCACTGACTCCGCTTACATGGTTCGAATGAGCTGAATTTCAGGCCAAGTTTAAACATCAGCAATACTCATTTTTTTCTATTACTGTCACAAGGTCATCGTTGTTTTTTGTATCTCGTGGCTCAACAGTTAACTTTTAAAGAGTAAATTGGACTGTTTGCTGTGATGTATTTAGAAGAGGTCCTAAAAAAAGAGAGGCTAGATGATAAGGGTGCACCGACAATTGATCAAGCACCCGCCATTTCACAGATCCGATCATATATTAGATCAGTTGAATGGGAGAGGACTTTAACCGGAATGCTACTTTCATTTTACGTACCACCTTTGTCGTGAGGTGATTAAGCCGTTTAATCGTCGAGCACACCTCAATAAAAACCAACAACAATAAACAATAATAAAACCAAAACAATAAAACCTGATTCATTTATACATGGATCAGTCGTATATGATGTGCATCTATACAAGTCAGGATAAAATGCGATATTTCAACTGGGGATCTGAGAATTGTGAATCCGAATAAGACCCAGAACATCTTAATGTGCATGCCAAATATTTCCTGACTGTAA
Source organism: Morone saxatilis (assembly GCF_004916995.1). NCBI lineage: Eukaryota > Metazoa > Chordata > Actinopteri > Moronidae > Morone > Morone saxatilis. Next base: position 15,019,936 of record NW_023339774.1, on the reverse strand, counting down.
CAATACCTCATGCCACTGTCACAACAATGTATGCAACATTAGCAGGGTCAATTACCTACAGTGCTTTGCTCTGTGTTAATTAGTATTAAGTTAATGGCACAATCTCACAAGTGTAAACATCTTATCGAGATTTCACGATTAGTTGGCCGATGGCTCTTCAGCAGTGTCACCAGATGGGTACATGTTTAGTTTGTTTGCTTCTTTTCACACTTACATCCTTACATACACTTTTATACATGCCCTGAAATGTCCTGCAAGCATAGGCCCCCTCTTTCAAGCACTTATTCACTTACAAACAGTCATTCTCCATCTCCACGGTGGCCAAGCATGTCTAGGCCCGCGCACGATCAAAATAGGAATATGATTACATTCCATCTACTGACATTTAATTCAGAAATAATATAATTTTTGTTATTATTCTCTACACATTTGACTGCATCCTGTTCATAAAAAAGGTAAACGAGTTCACAAATAACTTCATCAGTCTGGGTAGACTTTATTTGCTAGGCACTTAGCCAAGTTAAATGACAACACAATGAATACAGGGCTCGGGAGGAGACACTGGCGGAACCTGACTTGCAACTCGGCGGACTGATGAATTAACATGTGCCTCTGCTTGAGTCAGGCGGTCAGCTTGGGAAGGGATCATACGCTGTGAATTCATCAAAAGGAACACATTTTCCTCTCTGCAGGACTGGATAAATCTGGCTTATCAATTCATTAATCCATTCTCCACCAGAAAAAGGGCTGTCCGTCCAGGAAACGTCATGAAAGTGAGACATGCCTCACTCAAGTCAGAAGGGTCTCCGTCTCTGCGTGACTTGTGTTGGCACGCAGACATTCCTTCACCTGGCTAAAGTCACTGTGATCCAATCAGTCCCTGAACAGCAGGAATCTCAGGAATGTTACGAGCAAACCGAACTTAAATATAACCTGAAAACAGCAGTCACAACTCCTAGCACTTCGTTTGGAAAGTTTGCAAAACTTACAGCTGCGTATTAATATACAACTGTATTGTTTTTTAACACGGCAATGACAATGCTATTTAGGCACACATTAATGGTTTTAGGTTTATCCCACCTGGTACTAATGAATTAAACATCACGCACACACACTACCTTAACAGCTGCTTGGATGTGTTTCAGTTTCAGAGGAGATGACGGATCCTATGTAACCTATGACCTCTAGGTGCATCAGTGGCTTCACTGTGTTGTGCCACAGGCTACCAGCAGCTGTGGTGTCTCTTTGTTGTTAGGGTCAACAGCTGAGACAGGCTGCAGCAAGCTCAGCTCCTCTCCGGGCCAGACTGACACCTAACATTTTGAACGGCCATTCCTGTCGGTCCTGCCCTGCAAGTTACCGAAAGCAAACTAATTGAAACGGGGGCGATTCAATCATTAACCTCAGCTACAGTTTTACCACTCCCATAACCACGCCCATGCTGTCTGGGATGCTAGCGCTGTGTGTATCCGTTAGCCAAGTGTTGTGTCTTGACAGGACCTTTTGTAGCAACGTTATCCAACCGACTGCACCACAATGCCCCCCTCTCCCCCCCCTGTCAGAGTAACAAAGCCACATCTGGAGGCGCCCCCACACCCCCGGTGCCCGCGTATCACCGGTAACAATGGTGACGCAAGCTTTGCGGCTAACCGGCCGGGCTAACGTTAGCTAGCTCTTTAAGTACAACAGTAAACAACAGGGCCACGCATTGCTCATTCAGCTCGCCCTCCCGTCAGCTGTGCTTATATCAACAGGTCTGCCCGCTGAAGGCAACGCATACGCAGGTCAACTCGCAGCGAATGCAGCGCATCTTATAAAACTGTTATCTGGTTACCACGGTTCTAGCACTGCGACCGACAGACACCTCCACCGGCTTAAAATGAGATAAATCCTCACCCGAAGTGAGACTCTGACTCCTGGGGAACCCGGGATCACCTCCTCAGATCAAATCCGCCGTGTCATGGGTGCGTTTCTCCAAAGGAGCGGTGGGGAAGAGGATTAGCTGTCTGCTGGTGGCTAAACTCCGACAGACTGAGGAAAACGGGAATGCAGGAATGTGACGTTCAGTCCGGTTTGCTGACACGTGCACTCAGGAGTGAAGCATTGTGGGAAGTGTGGTTTAGTATTAAAGTGGGTCTTGTTTAAGAAGATAGTTCATTATTAAGTGGTTTGACGCGTTACGCTATCCGCTGTCGGCGCCTCCCTAGCTGCAGGGCAGTTTTAATACAGCGCCGGGTGGTTATCTGAACTTAAATTTAATTAAAGGAAGGGTTAGCACAAAACTCATTTTATCTAGACTAATTGTATTTTTAATTTAGAAAAAAATTCTCACACGAAAATGTTTTTTCGTTTTTGAAAAGATGGGAAAACGTGTGTACATTACACCTCCATCATCTGTGGCCATCCTGGTGCCACATGTCGAAGTA
>NW_023339774.1:14978430-15017503 GCF_004916995.1 Morone saxatilis | reverse complement strand
AATTGCTCCCGATGTGTGAATGTGTATGAATGAGTTTTCTGTTCGATGGGCTTTGTGTGAAAGGGTGAATGAAAAGCGCTTTGAGTGGTCGAAGACTAGAAAGGAGCTATACAAGTACAGGTCCAAATGAAGGCACACTCCAACAATCTGGTTCTGACTTTGTTTCTCTATTTTGTATTTTATTTTCTGTGTCCATACCAGGAATTTTATTTATTTTGTCGGCCCTTATTTGTTTCTGTGTTATCTGCTCTGTTACTTTCTGCTATAACTTAACAGAAGAGGTTTTGCTTGCTTGCTATGAGAATAATTGTTTACATTGTTTGTAGTAAAAAGAGAAAAAAAGCCTCACACGAATCTTTGTGATGTAAATCCATCCATAATCCATAATGGTAGCCCAAATAGTCCTGATCTTAATTAGAAAAAGATATTATCTATTTATTTAAATTGTGAGGTTATAAATTGACTTTAAACGCATCTAAACAGACAACTAACAAAATCATTTTTATCTTTTAACTTTTTAAACTTTTTTGTCTACATAGTAAAATGTGAAATTAGCATATAGTGCCAAACATTCAGACTATTTTATAGCTGAACATATCTGATACTCTAAAGCTTTTCTGCACATTTATTCAAAATATGCATATGTAGGGTTACAGGCCCTAATGTGACAGTAAAATTAAAAAAAAGTTCTGTTGAAATCCTGTTCCTTTCACTTTTTTGGCCTCATGGCTGCAGCCACCAGTAGCAGCAACTGATCACTAACATGTGGTTATACTTTCCTTTATTTGTCACATCCACAATAATGTGTGTGAATAACTTCCCCTCTTCTCTTTCTAAATAGTAGGTCCATCTTGTTGTTAGTAGTTAAGTAATTATTAGTAGTAGGCTAATAAAACACAGTAGGTATATGGCAGATCTGAGGTGTGACCATTGGCAGTATACATAGGGATGTGACTAAGGAGGGATGTTTTGGTGCTAAACATGTGCAGCAGACTCTTATTAAAATAACTACTTTAAAATAGGTTACCTTTCATTCATTTTTCTCAAGCTAAAATCCTGCCCTAATGCCTCTCACAGAATTACCAATACTCAGAGTGTGATTACAAATTCTGCTGAAGAATCTTTTCAATGTAATCACGACCCCTTGTGGATGATGTGAAAAATGCAGCTTTTTTTTGTGTGTGTGTGTGATTCTGTAGATGTGTGTTCATATGTGTACATATTATGAATATACCACATATACCTCAGGGTCCTTAGTCAGTATGGTAGACAGCTGGACGATAAAGCTCAGACAGATTGACTGACAGATAAACCTGCATGTAAACATGACACAGAGCTTCCAATAGTCGGTTAGACACACAGGAAACAGACAGAATGACACACAATACGCACAGATGAACTAATTCTGTATTAAAAAGCAGGCAGATACAGTCTGAAAGTGGACTGGAAGGCAGACAGCTGAGTGGAAAAAACTTCCCCTCTGCTCCAGATGGCTACAGAATATGTTCGCCACCACAGTCAGAGGCTAATTAAGTATCATGGTGTGATGGAGACTCCAGCAGGTTACTACACTCCCCCACACCCATCTTTTTCTCTTCAGTCTCCCTTTCCTCCCCACTCCTTTCTCCCAGTTCTGTGTCTATCCTTAGTCATCCCATAATTACTTTGTTGTCCTCTTCACATCACCCGCAGCACCGCAAGTCCTCCATTTCCCTCCCATACTGCTGTGCGTTTTCTCTGTGCAGATGCTTCGTTTCCTATCATCTCTTCTCACATAAACTCACCTATAGCTTTCTTCTTTTGATATGTGTCTGGAAATAATAAAACCTTTGATGTTTTGTCAAAGCAAAAATGTTAGAAAAGTGTCTTAAATAACTCACTCTTTGTCTTATAAATCTTATATGTTTTAAATCAGTGATGAGGTTGGAAGCTTGTGTGAAGCTAAGGTATAAAAGTTGGTAAGATTCAAAGTAATTTGCCCTGTTGCCAAGGAAACTATAATGTTGAACTGCTATATAATTTCAGTGTTCTAAAAATGTCAGCACTTATTGCAGGGTACGCAATACTTGTTCACTTTTCACAAAATTGAATCCATTAAGATTATTTTTTACTTCTTGTTTTCCCTGTTCTTAGCATTGTATGTGTATCTAATAATATTAAAGACACCCACAGAGGAGATAGGATTTAAATATTCTCTATGTGAATTTATACTTTTTTTGACTGTTTTGTCAGAAATAGATGTGAACAAGCAAGGTCATGCAAATCTTAAAGTATAATGATCTCTTTGTAGGCAGTGCCAGCAGAATAGAAATGCATTTACATATACAAATATATCATGTTACAAGTTTATTTTGTCAGTTCTCTTTTTGTTAAAGTGAACTTTGCCGTGAAATATCAGTTTTAATGCTAGTTTGACAGTGTCACAGTACATGCGGAGGAGAACGAGAAGAGAAAGAGAAGCAAAGGCTGAAATTGGCCGTGCTCCTCAGGTTGCCCTGCACAAAGCTGAATCCCCACCAGAGGGATGGTACCAAGGCACCAATTAGCAGTGGAGAGGGCGCATGATGATATTTCCGTGTGCTTGTGGCCGGGGCAGCTCCGTCTGTGTGTTATAAAAGGCAAAACCATAAACATGGAATTAGACAGTACAGGCCCCACAGCTCTTAAGGTCACAGACTCTCCCCTCCTGTGGCTTGTGAGAGCTACGGTGTGATATAAACAACACTGGCCAGCAAACTGTTATTACTGTACTTGCTGGTTTTATAACAGGGCGGATGATTATTTGTGCTCGTCAGTATGTGAAGTTCATTAGGCCAGCGGCTCTGATGCAGTGGTCTGCTGCCATTCTGCTCTTTTATTGTTAGGTCGAATGGTTGCAGGAGATAGGTGTGGGAGAAAGATCGCAGTGAACTAGATAGAGAGAAACTAAGTGGGTGGAAGTGACTGAACATCTCTTTGTATAAAACACACACAGGCTCACACACACACATTAACACTCAGACAAATAAACACACTAAAATTGGCCTGGGTTCAATTTGTTGAGTAACAAAAACATGATAGCTTTCTAACCAGCAGGTGGGGGCAGTAGACAGATCATAGGACTGTTGTACACTGAGCAGTGCTATTATAATGTGCTTAAGTCATAGATCTACTGTAACCTAAACAGGCTGCAAAGAAAATCATGAAATACTTCATCTAATGCTACTACAACACAATATCCCTGCAAGTACTGCTGTTGTGGATATGTTGTGAGACTGTCAGGAATTTATATAATATAAATTATATTAATAATAAAACATTAACATAGATATATATTAATTTTAAATATACAAATGTTATTAACAGGAAAAGGATTTTGCTTCCTTATGGGATGAATCCCAACTCAGGCCTTAGCAGTTTTAAACCATTTAAACCATCACAAGTCTAACCATTTTAAGATCCCAATATCACAGTGACCACAGTTTCTTATTTTGTAACAGCAGGGGATACCAGACAGAACAGTAAAATAAACAGTAGGTGATAAAAAGAATGTTTGTTCAAAATTGGTTCAGTATCACTTATTCTGATTTTTTGTTCGTAAATCCTATGGAATCATAAATGTAAGGCTGTAACTAACAACTGTTTTTATTATTTAATAATCTATCTATTAATCGATAATTGTTTGGTCTTTAAGATGTCAAAAAAGGCAATAACATCCTAGAGCACAAGTTGACATGTCTTGTTTTGTCCAACCAACAGTACAAAACCCAATGATATTCAATTTACTGTGATGTTAATCAAGAAAAGCAGCAAATTCTAACATTTGTGAACTTGCAACCATCAAATGTTTGGCTTGAATAATGACTAATGATAAATGATTATCAAAATAGTTTTGATAATTTTTTCCTATATAATCTATAAACTGACTAATCATTGTCCTGTTTTTTCACATACAAACAGGGATAATTTAAGTTGCAGGATCATCCTTTTCTAATAAAAATAGATCAACTTATTTGCTCTTTGCTTTGTCCTTCAGTTTCCCTCTGCAGGAGCAGAGGGGCCGCCCTGCTCTCACCCCCTCCTCTGTCCTGTCCTCGGCAGCCTGACGCTCCCCCTGCTGTTGAACTGCGGTAGAGCGTAGACCGTCTGAGGAGTGCGTTGACAGCTCCAGGCCGTGTGTGCGCCTGCCTGCATGTATGGTGAGCACCCGTTGAGTAGGTGGGTCTGCTGGAAGGGAGTGGGAGAGGTGGGAAAAGGGCAGATGGAACACAGAAGGAAGTTCACCAGAGACACATAGTGTGTCAGAAAGTGGAGAGGGACGGAGAGGGAGGGGTTCAGAAAGAGGTAGAGGAGGCAAAACTGAGAGAATGAGGGGACAGATATGCAGAGAGAGAAAGGGTGGCGGGTGGTAAGAGGATGAGGGAGGGCAAGGTGGAGTAAACGATGGAGAGGGGAGTAGGAGAGGTGAGAGATGTGTCAGGTACCAGAGGGAGAGGTGAGAGAGACGGGAAGAGCAGCAGGGGTAGGAGGGAGGGTGACAGGTAGGGATGGAGGGTGGAGGAGTTGGGGGGTGATAATGATATCAGGTGCAGGAGGGTACTGGGATGGGTGGATGGTAGAAGGACAGGAGGGAGGGAGAAACACACTTCTGTGACCTTCAATAATAGTTTGATAGTTGGATGTGAGCAAGAAAGTAATTGAAATATTCTCTCACAAATAGAGGTTATTTGTGCTCCTCATCTTTTGTCAAAATATAATTATTGATCTGACATAATGTTAACCTTATGTTAGAGGGGTTGTGGCTTGGCAGGGGACTTTACTGATTTATGGCTTCCCAAAACTGCTATTGGAGAATGTTCAAAAAGAGATTAATTTGACTTTGAACCGAGCACTTTTTATTCTCGGTATCCGAGAACCTGAGAACCCTCCAAAAAGGTATTATTTTTAAAGCCACAGCCTTCAAAAATTGTACAGTGGAGAGAGAGGATTTTGTCATGGAGAAGCTTACAGCAAAGCTGCAACTGAGAACAGACACATTTAGGAAGAAATGGAAACCACTTGTATTTTCTGTTGTGTCTTGAATCAAAAGTCATACTTGCACTATAATTATATCTCAAAAATTAGGTAGTTAATAAAAAATAATCTCCATTATCATTAGAGCACTGGTTCTCAAACTATGGTACGTGTACCACTGGTGGAACGCGCAGAAGAATCTCTAAAATATATTTTTTAAACGAAGCAAATTAATTAAAAACATATACAATTATGAAAATACTCTATATTTTATTTTAAAGTATTAGGGTGCTGAAATGTCAAACATTTTTTACATTTCCTTTAATATTTAGTTTTATTATGAGCCTGCTACGTAGTCACATTCATACACGTAGCACATGCAAACATCCATGATGAGTTACTAGCTGCGATGTGATGGCAAGATAGTAGAGGAGGTAAAATGAATGGTTCAAAAACACTGTGGCTCCAAACAGGAACTATTAGGAAGAGAAGTGTGAAGCAGGGGTACCCACCAAATTAGTTCTGGTTCTTGAACCAGTTGCATTACAGGATTCAACAGCAATGAACAATAAATAATTTGCTTCTTAGGAATAAACCTGCCTCCTGCTTGAACTGTCGGTTGCTAAGTAGGGTGGACCAAGGCTACTGTATTTTCTGTTCTCAACATTTTGAGAAACACTGCATTAGAGTAAATAAAAAGTACACAAGTGTCCTTTCAAACGTTTAATTGCTGTGTACAAGATGTCTCCTACTTCATTGATTTTAAATTTCCATATCACATGTGTTTAAGATAAGATAAGACAAGATAAGATGTACCTTTATTGATCCCCCTATGTAGTGCAAAAGTAAGAGTACAGAAGTGGAGGTACAACAAGATATCACAAAATAAAACATTACAAAATATAATAGAAAACTATAAGACTATAAATGAAAGTATATACACTATGCAATATTCAAAGTAAGAATGCGTTTTTTTGCACAATATTTGAGGCAGCTTAACTAAAACCTAACTGTACATGGTAAAATTAAATATAAAATAGTTGGAGTTTAAACCAGTTCCTTAGTCCAGCCGGGGGTTGGGATGGTACCTGGGTGCTTGTGGTGTTGTGTTCGAGTCTGATGGCAGATGGGTAACAAGTGATGAGGGGCTCCAAACCGCTTTGAGGCTCGCGGCTTGGGTCAGTCTTGTGGCCTTGAAAGTGCTCCTTCAGATGCCAGACTGGGACCACGGATTGGCTTCGTAATGTCACAAAATCCTACTTGTTTGATTTTTTACACCTTCTTCTTGAGTATGAAAACTCTGCATAAGTTCAGTTCTTTCTTCTTTCTCATTTTTCCGCTGTCTGTTTTGTTTTCATTGTATTTTTTTTTTTGTGGCTTCTCGTTGTTTTTTTTTGTACCTTGTTGCGCACTTTTTTTTTGCCTTCTATTTGCTGTGTTGCTTGCAACAGGAAGCTAAAACATTTTGAGCGGTGAGCGTTAACCAATCTAGCATTTCTTTTAGTTGAACGGGGGGGGCTGTTATAAAAAGTTGGGATCCCAACCCTGCTTACTATGCTCAATGTAAAGAAGACTTAAAAGGTACAAACGGTAAAACATTAAAACTCCCGCTCTGGTATTCTCATGTAACTCAAAAACAGACACTGCCCCAACAGCGGATGTAATGTGGTTTAAATCTATAAAAAGTAAAACTAACTTTTCTGGTCTGAACATTTGGTGACAGATGTCGGGATGACATGTTTTCCTTTCATTTACGGTCAACCCTTTTAGGGATTTTCATTATATCCCTGCTGTCAATGTGCTGCGCAGTTTCAATCTAGTCTCAGGTCTTTCTCATTTATGGGTTTTATGTAAGCGGGCATTACCACTGTCGGGGACATGGACTAAAGTGTTGGAGTCATTTAGAACCCTTTTGGAGGACAAAAGAAAAGGCTTTAAAAAAAATGGTGCTGGAATTGCAGTTACAATGCCATGTTTACAATTACTCCAAATTAAAATGTGTATATGACCTTTCTTTTCAGAAAGCATGCTATAATTGTTATCATTCATATTTCTTAGGATTTGTTTATATATTTAACATTGCACAAACTTGATACAATAATTTGTAAATATTCTCTCTCCTACTGATTTAAAGCTCTTGTAAAATAGTAAAAAAAACTTTCACACTGGCCTCTGTTTGCCCTTGTTTGCCTGATAAGAATGAGCGTCTTGGTATGCTGGTCTGGGATTAAAAAGGTAGCTCTTTAAACAACGGCCCTTTTTTCCTATCGTTACAGTAATTTGGCTTTCATGCATATTTCTTTGCATGATGGCTGTACATCGTTTTCACATCACCCGTTATCCCTCTGTGGCTGTGTGGTGTGTATGGTCGTGTGTGTGTTGTGTGGTCTGGTGTGTGTTGTGTGTGTGTTGTGTGGCTGTGGGAGCAGGAGGACTCCAACAGAGGGGGTGTTTGAAAACAGCAAATCTCAGCCCACTGACTGGACCTTGGGTCTGAACTGCTACAGTCCAACACAGGTGAAGCATGAGGGCTTCAGGTTCAGCAGTTAGGGTGTTAATAAAATTACCCACATAACTCTGGTGGTTGTGTGTGCTGCTTGTTTGTTTCTTGTCTGGGTTGGGAGTGTGTCTGGTTATACCGTGTTCATGCCCAGCCAAACTAACATCCCACTCAAAGGCCTTGAAGACTGTGGGCTCCTCTGGAACCTTTTTTTAATTTAAAAACTCACTTCAACTTTACCTTCTGTGTGTGTGTGTTTGTGTGGTGTTGTGTGTGTGTGTGTGTGTGTGTGTGTTGTGTGTTGAGCATGTATGTGTCATGGCTTGGGCAATCATTTTTAATGCAATTCGTTCTCACGGAATATATTATTTTCCAGACTTCTCTAATGTAGGCATGTGAGGTGATTTGTATGAGCTGTGTAGCTGTTAATGAAGTCAAAAATCTTGAATAATAGATAAAGTACAACGTGTCTAGCCTTGTTTGCTATTTGTGTTTTATTTGATATAGCTCATCATTCATGATCATTTTGTGGTCCTAATATCCAACATAATCAACAATTGATGGTAACAATAATATATTTATTTATGTATACCCTTAATGTTATGTTATTATTGTTAATTATGTATATTACTGATTTATAATTCTTCAAAACTTCAAGTGAATCCCTGTCGTAAAAGTAATTCATAATTTCTTCAGTCGCCAACACTTAAATATTCACATTATCTTTTGACATATTTTTCTATCACTCCCTTGGTTATGGAACTATTATAACACTTGATATTTATTGTGCGCTGAACTTTTAACTTAAAGCAAATAAAAAGTTATAGTTCAAGCAGTGTTCATTAGATCGTCCCTTGCCATTGAACTTCACTCAGGTGGAGCTCTTACAGCTGAGATGTATGATCTCTTAGATACTGACAGTTATTTTAAAACCGTCTGTGTTGTTCAGTGTTAAGACACACAAGCTATATGTTTCTTTCAAAGGAAATTTAATTCAAATATGTTTAAAGGAGTTTTAATGGGAATTGGTTAAAATGCTTAGATTTTTTTGTTTGCAACTGGTTTCGATTCTTTTAGTGGTACAGGGGAAGAGTAGAGGGTGCATTGGAGGCTTAAGGTGTGGCAGAATATATTATACTGATTTAATTTGACAATTTCACATATATCAAATTTGCTTGGAAAACTCCAAAATTATATTTTAACTAAAAACATACATTATTGTGGCGTATTAGTTATGCATTGAATAAGCAAACTAAAAGCCTATTCCATTTAGGTCTAAAATGTGGCAATTACAGATCATAAATGATGTGTTGTTTCATTTTAGTTTTATTGAACTTCCTATATTAAACTTTTGTTATTATGAAAATAATAAGAATGATGAAATAACATTTTATAATAATGAGTTGAGTTTTAACTATTTTTAAAATTATTTCACAAACTTGCTTCATTCTGACTATTAATTCAGATATTTATGTCATAATTTCTTATTTATTTCTTCAACATTGAACACTTTGGGGTTTCATACAAGAGATATGGCTGCTATTATTAACTCTGGACAAAGCCTGAACTAAGTACTGAAGCACCTGTGGGGCGTCTCCTCAAATTCAGACCCCTAATAACAGCCCTGCAGAGACAAGTGTGCAAGAAGCGTGTGTGTGTCTGTGGTTGGCCTGTGGCCATCATGGTGAGGGGAGGTTGGGGGTTGCACTGTAGCTGTGGCTAAATACGTGATCAAGAGTACAAAGTAGTTGTTTTTTTGCACTGGTATATGTGAGTATGTATCGGTGGCTTCAGTGAACCACCCCCATACAGTAACGCATGATGCTTTGTGGGTCGTGTGTGCAGCAGGGACGGGGTGTGGGTTTCTTTTCATCATGAACAAATGGCACAAAAAGACACACAATGTGGAGGGAGAAAACAATATGCCTCCAAGTTTCACATTTATGCTTTGTAAAGAAAGAGATAAACGCACACTAACACGACGTGCAAGCAAGCTGATTGGTGTTTATTGCCAATAATCGCTGGTTCCAATCATTTGACAGTCTGTGTGTGTGTGTGTGATTGTGACTCATGCTGGAACATGCCTGTGTTTCAGATTTCTGAGTTTTGTAGTCAGTCACGTTCTGTTTGTTGGCAGAAATGGCAGTTTCATCATCATCACGAATACACACACACACACACCACACACACACACACACACAAACATACAAACACAGTCATCGGGTTTAAACAAGGCCACATATATACTTCTCAATGTACACAGCATTCAGAAATAACTACATTTAACACAAACACTGAAGAGATTTCCTTGATTCTAATTCCCTCTAAATACATAGCCCCTATGAAAGCTGATCACAGTGAAGTCTGTAGATTATCCAGAGTAATCTTCTTTCAGGAGAGACGTGCTGCTGTTGAATATTTTTGATGAAGGTATTTTTTTAATGGTGTGAGCAGCACTAAGAAATTTCCATTCACCTTCTGCCATGCTGCTGGAACATACATTTTCTGAAGTACTGTCCTTAAGTATAATTTTACTACCAAACTGTATAGTTCAAATTACTTCCAACTTCTACTTCCAAAATGCTAAAGTGTCAATAATAATTAACCTATAATATAAATATATAACATTCATTACTAACTACACTTCACTTTTGATACTTTAAGGGCATTGTGCTTATCATACTTTTGTGCTCAAGTATGAGTAAGAATGCAGGTCTTTTACTCCTCATCGACTATTTTTACATTGTGGTATTGCTTCTTTTACTTATGTAAAGGACCTTGAGAATTCTTCTACCACTGGACACATATATCTCAAAACCTGGACAAAAAGATATGACACAAGGTAAGTGAGGAAATAGGTTGTGTTTTTATGTAATTTTGGTGAACCAACCTTTAAGATTACAAAAAAAGAAAAGAAAATGATATACAGTAACTGGTTACACTTCTGTAGGCAGGGCCATCTCATAAAATTTGAAAAATGCTTTTAGATTGTGAGTGACGCACTAAAATATTTCTTTCACTCTGGGTTTGTGGAGAGTGTTTTTAATTCGCAGTTAACCGTGTGGCTGCAGGCCGAGTGGCCACTGCGGTGGAAAGGCAGCAGTCAAGAGTCCCTTTTTCATGACCTGTTTGGGTGAGGAACTCTGCTGACACACAACCAACATTTATGTGCATACAAATACACTCATGCACAGACACGCCCATACTGCATGTGCACATAATACACACACACACACAGTAACGCACACATAGGCAGACCGCTTGATACTGGCAAAACTTGCGTGTAAAAATGCACAAAAACATACAGTGAATTCAATGTATGCATAGATGTATACAGACACGCATACATGCCCACACCCCAACGCACACACACACACACACACACACACTCACACACACACATAAGCACACACATATGCACACACACAGACACACGCACAGTATTTATTCTAAGAGTGTATCCCTCCCTGATGACCGGTTAGGGTAAGGAGTGCTGCCGGCAAAGCGGACCAATCCAAGTCATTCTACAGTTGATTTACTGTCCCACCACCAGTCCACTACTGTATAATTACCCTCACACACACACACACATACATAGGCGCACACACATAGGCACAGAATTGCACACACATAATTACACGCACAGTCACACAGCACAAGCACGCACTAACTGTTCACTCATATGTACACACATGGATAAAACGTGTAACACAAGGGTAGAAAAATAAATAAAAAACAATGCATGGACAAACATGGCTGCTTCACTGACACAAATCCCTGGGTTGTTTTTCCTGTTCTAATTGTATGTACATTGTTTCAATACTGCTGTGGTGTCTGTATGTGTGCACTCAAATAACAATTTTAATTATTTTACATTTTGGACATTTTTTATTTTTAAATTCTGGTTAGTCAGAAAATTATGTTTATCTGTGATTATGCAAAAATAAATCAGTAACATGTAATTTAGTTTCATATCCAGAATCCAAACATAATTTTTACTTAAAATAACAATTTAAATAGGATGAGACAACTCATGGAAGATGGAAGCAAGAAACTGAATAAATACCTGAAATTGAATCACTACTAAAATAAGGTATCACTGAATTTATAGCATTGAAATATTTTATTTTGAAATTTTATGTGGTTTTAAAAATCCCCTATTTTTCATTTCCATGAGTTAATTCAATTTTAATAACTTGATTTTATGTTTTTAAAGGTTTATCAATTTTTTTTATTTTTTAAAAGGCTCATTGCCTTTATTAGATCAGCTGAAGAGAGGCGAGATCGGGTGAGAAAGAAGGGATGACATTCAGTAAAGGGCCCCAGGCTGGAATTGACTGCAGTAAGGACTTGAGCCACATTTATTAAATTTAAATTAGTTTCCTTAGAATCAACAGTTTTCAGATCAAAGTGAAATTATCAAGTAGCTTGTGTTTGATTTGTCACCAAAATTCAAAATTTGAACATCTTCACAGAAATGAACTAAATATTATAAAACAAGTATGGAAAGTTGATCCTAAAAAAGCATTTACATTACCTTAATTAATCTACATTCTAGTCATCAGACTTATTTATATTTCTTTGAGTCACAGATGTATGTGGTCTTTCCCAGCGTGCACTGGGTGGATAGCAGTTTAACAGAATGGACAGAAAAAACACAACCCATCACCAGATGAAAACAGATCCATTCACACCTATTGATCGTCCAGCTCACTCAAACTACACATAGTAGGGACCAGAAACCAGATTTTAATCCAGGACCAATCTTGCTAATAATTTTGAATAAATTACCAAAAAAGGGTATAACTATGTGCGCAGCACAGTATCTTCCTTATCTTTAATATTGTTGCAAAACAGCCACTCCACTATAGCGGTTTTCCCTTCTACTCATGTAATTTTGCCCTTGTCCTCGACTGAGCCTGCCTGCCTGCCCCAGTCCGATTTGTCACTCTCAAACCTGCAATTGTATTCAAGGCCAAATATAGGGGTGGGAATGCTAGGGTGGGCTGTCTATGTGTCACACAACAAAGCTTCGCACAAGGGTGTAGCCCTCTCCCTTACATCCTCCCACCTAACCGCCCGGCATGGCCAAGTTGTTTGCATGGAAACGCGTCTGTGTGTGTGTCTGTGTGTGCGCAGTGAGGTCCAAGCTCTCCCCACCCTCCTCTCCTCTGGTGAGGCAGAGAGATTACTCCCTCCTCCCTACCCTCTTTCTGCTTTATTTGGAGTGTTTCTCAGAGATTCGTGTCCTGTCACTCCTTCTGTCTACAACATTGACCTTCATCATCTCTGTTTTTATCTGTACTTCTCTTCCATCCCTGTTCTTCCTCTTTCCATTTCAGTTTCACTTCCTTTTGATATCCATGCCAAGTCACTTGACTTAAACCAAATTTATAGACAATCTTCTAGAATTCTGTTTAAGTTTTTTGTAGCCTCCAGAACAAGTGAAATAAACACCAGCGCGGAAGCGCCATCTTTTTGATGGGCATGTGATTTGTACAAAGTTACAAGCCGTTGTAAGACATGAATTGGAAGTTCCCTATTATTACATGGTAGAAAAAATGAGTGGCCTTTAATGTTGAGAGATGGAAAGGGAGATGATTATGGTTTATGTGCTAGGGCATCCCGATTATATGACCGCAAAAACCCATGCTGAGTCACATAGGTCAAGATAGGATGTGAATGAAACAAACACACACAGACATAGTGACAAACACACACACACGGCTAGAGGCGGAGTGAGATGTGTTCAATGATAATTTTATCACAGGAACGTGTAATATTTTTACTTTTTCACGTGATTTGCATGAATAAATCAGCCATTTTACTATTTTACCTGTTTGCAGGTAAAAAAAATAAAAAAAATAAAAATGGGTACATTTCCATGAATATATAAACTTCTAGCAATGTCTGATAAAGATTTGTTGACCAATTTGGGTGACATACTGGAGCGGCTAAAAATAATTTTTCTGTCATGAGCTGGTTTCACAATTAAATTTTTACTTTTTTGTTCTGTAACATATAAACAATAACAGTTACAAATTCTGTACTTTAACAACAGTTAAACAATGTTTGCATATTTTATGTTTTGTGATTATGGGCCTCTGCATACACATTTCATATAATATTACACTGCACATTTTTTACAGTATATTGGGGAAGTACTAACATTGTATGTTTGTTTATATGACATGTCAATTATGTTGATTGCATTTGTGTTTGCATATGAGCAGCTGTTGTTAAAAATAAAAATTTGAAAAAGGGACTAAATAAAAATAGGACACTTACCTGCTCTTGGAATTTTGTATACAGGGTTTAGCTGTTTTAACTTTTTTAAAATTATTTTACAATTTAAACGTTTCACTTGCGCAGACATTCATGTTATCCACAGGATAAACTGTAATAAATTTGGTGGCATCATCAGGCCACATTTTTCAAACCTGGTTTCCCATGTTTGATTTATGACCAAGTAATGTTATCCCATCAGCCTCAGCTGTACTTTGTGTTCAGCACTAATTAGCAAATGTTAGCATGCTAACACTACAACTAAACTACACAGCCAACACTGTATCTGCTAAATATCAACATTTTATGATTGTTAACATTTAGCTCAATGCACTGCTGTGCTATGACTCTAAGTATTGTTTATGCATATTCATCCACAAACCTGCATCCTGAAACAATAATTTAACAATAAATATTTTTTTTCTCTGAACTCCAAACGTGTCATCTGTCACCTGAAATCCTTTCTTCAATGTTCTCACATGAGCTACATCTTGGCATTGTTTTCACGTGGGTGTAAATGCAAATAATAAAAAAAAACTCTTTTTTAAAGCTTTTTAGAGCACAATTACAACTTGTCTCTTAACACAACTAACAGGTCTCACTTCTATGCTTAATTCCAGTCCACACTCCCTGCTCTACACAATGAGACATCAGAATAATTTGTCTGATGAGCAGGGAGGCACATGGCGCTCCCCACGCTCAAGTGGCCCTCCGCCCCGTGATGATACTCTTGAAATATGCAGCGTGTGTGACAGCGGCTACACCTGTGACTCACCTGTGCGTGTCCGCACCCCTGACATATCCCTCACCCGTCACTCTCCCCCCAAACCCTTCCTACACACACACGCATACATACACAGGTCACCAACACCACCGAGGGCAAGGGAGGGGGTTCAGTCTGGGTTGAGGTGCAAGACGCCGCCTGCGTGCTTTAATTTTCACCTCCCCCACCATGATCCTCTGCAACTGGTGACACAAGTGGCCTCCTGCTGCATGTCTCTGCTGTTTTTCCTCCTCTCCTGTCTGCCCCCCGATTTCTGCCTCTTCAATTTTCTCCCATCTCCAGCCATTCTTTTCTTTTCACAGCTTTAAATTTTAGTGTGTCTCACAAAAGACAAGACACAACAAGTCCTCATTCATGAAGCAATATGACAAATGGGGAGCAAACATTCAAAGTATTAGAAGACACAAAGAAGGGATCTTTGGCTCATGTGTTTCTCCGCCTCTCCTTTCCTCTCCTCCCAACTCATCCACTGGCAAGGTTACTTTTGTGAATATGCAGAGAGTTGAATATTAATTTTTTTGGTCATTTGTATACACAGTGTTTCAGTGCATATACACATTCTTAATATCTCTCAAATGCATTTATGTTTACATACACACATGTACATGTGCATTTATGCATGCCTACACGCATGTACACTATTCAATGGGGCGTGTGTTTTTGTGTGTCTCTCACAATAGTCATGCTATGAGGATCTTGAGCACTGTGTGTCTGTGTGTCTCTCTGTGTGTGTGTGTGTGTCTCATCAGCTGATGAGGTGTTTACTAGGTTCTGTCTCTAGCCTGGAGGGAGCCCAAGCACACTCTAGTCCCAGCCACCACACACTAGAGTAATTGGCCTTTTCACACTGCATAAGCTTCATTACCTGCACCCCCATTTGCAATGCAGAATGTAATGTGCCACAGAGTATATGGAGTGAATACATAAACAGTTTTGGTTCAATTCATTTTTGGGAGGGTTTGGGGTGCGGGGCTCACAATGAATGATTTAGGGGGCCCGCTAACTGCAGCAAAATTTCTCTCCTGCATTTGTCATTAGGCCCGTTGAGTTACTAATGGTTCAGTTTCAAATTGTTATGTATGTCTGAGTAGGTGTTTGTTATATTTCACCATGAGAAATACTGTTGAGAGAGTCAGTGAGTTATTCAGTCAGTAATTCAAGGGGTAACAGTGAGTTTCTCTTCTCTGGAGCTAAAAAACTGTAGCAAAGATTATGTTTAACAAAAGTTAGTCTGTTACTGAATTAAAAGAACATTGGGTAAATGAAGAACAGAATAGTTGCATTGTGAATAAAAACTGGAAGGCACTAATTTGTTTTTATAAAATCAAAACCAGTCATGATCTTTCACCTTTAACCTATAAAACAAAGGTTGCTGCTTGTATAAGTAAAAGGACACTTTTGATACAATCATTTTATTTAATTAAGTTTCTGCGGGTTGCAGTTTTTCTTTGTCTTGTGTGCTCTCTGCTCATTCTAACTACTAGGTTCTTATTTAGTTTGCTCTAAAATAAACTTCTGTTTTGCTACTGGAAGCGTAGAAACTATAAAACAGCAAGAGGTTAGAACCATATAAATTTTCAGTCCTAAAATTTAACGATTTAAAATACTGCTTTCCTATATTCATCTTAGTAGTCTCTGTTATATATCACTCAAGAAACGTTTGTACTTTACTGTCACTTCCTGCATACAGTATGTTCTATGTGTGGAGCAAAACACCGTTGTTATTCAGTATTTGATACTGAAATAGTGTTGCCAAAATCAGTAAGACATTTTGTATGTGTGTTTTTTCACTTTTTAATATCTTAAATATGACCTTTATTCTCTTCGTACTAAACCACACTGACCTACATGTGCCATTAGCATTGTGAGAGGAAATAGATGGAGAGTTGTGCACAAAACATAGAAGAATTTAGAGATACTAATTAGATACAATATTTGGAGGTACTTGTATAATTGAGTACTTCCATTTTATGCTACTTTCACTTCTACTCCACTATGGTTAGCTGCATTTAATTTTTTTTTTTAACAAACAAACAAAAAGTCAGATAACCTTGTAAAATATAACACATTGTTGCTCAGATGGTTTTATTTAAATAACTGTTCAAGGCTCAAAATTCTCCAAAATGAGAGATTTTAGTTTGTTTTTTACATACAAAATGCAGCTCATGCACTGATGCACCAGTATAAACAATAAAATAATATCATAATAATATAACACTGACAGGGGTACAACAAGTACTTTTGATAGTTTAGGTAGATATTGCTGATAATACTACTGTGACACAACTTATTTCTAATGTAGGGTTAGGATTTTTACTTGAACTTACCATGGTCTCTATTACAGTTCACTCACCTTTTGCACAATTAACTGACTGTTTCTTCATCTGTAAGTGAACCTGTGCTGATTCCCGACTTCATACTCCTGCCCTGTAAGGCGACTTGATGAAACTGGACTCTCCTC
The DNA here is from genome assembly GCF_004916995.1 of Morone saxatilis. NCBI lineage: Eukaryota > Metazoa > Chordata > Actinopteri > Moronidae > Morone > Morone saxatilis. The sequence continues at coordinate 15,000,481 of NW_023339774.1, read as the reverse complement.
CTCCCTACCTGGCTCATATCGCTGTATCTTTACCACCTGCAGCTTCCACACAACAACCAGCTCTCCACAGATGTGATTCTGTCACTTTTTGTGCTAAGAATACACATCTGGAGACAACCACCTGAAACTGCTGCACATCACGCACGTACACTCTGGCCCCACAAGACTACTCAGACGCTTAACCAACGATGTCAGCACATCCGCTTCTTGATGCCAAAGATCTTTATCTACTTTACGATATTTACCAACCTTTTTTTTTTCTTCCTCTTGGACAGTATTCTCAAAGGGGTTTTCTGCTGCCTGTAAGTCACTAGATGTCCAAATACCTGAAGAACAACACGTGTATTGCCAATTATGGAGCTTGCATCTGGTTTAGTGATCCTTACAGGTTAAGGAAATCTCTTACACTGTAGTAACATCCTGACAGACAAAAAGAAATTTACAGATTTCTATCTGGAATACTTAGCCATAGGCCCACTATTATGTCAACACTTGTCCCACTTCCTCCCTGTTCTTTTCCCATGTCACTTCATAACATCATACTCATCTCCAGTTATGTCAAACATAGTCCAGCGGCAGGGGATCAGCTGATCTTAGATTCAGAGGTGACCTCATTCCCCTGCCTCAGTGCTGAAGATGTACAAGATTTGCATACAATTGTGCACCATTTCATAAGTTAAACACTCAACATTTAAGAACTGTACTTTAGTCCATTTCTTTTTGCTACTTTATACATTTCAGAGGGAACTGTAATACTTTTTTCTCCACTTTTTTCCACAGTTATCTGAGAGCTGTTAGAGTATAATTTTACATGACAAAAACCATATGATAATCTTATAAAACATAACACATTATTAAAGATTGAACTAGTTGTTTCCAACCTTTTTGGCTCGTGACCTTGTCATGTTTAAGATTTCTGTGAGCTGTTAGCAGTTCCACCAAACCACCACCACCAAACGTTTAATAAATGAATACAGATGTGTGTACAAGAACACTGCTTTTTCGAATCCCCTCAGATTTGTCTTGTGACCCTTTGGGGGAGGCCTAACCCCTTGGCTGGAAACTACTGGACCAATAAAGTACTTAAAACTACCTGCACCTCAACTACAACAATAAAATGCTGCTTACACATTAATACAATCTAAAACATTCAAATATTGTCATATATGATAATATATTATTCATTGGGGACATCTTTCTTTCGACACTTAACTTAAATTGGATTTTGAATACAGGACTTCAACTTGTAACTGAATGTTTTTGCATAATTTTTTTGGTATTTAAGGGATATGAATACTTCTTCCACCACAGGTTAAACCTCATGTTCTTCAGTGTCAGTGAAAAATCCCCCACTATAAACAACTCATTGACTGTCTTTCCTGTTTCTGTTTGGTTTTTAGCAAGTACTTTTCGTAAACCCTGTGCTGCACCATTAACACTATACAACCAGTCTTCCTATAAAACAATGACAGGGACAATGTTGAGGGCATATGTGACTGCTAATAGGCAGAGGATGTGAGGGTGAGTAGCCGATGCTATTTTAGTCTGAGCAGGGATAACTGGCTGGACTGTGAGACAGCCGGGAGGCGAAGTAATGGTCAGCGTCTCTTGGGGGTCTAAGGGTGAGGTCAACACCACCGGGCCGTGCCTCTGCTTCTCATGCGGGCAGGAAAGGCATCGGAAGGGGAGGGGTGGACAGCGGGGTGGAGGGATGAGGACATGGAAAGAGTAAAGGGAAACTGGTGAGAGTGTGTGAGAGTGCTGGCTGCTGCGCACACACTTGGATACACCTGCATCAGGACACACACTAATACACACGTATCAGTTGCCTGCTGTGAAGTTTCACCCTACAGGAGACAAAGAGGAAGTGCACCATGGCGATAACCACGATCAGATCTTAGTTTCATGTGCACCATGGCAACCAGTGAAATGTCCCACAGCCAAAATCAGACATTCTTAATCAATTACTGTAAGTAGGCCTGTTTAATGTTATTCAGTGTGTGTTGTATGTGGAGCAGCCAAACAAAACTATTAAAGTTTAACTGAAATTGGAATCCTCCTCACTTTGTGTGTAAGGTAATATAAGCTACAATGATACAGCAGAAACTGTGCATATTTATTTATTTATTTTTCAGTTACTATTACACTGCACTGCAATAAAAGGGGGTACTACTTTCTCTTTACAACCTTTAATCCATTCTTGTCAGACCAGCTGAGTTTTTTTCTCTTTTCTTGTATACAGCCCATCTTCCCCAGAGTTGATCATGGGTCCCTGCTTTAGTCCTTAGAAAGTGAGTCAGTTTTTCCATGGAATATATTTCCTCAACAATGTCCAGCCACTGTCCTCGACATGGAATGTCACATTCTAGCCAGCTGCTTGTGATTGCCTTTTTACATGCAAGTATTAAGATTTTGAAGAGGTAGACATCATCAGGTATCAATCCAAGATACACAATCCAGGAGTCCCTTAGGATCTTGTAGCATAAATCTTCTCAAGAATCTGCACAACACTGTTCCAGAATATGACCAGAAAACATGAGTGTGATTGCCATTCATTTAACCACACCGTCTCCAGCATTGCTCCTGATTACCCAAGTGTTTATTTTGTGGGGTTTATTCATGTGGGGTTTAATAAAATAAACTTGGATTCCATCTAGATTCCCTCTGTCTTTTAGAACTAGTGGAAGTTTATTATGGTCTACACATCAGTTTAATGTTCAACATAGCCCACTATTGATCTTATACCTATTCACGTGTTTGTTCAATTTCCGGTTTTCTCTCTTAGCTTCCCGTTACTATTGCTGGCTATTGTAAATAAGTCTCTGTCCCAATCACACAGCCTTCTATAAATTTCTCACAGTTGGGAACAGACGTCCACATTTTTGACATCCACCACAGATATCAAATTATGAAGTTGGCTTACAAATAGCTCAAGTAGATTACCTATAGTTGTAGCAGTAGCTTGATGTTTTTATTATAACATTTCAAGAGCTCTGATGCTTCACTTATCAGGCTATTAATATTATTTGCATTCTTCACAAATTGACACTAAACCAGCTGATTGTTCGTGAGATTTAGTGTTGAATCTGATTTATAAACATGAATTTAAATTGTATATAGGTGGTGCTATCAATGCCAAAAAGGAAAGAAAAGTAAAATCAATTTAAATTTCTTGTTTTGGTAACTACAACTTTCAAGTAAATACAAAGTAAAAAATAAACACAAAGGATATGTGTAGTGATTTATTAGCAAAAATTAATAAAAAAATTCTTTAAAATACACAATCAAAGAATCAAACATACACAGACAAACAATGCATACTAGATCTTTTCTAATCTAAAGGGGCCATCATATACACATCCTTTTCATCTCAGTGCCATCAGTATGCGACTCAGACACGAAGTGGAAAGGCCCATCTTATCATGGCCTGACATGGTCTACCCACAATACTGACCCAGAAACTTTAGTCCTTTCTCATCCGTCTATAAAAACGCAGAAGATAGCAAAAGTCACAGTGGGTCTTCTCGGAAAAAGAAGAAACACAATCTCAGTTTTATGAAAATATACTAATCTGCAGGTGGTTATTGGACTTCCTGACCAACGACTCAGCAGCTTGCGCAGGACAGAACGTATGATACCTATCAGACCATGTCTTCGTATTCTCTGTTGTTTGAACAACAATTATCATGCCTTATCTATTACACTGTTAAAGTTTAGAAGAGGTAATGAAACACTTGGTGGTCTCATCACCACCACAGATGAGCCTGGTGAGCTGAAATCATGAAATGTTTTTGTATTACCAATGGCTTAAACGATTATCAATCAAATTTTCTTTATTAAGCTTATCGTACTTAAGATCTTAAGATCTTAATTTGTAATGTAACTAGTAACTAAAGCTGTCAAATACATGTTGTGAAATATGTTATATTTTCTTCTGAAATAGTGGAGTAAAAGAAGAAAGTGAAACAAAAAGAAAACACTAAAATTTGCACTTAAGTACAGTACTTGAGTGTATGCACTTTGTTCTATTTCACCACTGGGCCTATACATAACTATATGGTTTTTATTATTATGTATGAATGTATGCTTTTCCCAAAATATGTGTGTGAAGGTGTTTGTATGTGTGTGTGAGCGTGCATTTGTGTGTGTCGGTTGATGTGTTTGTGGTATTTAATGGGGTGGTGAGAGGCCCAGGAAGGATTTTGGTGGTCCCAGTGTGGCCTTTTGTGCCGTCGGCCAGAGGCTGATGCCCAAGGAAGTAAGCTGATTAGAGCTTGTTCACACCACACAATACAGCTATGACCGGAGCAGACACCACGAGGAAATGTGTCTACCAATGAAATGTATGGACTAACCGGTATACAGTTTGTGAAATAAACATATCTCATTTAATATGTCTCATATAACTTATCTCGGTAGGGTCTGGAACTTACAGGAAAACATCCCTATATACATCGCAGACTGGCAGTATGTCACTATGGTTCTGTTGTTTGGTTTCATGTTAATTTCTTACCCGCTGAAGGAAAACTCTCTCACCTGTCACTCAAATATACTGGCTGAGTGGGTAGAAGATGGGAGAATGTAATCTTTTCTTAAAGCAACCTACTGTGTGGCATTGTCAGGGACTTATGCATGCGTGTGTTTGCTAAATCTCATGCAGTATACACAGTTCCACATATAAGAATAGCTTCTAATTTCTTTTTCTCTCAGAATCAGTTCTAGTAAATGAACATCCAATAAACAAAGCCTTAAATTCAAAATTGTACTTAAATAAATGTACAAAAATATTTTCAGCAAACGGTACTTTTATTATTATATTTTTATTTTATTATTATTTTTATTATATATTATATTAAAGGTAATCCCAATGCAGAATGGACCCTTCTGAGTATTATATTTTACTTTAGTGTCATGACAAACATTTGGTAAGAGTTTGACTACATTATATGATTTGTTGGTCTTTTTGGTTTAAGTTTGTTCGTGATAGACAGATGGTTCATCCAATCACCTGCCAAGTATTTTTTGTGGCTGGCCTTTTTCAAACTGTTTCACATGACAACTTCCCAGACATATGATTGCAGGCATACCACAAAATCTTGTTTGGTAACTCTCAGTGACCAGCAGCAGCAATAAAAACAAGATGAATAAACAAGATAATACATATAAATGGTTATTTGCAACAAAACAGAATTTTAGTTATATGACAGTGAAGCATATTTTATAAATCATATGTCTTTAAAGGCCTTAGAAGGAATTTCATTTTGTGTTGATTCTGGCGGCCCCTGTGGATAAAAGCAGTAGTGTTTATACTGCCTTGTTTCATTGATTTCAAGGGAAATCTGAACAAATCCAACCCAGCGGCAGGCATTCATAATAACTATATAGAAAGATCCTTCTTCCCTCAGTGATGGTCTTATTTGTTTATGTAGGTCATATTAAATTGAGACTATTTCATAACCAGTTAAAAACTCCATGTAGTACAATACTCAAGTAAAGTACAGTAATCAAGTAAAGTGCAAGTACCTCAAAGAATTATACTTACTATTATAGTAAATGTATAAGCCTTAGCCCTCACTGCCACTCAAACTCCAGGGTCCATCTCTCACATCACAATCCTCTAAGCTTGTCTCCCATGCTCCACAGTGTCTCTCAAACATGGCCACTGTCCTTTAGGTGCCTCTGCTTATATTTCAGCGCATTCTTTCAAATCACGACACTTTCCCAACATCCATAGCAGCAACAGTAAATACAACAGCCTCAGCTGTCCTGGTAAATGTTGAACTTTTTGTCATTATTACAGCAGAGTTGCACATGTCAGACTCAGTTTTCCCATTTACTTGTTTTTGTTTGACACATCAGCTGTATACCCATGATGCCCCTTCCTTCCCTCCTTATTTCCTTTGTCCACAGCTTCTTCCTGTTCTGCTTTCTTCATTTTCCTCATACAAGCACACACATGCAAAGATTTAGTCCCAGCTGCTCCATACAAGCGCTTTCTTTTCTCACATTATGCTTCAATCATGATCTCTATCCATTACAGGCAATCTAATTTTTCAAATGACTCAGGGTGTGATCACACCTATTGACCTTATGCAGCCTGCTCATTTTTTTGCATCTCCACTTATATCTTTTAACTTCTAGTCACCAAAATGGTTGAAGGTTTTTCCTTGATTTTATATATATAATAATATATATATAATATAATAACAAAAGGAGCAAGATTTCTTACCATAAAGAAGTTTGACCTGTGGATAATGAAACAATTAAAATGACATTTATTCTAGCCCTGAACACGTCCTCCTGCAGACTCTGTCGCTCTATAGTAATCACCTGACTTTCTCCTTCTCTCCTGACAGTCAAGAATAAATTATTATGGCCTTCAGAGGGTGTGAAAATAAAGTAAAACCATTATAAAAAATGTATTATTTATTCTTTGTATTACTCTTTAAACTATACCATAAGGACATGTGTCTAAGTGTGTGCATACGTGGCAGATAAAGTGCTAGAGTGTGGAGATAAAAAGCTGTACATAACAGGTTGTATAACATGTATGCCGAACACGACCTATATATGTGTCAGCAGATCATGTGCCATACTTGGCATTAAGCCAAATGATGTCACCATGGGCAAACAGCCAATTTTAATTTTAAGTTTGTCAGTTGGAACAGTATAAAATGTGAAATGTCATGTTCAATTATTTGAGACATTTGGTTTAAAGCAGAACTGTGTATCAGGTCTGTCTCCATAGTGCACAATATAAACATTTATTCTTCAAATGCCGGCAAAGGCTTTGTTACTTGAGTGTAAATAAATGTTTTCCACCCGATACTGGATTTAAAAGACAATCTGAGGAAATTGCTTAAAGTAGCTTCCTTTGTGTTGTCGATGTTTTTATCATAAAAATATTTCAAAAGCACCGATGCTTAACATTCTGTAAGGCATGAATGTTATTATGTCTTGCCCTCTGAAATTATACACTTAGTTACCAATCTATTAGCTACATCTAGCTAAAACTAATGCAGTCAAATAGAACAAATGTCCAATGAGAAAGAGCTTGATAGTAGATAACACAAAACAGAAAATGTCACTGTCTCTTCTTTGATCTTGCTATATGATCTGAGAAAACACTCTCGTAGACTCTAAGCACATATTGTCAAGCCCGCTGTGAAAACTTCTCTCTTGTTCCGTCTGTTATTCAAGATTGTGACACCTGATATGAGTGAGGCCCAACCTCAGGTCCTATAGGGGAATGTACTCATTCTACTTTGACGCTGAAGTGTTAAGATGCGTCACAGATCTCTCCTACATAGACAAAATGTGAGCTAACATATACAGATAACACATGGCCTACATACGTATTTGCTCAGCATGACCTGATCATTGATCCAAACTGAGTAATTTAATGGTTTATTGTTGTTCATTGTTAGGGAAATCTTTTTTTTCTTTCTTACTCTGTTCCAGATATAATCAACTTCAGGCTCAGTTACAGAGCTGCACCGCTGAGTCTTCCTGAACTCTAGGATCATCTCCGCAAACGCTGAGCCACCCTGCTGAGTGTGAGTTTTGTGATTAGCAAGAGTGAAATACCAGTACCATCTGTCGAACTGCCAAGCTACCTGACAGCACATGACGTCTGTGATCGTGGGCTGACATCTTCAGGCGTCTTAGACCAACATGTTGACGGTTACACGCTTGTTTGAGACCTATGATGGACTGATGACCTGTCCAGGGTGTTTTCCTGCCTCTAGCGCAGTGCGTGCTGGGAGAAGATCTCGCTCCTTGCGACCTTGAACAGTGAAAAAAGGATTGATCGTTTTGCTAACCTCTTTTGGGGGTTTCGCTGTATTCTAGAAACCTAGAACACCAGAAAAAAATTGCATAGTAAAAATAACTGTAGAAACTATAACGTTTATACAGTTTATACATGAAGAAACAGTACATTTGAGTAAATGATACATGTAATTACCTTGTGCCTGAATTGTTGATAAAGCTGATGACCTAGACCTGATGATGTCATAAAACTATCATTACTATCCTCATATCAAGAGTAATCTAATTTGGATGGTGTGTGGGCAACTATCTACATACTTCTAGCACTGAATGTTAAAACTGAATTCTAATGTGAAGCCCACTAGGTAAAAGATAACAAATTGCTGCATGATCTAAATGCAGATTTGTGCTTTTCAGATGCCATCAACCACGTTAACCATAAGGTTAAATGTGATGTACACTAACGAGCCATAAGCTCAGTCCTCTCTCTCATAAAATTACCATGTAAAACTGATAACAAGCCCAGAAGGTGAGTAAACTGTTGAGTGTTCAAGAAACACAACAACCATCTGCGATGCAGTTTCCTTTCCACCTCCCCCAGTTCACACACGTCTTGCAACTTCCTTCTGTGTATGTGAAAATGAGGGCGATCGATTGAGCTGGAGCTGAGCGCAGGGGGATGTTGATGGTGTGCGGCTGGGCCCTAAGCGAGTTGTTGATAGGTCGTCAGGTCATACACCCACCCACTCCTCATTTCCCATACTGCACTGCTGACATGGTAGAGCTCAAACCAATGGTAGGCGTTGCTTTTAAAAGGTGAGGTTTGGGGTTAAGACTTTTCTTCATTATCTGCATCTTATTGGTTTCAGTTTTATATATATGTGTATGTATTTTTGCTGTTGCTGTGTTTCACATTTTGTCAGCAACACCTAAGGGTCCAAAGAAAGTGGGGTAAAGGGACAAAGCTTATATAGCTGACTGTGTTTGTGGGCATATGCTCTTTTTATATTTTGCATAGAACTACTGTTCCTCTGACTTCTTCCTTTCACTGAATGTGTAATCAACACATGCAAAATCAGGTCTCACAAATTGCTACAGAAATATATGCAATGCCATGAAATGTATGAGCCATATTAAAATATTGCCCTTTGATAAATTAGAAAACACATAGTCTTATAATTTTAAAATGTGCATTTGCTTATTTTTTATTATTATTTTTGCTCTGCTCTTTTCTGTCTAGCTCTGTCTGGCCACATGCGCACGTTAGTGCATGTGAGTCCCTCCATTTCCAACTGAGGAGAGTGACTGAAATAGATGTTTTTCTTTTCTATGTCTATGAATTAAGTATTTATTACAACCATACCAGAAGTGGTGTTTGTTGGAACAGCGGAAAGAGTAACAAAGACGGTTTTGGTGAGTTTTATCTTGTTTCTATCCACTTTAAATAAAGTTACAATGTTCGGATGATATGGGAGGTAAAATGAGGATGGTGGCACTACCAATATTTTGGTTATACTTATTTTCTTAATGGAGTCTGGTTGGCCGTAGCAACCATTGTTTTGGTCTGAGAAGCTGGTTCTCTAGTGTGACATCTAGAGGCAAGTAGATTTATATATATAAACTTTAAAGAGCAAACCAGTACTTCTCAAGCGTTTGTAGCTTGTGGCGTCTTGTGGTCAAGTTGTGGGCTCTATTCATGTTTCAGATATCTATGAGTTGTTAGCAGCTTTCCCTAAAAACAATTCCCCATAAAACTTCTCATATGGTTTAATTTAAACAGTCTGAGGCCCAAACAGGTACAGCTCTCCAATATTTCACAAAAAAGCAATTTGAATACTCTAAGTTCATTTTGCTGTTAATACTTCTGCTACTTGACTTCTAGATGCAGTACTTTTACTTAATGGAATAATTCTTAGATTGCTGTACTGGTACTTTCACTCAAGTGATCTCTGAGTACTTCTTCGCCCACTCTAAAGTAGACATACTTAACTGACACTGATAGTACAGCAGAGTGTGCAACACACAGCATGTTCTGACAAGCAGGTTGTTACAGTATATAAGATGCAAGACTACTTCCTTGTAATTGCTCAGCCCAGAGTCTTTTTATTAATATGAACTTTTTTTCTGCATTTCAAAGATAAAAAACACACTGTGTATATTTTTATGAAACAACTAAAAGTCTACAATGCAGCAGTGCTGTGCCAAACCCTTCTGCACTTTGTTAGTAGGACATAATCTTCCAGTTCCAGTGAGTGCAAAACACAAAACCATTAGACACCATGTAAACCTTTAATCGGCCTCAGTGTGTCTGCATGTGTGTATATGAGTGTGTGGATCTGTGTGTGTACCTGTGTGTGCACATTGAAGGGGAGTGAAGCCTATTTTTAAATGACGAAAATTGCTTTAAGGGCACACAACAAAATTGGCACCCACCACTATCACCACAATTGTTCTTGCCATATCCAAAAAAGAGCCAATTTTGTCAATTTTGTTTGGCAGCATCAGGAGGACAGCCGCTACTTCATGGACATTTATTATAAAGCTGATGGGAAGTGTTGAAGCTGCGTCAGCAGATCGAGTTCGGGGAGTCGCAGAGAAATGTACGCAACTCTAAGAGCAAGTTCCTCTTTTCGTCAATGAAAGACACAAAAACACTGGGCGACTTCTGGTTAACTAATCCCTAATAAACAGAGCACAAACACTGAGTTGGTTTTGAGTATGAGCTGTTGTTGTGTGAGTCAACTCCTCTGTTCTTGTGGATGACTTTTTCTTTTTCATCGCTGAGTCATCTTTTCATACAAATGGCTGATAGATTATTTATACAGTAATTGAATGAAGTGCTAAATATGAATTTTATGGAGTTCTGTAACTTTGTATTCTAATTAAGACAATGGATTCTGAATATAATTGCGACTGTACGTCTTTAGACATGTTTATTTACACTAAAGTCCAGTGCTCCAGTCCTTTACTCCTACCAACTCTGTTTTGTGATCCCTCTCAATCTTCAGATCATCTCATCATCTACTAGACCCTCATATTGATGCTTCATCCATATTTGAAATAATTCTTCCTACGCTGAGATTGTGTACAGGGAAAGGTTGTGTCAAAAGTACAAAAGTTTGAAATAGTAAGCGAAAGATTTGCCAATGGTAAGAGATTGCATAAAAATGAACACACTGAAAGAGGTGGGTAGAGGGTAGCAACTGAGAAAAATAGAGACAGATGGAGGGAAGGAGAAGGGAATATTAGATGTAGAGAAGAGCGTAAATTAAGAAGAGATGGGTGGATGGATGGATGGATGAGGGGAGAGAGGGAGGGAGCAATAGAGAGAGCCACAAAGAGAAAAAGAGAGAAGGATGAGGATGAAGTGTGAGTTTGGCTCAGTGAGAGCAGCTGTATAGAGGACACTGTGGGTGGAAGTGGTAGAGTCGTGGGTGAGCTCAGAGTTTAACTGCCAACCCTCCCTGGTTTCACAAACTGTCCGTCACACACACACACACTTGCATACATACATGCTTACTTGCACATACATACACACTTGCATGCAGAGTTTTAGCTTGACAACCTGGAAAACTTTCCATCTCGCTCCGTATATGCTAGACACAAGTGGAATCTATCCCTGTAATGAGTACTATGCTTTCTGTGTCACCCTGCTCACACTGGGTGTTACATTGGTGGAGACAAGTGCGTTATAACTACAGTCATGACATTGTTGGTGCATGAAAACGAGGGAAATTCTGTTGTGTGGTTGTTTTGTTTGATGTTTGGAATAATTTGTAGTCGACAACATACATGACTCGGGTCGGAGGGCGTGGGAAGGGTGGGGGTTTGCTCAGCTTCGGCCCTTTTGCGCCAATGTGCGCAGTCAATTGTAGGGTGCTTCTTCTTGCCGAGACTTCTACTATGATAAATAATGAGAGCAACGGATCCTGAAATAGAGTACCCCCCCTCCCTTGTCCCTGTGGTCCGCTCTTGTGAAGCTCCCGTCCAGCCGTGACTTTTCCAAGCGATCCCCTCCCTGCTGCCTCCTCCGTTATGGTTAGCATGCCGGCTAAATCTGTAGCCATGCGTCTGTAATTAGGCTTCGCCTTTACTGGATTGAGTGCTACACACTGGCAGCTGGCAGGCCGGGGCACTGCAAACACACACACACACACATGCACACACGCACAGTGACATGCATGGACGCATGCACGCAGGCACACATTTTATCTTGTGTAAAATAAGTGGCTAGAGGGTACGCCAGGACAGCACTGTCTGATGGCTAAAAAGGGGGTGAAGTGTTGGGGTTAAAGAGAAAAGGGAACTAATATGGAGCAGAAAATTCTCATCATCACCCATCTCACCTTCTTCATCCCCTGTCCCATCTTCATTATCATAATTCTCCATCAAGTGCCTTCCACCCTTTTATTTATCCTCTTACTTCATCCCCATCTTTTCTTTACTACCCCTCCCTCACCCCTCCCTCACTCCACCTGCCTGCCTTCATTTTTCCCTCCCCGAATGTTTTCTCTCATTCCCAATTCTCCTCTCTCACCTCTTTCCCTGCTCAACCCATCCCATCCTAGCGCTATTGAGTGTAGAGTGGGCAGGTTGACCTGGCAACACTAAAAACCACAGTAGTTATGAGAGCTTTTTACTTCCAGCTATATATATTATCAAAAAAAAAAGAAAAGAAAGAAAGACAGAAATGTGTGATGTTACCTCAGCCCTGTTGCTGCCCAGTGAGGGGGCTCCAGCGCAAGGCAGCACGCACATGCAAAAGCACATGCTGATACACACCAGCACAAACACCTGCAGGTGTGCACACTTTAAAACCACTGCATGTAAGTCAAACAACGTTCCCATGTTGCACACACACAATCGCCTCTTTATCTATTGTTAGTCCTGTTTCACTCAGCACTTAAACCAGTCACACAATAAACATTGGCTTCCATAGTGAATGACAGTCACCATGTGTCACATAATGTGTCAACACACTGATAGGGAAAATTTAAAGGGGAAAAATAAAACAAGAATTTTAAAACTTACAAGATTACGCTAAAAAATGTATTAAATTCATAGGGGCCATGTTTCTGCACTACTTCTGCTTTGGATTCTTTAATCAACCTCATCTTTAAAGACATATGAATCTTCTAATCTAACTCTCAGCAATAAAACGAATAAGCTCATTTCACACTATATATTTCTTTTACAGCCTTCATCTCAGCATATCTCATTCGGATACTTAAAATATACAATGAGGAATGAAATATTCTCATTTGGCTAGCAACACAAGGCACTGTATAGTACTGCCAGATAAAAGTCAAGTATCTTCCTCAATCAAACGACCATGAAGATGTTTAAATAAAACATTTCCTCTCCTTTCAACAGTGTGTGTTTTTCCTTCTCACTAGCATGGCTTGACACCCGTAACTTGTGCTTTTGTGGCCTATAACTGCCTGCTTGTTTCTGACCAGGGCCTCTGATTCCCTGTTGAGATGAAAGGCATCAAGGCCAGTCATTTGTGTCAGCGTGTGGCTTCATCTACCCTGCCAGGACGCTCTCGAGCTCCGCTGGTCCCTGTAGTCACATGCCCCACCAGTGGCATGGCTATTTTAGCTGCTCTGAACTGCAAAACCCACAATCCTCCACTGACCAGCGCCCTCTCCTCTCTGCTGGCCATAATGATTATGTGGATATTGATAGACCAGGGGGATTATTATCATTCACCGAATATACTTTTATATTGTCCCACATGTGACTGGCTCAATCTGGAAAACAGTAAACAAGTAATCATGAAGATGCAGTATCCCAAGCTCTCTCTCTCTCTCTCTCTCTCTCTCCTCTCTCTCTCTCTCTCTCTATTTTGTTACATTCCCTGGGACTGCAGTATGTATATTTAGTATTTTAGCTGAAGAATGTGTGGCTATACTGAGTCAGACAATCATAATCAGCAAAAGCAATCAAAACAAATTGAAATAACCTAAACAATATGATGAACAGTTTTTGGAAATGCAGAAAATTCCTGAAAAAACTTAATTTATTGTCACAAAACAGTAAGATAAATCTCTGTAGAGGAAAAATCATGATTTTCCTTTTCTGCTTTTTTCATTTTAGAATACTAAGCTAAGTTAATACAATCAATTTGATGGCTGTGTGGATCTGAGGGCAACAACCATGCACTTTAGTTTGGAAAGAACAAAACATCACAAAATAAAACTTTTTTAATACAGCCACTCATCGCTGTAATTTTGGGCCAGCGTTTAATTAGACAGCTGTGAATCTGACTTGTGATGAACCAGCACTGCCTGCTGCATAATATAAAAATATTTTATAATATGTTTCTAAGTCCAGAATTGAAAAAAACACAACAACTGTGTGATTCTTCATGTGTCTAACTGAGACCTGGTGTTTTACCACTGACAGTTAACTGATATGTCAGTCTGTAGGAATGAATACAGATTTGTACCATCTCAATGATACAAAAAGAATAATTTCATTGTACCTGGAACCCCACAATTTGTTATGTAGTGAGATCAGAACAGAATTACCATTTCTTTTGTTAACCTCTCCAGTGTCTCTACAATAAAGAGATGGATTTTCTATAGACATCAGCATATTTTACGTTCACTTTGAAGTATCGCATTTGAAAAGGCTGATGGAAATGGGCCAAAATAAAAAAAAAACTAGGTGGGTTTTGCCTTTTTCGAATAAGTTAACGCACTTAACACAATGAAACTCTTTTTTGAATACGTTCTGATGTAGCAAACTCACATGACTGATCAGCTGTTTCTGCTCCAACAGTTTTCTCATTGATTCTATGGCTCTAATACATCCATGATGGCTCCACATAGATCCATAAAACAGAAATGACCAATGCCCAGACATTTCCATAATGTTTTCTGATTTGTTTTTCTGGATGGAAACAAGCATTCATTTGCGTTTTTTCCCCTCATTCACCTGAAATTTGGTTTAAATTTGCTGTACATTTGGATGGAACCATTTGATATTGCTATAGTTCCCAGATGATGTATCTTAATGACTCTGGCGATCCCCTGATGGTATCTCTTGCAGCACCACGAGGTTCACATTTAGGGGTTTTAGTGAAATGTCTTAACATAAATAAATATAAAATCTCTTAACCCATAGTGTAATCACCAGGTTTCATCTTGTCAAATAATTTGGTTTTTGACTAAAATACCTGCACAATGACTCATGTTCAGCAAGCAAATGTTAGCATGCTAACATGCTAAACTCAGATGAATCATAGGCAATCCATAGCCCCTAGCTTGGCTGTAGACTCTTGGTCTTGTTTCAATTTACACAAAGGCCGCTTGCTAATAATTTACATAATATTTAAATTGGCCAGTTACTTGTAAAAAGCTTGGGAGATGAGATGGTCAATTTTAGGCTTGCCTGTATTTCTTTTTAGTGCACAATCCTTTTCAAATTTAACACATAAGAACATGTTATTTGAAAATATGTGGGTGTATGTTATGATTAATGTTTTTCTTTTGGTTTTGTTTCACCACTAACTAACTAACTAACTCAATTATTTTACATGAGCCGATGGGAAGAGAGCAGAGTTGCGGCAATGAACTTTCCCTCTTACTTTCATTCTCAAAAGTTGTTGTCTCATCTCCACCAGGGGGATGTATCTGCTGAGACCTACAGATGAATGCTGTTTCTGTTTAAGGGCCCCACTGAGAAAACCACAACAGACTGATGGCAGGTATCGAGACCTGCTGATAACAGACACCTTAACCTTTAAAGCTGTCTCTCTCTCTGTGGAGAGGAATGGATCCTACACCACATCCTGTCAACCCCACATCATCACGGCCTCGACGAGACTGCTGCAAAAACAGCACACAATAAGCAGAGCAAAAATGTGGGCCAGCAGGACTGAAACCTCAAAAAAATGCTTTGTGAAAGCCCACTTTTTTTTATTCATTGAAAGCGAAGGAGATGAGCATGGCATCGTGTTCACATTTCTTGCTGATTAAAAATCTTGTCGTCTTTTTAGTGAAACAGCCACACTGCCTGTCCCTCACTGATGGCGTTATTGCCCACCCAAAGCTCTCCCACCTCCTCTCTCAGTGGGTCAGCTGGGCCCAGGGTGTGTGGGATGTTGCTGTATGTTGAGGGAGAGGGAAACTGTGTGAAAACTGTGTAGGAGAGGCTAAGAAAAACATTACGGCCTGGCAGCAGTGTGGTAGGGAGTGGAGGATGAGGAGATCAGGGGGAGCAAGGGAAGGGAATGCTGGGGGGAGGAGAGGGGGAGTGGAGTGCATGGGTATGGGTATGACAGAGGGGAAGGTAGGAGTGTATGTTTGTGTGTGTGCATGTGTGTGTGTAGGGGGTGGGGGTGGCTGCTGAGGTAATATCTCTGGGAGTGTGGTTAGATCATATTCCGCTCCCTGTCTTCTCATGCTGTGGGTGGGGCTTTGTGGTGGGGCTGGCTGGAAGAAAGGGAGGGGATGGAGAGACAGAGAAAGAAAGAGCAGAAAGAGGAAAAGAGGTGGGGGAAGTAGGAGTATGGTGAAAGACGGGTGGAGGGGGTTGAGAGATGGGCAGTGCTGACAGTTCTCACTAAAGCAGCAGTGTTACGCCCCTAATGTGGCAAGACTGGTTCACACGATCTCTTCTCCACCTTTTCTTCTATCTGTTCCTTTCTCTCGTTGTCTGTCTCTGCTTTCTCCCACTTGTTAACTAATTACATGCTTTTTACAGTTTAATTTGAAGGCAAAAAAACTCTGACAATACTAAAATGAAAGCAGACAGACAATCTGGCAAAAATCCTTTAATTTACTCTGTTTCATTTAATATACCGTATCCTACTACAGGTACTCCAGTATATGCAGGGACTTTTTGTAGATGACCAAATACATGTGGTAAGATATTTTTAGCCATCCTAGCGCCGTTGCTGTATGTTGGTCGGCCAGACCATAACTTTGGTCCAGATAGAAATAACTCAACAAATATGTGACTGTGGTGATCCCCTGGCTTTTCACCTAGCGCCACCATGAAATTGACATTGGCAGTTTTAAGGGAAATGATACAACAGGTATTGATCACCATTAAATTTGGTATAGACATTTCTTGAGATAATCCGCATCGGTGCTCACAAGGCTGATAAGTAAAACATGTCTTCAGACACATTTGCAGGCAACCTTGTCAGTGTGGCTGTTATGGAACAATGTTAGTGAATTTTGGGAAGGTGGAGCAAAAGTTAGTTTCAAGTGCTGTACTGTAACTTTCAAGCACCCTGCTGTAAACGTATGCCTGACTTTAAAAAATAATTGTATATAGATTTTTTTTGGTTTTGATATTAGCATTATATATCGGCATCGGCCATTGAAAATCCCACATCAGTCGACCACTAATAGACATTCAATAATTCACTTTTCATTCAGTGCCACCATAAGGTGAACATTTTAATTTAATTTGACCAATACATTGGTTTATGACCAAATACCTGTCTCAGATATACTTAGTGTTTAGCTAAATGGTAAATGTTAGCTTACATAGACTATACTAAGATGGTGAATCTGCTAAATATTACCTGCTAAATGCATGCTAACATGCTTTCAATGGCAATGTTGACATCCTGTTGTTAGCATTTTGCTCAAAGCACCGCTTTGCCTAAGTACAGCCTCACAGTGCCACTAGCATGACTCTGAGTCTTGTTTATACTGATTAAGGGGGGCAAGATGTTTCTGAAATTAGATAATTTCTGCCTGAGATGAAAGTGAATACAAATTCTTCCATAACTAAATGTCTAAGCTTCTTTATTAGAGTAAACCTGCAGTAAATACTGCTGTGTTTTGTTGTGAAATATATCTGCATTTGCTACATTAGGTGTACTTGGCAGGATATATGCAGTCATTGTGTGGAGGGTTGCCAGTGTAGTGTCAGATATTACATGAAGGCTTTTGGTACAGCAAATGGTAATCCACACTGAAGACAGAGGAGGTCTATCACTCTCAGTCCATGAGCTGAATAACAAAGAAGCCACAAATCCGGCATTCCACTGCCATCAATTTTGTTACAGACATGCTAATGTATTGTATATATGTCTTTGCTCTAAGGGTTGTTTGATGTTGTTGCCATGTTACAAACTGAACAAATAGAGGAAGAGCATTTATCGAAGGAAATTCCCTATTTTTTTTTTATTATAGATACTGACTATCCTGTTTGTCTTTGTGTTGAAGATTGGATTTGAGAAGCTGCCTGTAGGGTTAAAACTCTCTGAACTGCACCTAGCTTTACAATTTTGCAGAGATGAAAGAAGTGAGTACCTGGACATTTTGGATTAACGATCATTCTCTTCTTGGACAGAGAGAATCCCTAGTATAGTGACATCGTATGGAAACATCAGCAGTACAGTACAGTCTTGGCCAGCAACTCCTAGATTCATGCTGGTTACCTTGTTAAGGTCCTCAGCTGGTTTAAAAGGTAATTACAACTCACAGTCTCATTAGAACGAGATGAAGTTGCAAATTGCTTTAGCTGGTGCATACTGATGAAGTGACTCATTTTCAGAGCCCTTGGTTCATATTCAATCATGAGCTTAATTCCCATGGCCAGTAACATCCTCCCTGGCTTTTGCTCAAGAGTTGGACAATGGTAACAATGCCATGCAGTGTACACCTTTAATTGAATGTCACATAGTTGTTTATATTAGCCAGTTTTTGAATGACTAGGTAATATGGGAGATTTCCATGCCCTTTGGCTCCTTCAGTCCTCGTTCAGAGAAAGATACAGCTGGCTATAAAATGTATATTTCAAAGCCTGCTTCCAGTCTTTCTTAATATCCAACCACCCCCAAACAGCCAAAGTGGAGACCACTGAGCAGAGACAAACGGTAAAGTTAGAAAACCTGGTTTTGGTATCAGATACAAACCTGGCTGTTCCAGGGATTAATGCATCACCTGTCCAGACAGTAATGTACTCCACCGTCTCCATGGTGACCCCAGCCACTAAATGGTTGAGGGAAGAGGTTCCACTACTTTCAAAGCTTAATTTTCCTTGAACACATAATGAGTTCCATGAGTAAATGATGAGTTCATATCAATTGGAGCAAGACTTGAAATGCAAAGGTTTGAATTGTGCAATTCTTTTAGAGTTTGAGTGTGTGTCATACTCTAGAGACTCTGAGTACTGAGTACTGATGTTCACTTGTGCTTTTGTTTGTGTTGTTCATATTCCATTATCTTTTTCTCTATTCTGTGCAATGTTTCTGTTGGTCAAAGTAAATCAGTCTAACGGTTAAGCTCTTTAAGACTCACGCCATCTTTCTTTCATCCTCGCCTATCCTCTTCTCTGTCTTCACCTCTTTCTTTCGAGCAATGTTGGCTTCCTTCCCATTTCTGTTTTGGTAAGGCATGTTAAACTGGTTTTATGATTATCATAGTAGCCCATTTATAGTTGCACCTATGGAAATGTTTCTTGGTGCCATCATCAGGTCGAATTTTTTATTCATCCAGTAGTTTGGTTTATGACAGATTAACCTGTAAAATGAATAACATTCCCGTCAGCTTCAGCTGCACTTTATGTTTAGTGTTTATTTGCAAATATTAGCATGCGAGATCATCATCATCCACCATTGGTAAGGTGGTAATAGATATATTTGCTTCATTACATTAACTTTAACTTTACATTAAGAAGAAGAACACATTAAAACATAACATTAGGTGTATCAAGGTAGGCTGATAACCACATGAAGAGAAGAGGCGGGATGCTGAGGGTTCAAAATCAGGCAGGCCGAAGCCTGAAATCTGGACACTGATTGTAGGATGGTTCATTATGCACCCCTCCGCCCACCCTCCCACCCCACTCCCAGAGGAGGTGGAAGAGGACAAAGAGGTGGTAGATGTTTGTATCTCGGGCGTCAAGCCACATATGTTTGAAACTCTGGAAGCAAAGAGATTTGCCGATAATGTTGGAGATGTTGTTGCGCACTGACACCTCCCACACACACCTACACACCTCCGACCCATGTTCCTGCATCAAGTTCTAGTTAGCTTGATGGACCAATTTCTACTAAAAGAAAGAAGGGTGGACATACAGTATATTTGGCATTTAAAAGATAGAAGAACAGACAGAGATCATGGAAAATAATGTTTTCATTCCATGTGACCTTTAAAGTAATTACACTGCTGTCAATCTGTGATTAAAATCAGAGGCGTTTGCAACTTTATAACAATTTCTGTAGTTGTAAAAAGTAGCACAATGACACAATGGTGTGGTACACATACATAATATTTCAAAGTAATTCAACTTACTTATTATCAATTACATCACATTTAGGAGTCATGGTGTTTGTGTTGTTTTAAATCTATTTCTCTACTCTTTTCTGTTGCCATATTGAGCACCATATTTATACTAAATGTTATACTAACCGCCGCATAACTCTAAAATATGTTGAAAGAACTTTTGACTTTTGAAATTTAACACGATAAACCTTTGGTTGGATGCCAGGAGAACTGACCATTTTATTCCAACAGATATAAAAAAAATACATGACAAGAATAGAACTTAACCTATCTTCTTTATTATAACACATATATAGAAACATGTTTTTTTATGCTTTTAATGTATAAGCATTAGCTTATTTTTAACACGTCTTTGGCATAACACAGTACTAAATGACCACCACTTAAAGATCCATATAATAATAATGTCCATATAACTATATCTGCTGTTCCTATCACTGTGTGGAAAGAGGAGAAAAGCCTAATACAAAATCTCACAACACAACAAAAGCTATTCATAAAACAGATTCCATCACCCAAAACATGGCCTGTGAGCAGAAACAGGTCTATCTGACAGATTTGGTGGCTAGGATGGTCACACCCACTCCACAGGTGGCAGGATGAAAGCAACAGCAGCTTGTGGGTGTAACTTAGAGTTGTTGCTTTGTGTACTGCAAGCCTTTTTCTTCACTGCATTCAAAGTACCCTGTACCCCAGCTTCATGTACAGCACAAACAAAACAGCAGGTTAGCAGACACACTCAGAGACATAATTAAAAATTCCTGATTCTAATCAGCATGGAGGTAATATTTATGTATGCCATAGACTAAACTTGTTTAAACAACAAAACAAGAACAACAAAAACAAAATTTGCACAAGAGTATTCACTTTTAATTTGTCAAGAAATTCAAAATTCTCAAAACTCTGCCTTTTCTCTGCTGCACTGCCCTTGAAGTGTCTCCTCTTGCTTAAGTTTCTGAGAAGCCCCAGTAATTAACAGGGTGGTAAACCTTGCCAGCGGATTTATGCTAATGATGAACCACCACATCATATTGTTATGCTAAGCTATGTGAAGAAGTTTCGGACAATTGCAAAAATTCATGATTGGACTTTGTATGAACTTTATATTATATATACTATTATTATATTATTGACTTAAACCTCAAGTGTTACAGCCTTTTGTGTACCCTTACAGAGATTTTATAGATTATTTTCTCTGGGGTATCTATCTTTCTAAAGAAAAACATATGACTCATGGGACTTATTATAGAAAAAGTTCAACATTTTGGAAAATGCTCTTAAAGGTCAAAGTTGAAAATCGTGTTAGCTTAGTTTGAAGGTTGGAAAAGGGTGGCAAAAGCTAGCCTGGCCCTTCTGTCCAAAGGTAACAAAATCTTGTTATATTCAAACGACAACCTCTGTGGCTGGCAAACGAAGCCAACACAGAAATAACAAAGACTGCAGTTCCTCCGACGGCCACTTTAAGCTGGCTACAGAAGTGAGTCAATTTCCATAAGCCCCCATATTAAAATGCCCAAATTTACAGCATGTTCACAGCCTGGTACAAAAAAATGTTTTTGGTAGCTGAACAGGGGATAACTTTTTTGTATAACTCAACTGTTTAAATTATGTCAAGGCTTAAAGTTATACATAAATAAGGGCATGGTCGCTTGGAGTGACAGGTAGGTGCCATTGCAGGCAGCTTTTGTCAGTAACCAGGCTTTATTCAGCTCACCTCAGGTCCGCCGATGCTCCACGTGTTTGCCCACCTTAACTGAAAGCCGAGTGAGAATTGTCACAGAAACAAAGTCCATTTTAATTATACAGTCTGGTTATATCTTATTTGTTTAATCCGTACAAAAACCAAAGTGTAAAAACAACAAGATGTTGTTTTACTGCTGGACTATCTCTTGGTCAGGAGCAGTGTTGCCTGACAACCTCACAGTGACAACAAGAATGCAATTAACCCGCATAAAACCACAACCTGTGTGACCAGATCTTTACCTTTGCACAGAGCCAGGCTAGCTGTTTCCCCCTGCTTTCAG
>NW_023339774.1:14978030-14978402 GCF_004916995.1 Morone saxatilis | reverse complement strand
TAGCTTCATATTTAACTGACAGGTTTTAGAGGGGTGTCAATGATCTCAACTAGCTCCCAGCAAGAAAGCAAATTAACGTATTCCCTGAAAACCCTGAATCTAACTCTTTGCAATATTGAGAAGGCTTTGCATGGTATCCTGAGCAAACTGATGAACTGAAGTCTTTGGGAGCATTCATATACTGTCACATATACAAAAATAATGGTACTTTCTTTCCAGTAATAGTCAGTTAAATTGCTTTTGTCTGGCTTTGCATTTGCAGCCTGTTCATAGTGGAGGGATATTATAAATAAACTGAACTGGAATAAAACAGATTTGTCATAGACTAACAAGGTTTTAGCCCCCCCCCCCCCCCAAAAAAAAAAAAAAAAA
>NW_023339774.1:14977200-14977930 GCF_004916995.1 Morone saxatilis | reverse complement strand
AAAAAAAAAAAAAAAAAGAGAATCTAGCTGCACAGACTAAAAAGCACAATGTTGCAGGGATTACATTTGCTTCTCCGCCCTGTTGCGTGTGACTCGGTTCAAACTAAATTTTGACTGAGCAAATTCTCAAACAATTTTTGAGCCACGTGAGAAGACACTGCACGGGACAGGACACAAAATGATCAAACCTCTGCTGGGTGTGTATATCTGTAAACAAATGTGGTGTAGTTGAGGCTGGGCTCAGATCCTGTGAAAGACAAATCTATAACAGAGGGTAGGGCTATTGTATTCTTAACTCACACTGGTATGTGCTAAGGCCTAAATTTAGCTGGTTCAAACCTTAATCTGTATGCTCCTTCCTGGGGAAACTTGGAATTAACTATCCTCAAACTCAAAGCTCAAGGTAAAGTTGATTTTTGTAGTACAAACCTGCCAAAAATAATTTTTGTATTTGTTGTATCCAGTATTTTTTTTAATGATGTCTGGAAAACCTGTGTGATGTCTTGATGGCATGGTTTGCATAGGAAGCACAAATATTTTCCCTCCTCGTTGATTTGCAATTTACCTCGTAGTAACAAATGTGCAATAGGGCTCCTGGTTTTTCCTGTGTGGAGTCTTTATCTTCTCTCCATGTTTGTGTGGATTTCCTCCTACATGCAGCTCAGAAAGTTTATGGCACTGGTACCCAACCTTTTTGGTTTGTGACCCTTTAAATCAATCGCAGGTTCAA
>NW_023339774.1:14961529-14977122 GCF_004916995.1 Morone saxatilis | reverse complement strand
GGATTGCCATTTAATTTTGTACAGACATCAATGATGACCAAAGAATCATACTAACATTGGTGATCCCAATGGTAAAGTTTTTCAGTGATAAGTCTCAACAAATTTGGTATGGACTTTCATGTTCCCCACAGAAGGACTCGTCATTTGTCTAGTAGGTAGGGAACAGTTCCAACTTTCCAGAGGCTTCAAAGGCTGCTACGCTCCAAAAAAAAAAGAAATGTGCGCATATTTTCACGCAAAAATGATATGTGGAAAAGGTGTGCATCCAGCTCACACAAGTTTTTCAGACACGGGAATTGACAGTGCCAGATGGTGAGATTACGAAATAAAGCTCTGTAAAACACAGATGAAATTTAAAGTCTGCATCAAAACTACATTTCATAACGTATATTCCTACCTCCAAGTGTGGATATATTTATCATTATCACCACTACTCGTATAGGCTAAACTAATACACTTAAACAAAATTAAGACCTGGCTGACCAGACATTGTGACCAAGTTGTGCGCACTGGAGACGCAGCTTGGTCCAGACTTTTCCCCCTGTGCTCCCTTCACCACCAGCCACTGTCACTCTTAAGAATGTGTCTAAATAAAATAGAACAAAATACATTTGACTAAAGGTATTTAAATACTGTGTGGATGTGCTTATAATGTAGGTAGTGTACCTTTGGTATTTGGTCCTGCCGGTTTCTCTTGCATCTGTAGTTGCATTAGTGTCCCCCTCTGCCTTTGGCACAATTCCAGACTATGATAGCTAGTGTGTATATATATAGGAGCGGGTTTCACAATGTTTTCATGTTGT
Organism: Morone saxatilis; assembly: GCF_004916995.1. Taxonomy (NCBI): domain Eukaryota; kingdom Metazoa; phylum Chordata; class Actinopteri; family Moronidae; genus Morone; species Morone saxatilis. The sequence goes on along the minus strand of NW_023339774.1, from coordinate 14,976,319 downwards.
CATTTGATACATTGACTGTTTTTCACAAAAATATTTTCCATAATTTATTAACTCTCCAGCAAATTTGGTATTTAGCTATTACTTTATTTGCTAAATGTAACAAAATCATAATCTTTTTTTTGCACTATGTTTGAGAATCATTAGACCCCATGTCTACTGCTCTCATATCACATAATGTGACTTTCAGCAGCATTAACATCAGTGATTACACCCTCTTATTATATTCCCATTACGCAGCATTATGGGCTTCAGAGCAGCACAATGGTTCTTACGTCTTGCCAGGTACGAGTTGGTACACTGAAGCACACACCCAAATACACTCAGATACTGTCACCGACTCTCTATCACACGACCTTTTCATTTCTCCCCTGATATGTCTATTGTTCGATACCTGATATGAACCCCTCCAGCTCCTGTTTGGCACAGGCAAAGACCCACCCACTGGTTCAACCCTGCATTATTCTGCAAGAACCTCCTCCCCAATTTTTTCCTCTGCCCTGTTTGAAATCTCAGCACAGTCATCCAGCTGCACATCAGCCTCAGTTTAGCTGTTTTATTACCAGCTCCAGTCTCAGTTCTCCAGTTTTCCTGGCTTGCCCTTTGCCCCTGTTCTCCAGTCTCATCTCTGTCTCCAGACCTTCAGGCCCTGGTCAGGCTTAGCAGCAGTCTTCAACCCTCCACCCCCTCTGTCCTCTAGGCCCAGCACCAAGGCTCTGTCTTTTCCCAGCCATAACCATACCATCCAGTCCAAGCTCGCAAGCAGGTTTTTAGGCTTGGCCCAGCGAGTGTGAGTGAGTGTCACTCCCCTCCCCTAAGCACAGGTGGACTTGTAGGGAACGCTGCCAAATACTTTTGGTTTAGGGGGAGGGAGGGGTGTTGGCTGAGGCTGGTGGGTGTAGCAGTTTTTGTTTTGTTGTGTTTCTTAGATAACCGTTTCGTGGAACGGTACCTTTTCACTCCTCCAAATCACTGACACACCTTCAGAGCAAATTTGAGTCTGTATCTCGCCCGCTCTCGCTTTCACAAGTCTGCCAGAGCTGAGACAGTGTTGAGTTTCCTGACAGGGACTGAGTGCGCGAGTGAGGAACTGAAATCAAAACTTCTCTTCTTAAAAGGTCAGTAACATCTAACTGTCTGTCCCACTCACTTTTCTTTTCTGTTTTTTTTTCTTCGGTGTACTACTATTCAGTATATCCTAAAAAAGTCATAATGAGAGGTTCATATTTTCTGTGTTGTGGCAAAATTTCAAAGCATGCAAGAGCTGTCGGCTACCCACTGAGCGCCAGAATCAGACTAAAGGATGGCTGACCTTTTGTAGAATCAGGTTCCTCTGTGTTCCTATTTTAAGTTGCAAATTGCTCCACGTCAAAACTTTTTATAATAGGACATACAATAAAAAAATAAGGGATGCCTGGTTATTCTCAGTGCTTTCCAGAAACTTTTCTGTGTGTGTGTTTCTTACAACAGATGTGCGCACACTGAAAGCCTCCCCCTTCACATAACAGCCACACAGTGAGGAGGAAGCAAGTGAAAGCATGACGAAGCTGGAGCAGATTGACAGACTGATATCATTTTTACTTTTACTTGTTATTGCAGCAGCCTGTTTAACTACATGGATTTATTGTGCATGATTTAGATCTCGACATTCATACTTCATACATACGATTCTGTCGAGAAGTAGTTGTAAGATTAAATGTACTACAGTCGGAGTCATTTCTTAATTGTATGGCAGCCATGAGATGACAATCTGACAAATAAGATGACATCTCTCCCCCATCATTCTCATTTGAATGTCACTTTGATTCTCAGATAAGAAATTCATAATCAGTCAATCAAAACAAACAGATGTGGGGGCAGAGGTTTGACATTCAAAGTTATTTCACCCTTTCCATCTTTGACCCTGTCCCCAAATTTACCTTTAAGGGTATTATCAAAGGGTGATAATATACCATACCATACTAAATCAGATATAGGTATTGCATTGTTCCATCTTCAGATCTGAGATACTAGTGGATGATTAATATAATTATTAGAATCTGTAGTATGTCACGTGTCATCTCATTTTCCTGTTTGTGACAATGGCACTGGGGCTTTAGTGGTTACTTTCAAATGAAGCAGTGACGACTACATTTAATATTTTATTCACAACTCAATTCAGGTCCCACTTGTGGTCTAAAAACATGTAAAAAGGTGCTATTTATACAGCTTCTCAGCAGGTGAACCTCATTAGTGACAAGCTCATACAGGCATTTATTTCTGTTGTCAGACGCATGACGGAAAATTCATGAAATACTATAAAAAAAGAACAATTACTAGGCCAATGTATATGTATGAGGTAATAAAGCGTGAGAAAAACTGAATGAAAAGCTACTTTTTCTTTAAACCTTTACATACTTCAAATCAGCACATATGAAACAAACATGCTTCAGCTTGAAATCTTTATCAGCCTTAATCATTAATGAAAAAAAAAGGCAAGCACAATCTATAGAGCTCTCTTCCTGTCACATAGGGGGTTAGATGGGGATAAGGTCTTGTAGACTCTACCACACCTACTCTCGTCACACACCCTGACTACAGGCCTCTGTCTGCCTCTATCTCTCTCCAGGATTATGTGAATTGAATCTGATCCTTTTGGTCTTTTGTTACAGGGCCTCTGTGAGTTTAACAAACATTACCTGAGGCAGATTTCATTCACACTTGTACAATCTCACCTATAGCATACTGTATAAGATAAGCCAATATATGAAAGTAACTCTATAAAGGAACAGACATTGTATTTGTACCAAAATGTGAGTGTCTAAAAAGTGTGTGAGAGCGCAAAAGCACTTGATTGAGAGAAAGAGAGACTTAAGTGTCGTGGATGAATGTGTCAAGTGAATGAGGATGTAGTTTCATAATTGCAAAATGATGCAGTGTGTTCATTATGAGCCTGACAGAGTGAATGAGTCCACACGCCTTCTTCCCACCTGACAGTGTGTGGGCATGCCCATGTAACAGCATTTACACGAGGATACACAATCTGATTTTAACCTCCTATGGCACAGATGTCATCTTGTCACAGTTGTCTAAAATCAGATTCAGTGTTTTCAAATCCTGCTCGGACAGCTAAAACTGAATCTTATCTATGCCAAAGATTGTCATCTAATTAGCTACCCCTCCCCCCCCAAAAAAGCACTTGTATTCAGGTTATAATATGCATCATGTATGTCCATAAAGGCCTCAGTAGCCATTTGTGTGTGCATGTGTGCGTGTCCGCCCTCATCCGTAGGATCGAGGTCCAGGTTTTGTTGTGTGTGTGGAGTTGGGCTGGGTGAGTAAGCCGCCCCTCACAGATGAATAGAGGATGGGAGGAGGCTTGAAGAGGCTGCCGTGGGTGGGAGGCCCGAGCCCTGCCAAAAAAGCTCCTTCTGTGGGATTTGTGTACTTTTGCGTTCCTCACGAAACACAGCGCCTGGCTCTAACGACAAAGCAGCCAGGGAGGCAGGCACTCACACTCCCAGAGGTCGGCTTGATCGCACCCTCTCTGCTTTCTAAGCTATATTCTTTCTTTCTGTTTACAATTTCTCCATTTCCACCATGCTCCTCTTTTCTTCTCCCTCTTTCCTCGCTGCTGCTTTTCACTTTTTTAGTATTTTTTTATTTTATTTTATTTTATTTTTTTACAAAAGACTGATTATGTTCACATACTTAAACAACTGCAACCTAGGAGTATGCTTGATTTGTGTAGAATCCCTGCGAGGAGTAAAAGTTAAAGTCTTCCTGAGACACAAAAACATTTCTGTTTTACTGTTTATACTTTTATTTAATATTTTATTTCACTAATTCCTTATAATGCTATAGCACTTATATCAGCATTACATTTACTAAATCACTGAGGAAATAAGCTTGCAGTGGCCCCCGCAGCGTCAAAGTCATCAGAGATATTTTTTGTCATACATTCCAACATCTGAAATGTCAGTGGCAGCCACACTTTTGTTATGTGGTTGTGCTATGAAGCATTTTACATACAAATTGTAGGTGTTTCCTGAATGTTACCTAGATAATAGAAAATAGGCCCCTGTAACCACTGGCAACCCACCTAGCCTCAGCCTAGTGACAAGTGCAAAGAGACGTGATTTTCTGCTTGGCAATCTTGGAAAATTATCACCCAGTAAATGAGAAAATTAAAGCTTTACTTTATAGAACAAAGCTGCAAAGATCATGCAGGAAACACAGAGTCGAATGTCATTCAGCATCAGGGAGTTAGGTGAAGAAAACAAGAAAGGGAGAAAAAAAAGAGCACGATTTCATAATGTCTAAAAGAAAGATCTGGGTTGAATAAGTGGGTCCACCCACCTGTGTGTGAGAGGCAGCGAGAGAGAAAGCAGGGCTGGATGGCAGTTTTAGAGACATGAGTGTGTGGGTTAGGCTAGCTGGCCTGCTTATGCTATCTAATCACTGGGAGAGAAAGGAGAGCAGCATGCCTTGATCCACCCACCCACCCCAGACAAACAGCAGTTAGCCTGGTAAGTACTATATGTGGTCGCCTGCAGCTCTGGGCCGAACATGGGGCAACAGAGACAAAATGTGACAGAGTCTACAGGTAACAGACATTCAGCACAATTATGTCTCATTCTGTGCTGAGGAGAAAGAGAGATGTGTCAATCTGGAAGCTACTGTGGGTCACGACTGCATGTGAGAGAGTGTGTGTGCATGTGAGGCATGCTTGGTGTGTGTCACTGGTGAACACGTTGGCCATACTCCAGCAGGTTTCAGGTAGAAATAAAACTAATGAGAGTTCATTGACTGATTTTTAGAGCAAATTAGCCAAATTTGTTGTAACCTAAGGCTAGCCACACAAAATAAGAAATGATTCACTCCTGAAACCAGCATATACACACAGGTCTGGTAACAAAAACATTAATGTTAAAATGTTCCTTGTGTTCGATTATTAGTAGCCTTATTAGCACGATTTATGTTGGTGGCGGTGTTGATTTCACTGCTTCTCTTTTGGGTCAGATACAGATTAGTTACCTGGGTGATACCTGAGTGGGTGGGATGAGTCCAAAAATAGCTGACCTACGCATCACACTTGTGTATTTGTGAGCGTGCATGTGGTTGAATACGGTCCGCCACCTCGTGCGTGTGTGTGTATGTATGTATGTATGTATGTGTGTGTCATGACAGGCATCTGTCTCCCCTGCCCTGCAGCCTGACTGGTTTTAATTAGGAGGTGCCAGAGTGCCCGAGGGCTCTCCTGCTGACACACACACATACACATGCGCGCACACACACAAACATGCACACACACACACACACACACACTACCCGAGGGCAGACAGAGGCTGTCCCACCAAGGCTGGCCTCCTTCTCGTTATCACCATAAGGAGTTGTCCTCATTCACCCCACGACCCTCCAAACACGCAGACGCGCTCACACACAAATATTCACATCGTACGCAAATCAAATGAACACTGAAATGCATTCTGAAGCAGCGGTGTGGAAGTGGTGGCTCCTTGTACATTTTGTTTTCAGGATCCAGATTATATTCCATATTTTAGAGTGGACAAAAAAAAAATAGAAAAGAGGGGTTTTATACATAAAGAATAATCATATTTGTCTTCAAACATCAGCATTGGGGTTATACTCACACACAGCAGTGAATTCATACAATGTATTATGGCCATCTGTGAAACACTGTAACTCCTTCAGCACTCGCAGTTATAAATATGCAGCTTGTGTACTTTACCTCCCTTCTGGCAAAGCTTCCAATACTGATTAGGATGTTTGAAAAGAAGACAAAACAGGAGAAAGTAAAAAAAAAAAAAGCACAAACAGACAGGTCAGCAGAAAGTAAACGCCCTCATCTCACTCACCCAAATGGCATGCTCCAAGGTGAGTTCTAATGATCTCAGTGCAATGACAGATGCGGTGTGTGTCTCTGTGATTTGTCTGTGATTGAGCGAGGCAGCAAGTGTACAGTAGGTTTGCACACATGCCTGTCTCCATTTGTGTTTAAGGAACATTGAATCTTTGTGTGTGTGTGTCTCTGTCCTTGGACTTCTGGAGACAGGAGGTGTAGACCTGGGAGGCTGCTGCAATGCTCTATCTCTGGACTGTGGGGGGATGATTGCCTCCCTTTCCTGCTTCTCTCCCACACCAGGCCACACCTGGCATCCGACAGGCACCAGGGTAAAGGGCAAAAGTCGTGCTGGTTGTGTTTGTCTGTCTCTGCAGTTATTAATCCAGGGAAGGCCTACTAAATGCTTCCCTGAACTCTTTTTCCAAGTTATGTGCCATGTTCACATTGCCACATAATTATAAACCTGTTGTGTACAGTTGGCCAGTTCTAGTAACCTGGGATTGAAGTGTTTGTAGGATGGTCGAACAACTTCAGAAACCCCCTCCCCCGACACCTTTCCGACCTCAGAATTCGGGGAAGCATTGTCCGGCAATTTCATTCAATATTCATGCACACTTCATGCAGGGATTGGCCAGCTGTGTGGAGGTGACAAAGGAAGAAGCGTCTGAACTTCTCTCTCTGGTTCTCTTTTCTCGTTCTTGACACAACCACTTTGGCCACTTTTGGAACAATATAAATACCTTCCAGGAGTGACTGTGTGAAAATGTGGGCCATCATCCCAACGAGTCCTCCAAATTACACGACAAAATACATTGTTTGTCCGGGCCCTCCAGAACGACACATCCGATTGGATCTTAATGCTATCGTCAAGGTTTGGTTTATGCACGAAAACGACTTGGTTACGTTTAGGGAAACATGATGGCTTGGGTTAAAATTACTACTATGTTGAGATTAAAGGATCTTCGTCATCATGGTTACAATAATTAACACGTGGGTCAGGTTTAGGGGATAATCGTAGTCATAGTTTAAAAAACACAACGATGACATATAATTTTCATATATGTCGTTTCAGGAGGACAGTTGGTTGGACAACACATCGTACATACATTTTAGTTCCTTTGGAGCAAAACCAAACCCTTAGCCAAACTATCTACAGTCCGGCAAGAACAATTTTTTGGCTCTGACAGTGCAAATCACAGCTGGAATATATTGTTTATCAAGAAAACACACTCATTAGTTTTGTGGGTGTTGCTGCGACACTGATGTAATTAATGCACACTTGTGTACCAAAACAGTTTTAGGGGCTAATGCTGTGGAGCTAACAAGAGCACTTGATTAACGTGATTAACTGAACGAATGATGCAGCTCACCAACAGTTTTTAATCAAACTCTCCTTGTTTTTCTCGTAAACCTTCAGCTGCAAACTGAATGGCTATGTCTGTGTGCTGTGTGTCAAACAAACATCACGCAATGAAGCTTTCCAGAGTGAGTAGTAAAGAGTCCGTCTGTTATGTCTGCTAATATTAACAGAATTAAGTGATCAGCATTCAGGGCTAGTAGCTCTTAACCTTCAAGAAACTGTATTTATTATAACGACATGCCTGTAAGTGAGTGTGTCCTTTTGTTTAACTGACACATGCAAATTGGTGCTCTGTGGTATGTGGCTGTATTACTTAAAGATATTCTGATGATTACTTTTTTTCTGAGAGCCAATTTTAGTCAAGTTCAGATTCACGATATGTTTCCATTAGTAGTCTGCTCCCTGTGTTTGTGATACTGCACAGTAAGCCGAGTTATGTACAGCATCAAAGTCTCCATGAGATCAACTTTATGTAATGATGCTTCACACCCCATCCCTCCTCCAAATTGCCAATCTGGTGTCCTGGTACGTGCATCTTGCTGGGCACAGCAGGAGGCAGTAAACAGGTACGTTGAGACGCCAGACAGACAGACAGACAGACAAAACAGATGACTCTTACTCAGCCATCTCGAATCCTCAAGTCTTGTGACTGTTAGCACTCAGACTGAGCGATAAGACTCACTTCTTGGTGTAGGCTAACACTCCTGAAGGACGTAGGGGGGTGGGGGGAATCAATATTTAGCCACATAATTAGATTACAGAAATATAAAACACTGCTCTTTAAATGATAATATAATTGATGTAATGATTGCATTACAATATATAAAACTCTCCATGTACAATCATCATGTAAACCTGCCTTTCAGCCATTTTACACTGTGTGCACATTGCAATTGGGATAAAACCCTTTACTAAAACAATTTACACCATAAAAATGAGCTGCAGAGCAATTTAGTGTATTTTACGCCATTATTTTGCACCATTAGACCACTGGTTTGTGCCAATCACAGCCTATGACAGTTTGCAGTTTTACAGAGTTTAGAACAAAGCAGTGCACACAGGTACCACTTACAGTGTGTTGCTATGACGGCAGCAGCGTGTTTAGAATAGATAGCCGATCTTATAGGATGGCAAATGTTGTTTTTCTGGCAGTCTGGCTGGTCTGCTTGCAGTTAGTGGCTAACCCTGTTTATATATACTAGATGCCAATGTGAGCTGACCTCAGCTCTCACCCTGTACAAAACAGTGTAAACCACCGGGGCATGGGCTGTGGTTTTCTTTGGTCCATGTTTTCCCCAGGGGGAAGTGGGCATAGCAGTCTGATGTACACTCTGATGTCTACTTGTTTGTAGAGGCTAACTCGACACAATCTGACTGCTTTCATAGTGTGATTGTCAGTTATGATTTATGGTTAGAAATATTTTAGTAGATTTGAAGGTCCAGTAACCACTAAGATAACAATGGCTGACTGCATATTCTACCTTTATGAAACAGCTGGGGTTTGTTCTTAATTGTATGTGATATTCTTAAATTTAGTTTTAATATCTCTACCAACTGTTTGGGGAAAAGCAGCCCTCTTTAAGTGCAAAATAAATCACTTAATTTGCTGTCAGCAAATTTAATTGAAAAAAATTAAAAGTATTACAAAAGGCGTGGTTAAATGATGTCATACAGGAAAGCCAAATGGCTGTTTCAGATCCTGTGAATGTGCTATGTCATAACATTTGGCCTGTCTGTGAAAGCAAAGGAAACACTCTTTCTACCTTTTTATTTCTCTCTTTCTGTTTCTTACTGTGTCACAAACACGCACACACTTGACAGGAAGCAGTATTGGAAGCCATTCTCTATACCGTGGCGTCTCTCTCCACCCTTCTTGATGTTAAAAATCTCTCCAAACTCGTGCTAAACAGTTTTGCTCTGCTATACTGAAGTCTTTACAATCTCTATAAGTCTTTATAAGTCTATACAGAATGGTTTATATCGACACCTTTCTGCATAAACTTCCTCCTCCTCTCCACAGACTGAGGTTGTGGTGTTTTCACCAACAGTTATGTTTCTTTGTCGCTTTCTGACTCAAAACATGAATCTAACGTTGGCCTTGTTCTCTCCTCAACCTGGTTTTTTGAAACCCTTGGTTAACGTTTTAACTAAAAGGAAAAGAAGTCTGTAGAGTCACTTGTGGTGTTTTTCAGTGTTTGTGGTGTAATTCTGTCTCAGATATAGTCAGCTTTTAAGTAATATTTCCGTTAAAATTAGCACCATTGACTATATCAATCAGCTTTCAGGGTTCTGAATGTACGGTGACATGTTTTCCAGTAATTTGTCTGTTGTCACTGAATATTTCTAATGGCTATATTTACGTAGTGTGTATCTCATCGCCTCTCTTTTTATCACATTGTCTGAACGCATGCACAGAGGTTTGAGAGAGCTTGTTAAATGTTAGTTTGATTATAGAAAAGAGACAATAACCAGGCTCCACTTTAAACAGGTGTAAAACTGAAACTAACCGGCTTTAAGTTGCACTTGTGTTTCTGCTTCTGTAGTACTACTTTTGGTCCTATACATCTCCTCATCTCAGCTTGAGACTAACCGACAGAGGTGCACAAAATAGTTTTCCAACTTTTCTCTCTCTTTCTCCTTTCCTTTTTTTTTTTACCCTCCCTCAGTCTCCCCAAACAACCCCTTCGAGTTTCTTTGCCCCGGTCCCTTTATACCAAAATCCACTCTAACACAACTAAAAATTCATTTTGTCTGACCTAAATCAGAGGGTGTCTGCGCCATGGGCTTATTACACAGTGCGCTTAAACTTGTGTTGTGGAGGAGGATGGGGTATTATTATCTTCCAGCTACCCACCCTGCTATAAAAACTAGTGGTGCGACATCTCCACAGCGCAGTGCTGCTGCCCTCCCTCCCTTCCTCTCACTCTCTCGCTCGTCCTACATGAGCCACACACAACAGTGAGCCTGACTCTTAACTCCACACCAGCCACTCTGCTACACAGACAGACCCAAGAATCACACTCTGCTCTCCTCTGTTGCGCTGCTTTTGCTTCTCTCCATTGGATATTCCTCCCTGGGTGTTTCTTTCTTTTATTTTTGTGAATGGGCATCCGTGGCCGGTGTGGGGAGCTTGTGAATGGACTGACTGCCTGGCTGACTGATTGACAGACTGGCAAAGAGAGAGGCAGCTGTGTTTCAATTAAAAAGGGCAATGCTGAGAGGTCAAGCGAGGAGCAACAGAGCCTCTTAGTAGTCTGGAAATACAAAGACACGTGAGGGGAATCGTGAAACTGAAGGTACGGTAGGTGATTGTTGTTGTAAGCTGTGGAATGCCGGGAAACGTATCAAGACATGTGTGAATTTATGTGGATGCCAGAGTTTTGGAGCATGCACATGGGTGTGTGTCTGTGCGTATATGTCCATGATAATTTGTCACATTGTTACACAGTGTGTATGTGTGTGAACAAGCTTGCACTTGTGCGTTGTGTTGCAGTGTGCACATGTGCATCACTCAGTGTCCCTATTTACAGAGTGTTTATACGAGTGTTGTAGCATACGGTTCTAGATCATAAAGGCCTGACAAGGTGCAAACAGGTCAGTAAAGTCGCTTAATGACTCATGTAATTATTTAGGCTGTAGTGTAAATATTGTGCTTTAAAATTCTGGAAATAGCATGAGCGTTTATAGCATCACAGCACATCTTGGAAATGTCAAACATGGTAGTTTTAGTGGACTTAAGTATGTGTTTTGTCTCCAACAGTAATTATACATTTCAATTTTAGATATTCCATATCTATATGACATTCTCCTTCAAATCCAAAATAAATACTCAGGTAATTCATAAAGTTAAAGGGGATGTTTGTGAGTTAGGACAAAATAAAAACATGTTATGGATTTGAGGTTGATCTGAAAATTACTATTTACAACAGGCTTGTTGTCAGCCAGCTTATAGACCTCTTACCTCATGTAGTTACAAAATGCCATCACCGGTATTAACACAGAAATTGTTTACGAGGTGCTGTTCTTCATTAAGAATTAAGATTTATTTGTACTCAATAAACCTTTTATTGAAATTATGAGCAGGGAAATTACTACAATTTGGTGCAAGTGGGAAATAAAATATAGAAAACTGCAAAACACTTGAATTGTGTTTCTGGTGTATCAGAAGCTGGAACATTTATTAAGTCACTTACCTGTGGTTTAACTCCTACTCAACAGGCTCACAAACTGTGACAGGAAATATATTACAGATCAATGTCATAACAAAGACATGTTTGCTTAATCACATATTGTAACTTGATTAAATATCATTAGGTGCAGTCAGTTTTTCATCTACAACTGCCAGTGCATAATAAGGGCTTTTAACTTTTGTTAGTTGTGTGATACAGTAGCGTAATGTTTTTAAAAGCTGACCTTTTTTCTTTTGGGAAACCATTTTTTAAATCAGAAAAATCAAGGCATCATTATAAAACCGCAATAATATGCTTGCTTCAATTATGTAGATTCCTTTATTTAATATTGTACCATTTTCACTTTCTGTACTTAATTCAACCTTCTATTCAGACCAAGCAAAGACGTGGAGAAAACATAAGGTGATGTAAATTAAGAAATAATCTAGCCTTCATTTCACGGCAATTAGTCCAGGACCAACATTCTTAAGCACTTAACCGATATTCAGCAGCGAACCATAAACTTTTGTTTACTTGAGGGGCGAGACAGATAATGGTGTGTAGCTGTGGGCCCCCCTGAAGGCTCGAGAGATGACAGTTAGTGCAAACAGGAGCAAGTTGAATTGGCCTCCAGATCTCTTGAGACCATATCCAGTGTTTATTTCAAATTCCATTTTAACATACTTCTAATAAATACAAATTATGTATGAATTAAAGGCACAAATTGTGGATTATCTGCTTATGTAATTGTGGTGAACAATACATTAAAAAAGAAATCATTTATTGGTACACCTACTGAAACATTTTAACAATAATGTTGTTTAAAGCGAGGTATAAGGACATTTGTTGAACTTGCAGGCCGATTTTCTCCTAAAATGACAGTAAAATTTAATATAAGTCAGTCTATACTACCATTAATAAAGTGTATGGCAGTATAATAATTTCCTTAAACCCAGTTTGTTTTATAACAGCATAAATGTGGTGTAAATGTGCACCAGACGTCACATAAATGTTTCAAGAGATCCTCAAGTTTTAAGCGAAACTTGTGCAGTTAAAGGCTCAAATTTGGCCCAGACTTTTCCTTATTATTGTAAAGATAAATACACAACCCATGTTTTGTAACTGGCATTATATACTGTTCACCTCCTCAAATTGACAGCAATTACGATACAATTTAAAAACTCTCCCTATGTGGCCTATAGGCTCCAGACAATTGTCATTTAAAACACCAACCAAGGAAGTGTCTCCCCTCAAAAAACAGGTGCACTGGTGTTTTACTGGTGATAATGGACTACCTTACACAGTAGGTCAAATGAATGTCTTCTCCTAATAAGGGGGTGACTTTTGGCTGTCAATACTATAAATTATTGGCTGTGCAATTGTCCGTCTGTGACAGTTGTTTAGCAGGTGTTTGCTATGGGCAGTTGGTGACAGGGGTAAACTTTGGCTGCTGGTGATTTAGCATGTGGGTCAGGTGGATGTACTGGCCTGACAGGGATAAACTAGGCTTTGGGTGTCGTAGCTTACAGGCCAAATGAGTGTCTGCCCGTGACAAGGGTTGAGATGGACATTAGCTGCTGATTTGTGGCCTGAGCGGTCAGGGCTGGGGACAAGTAAGCCGCCCTACTCTGGGCATAATGATGATACAGCTGCAACAGGGACAGAGAGGAGGAGGAGGAGGAGGAGGAGGAGGAAAAGGAGAGGAGGAAGAGGAGAGGAGAATGATTAGGAGGAGGAGGAGGTGGTGGTGGTGGTCAGAGCCCTGAAAGCAGATGAAGTTCTTGGGAGAAAGACGACACTGAATGGAGGTGACACATAATTTGGGGTGGGAGTGCTGAGTTGAAAGTGTTAGTGACTAAGTGAGGCATGAGAGGAGACGTGGCCGGTACAGGCAGGCGGAAAGAGAGGAAGACAGAAAGGCAAGAAAGTCCATTAGAGGTCAGTTTATTAATTGAGTTGAGCTCGGTGTGAATAGTTTTCACGCATGGAACGGAAATTCCTGTTAAGTAAATTAATTCAGCGATGCATGTGTGATAAACAGAAATAGGTGCCACTGCTGATGACTGCAACAAAATATGACTTTCACTATTTATTCATTTAAATATGGTGTCACCTATTAATGGCAGGTTGTTTTATTGAACCATTAAATGGTCAAATAAAAAAGGTATTGAAAGAGTTGGAGTGTCCTTCCGTAACTCTGCTGGAAGAGTGAGATGGATAAAGAGCCAAATGACTTAAACAGCAATTATCAGAGACCTTTCACAAGGCGTCCCCACCCTGGCTCCGCTGATGGGTGGAGGGGTGTGTGTAAAGGGTTAAGGATGTTTGGCTGATGAAATGTCGCTCCAGGACCTTGTGGTGGGAAAGCTGTGCCCTCCTCCCCTCCCTGTCTATGTGGCACATCCTCCTTAGATCCTCTCCACATTGTAATTAGGGGCCGGCCGCTAAGAGCTAGCGCTAGCTAGTGGCAGGCAAACAGTGGGAACCGAGGGGAGTGGTGCTCGCTGGGACACCAGGCGAACAAACAGCAACAGCAGCACGTGTCCCATAGTTCCAGGAGTGGGTGGGATGGATCGAGAGCAAACGAATGACAGTGGGTTCGCCAAGCCCTCCCAGTCAGACTCTTTTTCTCTCCCTCTTATCCACTCTGTGTTGTTCCAAGCTCTGCACTATTGTTTGCCTTGGCAGGCTGTTACAGGGAGGGGCCCCTCCGCTGGTGTTTGTGCAACCTGTTAGGGAACTTTTAGGGCCATCTGATCTCTCCCTTGCTCTCTCATTCGAGATTCTCTCACCTTTTACCCAGGCTATTACTTTAATGGATGTTGTACATGGTGTGAAATATAACAGAAAGAGGATGTCATTCTATCTTTGTAGAGGCAACGTTAATCTGAGGACACAACAGGATCAGTGAAAGAAGTTTTAATGTGGTGTGTGTTACCAGAGTTTATAGTACAAAATTTGTATGAAATTGAATACAGGTAGAATCCCTTTTTCTTTCATTATTCATTATTTCTATTTAAATATACAATTTCACCAGCTGGCCTTGCCACTGCAGCCTTCTCTTTTGTTCCAGTTTTCCCATTGAGGTAGTTTGAGATAGTTCTGTGTTGTAGGTCTGTGGGCCTATATCCTATACCACCACCCCCTCTATAGACATTTTAATTATGTCCACACTGTATCAATGGCATGAACATAGCAACAGTTACCTAGCAACAAGATCGACAAGAATAAACTACATGTAAGATTGGTATCCAAGTTGTATACCTGCAGGTGAACTAAGGGATTTTCTGAAATTGTTTTTTTTTTTTTTTCTTCCATGGTGAGATTCGCTGCAGTACAAAAGAGAAAGCAAGACACTCTGTGTGTGTGTGTGTGTGTGTGTGTGTGTGTGTGTGTGTATACATCTGTGAGCTTTGGTC
>NW_023339774.1:14945107-14961429 GCF_004916995.1 Morone saxatilis | reverse complement strand
TGTGTGTGTGTGTGTAAGTCTGTGTGGCTTCAGCCCTGGCCCATTTAGAGCCAGTCAACAATGCAGTTGCGGTGAGCGGGCCCGCTTCAAAGTATTTATCTACACATGCCTCCAGTGACCACCGAGTGTGGATGGCTAAGTTTAAGCTCTATTCATAGATGTGAATGAATGAGCACTCTGCCAGAGGAGGTTTTATCACCGTATCTGTAAACAACAACACAGTGAATCAACAGGTAGGAACTCAGGCAGCTGTGGAATGCAGGTTTTGAGAAAAGTGAACAGAGACTTTTGTCTGTGCATTGAGGCAATATCTGCTTGATCGAGCTCTTACTCACTGTGCTGTAAATCACATGAGTGTGGAGAGGGCAGGCTGCAAAGTAAGCATTTTGACAGGATACAGTATCTAGAGTACAATCTGACCTCTTTTGTCGTTCTCTATATTTCTCACCACAACCCAATCACACTCTGTATTGTTCAAATGAGGGTATCAGCTTGCTGCATGCTCATATCTGACAGAGATAAGGCAATAGGGATGGACATTACACAAAGAAACACTTGCGCAGTCATCATCAAACCACATTGCATGTTTAAGTGTACAACAGGAAAAAGTAGTGTTTAATTTAATATCCTATCAAGATGATGGGTTTCCCTAACTCGCACAGTTGCAACACATTCCTACAAGAAATCGTGATAGCACAGTCAAAAATAAATATTACCCGATGTGATGTTTGCTCAAAATGAGACATGCTGTATTTACCACTTGTTGCCTTTGCTGCACAGATGGCACACAAACAAGCATGCCTACGGTATATTTTAATAAAGCGAGGCTGTCACTCTTTGTGTTAACAATATCAGCTTTGGTTAAGAGTCTCCGTCTATTCAAATATCAACACTTTTTGAAAATCCTTTATCTAATGATCGGATGCTGCTTTTCATCAGTGGCAATTCATTACAAACTGAGGCACAGGTGTGAGCTAAGCTGTGGACCACTCCTATTACACTCTTTAAATCAGTGTTTTAGATACTATTACATTATCTGCTTTAACATGCCCTCATCACCTTCCTATTGCTGCTTCCGCCTCAGGAGAGTCCCTGCTCCAAAATCAAGTGCTTCATGCCTGTGATAACTTATATGTTTATTATACTGACTCTTTGTTTGCTAAGGAAGTGAGAAACCAACCATGTGCATTTCAGAGAAGTGTCACTCACGGCTTTGTGTCATTGTGAAAATGAAAAATGAGTGTCCAATTATCAAATGCCAAGTGGAAATCAAAGAGGGCATGTTTAAATGAATCATTGTATAACATTTGCCAAGTATTTTCACATTTCTCCAGTGTCTGTCTTTGTGGAACTCAAGATATTTTATCAGCTGCACAATAAGAACTATTTTTTACTCCGTTCCCAAGTCATAGCTCTATTTTTTAATCCAAACCGAGATGGTACCCTTGTGACATATTTCCTTGTTAATTAGTTTGTTAAGCTTTATGTATACAGGAAGTCTCATTGAGGTCAAATCGCTTTTGCAAGAAAGACCTGAGAACAAATTGTACAACATGAACTGATATTTAAAAGTTTTATTATCAAGTATTATCTATATTAACGTTTTTGCGTTTTATTATTATAATTTTATGTAATAATATATTTTTGTATATTGTATAAAATGGAGATATATCACGCTTTTTTGAATTAGGAAATAGAGTCGCAACTTCGGAAATGTGTTAAAAATCTTTTTTATTGTGTGGCGGACTGAATGTTTTTGGATCCAGACCGACAAAGGAATCTTTAAGGATTCTCAAAATACTTTCAAAAGTGTGAAATGACTTAATGGGTTTTGAAAGATTACCAGGGGTTTATCTTTCAGAACAGATGTTCAGCTCTCTGACTCAAACTTAATGACATGACATGAGAGGCACAACACTAGAGATAAGACTATTAGTGAAAATGAAATTACAAGTGAGGATTAATGGAGGCTTTGAGAGTAAAATTTAGGTTCCACAGCGTAATGATTTTTTAGTTTGACCTTATTTAAGTGTCACTAAACAGCTCATTATTATTGCCTTCTATCTAGATCATCAACAGAGAGAGGAGAATGGTTCATCACCAAGAAGAGGACCTGATTGGGATCCCCTTCCCGAATCACAGCAGCGATGTCCTCTGCAGCCTCAATGAGCAGCGTCGTGACGGGCTGCTCTGCGATGTCATCCTCATTGTCCGCGACCAGGAGTACCGCACCCACCGCTCCGTTTTGGCAGCCTGCAGCCAGTACTTCAAAAAGCTCTTCACAGTGGCCACCACTGACGGCGGAGACCACCATCAGACAGCAGCCGTGTACGAAATCGACTTTGTGGCTCCGGAGTCTCTCACAGCCATCCTGGAGTTCGCCTACACTTCCACGCTGACCGTGACGGCGTCCAACGTTAAAGAGATCCTAAACGCGGCTCAGATGCTGGAGATCCCCTGCATCATCAATGTTTGCCTGGAGATAATGGACAGCGGGGGTGGAGGCGGCGGAGGAGGGAGGGTGGAAGAGGGAGAAGAGGATGAAGAGGAAGAGGAGGATGCGGAGGAAGATGAGGAGGAGGAAGAAGAGGAGGAGGATGAAGAGGAGGATGTCGGGTCGAGGAAGGACGAGCAGGAGGAGGAGGAGGACAATGTCAGCGAGAGGTCACTGCAGTCGTCGGAGAGCAGGGGGGAGCGGACGCCACCCGGGACGGAGGACTCCCCGCCTCCCAGCACCTCCACGTACCACCAGCAGTTTGACCTGTCGTCCCAGTCGCAGTCTCCAGACACCATGAGAGGAAAACAGGTATAGTTCACTGGGTATATCTGTTACTAATCTTGTATTTTCAAGACAAAAAATAAGACCATTCCAAAGGTCAAAATGCTGATGACAATGTCTTGTGTTGCAGGAGAGTATGGAGAGTCGAGCGTTGAAGGATTTCTCCATCGAGTCTCTCCTCCAGGAGGGGCTGTACCCCCGGATGTCAACATTGGACAGGAGGGCCAACTTCTCCCCTCTCCTCCCAGGCTTCTACCCCTCCATGTGGGCCGCGGAGTTCCCAGCCTTCCCCAAGCAGCTCCTGGACCCCAGCCACCACCAGCATCCCCACGCAGGAGCCTCACCGCAAACCAGGCTTCCCCACGCCTTCCCCACCTCCGCACCACTTGAGGCCTCCAGGCCCCTCGATCTAGCTGTTAAAAGAGAGATCATAAAGGAGGAGATGAAAGAGGAAGTCCCGCTCAGTCTCCTCCATGGCAACTTTCTGAAGGAGTTTGTCAGCTCGGGCCTGGGCAGCACCATGAACGCTGGGTCAGTGCCGTCAGATGGTCACGCTCTGGGTCCGATCAAGGATGAAGCCGACTTCCGGTCATACCTGAGCTTCCTGAGCTCTGCATCCCACCTGGGGGCGCTGTTCCCTCCCTGGCAGCTGGAAGAGGAGAGGAAGATGAAGCCCAAAGCATCGCAGCAATGTCCAATCTGCAACAAGGTCATCCAAGGAGCCGGGAAACTGCCACGACACATGAGGACACATACGGGGGAGAAACCGTACATGTGCACTATCTGTGAAGTACGATTCACCAGGTATGTGAAGCAGCAGAGTTTCATATTTATATACCACATAGTGGTGTAATCATGCTGACATCTTCTTGTTCCTGTGTGTTCTGACTACAAAGCCCCAGGTTATGTAAAACAGCTGGGTTAACGGAAAAGTACCCCTTGCTCTTTTGGCTGAGGTTAATCTGTTTCACCAAATCTGAATATCAAAGAGCTTGAAGTGGAAAGCCCCCTCCGCTTTTTTCTTTGCATTAGAGACATCTCACTCACCTACATCCTCCTGCTTTGGCATATTTTCCACCTGTATTTTAGAGCAGAACTTTAATGTTGCCAGTGGAGACAAATCATTTTTACTGGTGGCTTTTAAACTCTCTTGAGCTAGATAAGATCAAAAAAGTGAAAAGAAATGCAGCGTTGTAATTCATGTGTTAACCACCCACAACATACTGAAAACATGTGGTTTTCTTCTTTTCTCAGACAAGACAAACTCAAGATCCACATGAGGAAGCACACAGGTGAGCGCCCCTACATCTGTCTCCACTGCAACTCCAAGTTCGTCCACAACTACGACCTGAAGAACCACCTGCGTATCCACACGGGTGTCCGTCCATACCAGTGTGAGCACTGCTACAAAAGTTTCACACGGTCCGACCACCTACATCGACACATCAAAAGGCAAAGCTGCCGCATCTCCCGCCCCCGGCGAGGACGAAAGCCAGCTGCTTGGCGGTCCACACCCACCAGCAACTTCCTTTGCCCCCCCACTGCTGCCACCAACCGGTTTGAGGAGAACGGGTTAAGCCCTGCATACCAGGGAGTCAAGAATCACGGACTTGGGGAGATGCTTGGGCTCGGAAACAGGGGTCTGGGATTTAAGAGTGGGGACAGTGCGGGAAGGGAGAGCAGGGAGGAATGGCGAGCAGAGGGGAAGCACGCCACAGAGGAGGATAAGGCAGGAGCAGGGAGGCAGAGGGGAGTGTTTGCCTTCGCCCTGGCTGGAGAAGAAGTGCTTACCCACTCTCCATTTTATGCTTCGACCTCTGACCCCTGGACCATGAGACTTGAGCGTGCTCCACCCATCCCTGAGCCGGCCAAATGAGCTGTGGTCTGTAGAAGAAAAAAAAAAAAATAAGACAAGAAAGAAAGTCTCTTAATTTCTGTGTCTGTTCTGCTCCAGGAAGCTAAAGCACCTTTTTAAAAAGTGAAAGAGAGAGATCAATGAACCTTTGAAGCCTGCTGATGTGGCTGTAGTAAAACAGACTCTTTTTTTTTTTTGGAAAACAGTCTAAATAAATAATTTCACAGATGTCATGTTGAATAATTGTTTCAGCCCTGTGAATGTTTACAACTATTTTAATAGCATTTAACAAAAGGCAAACAGTTTGACACTGCTAGTGAGGAAAATATATCGGAATGCTGTCATATATATTGTTTGCATTATTTAACTACAAGGTTGTCTAAAATGCTATGAATTCAAAACTACATAATTATACAATGTCCTCTGAAGCAAGATGAGATGAGGCTTCTATACTGAAAAAGTATTCATATGCAAGAAAATATAAATCTACACCCAGAGCAGGACCTATGGCAATTTTTACAACGGTGAATTAGTGACTATGATGAATGTAAAACAAATGATTACATGTACAAAAATAATCAAACATTTATTGTAGAAAATGTTTATTATAGCATTATGAAAGGGAAGTGGAGTAGACATAAATTAATAAACTAACATTTAAATAAATAAGCCTTCATCCAAACAAATCACAATTTTATTTTGGATCGTTGTGTTAAAAAGTGTTAAAAAAGGACCAGTGCTTTCAAAAAATAAAAAAATAAATAAAAAAGCATCCGTTAAAAATGGTTTATTACCGCAGGGCCCAGTCTGGCACATTCCCTGCAAGTACGTTTGATTCAAACATGGTTATTTAATAATATTCCGAAACAAAGGGAACCCACTTGAAGTCTAATAAATCAGGATGTTTGATAATGTGTTATTATCCTTCCACTGCCTTGTTCTGATTTACAGTAAGCTCCTTGTCTGCACTATTGTACATAGACACAAACTTTTTGGCCATGGTGGTGTTAATTACGGTTGCGTTGCTCATAATGTAAAAAAAAAAAAAATATTGCTCTTAAAAGACTTTGAGGCATCCATCCAAAGATGTGTACTTTGATATTTCACAGACTTGAATAAGACTTTGTTTTAATGTTAATGAATATGTGTCTTCAGAGGATGTATATTTCTGACCAATCAAATGCCGCTTTAGCTATACAGTATGCTTGTGTTTTTTCTGCTGCAACAAATCAAGAGGGTTTCCACCCTGTTTTTCATATAATGTTCATCTCTGATTTGTGTATAAAGAAGTTCAAAAATGATTTGAATTAAAACGGGAAAGTATTTTCTTGCTATTTATGCGTATTTAAATGAATGAGCCTTGGCTATATTTTGCAAATCTGTTTTATAAAGACACTAAATGTTGAACTTTGCTCTGGTTTGGGAGTATTATTTCATAAAATGTCTAAGTTGTGTGTGTGTGTTTGAATTTTTGTACTCTCCAATTTGAGATTTAGATTATTTTTGGAAAGTGAGGACACTTTAGCCGGTCTTCACTTCTTTACAGCATGAAGACTTGGTTTTAAGGTTAGATTAAAAGATAGGTGGTGTATATCCAATAAGGTAAGTGTTGAGGTTTGGTACATAGTTATTGGATCCTGACAATGGGACAGACAGACAGACAGACAGACAGACAGACAGACAGACAGACAGACAGAATGTTTATTTGTATAGGGACAAGTATATAGCATGGACCAATAGTTTGCAATACCGGCAGTCCCTGAATGGGTCTCAACAAAACTCAACAAGAAAATATTATAACAGCACAAAACACAAACAACGATATGATAAAATTACAACAAGCACCAGATTCATTCATGACTACGTGACTGATCACACAGTTTTACCCACAATCCATTCTGATCTGTGGGTGAGGAGGCCCATCTATTAATTCTCTGCACAAATAAAGATGTCTGTCCGAAGGAGGGTTTACAAAACCTTAGTTGCCTCACTAAGCACCTTAGGAGCTTGGTTATTTTGGCTTTTATGGATGAAAATGTAATTAGCATATTTAGTATCTTAATAGAATGACAGTAGTGGGATTGTATTGGCTTCTTGGCCTAAATTTAAATTTCATGATTATATATCATCTTAAATGTTTATGTACTCATACATACACATAACTTCATACAAAATCAACTGTTTAAGCTTTGTTAACGCGCGTACTCTACATTAACTGCCAGAAGGAGCCAGCTCCTCAGCTGGAGGCTATAATGCACGTAGCATTTAGTCAAGTCCATGCTGAAGTCAACTGTGCATTTGTGTCATAAATACGTACACATATGAAATAAATATTTGTCATTAATAATTTATGATAACACACAAAGGTCGCAGAGAACAGACAGATTAGAATATTAGAATCAGGATATTTTCTTTCTTACACAAAAGGTGTTCATCAAGTAGTTCATCACATACATAATACTCCTTAAAAGTGTTTTAAAGGTGAAGTAATGGAAAAATAAATAATTTAACAAAGCTGATGATCATGCTGCTGAGACTCATTCAGTCCTGTCTGATTTAGTGACCCTGTGGCTTAAAAATGTTATATTTATACGTATCCATCATTTTTATAGTTTGGTAATTCACAAAGGTGTAGTTCTGTTTTTGACTGAGTTTGTCTTGTAAATGCATGATTACCACAAAGCACGTCGAAGAGCTTTTTGCTTACAAACTTGTTTTCTCACAAAAGCCTTTTTTTATAGTGCTAATGTCATTGGTTATGTTTCATACAGTACACTACTCGTCTGTTTCTCCACCCTGACCTCTAGTGGAAAATAAGTGGTACTGTAACTGACTGCATATATTCCCTATATTAGAAGATTATCCAAAGTTATGCTTGTCTGAATATACTGTGACATTTAATAAATAGAATGAATGTCAAAGAAGTAACCCAAATACATTTCTGAACATAAGATTAGCAGATTAAAAACTACTGTTCCTGACTCTTTCATTGTTTTAAATGATTTTCCACCCTGTGGCTCATTAAAGTAAGAAATTCTCATTGGTTATTTGAAACGTCCCTTCCATCCTGGTGCAGCTTTGCCCCTCTGGAGGGCGCTAAAGATTTAAGTTTGACTCCTATGGCAAGTCAAGAATTCGTGTGATTTCAGATCCTTCCATGGACGTACAGTGGAAGTAACTTCAATGTTAGTCAATTATTCACAAGCAGCATCGGAAATTAGTCACAAAAACATGATTCCAGTTGCTGAGGTGTTTTTTATCTTTTTTCTTTCTATTTTAAACATTCTGGTAAAATAATACAACATAAAATAAAGATACTGTGGTAGAAGCTTTTTTTAGGACACACATATAGTACAAACCACATCCTTTTATGTGGGGCAGAGATGGTCTGCAGCAGCTGCTTCCTGATGGTTTTCACTTCTCTGCACAGGGTTTATTGATGTGATGAATGGTGGCCGTAATAAGCTATGCACCTACAGTAATGGACTAAGAAGTGAAATGTCACAGGAAGTTGTAGGTTACATTTTAAATGAATTCAAACGAAGCAGTATTCTCCTTATAACATTTTTTTCACAGCTGTCAGTCACTGTTTAGGTTTAAGTGATTTTTGGGGTCTGATGAAACTAACTTTGACCTTTATGTAATTTGATTTATTTATTGGAAAGTGTTAACAAGATTTTTTTTTTAATCATATGTTATTTATAACGGTAAACGGTATTTCTGCTGTGTTTCACTCTGGACAGAGAAAGGAAAAAGTTATTGTTTTAGCTTAACAGCCAAATATGAATAGGCCTCTTTCAAAGCACTTCATTTTACTTGTCACAGTAAGAACAGCACAGGTGGTAGCAATAATATTAACAATGGCTTAATTCTATTAAATTGTCCCAGTATTCAATTTTTTAATTTCAATTCAACAACACCAAGACCTCGAAACTGAAGCAGTTTCAAGTGACATGTCATAATGTCTTCAGTGAAAAACATTCCATATTTTATACATTTTTACAATACGTTTGTTGTGTTTGATATGAATATATATAAAAAATGATCAAACCACAGGATAATATATGAAAACAACTGGAATTAAGACCTACTTGACCTAATTTGTGAACAGTCATTAAATCTTTCTGTGTCTGGTTGGAGCATTCATAAACTGTGAGTCAAGAACAGTTAGTTGTGGAGAATTTACAACCGCAAGACAAAGTGCATGACTTCCTGAACCCCAGCCCTCCTGAGGTGTGACTTCCTGACCCATTAACCTGCAGTCCTTTCTGGGTTCCTCTCTCTGTTATTACTTAGTCAACACCCTGATGATCCATATTGGTACACACAGTGCCCCTTGCTTGGTCTGGTTGTGTGTGTGTGTGTGTGTGTGTGTTATGCTTGCACACACAAAGCATTTCTAATGGGACATCCTCTGAGGAAGCTGTGTGACAATGCAGCTACACAATGCAGCTACAAGTTAGACCACAGGGACTGTTGGAGGTAACAGGGTCTGATGTCCTCTGTGGGGTTTCTCTGGGGCCAATGAGGAAACACCTTCAAAACAAAGGGCCTCGAAAAAGCAATAGTTTGCCTGTGACAAGATCTCAAGTACAAGGAACAATATGTAAGACAAAATTAGACAGTAGATTACTGACATCTACGTCAGCACCTCACAATTTACGGAGCACTCCAAATAATTCAGTGCTGATAGAAGACTTTATCTCTGTATTATTAAAATATTTTTTGTATTGCATTATATAATGATCACAAGTTTCCTTTAGAGCACAAGTTAGTTGCACTGACCTTCATTCCCAAACATTTCTTCTTTCACATAAACACATGGAACAAACTTTAACCTTTATGCAATTTGATTTATTAATTTAATTTAATCATTGTCCTTTCACTTAAAGGACCAGTGTGTAGGATTTAGTGGCATCTAGCGGGGAAGTTTTCAGACTATCCACACATGCAAAGAAACCAAAATAAATAATTTCAGAAATTAAAGTTATGTGTAATTCTTTCTCTGAAATCAAATTTGGGTGTTCCTTGGCTGTGGTTTTGGGATATTGCTTGCTGAAATCTCGCACCTCGTTTCTTCCAAAAATCATCCGTAGTGGCAGCAGATTTTTATCAGAGTTCGGTGACCTTTTTCCATTCTCTTTCCTCTCATATTTTAAGCTTGGCCAAGTGCTGTACTGCTGAAAAACCAGCCACCACACCATGAGTCCAACCCCCTCCAAAACCTTCAACCTGCGTATGGTGTTTTTGGGGTGAGTGGAGAATTTGACTCCCAAGACTCTGTGTATCTACGCATCCCAAAGAGTTGATTTTTGGTCTCATCTGCCGCACCACAAGACTAATATTGTCTCCGAAAGTATTTCCAGCGCTTGTCTATGTTGGCGCAACTTTACAAACGGGTCAAACATGCTTTTCTTAGATGGAAGTCTTGGGCGGTTGAGGTTGCAACAGGCCATGGGGGTAGTGTTACTTATTGTTTTTTTCTTGAAAACATTGTACGCTGCTATATTCAGGTCTATGTTCTTTTCTGAGCGCTCCAACAAGTGGTCCTTGCTCTTGGACACTCTTCTGATTCTTTTCACTCTCTGTCCGAAAATTCTTGTCGGGAAGCTCCAGTCGTGCAGGTTTACTGCGTGCATGATGAGTTCTTACTCCCTTCGATTATGGCCCAAACAGCTGTCACTGGGAACAATTCAGAAGCTTCAGAAATCTTCTGTAACCACGGTATCCCCAGTATGTTTTGGCACAAAGGTTGAAAGGTCTTGAGAATCTTTGGGTTTTACCATCATGAGATGTTTTTGTGTGAACTGTGACTGAGAGCACTTTTTTATAGCCTCGTTGGGACTGAAGCGAAAGCGTGATTTAGTTGCACCTGCAAGTGCACAGGATTGGGTTTTTAATTACTGAGATTCAGCTGGTGTCTGCTGGCTCTCCCCATCTGCTTTTGCACCCTCCCTTTGTCCATGTGTTCAATAACTGTTCTCCGTTGTCATTTCAACTATTCCACCAATGAGACTTAATTTTATGGAACATGCTAGGTTTGCTTCTTTGCATGTGTGGATTGCATGGGTTGTTACCGACATCTGGTGAAAATTTCATGACAATAGCACCTTTAGAAATATATTTACTGAGAAAAATGGTGACGTGTTCAATACTTATTTTATCCGCTGTATATTCCATACTACAACAGAACAATGCATTTGCAATCACTTGAAAGGAAAGTGTTAACACGATTTTTTTATCAGAGATTATTTGAAAAGGTAAAGGGTATTTCTGCTGTGAAAGGAAAAAGTAAGTGTTTTGGTTTAACAGCCAAATATGAATTTGGGAAATTTGATCTTTGAAAATAGATAGAAACAATAGGCCTTTTCCAAAGCACATAATTTTACTTGTCACAGTAAGACAAGCACAGGTGTTACCAATAACATTAACAATGGCTTCATTCTATTAAAGTGTCCCAGTATTCAATTTTTCAATTAAAATAATTCCGTTCTGATGGAAGACTTTATCTGTATAGTGGTTTTATAAAGTAAGCACAAGTTTCCTTTAGAGCATAAGGAAGTGTGCACTAACTTTCAAACATGATGGTCAAACATTTCCTCTTTGACATGAATAGATTAATGCTGTTAAAGGGCCAGCGTGTAACATTATGGAGGATTTATTGACAGAAATGGAATACAATAGTCATAGGTATGTTTTTATTATAATATATGATATATAATAATGTATATTATATGATAATAATAATACTAATAATATGAATGTTTGTGTTTTCATCACCTCAGAATTGTTTTTATCTATAAGAGGAAGCGGATCCAATAGAGTTCACCATGTTGAACCACCAGGTTTCTACAGTAGCCCAGAACGAACAAAGCAAAACCAAACATAAGAAGGCGAACAGTTATTCAGTCGGTTGCAAAGCACTATGCTGGTGGTTGACATTTACAGAAATGTGTGAGTGCAATCTTTACCACAGCCTGTCCTGAATTCACAGTATTCTCTCATCGGACTATCGACTGTTTCTGTTCAGTGTGGATGAGCAGGGGACTTACTTCTCCTTTGAGTTATTTTGTAATACGTTTGATGATTAACATTCAAGGGAAGAAAAAGAGTAATACAGTGACATGCAATGTTCAAGGTTCTCTTTTTTGTCTTATGTTTGGTCACCATCAGAGAAGCTGAAATTATAATTCAGGGTTAGTTTTGACTGAATTATTTGATACTGTTGTATTAGGCAAACAAAACAAACAGCAACTTCTAAAACAAGCCGTATGTCAGGTTTCACATATTTAGTACTAAGTTTTAAAAACACAGAGGATATAAGTGAATTAGGTTAATGGTTTAATACCTGTTTTACACGTGTAAACTAAATGATACAAGAATAGAATAATACATTCTTGCGGCAGAAAGCAGTACCCAACTACGTTCTTAGAAAGGAAGGGTGTTTACACTTGCAGCTAAATTCTTAAAATATATAAAGATCTCACAGAGATGAATCTGATAACCACAGTGTAAAACCTTCCTCTTCCTCAATACACCAAACACATTATGAGAAGCTCACTGCAGTTACGGGACTGAATCTCTATGAGCTGCAGACGGTGTGTCAGCTCCTTCTCAGTCTGTTTTTGATGGCACCAGACAATCACTTTGAATCCGAGACAATCCTCCCTCAGTTGTCAATGGCAGACACTAAAGTGTGTGTGTGCGAGCGTTCTGACAAGGCCGGGGCCAGGAAGGCACCAGTCATACGGCCGCTAATGAAATATGTATAGAGTTTGGGAAAGGGACACTGTATGGTCAAATCCCCTTTAAATGTGTCATAAACATCTCAATCGTGAAAAAAATCCCCCAGGACGTAAACTACAAGAAAATATCACAATAAAGTGAATGACTCCATGAGGACTGATTCTGCTTTGACAGTTTATTCATATCTAATTTTAACAATGATGTGATGGACCCACAATAACTGACAGTACTGCTCGAGGTATTGTTCTCTTTCAGCCCTAATTTCACGGCATTGGCTAAAATTGGATTTTTCAAAGAACACAACTGCATATTTTTATCCTACTCATGATCCACCTCTTGCGGGAAACAACACACCCTCACAAACCACTCAATCTCAGGGAAACACCTGATTGTCAAATACATCTCCTTGTGTCTGCGCATACTGTGGAATAAGGGGTCATCAGCATTTTCAGTATGTGAAATAACTTACCTATCTGAAAATGTGAGTTCAAAAAAAAAAATATAATATTGATAAAAATAAAATAATATATATATTTTTAAATGTGTAATAAAGGTTTGCATCTGCAGAAATATGTTGCGCACGTGTGAAAAGCGTTGCATACACAGGAAATTTGTGTCTCTCTCGTGCTAGACTGTGAAACCTCACTGGTGAAAATATTCATGAGAACACGAAAGTATAGTTACAAAAACGTTTTACACGTGCCAATCATATCTCTGTGAACAAAATATTTTACATGCAGTTTATGCACAAACACATGTATAAAATAATACATAAAATAACTACAGTATACAGGAGTTTGTAGTATAACCTAATGTACACCTACATATAATCATTAAACCTATAATGGTTTCCTGTACACTGTGCAGGTTAGTAATACCCTAGCAAGCGAAAGAGCATTTATATTGATTCCACCAACAGGAAGCAAACATATAACATATATTCTTTCTTGAGAACAGTCAGCCTAGAGTCAGCCTTAAATCTCAAGAGAAAAATGTATTTTATCCGGAGACTAACTGTGTTGATAGGAGACCACAGACATAGAAAAATGTAAAAGAATTTCATAATATTGTACCACAGCAGCTACCATGGGACGTAAATGGAGATACCCAACATTGATGCAAAAGAACATCTACTTTAGATAATCTTATTATCTAAAACTAATGTTGTCTGCTCTGACTTGTGCAGATAAGCAATATGAACATGTTAAATGAGGCTTTTGTTGGTATATTTTAGACATAACTGGTTTCAAATATGCTCTTACGGTTACAGACTTAAGAAATGAATGAAATATGAACAGCAGTGATGACAGAAACATTGATCTGTGATGCATTTTGAGTTAAGTCAACAATTTGGCTCATCAATCATGTGGCTTCCCAACATCTGCTCACCTACAACGTGAGTGCTGAACTCTGGAAATATTGGTTTTGATTGGTTACATCCGTAGTTAATGATGTCAAAGCTTTTGTTATACTAAATGAGGGACAGTTTAAACTTCCAATTTAGTTTAGTTTAGTTTTGTCTTGTGGTTACACTGTGGTGACACCCACAGACAACATTAGCTTTTTAGTAGGTCAGCAGAGGACTAAAAGAAGACTGCAGAGGAGTTAAAGTCAGGTGTAGGTTTGCCACCAATTTAGATTGAAGCTGCTTGAGTCACTGCCAAAACAATGAACAAAGGTTTAAAAAATATATAATTGAACTGGTAATACATATACATTTTTTATATGTATTCCTGCATTATACATCAGATTATATTTGGATTCAGGGATGTAATAAGGAAAAGGACGAGAGGAGTTATGATCAATAAATAAAATGCATCTAAGAATGTGATATTTGGGGTTTGCTCCATGCTCCACAGACTCCAGACTCTTCTCTAGGATAAAGACAATGTAATAGCCATCCAGTCAGTAGTTAGTCAGACAATGACCAATGACTGCTGGACATCAATACAACAAGCTCTGAGTACTGTAGACCTAATGGGCCTGAGAGAGAAAAGCACTGCCCTACCTCGTGCTAAATGGACTATTGCTCTACACTCACATTAACTCTCTGGAAGGCCAATACAATTGCACTCAACACAAAAGAAAGGAAACGGCTCGCTAATGCAGTTGCGGGGTAGTAGCCTGGACTACCAACTTATCAGGGCCAAAATAAAGTCTCAATATAAGGTCAAGACAGGAGCTGAATTACAATATAAAGCACTGATAAGAAAATTTCTCTCAGAATCTCCAGAAACCAATCCCACTTCCGATCTACCAACTTTAAGCACACGCTGATGGTAAATAGAGATAGACAGATAGATGGTAACCTGTAGGCTTGTATAAGCGCCATTTGCTACGTCTTTGACACCTCCCAAAGCGATTTTACACATACATGGTACCTACGTCCGTGATCAAGCCCCAATCAAAACAGAAACAACTCATTCCTAACTCATTACCCACCGATTGATGGCATCGGGAGCATTCGGGTTAATAATCTTGGCTCAGAACTTGACATGTGCACCAGGGCGGGGACGCAAACTTCCGCGGGTCGAGCCGCTCCCTGCTCCTGGCACGGTGAACATTCCATTCAGTAAAATGGAATGGGCCCCGACCCATCTCCTCTGTGATTTATGGCTAGTAAACTTTCTGACAGTTTAATGGTTCCATCCTGGTTGTTAAGTGTTCTTCCCATCTTAGTTTGTTAGTAAATATGGTCAGATTTGGTAAAATAGTAGTTTTGGTGTGGTTACCTTATGATGATATGTAAAGTTATCCCCTCCAGTGAGGCCTGTCGCAGCACCAAACTGCCAGTCAAACTGTCAACTATGCAGTGTGACCAATACGAGCAAAGATTCTGTCTATTGCCCTATTCATCCTTAGTTTCAGCCCCCTTGGTTTCCTGCTAGAGATTAAAGTCAAACATCTGCAGCTGAACGGCAGGTTAAATCGCGTATTCATCTTGGCCTGGCACAAATCTAATGTATGGCGGCGGGCCCCAAAAAGGCAAACTGCGAGGCTTCAAACCGGTTTCCAAAAACAAAATGGGTGGGTCCCATAGTCAAATTGGTTGTAACTGATGATTGCTCTTGAGGCCATAACATGTATGCGGCATTTACAGATTTGCAGTTTAGCCCTCCCAGAAAAACTTGATGGGGGGATAATGGTTTAATCGTGCGCCTCTTTAGCTTCTTATGTTATTGGATCAAATTTTCATAGTGAAATTAGCTATTCTGCGGGGGGCTGTGGCGCTCAAGAAAAGGTTATTCACCATTTTACAGCCCATGACGTGATGTCATTACACGGTTTGGCCACTATGTTGGCTGCTAAGCTCAACAAAAAACACAAAATGATCTTGAAGCTAGTGTATGTTTTGTCCGTCTGGGCTACTGTTAAATCATGGCATTCAAACATGGCAGAACTCCATAGAAAAGATCCTGCTCCGCTCTGTAATTAAAAAACATACTGGATTACAACCAGTGAAAACCATATCTATCGAATACTTCCATGTCTGCCAAAAGACCGTCCTGAATGTTACACAGCAGCCAGAGTTAAGTGCATGTCATTAGGGGCTAGTTAAGTTACCTCAGTCAGCCGTAAAGTGTCCAGATAAGCTCAGACATAATAGTAACTGAAAGGCTGTGTATTGTGTTCTGCCACAGAAGATAAATAAAACGTCCCTCTTCATGCAACGTTATTACAATGTTCCTGCATTCATCACAGCAAACTTGCAGCTCCAAAATGTTACCAGCAGAAACACTGGAACCCTTCCCTACTCCTGCAGGCTCTCTTACAGCTACTCAAAACAGCCCAAACTCTCTTCATGACATGACGTGATTATTTAAATCAGTGCCAGTGATCTTAATAAAGGGGGAACAAAAAAGATGGACAGATTAGTCTGTGGATACTGCGAACTGCGAAAACTGTGAATTTCACCTTGGGTTGAATAAAGTATCTATCTAT
>NW_023339774.1:14936212-14945082 GCF_004916995.1 Morone saxatilis | reverse complement strand
GCACAATTTTCACTTCACAAGTATGATAATGGTCTCTTATACACGTGGCTTTGTTCGATATAGTTTCTTCTCCATACAGAATTTAATGTCGTTTAGTAAATTGAATTAGATAGGTCCAATATTGTAGAGATACGAAAGATAATGAAGTATGCATTTAGAGTGTGGTTAGATAGAAACTGATATGATGATAGAATTATGAAAGTGACTTACTCCCTGATCATTCAAACGGATGACCTTTCTCCAACATTTCGCGCGCACGACAAAACCTAGAGATTCAACAACCCAGACTACAATGTCGAACTATGCATTATGTTGCTGACTCAATCACACTACGACATCTAAGATACATGTCAAATCACTGTCACCTGCCTATTATTCATCATACTATAGTGTTCTTCAGCCACCATTCCATTGTGGTTCATGAGATATGTCTTGCTGAGCGAGACTGTGATATTATTGCAGAAGCACACTACGACGTGCACGAGTAGTGAACAGCAGGCTTAAGACGGTTCCGCGACAGTGTATCATGCTGTATCCAATTCTTTGGCTTGGAGCTGCCACACGCTTTGTATCTGAAGACATAGTGGTCTACAATGACGAGCGGCTGGTGACCAAAACGATGCAACACCGATGCCGCTTCGAACAGAACGGACTGTTTATCTTTCACACATACCCCGAAAATACACTAATGACCGATCACCAGACACATCCCATTACCCTATTGGTCTAGCTTATCCTGGACACCTTTCTACTGACTGGGGTATACTTAACTAACCCCTAAATGAATGCATTATATTCTGGCTTGCTGTGTAACATTCAGACGCGTTTTTGGCAGACATGGAAATATTCGTAGAATGTTTTCACTGGTTAACAGTGTTTTTATCTACAAAGACGATCAGGAATCTTTTTCTATGGATCTGCCATGTGAATGCCATGATCTACAGTAGCCAGAACGTGACAAAAAACATCAGCCTTAAGATATTTTGTTTTTGTGAGCTAGCACGCCAACAATAGTGCCCAAACCGTGGTAAATGATCACGCGATTGGGCTGTAAAATGGGAATAGACGCTTTTCTTGAGCGCACACCCGCAGAATAAGCTAATTTCACTATGAAATTGATTTCACACCCTCATATTGATACAATACTGTAACTGAAAAATGCCTCTTGGAGCCATAACAATGTATGTCTGCATTTTACAGATGTTGCAGTTTAGCCCCTCAACACACAACTTGAATGGGGATAAAAGGTTAATAATCGTGCAGCCTCCTTTTAGACTTCCGTCAATGTTATTGGATCAAATTTTCATAGCTGAAATCTAGCCTATTCTTGCGGGGGCTGTGGCGCTCCAGAAAAGGTGTATTCACCCATTTACAGCCCATGACGTGATGTCATTACACGGTTTGGCCACTATGTTGGCTGCTAAGCTCAACAAAAAACACAAAATGATCTTGAAGCTAGTGTATGTTTTGTCCGTCTGGGCTACTGTTAAATCATGGCATTCAAACATGGCAGAACTCCATAGAAAAGATCCTGCTCCGCTCTGTAATTAAAAAACATACTGGATTACAACCAGTGAAAACCATATCTATCGAATACTTCCATGTCTGCCAAAAGACCGTCCTGAATGATTACACAGCAGCGCCAGAGTTTAAGTGCATGTCATTAGGGGCTAGCTTAAGTTACCTCAGTCAGCCGTCAAAGTGTCCAGATACAGCTCGAACATAATAGTAATCTGAAAGTGCTGTGTATTGTGTTCTGCCCACAGAAGATATAAAATATACGTCCCTCCTATCATGCAACGTTATTAACAATGTTCCTGCATTCATCACAGCCAAACTTCAGCTCCAAACAATGTTACCAGCAGAAACACTGGAACCCTTCCCTACCTCCTGCAGGCTCTCTTACAGCTACTCAAACAGCCCCAAACTCTCCTTCATGACATGACTGATTATTTAAAGTCAGTGCCAGTGATCTTAATAAAGGGGGACAAAAAGAGTGGACAGATTAGTCTGTGGATACTGCGAACCTGCGAAAACTGGTGAATTTCACCTTGGGTTGAATAAGTATCTATCTATCATCATCTATCCTATCTATGCTATCTATCTATCACTATCTATCCTATCTATCTATCTATCTATCTAGAATTGAGTACTTTATTATGCCAATGGTAAATTTTAGTATTCCAGCAGAAAATGTACCACTTCTTACAAGTCACCATTTATGAAGGGTTTATAAGGGTTTTAAGTTTTAATTAATTCAGTAATGATCAAGTCATTTAGAAATGCTTTATAGATAGATTTACAGTTATAAGCCCTTATCAAGGGTCTACATGATCAATGAAGCATAAGTAAATAATGCATTAGGCATTAATAAGGTCATTATAAACCCTTTATGAATAGGGTGTACAGTGGCACAAACATTTATAATATCAGATTCATTTCAAGGTGATATCGCAGTAATATTCTCCATATTAAATGTACAATATTTGGGTTGTGCTGGTTTGGATGGTGTATAAAACTGTATTTCTGATATTTTGTTGTCATATCCATGTACGTGGAGTTGAGGAAACTATTATGTGTGCTCACATGCAGCAGAGCAGGCAGTTACCTTGGCTGAGAACCATGCAATTATCACGGAAGCCCTCAAAGTGAGTCTACTACAGAAAAACTGTGGCTTCTGTTTTTTTTCCATGTTCAGTGTTAAGTGATTTCAGTCCATTAAATTTATGCTCGTACAGTAATGGCAGCCAGTTTGACACAGGATAGTCTGGTGAGGAGCCACTGTAGTATTACTGAAGTCTGACCCATTGGCAGAATTTAAATAAAACCATCCAATTAACCTCTTTGGAAGCATAAAATGGAAAATTAAAAGCGCTGCACTTATGGTGAAAGAACTAAAGGTAAGAGCACTAAATATCCCTTCAGCAAAAAGAAGTGACAGAACTAAAGACCTATTTCTGTTTGTGTGGCCTTCTAAAGTTGGCAGATCCTAGACTAAACTGTGCCACAGCTGAAATTATGCCTCAGTAATGCCTCCGAAGCCTTGTTCTGTTAAGTTGCATGCAAGAGACCGCCGTGCCTTGAAATACTGCCGCCACAAAAGCCACAGGGCAGGAGGGGACTGTCCGCCTCAGATTTGTAGCCCAGACTCACGGGGCGTGTTTTTGCCTCAAAATGGCGAGGGTGAAATTAAAGGCAGGGTTGTCATGTAATTGCACATGGATGTGCCCACTGCCCACGGCTCTGACCCCAGCTCTTGCACTCTAATGAAGGGTTGAGAGCTTGAATAGGGCAAACCCCGGCAAAGTAATGGCTACAGTGATGCCGGCCAAATAGATTTTGTAATGTGCTTATAGTACCAAGCACAGGGCCCTTATCTTTATCCTATCCGGTCATTCTCATTTAACCATTAGTTCTGTGCTTTGAATGAGAGGCTATTATATTACCAATTTCATAAACTGCATTATAATCAATTATGAATGTCCTTCGAATACTTTATATGTGTAGGCATTTGTGAGTGCACACTGCTTTTATATTACATTATTAATAATGGATATTCTGATATGTTTATGTCCTGAGTCAAGTTAGTTAAACGTTTTTAAAGACAGCAAGCAAATACAAAGCTATTTAAATAAAAAAAAGGTATATTTTTATGTCAAATATCTCTGCTTTAATCTCTCTGTATTATTTTATTTGTTTACTGCCAACATCGAAAAATCTCTAGTGCTGGAAATGAAGTACATTTACTCAGGTGCTGTACTTAAGTAGAATTTTGAGGTAGTTTTACTGTTTTTTTAAGTTACGTTACAAGCTGTCCAGCAATAAAAACGGATTAATACAAAAAAATTATACATAAAAATGCTTCAGAATCTTATGGAACCTTTAAATTAAAGATCTAAAAACTTCTTCCAACCACTCACAATGTCACCCATACTGCATACTGTATAAGGTCCAGGACAGGCTGTGGTTGAGCAGTGGAAACTTTCCCCGAGGAATGATTTTGCCAGCTGTGAGGCCAGCTACTCCGAGGGAAAGAAGGTTATATAGTACAGTACTTTCAAATGAGGGGCTGCGGCTAGTAAGTTTATACTTAAATAATATAGCATTATAATGGCAGGAAATCACACATATGGTGTATTGATGATT
This sequence comes from Morone saxatilis, assembly GCF_004916995.1. Lineage (NCBI taxonomy): Eukaryota > Metazoa > Chordata > Actinopteri > Moronidae > Morone > Morone saxatilis. The sequence goes on along the minus strand of NW_023339774.1, from coordinate 14,940,936 downwards.
TAGGGGAGATGTTCAGCTCCTGATGCTGGAAAATGGTAGCAATAGAGAACTTTAATTACTGTCCTGCTGACAAACATGACAGGAAAATTCAGCCTCGCTTAAACCAAAGACGTGGTTGCCTATATGTCTAAGATTTTAGTGAGGGTGGTCCTGCAAAAGTGAAAAAACCCTCCACCCATGCTCCTCTTCTTCTTAGTCTATGAATATACATAGACATAGACTCACTCTAACCACATATTATGGGTTTGTACTTGCTGATGGTTTCATATTTGGCTCAAAGTTTATGTAAATGCAGATGTGCGCCCAGCATCACTGCAGTTTGCTGAAAAACCCAAGGTTTTTCCGACCATGTTCCTGGCCTGTTAATCCAGCTGCCTTTACGTAGACCCACTGTGTGATTGGTCCCAGATTTGCTGCGGGTACAGAGTAACTATTTGGCTTTTTCCCTGAGATTTTCCCTTTGCTGCTGGCACAGTGTGACCTGCAGGAAATGACAGAGAATTGTGACTGTAACAATGCTAATGGACCAATGCCAGACCACAGCTGTTTATTCAACCACACAAAACATTCCTCTGGGTTAATAACCACAGACACTGGAAGAGATCTGCTATTTAATGATTTGGTCTGTGACACAGTACAATATGTGCTTCGTTTGGGGAAAATTGCAAGCAGCTCAATGTGTGGCACCGTATAAAGTAGAGCAAAATTCTTAGCGTTTGAGTCATATTCACATAGTGCACAAATGCAGTCCACAACGCTCATGACTCCATTATTCGTGGCGCAATTTCGGGATTTAGTTTGAAAATAGTTTATTATTGTAGTCCCATTTGAGTCATTTTATGTTTAGTCTTAAAAACCTATGCAGTGTAGATTCCCACTTCACCACATCTATTTCAAAGAGTCATCATCTGTCTTTTCTGCCTCCCAGACTCCTTCTCCTTGCAGCCAGCCCTGCCCATCCTTCCTGGATATGAGGTCACGACAGAAGGACCAGAACAAAGGATGGGGCTGCACTCATCTTAACTTAAACTCTCACAGCACATTCACTCTCTCTCTCTTTTTTTTGTCCATGTCAAGCAGAAACAAGGGGGGGGGGGGGGAAATCAGCTACTACAGACTCTAGGCCTTTGTTAAAGTGAGCTACATGTATGATGTGTAAGTCAATCTGCAGAGACATGGCTTTTGTTGCATTGCATTTTGTACTGAACATCACTGTGCACTTAGTTGTTAGAGAGCATGGTCTATTATCTATCTTTCAGTCTCTAGCTAGTTAGTAGCTAGTTACTGTAGTAGCTTAAACTAATTGAAGCTGGCTACCTTATTAGCTGGTTAACTATTTAATATGAATTAAACATTCAAGCAAGCTAGTTAGCTATCTTAAATTATTCTAATTCAGACTCAAAAGCCTTACAAGCAAATGAAGAAAAATAACTTTAATGAACCAATTTCTGACCCATGTTTTGCAAAGGTAAATGACTAAACTTGAGTAGATGAAGTAGAGAACACCTGAATGATAAGAAATGCTAACAACATACTACCAACATTTTGTTAAAGCTAAAATATATAAATTTTAAATTTTTTATTTGTTAATATTCCTGGTTTTAACGTGTATGGGACACGTCTTAAAAGCATTATGGGTTTGCACATACCTACCCGCTGTGATATGCTTCGCGGATTGAGTTGACCCCTCCAGCCTCTCTCTGCTCTCCCAGCCCGGGTTGGAGGAGGGGACGAGAGGGGGGTGGTGGTGGAGGTGTGACTTCCAGCCAAGCGTCGACAAACTCCGCTGTTTAGAGATCGGTGAAAGATGAGGAGCTGCTCTCTTCCACGCAGCGAGGCAGAAGACGGATTTAAAGTTCAACTTCAAATCACGGAAACACGGAGAAACGACAGCTCAGCAATGAAATGTATGTCTTTGAGTGTGCGTGTAACTATCAACTGAACCCTGCCTGCGAGCATCCTACGGTAAGTTGAGTTTAAGGCTCTCACTGGGGGAAACCGGGGCTGCTCCAGTCTGCACAAATAGACAGATTGCCTGCACACTTTGTGAAATGTAATCGATTATCTCTAAAGTGTGTAATTGGGATTGAAAATGCAGTTATTTCAATGTCTGAAAAAAGCTGAGGTGAAGATTCTTTACATTTTTAAATGAGCCTTTGGAAGTTTGGGCAGTGGTCCAAGATCCCTATGTAAACAAACAGCATCGTGGTATAAGGTATAAGTATAGTGTAGATTATATATTTCCTATATTTTTAAAGGTTCTCTGCAGGTATTTGCTGGTTTTAATGACCTCTTGTTGCAAAAAGAGTAAGGTAAACTTGATTATTCAGTTAAAATCCATCAGACAAATCTATAAATTGCTGTATTAGTAGATCATGACAACATATTAAACTATGAATTTGCTCTCTAATAACACCCACATTCCTCACATCCACTGCAGCTGATCCTGAATCTGCTGACACTGGACTCCTTGCTCACTTCTGACATCCAGTGTCAGCAGCCGGTGCTTTGAAGATGATCAATTCCCAGATATACCTCCACTACAACTACACAGGGAAACTGGACCACCGGCCCAGCATCGGCACAAGCCAGGGCACCGTGGACACCAAGACCGTCGTTTTCCTCATCATATGCAGCTTCATCGTCCTGGAGAACCTCACCGTGCTGGTGGCCATATGGAGAAACCAGAGGTTCCACAACCGCATGTACTTCTTCATCGCTAACCTGGCACTATGCGACCTGCTGGCTGGAGTCGCTTACCTGGTCAACCTGCTCCTGTCGGGAGAGAAGACCCTGCAGCTCTCACCTGCTCTCTGGTTTGTCAGAGAGGGAAGCATGTTTGTAGCACTTGGTGCCTCCATTTTCAGTCTCCTGGCTATTGCTATAGAGAGACACCTGACTATGATCAAAATGAGGCCTTATGATGCCAACAAGAACTACAGAGTGTTTCTGCTCATAGGGACCTGCTGGTTGATCGCTATATCTCTTGGAGCTTTGCCTATTCTAGGCTGGAACTGTCTGAACAACCTCCCCGATTGCTCCACAATCCTCCCTCTCTACACCAAGAAATACGTAGCTTTCTGTATCATAGTGTTTATGGTTTTGCTTTTAGCCATGTCAGTCCTGTATGCCCGTATCTACATCCTGGTTAAGTCCAGCAGCCAAAAGGTGAGCAAGAACAGAAACTCTGAGCATGCAATGTCCCTGCTGCGCACTGTCATCATTGTAGTTGGGGTCTTCATCGCCTGCTGGACGCCCATCTTTATCCTGCTCCTGGTGGATGTGGCATGTGAGCAGCGCTGTTCCATCCTCTACAAGGCTGACTGGTTCATCGCAGTGGCTGTGCTTAACTCCGCCATGAACCCAGTCATTTACACTCTGGCCAGCCGCGAGATGAGACGGGCCTTCTTAGGTCTGGTGTGTGGCATTTGCTACAGGGGGAGGGTTTCTGTCAACGACAGTGGGAACAAGCAGTCTCTGGAGCCCAGCCGCAGCAGGAGCAAGTCGTGGAGCAGCCAGAACAACCCCAACCAGAGCCAGCGGAGCTCCAGGCAGGCGGAGCAGGAGAAGGAGCAGGAGACAGACACGGCCCATGGCGAGGTGTCAGTGGTGGCAGGAGGGGCTGTTCAGGCCGTCCTTGAGAGTGACAGAAAAGACTGATAGAAGAGAGAAAGATACCATAGGAAGATGTGGGTGGTCCTAATGTGTAAACTCATTGAGTTGTGATTGATTTAGGTATTTCTTTAATGAAATGTAGACATCAGGCAGAGGCTGCAGGGCAGTGGTTTGTCCTTTGTGTTTGATATTTTATACATTAGCATTCCATATTTGGGACATTTATGTCCAAACTTGGCATTAGACTGATTCATTTATGAGGCCAATATGTTCAATTACACAATCAATAGCACCTCAGTAACACCACGTAGAGCTCATATTTCATCACCGTCCAGAGAGAACAATGAATCTACAAATTAGGTTATTTTACAGGAAACTAAAGGATAAACCCTTAATTGGTAGAGAAAATAAACAGGAAAATTAAACTAAAAACCTCTTGGAGTATCTGAAAAAAATTATATTTCTAGCTCATGAAAAGTGGATGTTTTAGAGGTGGTTTTTGCAGGACAATGACAATTTGTGAACGACTGGTGCTCTAACCTTTGGCAGAAGAATCATTTACCTCTGTGGTTACAGACGTGACCATCTAAGACAAATAAGTGAAGAGTCACCTACAATGAATTAAAGTGCAATTATAGTTCTACAAAATAATGTAATGAAGAATGATTGTAGACAATTGTTAGTGTAATGTCAAACAATGGTAATTATTTATTATTCTATGCAGTCTAATTTTGTATTTACTTAGTAATACTACAGTATACAGTGCAGTATACAGTGCAGTTACTGTAATGAAAACTGCATTATTAGTTGTATATGTGATGTAAATGAGATAAAAAAAAACACATGCTAAAGAGTCAAACTTGATACCCTTTCCATTATAACAGTAGCATCATTCAAACGTGTTATTCTGCAAAGAATTAATGTAACTGATGCAGTTCATTCAACATCAGTAAGTCAGTGATACCAGAGCTCCATCTGCTGGTTAATAATGGTAGTTAATATCATCATTGCTGACAAGATACCTTCACAACATTCTGCATGTTCAGTACAAAAAATCCTGATTTTAGTACCAAATTGAAACTGAAATTGTGTGAGTGTGTGTGTGTGTG
>NW_023339774.1:14924772-14936187 GCF_004916995.1 Morone saxatilis | reverse complement strand
AGTGTGTGTGTAGTCGTGTGTCGTCCTGGTGTGTGGTGTGAATTGTGTTATTATTAACCTGATCCCATTCCTGAAAGCCTGGGGCCCGCGTGCGGGTACACAGATACCAAACCAAGATATACTTACAAACTCGCTTAGGATTAAATCATGTATCTCTGTAGCCTACTTCGTAGTTAATAAAGCCCACTACGGTTTCATTCACCTTGTAGAAAAATGCTGTTGTGTAGAATAATGTGTAATAGAAATGTGTGTTGGAAGTCAGGACAATTGGTTAAAATGTTCATTGAGTATGGTCTGATTAATAAGTGTTGAAAAATGCTCCTTCGATGATTACAATGCACAAGTTAAATAAAAAACTAAAAAAAAAGTTCTAGAAGTTTTATTCATGTGTTTAACCTTCAAAAACTCAGATAATCTGCTTCATCAGGCTAGTGCAATGGGGGTTGACATCCATTTTCCAAATGAAACCTCTAGCCTGCTCTCTAGACCAGCTTTTAAGGTTCGATATAGAGAAAACGAAAAATACAGAAATTCTCCCATCGTGAAATAATACCATAATCTTGTCTAGTTTTGGGTTCGAAGACATTTTATCTAATTTATGACCACATTTTTCAAAGTTAGCATATATACCGAATGCCCTGATTTTGGAAAATATTTACAGCTTTTTTAAAACGCATTACATAAATTGGGATTGTTGACCAATGTTAATACATCGATTGATAATGGTAACCTATTATGCTTCTGACGCGCCCATGCAAATATACTACACATGCATGCCATCTCTGTAAATGAGATGCTATATACATAATCGTACTTACCCCCGTAGGTGTAATTTCGCCTCTCTCGGCCCCATGTTGCCACAAGAGCGCAGCCATTGTTAATAAAGAACATGGTGGCCATACACGGTTTTGTGAGTAGCTACACATTCAAGCCACTCAACATGGTATTATTCTGGGGGAAATAAAAACAAATACCTCTTCTTTCACTAATGTCTAGTTACTGGGATGAGGTTACTGTACACGCTATCCACTGTTTCTTGCGCTGAGAGTAAGACAACGAAATGAATTGAGGTGTGCGTTTTGTTATTATGTCTTGAAAGTCAAATGAATGGATACAGCCATCTGTCACACTTAGTGCATAGACTTGAAGCATAAAAAACTGGGCTCACGGATCTACGCTCGCTTGGTGCTCAATATCCTTTAATCAAGGAAACAAAAAATTCTGTAGAAAATAAAAATTGCACAAAGATGGAAAGCACAATTGAACAGCATTGGCGTTAAGTGTGGAAAAACTGTAATTGGGTGTTTAGGTTAACTTGTGATTACTTTCAGCCTTTTTGTGTTTGCTCTCCCTCCCTGTCTCTTCCTCCATATCTTTCTCTATTCTTTGTCACCGGTCTCGCCCTTATTCCCTTGATCTCCAATACTTCTTCATGCAAGCATCATTCATAAATCAAACAAAAAACTAAGTATATTTTTGACTCACAGTCTAGTCTGCTTCGCTCAACTTCAGTAAGACTCCTTTTCATCCTGAGGTGATTGAATGCCATGGAGGACTCAGTTAATTGGCTTCTCCCATCTGATCTTCTAGATTCCAATTGTGTCCCCAATCCACTTGATAAGATTTACTCTTATGGTGGTGCCAGCGACAAGCTTCGCCCACCAAAATATTCACTAATTGATCATTGCGAGTGCTGCTTAAATGCCTACTATAAATATGCTGTAGTGTGGAAAACGTCTGGCATCAGGCCGGCATGTTTGATTCCTTGCAGGAGCGGAGGACCCAGTTCTTATGTCTGGGATCGAGGAAGCAGTTGCATTGTTGTAACCTGTCCTGTTTTTGGCCTTACTTTTTCCATGCAACATTTTTTTAGTTAACATGGTTGTTAATCTCGCACTGCTTAACATACAGTTTTAAGTATATAGTCCATTGGAAGTCTGATTTCGCGCATGCTTAAACTCCAATCTGTTCGCGCTATGAGGAATCCTCTGTTCTCTGGAGACACCTGGGTAGGTGTGAGAGGAAAATATTTTGCCACTGGAGACTCTTTGAGCATCATATGATCATTGATTACTAATAGCTACTTTGTAAAGAATGCCTGTGGTTTTAACTCCTCCATTATAGACAGCCAACTTTGTCCACAACATTGCCTTATATCTGGTATTCCACTTATGGTATGCGATTTCCTCCATTCTTTATGATACTCTTTGAACACTAGTTGAGATGTGACTAGGAGATCTAAATAGCCTATAAGTGGACGAGAGCGCTCAGGTTTGTTCCAGTTGGATGCCTGCACTCAAACCAGAAGTATCTTTGGCTTGCATTTCACTCTGGGCTATTAAAGTTACATTTTTGGCAAAGAAATTTGGGTTGAAGGTTTATTTTGTCTTTGCACAACTGGAAAGAATTCCATAGGACTCTTCAGTTTTTCCATGCAAAGTGCCACAAATCAGTTGTGGAATTTCAATATGTAAGTTATGGCAAATGATTGAGCGATGGTTCTGCCTACAGCCATCATGGTATTCGAGGGCCACTGACCAACTGCCGGATTTTGATGAATTTGGGAGTGAAAATTGTTGGGAATCAAAAAACAATCGTTAAAAAAACCAAGACAAATTGAGCTGAAAGATGCTAAAACACTGCTAGAGCTGGGTTTGTCATTATTGAGGTGATCCTTTACTATCAATTATTTTTATCAATTGTTAATAGAAGATTAAATTAGTTAGCTTTTTACGTATCTGCACAGTGAAACCCCTTCAGTAACGAGCCTTCCTGCACTTTTTATGTATGTCTCTCCTCTTAAGCACAAGCCTTGTAATACTGTCAAATCCGTTATTTCTGGTGGCACTAAGCCAAAAGTCCAAAGCAGACACGATTACAGATGGTGATCAATTCAATTGCACGGCAATGTGAAATGTGTTTTTGAAGGCAAACCCACTCAAGTGAGATACGGTGACATCTTGAGCCAGCATGGAACATATGTTGTGTGTGTGTGTGATTGTGTTTTACCTGATCATTCCTGAAGTGGAAAACTTGCAAAAATTGTAGCAACTTTAAAAGCATGAAGCTGGTAAACTGGAGGAGGAGGCATGTGAATGCAGCATGCGAAATAGAAATAGTGTGCTACGTGCAGCTATTTATACGATGCAAAATATTAGCTTTGACACAAGTAAAACATAAGTAAACATACTGTATAACAATGATTCACCTAGATCACCCCATGTTGCCACAGAGCGCAGTTAATACAGGTTGATTCACCCAAATTTGAAAAAAATTGTAGTGGTGTCTAGCCATACCGGTAGTTTTGATTTTGTATGTCTAACTTTCAAGACATCATCTTCTGCCACCACAATAGAGTGGAGGTGAATGGATTTTTGTTTAGTTGATCAAAGTATCAAAAAAAAACATTGAAAATATTCAACAGCAACATCTTTTACAGATATAGCCTCCCTTGTTTCTTCTAATCAGGGGAAAATACACAAAAACTATCTGGATAGCAAGACATCACTAGTAAGTAGAAAAATATTTTAATAATTTGGATTAACCAACCCAGGGAACTGTGGCTAAATGCTGTGTCTACCATAAAATGAAATATGTTATTGATTATTACAGCAGAGACAAAAACAGAGATTCTACACATTCACGGTTTTATTGCCAACAGTCATACAGAATAATGATAAACCCATACAACCAAAAGATTAAATCTGTAAACATCATTTGGACTTCTTGTTTCTTTGTTTTTATTTCCTTTTTTTTTTTTTACTATACCTGTTCCAAAATAGTGAGTTTCTGTGTGATTCCCTCCGACAAAGATTTATATTTAGAATCTGGAAATGATACATTTATAATATATAATAGAGAGGGAGGGAGGGAGAGAAAGAGACAGATAGAGAGAGGAAACAGTAGTCTCAAGCAGCAACACGCAGCAGGGCAAAACACAACCTCTAGTGAACAGGCATGCCCCATTGAAGATCAGCTATTGCACTTTGAAGAGAGAGAGAAAGAGAACTAAAAATAAAAATACCATTTGTACAAATAAAAGGCACATTTTCATCAACAGAAATCTGGAAAGAAGCCATGTTCTTTTTGTGACCCAGCGTGTTTGGTTGTATAATTTCTTTATGCCACACAGCTAATCGTCATGTTATCAGAGAGATTCAAGTATGGAGTTGTTCCTGCTCTATATGCTTTGTTCAAAACTTTGCACATTTTGCCAAGTTGATTCTACAAATTTGCTCTTCAGAAATAAAGATAATCAAAATAATTCTTTACATTAGCATAGTGCTTTCTTTTTTTCTTTTTTTTAAATTTAGCGCATTATTCCTTCTCCCAAGATATTAGATTTGATGAAATTATGTCACCAAGAATTGGACAAAATAAAAGTTAATGGCGGATAAGTGTAAAAAAAAAACAACTCAACAAATCAATTATTCTTTGTGTCCTTTTCTTCACACCTTTCTCTTAAAACTGCCTCTTCCCTTTTAAAGGGACACAAGGAATTAAGGAAAGTCTTATCGGCTTAAACCAAAATGGATCTGGTGCTGGATATTTTTTTTATATAACAATCCCAATACTGCTCTTTGCTAAAATATGTGTTGTTGTGAGATGCATGTACTGTACACTCCCTCTTGCAGCAAAATACAGGCACGTTATATTACATTGCATCTGTCTTGTCAAACTCATTGAACACATGCTGATTTTGGTTCAACTGAAGTGGTCCAGTGCATATCAAATACAATGCCCCATTCATTTGGTATCCATCAGAGTACTGACAATAGTAAGGATGAGAGCATTTAAAAAGTCTTTTGCCAGAACTGCTGTGTACTATTTCTATAAGCCGTTTCAAAATTTTGATTCCCACTCTACAAAAACAGTCCGTATAACCTAAATACAGTAAACTGTTCTGAGGAACGATTGTGTACAGTGGACTGAAAAATGCAAATTAACGCTGACCTGGCAAGCAATAATGGTTGAAAACTTATTAGAGTGGGATTTCCCCCCTGAATTGTAGTACTTAAAGCAATACACAGCCAGCATCCTTTGCTACTAATAAGTGATAACACAAGAGAATTCAAGTGAGTGTGACTGACAAGGGGGGTAAACAAGTATTTCTGTGTTGACATCTTGTGGCAATAAAGTAGTCTAACCATAAGATATCCACACACATCAATAAGTGAAGGTGATCTAATATTAAACATTCTGCAGTGAGTGCACACCGTGTGAACTCAAACATTCCTCTAATTCAGTAAAAAAAATGTAAATTACGTCTCAACACATCGGTAGTTTGTCTTGGTACAACTGACACAGATGATCTAACTGATCTAACTTTCTGATTGTGCTATTCATTTGTGATCATTCAAAAATGATAACACTAACTTTTAAAAGTTCACAAATAAAGCTGAAAATTAAGAATGTGAGAATATCCATTGCATGACTCAAGCCCCAAAACTAATCATTGACTACACACCTAAAAGAAGAATCCAGAGAAAACCAATTCAGAAATAATCACTGGTTGAAAAGCATAAATATTTTTACAGTGTCAGCATACACAAGCACCTCTTTCAAATAAAGGGGTATCAAGGTCTACGAACAATGTCCACAAGAACAGTTGATTTTAAGTCATGCGACTGCAGTGACACAAGAAAATACTTCATAAAAAAAAAGTTTATCTTTAAAGCCATTGACAGCACTATGAAGGATGTCTGTTTGCACCCCAACACTTTGTGACTACTGCAAAGCAAAACACATTCAGTTCTAATCCCCAATAAAAGCAGATTTCATATAGTGACTAATTGAGTGAGCTGTCACGCTATTAGTGAGATTAAAGGACATTTTCCCTAAAGTAATTCATTATAAACAGCATTTGTTGTCCAAACTGTTTCTGTTTCCTCCACCTCTTAGCCAACGGTTCCTGTAGAAATGTGGTTGTGCTTGACAGACAAAACTAAAATTTCAGGTTTTTATTCTAAAATACTCTTGTTAACACCTCTTTGAGGTTTGATTTGCACTTCATCTAAACTAAACTACAATTATCTTTTTTTTTTTATCTTTTAAAACACCAAATCAAGATATTATGTCCAAATGCACCTATGTCTTCTCAAAAATATAGCATTTCAGTCATCACAACAAAATAATAACAGTTCTATAAATAATTTTTTATCTTAAACAAATCTTGCGTCTTTCCAGTGCCTCCGGTAAAGTAACCACGGGCCAATTTCCCAAAAACACTGTCCGCGCATGGAGCCTTTAAGTATCTACTCTTCGTGTTTCATCTTCAAGTTTCAGGATGGTAGGAGAGACTGTCCAGAGCTTCCTATTTCCCATCAGGCATTGCAAGCATCACTGTTTCCTTCCAACGGGCTGTAGGAGACACAGTTCACTCCCAGCTGACACAATCGGCAGATTGTTGTCACGGTGATGGCCAATAAGATGGCTAATGCTGTCAAATACATGATCTTTTGTCCGTACCTGTGAAAAGAGAAAGATATGTTAAATGTCTGTTAACATATCTTTTAGCTTTAATTAATTTTCTTGCACAATCAAACTTCTTTAATTGTATGCATTCTCACACACCTTCACAAATCACTCATTTCTATCAGCAGTATCTCCCTGAAACACACTCTACATGTCTTTTAACCCCGTCTTACCGTGCCCTCAGGGTCCACCAGCAGTAGGTGTTTGGCAAGTCCATTGTGCATGCCTGTCAGTACGTAGGACCCTGGGTTGGTAGTGCTCTTACGAACCAGGAAGTCCCCGTCGTCTTTTAGCAGTTTTTCAGCGTCACGGCGGCTCATTTTGCCATGGTACCATGTCTGGCCCTCCAGCTCCTCCTGTGCCCGGAAGGCCAGTGAGCGCACAAGAAGAGGGCTCGAGTTGTCCACGGATGCTGCCTTGTGAAGTCCAGAAGCCTGGGACTGGGCTTGCCCCTGGGACGGCGGGTGGGACTGCGACTGAATGGCATCCTCAAAGGGCTCTGGTGCAGGTGAGGGCAGTGCCAAAATGATGAATTAAGAGGAAAGATGTAAAAAATGCAGGTTTTAATGTAGGTTCAAAACATAGGCTTTGCAAATACTTTATGAGAAAGGAGGTGCACTCCACACATTTGTCAGACCTCAAGGATACGCAGTGCTTTGGGGAGCAGCGCTGAATGCAAGGCACCTTTAACTTTCAGAAAAACTGTCACTTCCACAGAAACAGAGAATCTGGTGGCCTCATGTTGCACTAGTAAGCCCAAACATAAATCTAATAATGCCACTTCAATTTAAACCACTCCTTTGGAATAGAGTTAAAAATAATTCCTTGCTGTGTTATGTCCCACACAAACATCTTGTTTCAACAGGAAATACTATATAATAGGAATCAAAAAAGTCAAGATCCTGTTTTGTCATTCACTTCTGTTTAAGCTAAATGGGATAAAGCAGGCAAAAACCCTGTAGGGGTGCTCACCATCATATAAAGATACATGGGAGAAAGAAAGGACATTTCTATGCCCAGTATAGCAGCTACAGAATGAAAGATTTATCAAACACAGAGAAGATAGTGACAAACTAACTATGTAAATATACTTGTACTTGAGCATTAACATAGGTGGTGCTATTAGGAGTCTAGAGGGAGGCTTAGTTTGAAAATTTTGAAAATAATTTTACCAGTTAACTCACATAGCTATAGTGCTGTCAGTATTACACTGATAGCTTATAGACACATTTTACATTCACATGAGATGTATGACTGTGATCCTCTGTAAGCTCCGGATTAATTCATGTTCATTTGTGTGAAAAATCAGGATATCTATATCAAATACTTCTGCACTCTGGCAATTTAGAGTTACCAAAGCATGTATTTGTATCATGACAGGACATAGACAGAGGTAGACCATACAAACTTTACTCATAAAGGACAAGAGCAATGTTTAAAACCCAGAACCTCCTTGATATTTGACAACATAACCACTAAGCTTATTTCAATAGTCTCTTACTTATTTAATTTTGTATATATATTTATATTATGTTATGCCGATGATACATAAAACAGTATTTCTAAAAATACTATAAAATGATTTTTGCTACTCTTAAATAATAAATATAATCCACACCATAGGATGAAGTTTGGGGATTATTTTTCTGCTGAGCTAATGGTGCTCACTTTTATGACTAACTAATAATGGTCAATAAAATGTTCACTACTATCATATAATACTGCATTTAATTACTTATGCAATAACTATCAGAATCCAGTAACTGAATTGTTCCACTTTTACGACTTTTTGTCATGCAAGTGCTGGAGTTTGTTGGCAGAGGAACAAAGTAAAAAGTGAATGTTAACAGTTAAAGAAATACAATAGGTGTACAATTACACCTGAACTTTGATTTCATATAAGAACAGTTCACTCCATCGTATAGTTCACTGCTCACATGTAATTTGCTTCATGGATTCTTCATACATAGTTACACACATCTTTATGTAACAGATCTTTCCATGTATAATAATAGCAAGGCTAAGGTTGACTTCGAAAGGAAGAAAGAATAAAGCTGTACACTGACATTACAACTGTCCTCCTATTGTCTTTATACTGATGGGGTGTTATTATAATGCCATACTAAAGTCACTGAGGAACAAAAGCTAGGAAACCTCTATAATTAAGAACTCTGATTAGAAAATCATCTTACAAAGTAATTCTGAATGCAAGATCCTGTTCAGATACTTTGTAGTGGTTCAACAGGTGAGCCTTAATGAGTGCCTACAAATCCACTATTCAGTTCACGTAACCAACAAAAACTCAAACTTCACTACACACCAGCCAACACTTACTCATGTCAAACAGGTCCTTCTGTGGGCTCTCTTTGGCTGCAGCCGCCATGCCCTTTGTCACATTTTCTGCCTCTGCCTGGAGTGCTGCAAGCACCTGGGCGTCAATCTGCTGAGTGTTCACATACGCTGACATCTCTCCTGTTTTCGGTGCCTGACCTTTACTCTCTGGCAGACTGCTTATATCAAACGATCCTACAGAAGACATTTGGAGAAACAACCACAGCCACAGTATTTAATTGATAAAATGAGTCTTGTGTATTTAGATAGTGGGAAGCATGGATATTTTCTTACCCTGTTGTATGAATATGGGCTTTCTTTCTTCTCCCCAGTTTTCTCCACAGTGCCGCCCTTGGTAATATGTCTGATCTACTGAACCTGGGCCCATCTGATGACATACGGTTATCAGTTAAGATACATTACTCAAATGGAGATCATGAGTTGACATTTAAAAAATATTTGGCATTTTGCTATATCACGTGATAACACAAGGTTTTTTTGTTCAAGTTCCTGAGATGAATCCATGAGTTGTACCTGGCATCCATCTGGTGCTGCATTCTGATTGGTCAGCCGGGTGTCGATGAAGCCTCCGGGTGGTGGCATCTTGCCAGGGATGTTGTTATAGTAAGGATGTTCTGCTGACTCCTCTTCTTCCTCTGTCCATGGTAACTCCTCCATGTTTAATACCCTGTGGATAAACATGGTTTAATCATGAAGCCCAACGCTGTCTGTGCGTGTACACTTGTGTTTGTGAATATGCACTTTTGCGAGTGTATCATCAACGCCTCACCTGTCATGTGTGGAGGACAGTTTGCTTGAGGGACACTGCAGGTACTGCTGGAAGCGAAGGTCAAAGGCCTGGCCGATGGTGCTGATGACGTCCTGGGCCAGCCCGTCAGAGCATTCAAGGATGTGACATGCTGACGGTATCAGAGCAAAACATTGTAATAAGCATGTTGCATGTGGGATATGAGACACTCTATAATGTATTAAAGGAACACCTACCTCTTCTGTTAACAGGATCCTTTGCTACATAGGCAACGTAATCTGTTGTGTCCTAAAAAACAAAACAAAAGACACATTACAACAGTTGTAGGAATCTCCAACTATAAAAAACATAATACCCTCATCCCACAACCTTGATTTTCTGGTTAAGTCACTTTTTCAGTACCAATGATGGAAAGGTTTAAACTTTCCAAACATGGAATTACTAATTCACAATGTAACACATTCTGGATATTTGGTTATTAACCTTGTTGCCATGTTTAAAAAGGGATAAACATCAGGCCATTGAGTTACTTACAGGGTCTCCACCTGATGCAAAGGAGATGGATTGCATGTGATGGTTGGCTATGATCTGTCAAGAGCAAAATTATACAGTACATAAGAGTTAGCCAGTGCCTCTTTATACATACAGATAAATAAAAACACGCATGCATTAATTCTACACACATGTACTGTAAAATGTATATCAGAATTTTTTGAATTTCCTTGCCTTTACCCTTTTATTCAACAACAGAGGACTGTCTACTATCTAACTATAAGGCAGCCATATTGGAAGTATTTAGCTTTCAGCAACTGAGGATTAAAAGGAATAGTTCGACATTCAGAGAAATACACTTTCACTGACTGGACAGTAGGAACTTTAGGAACTTCATGCTCAACATATTTCCATTATAATTTGCTTTATGAATCCAGCCAGCTTCCTACAAGAGTTGGCAAAAACAGGAACTTGTTTAATTTCACCTTTCTTGAGCTGCACCTCGGAGATTGGTACCAGAAACAGAAGAGGTTGGGTGAGTTGGTGTTTTGTGAACAGCTACTCTGAAGCATTCTCTGCATTATCACCAAAGGAACTGGCACTCAAGACATCACAAAGAGTATTCTGTCTTGTTTGAGTGACATTGTGTTGAATTAATTTTTCACTTTGGCACCATCTGCTGGCAGTACCAAGAATAACACAGTGGTAGACAGCAATGCACAGTGCAACCACTGACCACCCATGCCACACAAAAAAAACTGTTTTATTAGCCATGTAACTGGCTAAATATAGTGATGTGCACAGAGAAAGTCAAGTTGCCAACTTCCTCTGGTAATTCTAGCAACATCTGGAAAGATCATGTGCTCTTGCTTGTCTTCCTCTTTTAACTAATCTCATTAAACAAACATCCATAAATCTTTAAAAATATTTTTAGCAACCACTATAAATAAGTTTTCCTTTATTGCTGCAATTGTTTTTCCTGTTTCTTGTATCAAACCCCATTTCAATAAAGTATTTCCCCCACGGTGATTTAAGTAATTTGTTCTTGATTTGTTTGATTCCTGAGCTCAAATTGAAACAACGTCCTACCGTGATACTTTTTTTCACCTTTGTCCCTGCCGTTGGATGATCTTAATTTGAGGTAGCACTTGTATGTGTAGTAAAACCATACATTTCTAAAACAACAAGATCTCTTTTAAGCCAATTCACTGAGCTTTCGAGCATATGCCCTGGTCTTCTTCAGTAAATGTATTTGTTTTTTTACTGATCTAGTGATACTGTGGAAACCAATAAACAACACACACATTATATATGTGGTCGCTGGGGGGGGGGGGGTTGCTTTAATTTTT
>NW_023339774.1:14924364-14924672 GCF_004916995.1 Morone saxatilis | reverse complement strand
GGGGGGGGGGGGGGGGGGGGGGGGGGGTTGCATTAATTTTTATCACATGTATGTGGCTCACATAATCCTATAATTGGTTACAAAGGTTGCACACTGACCTGTTTGCCATCAGGGGTCATCAGGTTGAGGCTACTGGTGGAGATATTTAGGTTGATGGACATGCCAGCAAACTGCAGGTTGCTCTTCCCCAGGATACTGGACAGAGCTTTGGACGGTGGCTGAGGATCAGAGGACACAGACAGACACAAATGAAACAAATTACAGCAACCAATTATACAGTATATCTTAAAGCAATAATTTGACATTTT
>NW_023339774.1:14900249-14924346 GCF_004916995.1 Morone saxatilis | reverse complement strand
TTGGTAAATATGAAGCTACATCCAGAACTTGGTTAGCAAACAGAGCTGCTTAGTTTAGTTTAGCTTAGCATAAAGACTGGAAGTGGGCGGAACAACTAGCCTGGCTCTGT
Organism: Morone saxatilis; assembly: GCF_004916995.1. Lineage (NCBI taxonomy): Eukaryota > Metazoa > Chordata > Actinopteri > Moronidae > Morone > Morone saxatilis. The sequence continues at coordinate 14,924,236 of NW_023339774.1, read as the reverse complement.
CCAAAGGTAACAAAATCCACCTACCAGTACCTTTAAAAGTCACTATTGGATACTCTATAACTGCAACTATTGCTTATTCACTGTGACTTAAAAAGAAAAGCAAAAAAAAAAAAAGAATAGTGTGTCATTTTTACACTTTTTGCACAAATTAAACAAATGAGAAATAATGTGTTAATACATAAGCCTCATATTTATTCTCGCCGAATAAGTCATAAAACATACTTCCCAAAAATGTCCAACTATTCCTTTATGGAGTATCCAGTAAAGTGTAATTTTACCACTAGGACGTGAATACAGAGGAAACATTATTGTTCAATATTTGTATTGATTACAGATGCAAATTTCATCTAATAATGGGGGTGGGGGTGAAGTGTTGGATACTTAAGATTCTGTTGTGAGAGGTGATTTTGATGAGGAGAGGGAGGCAAAGAGGCCAGATAGAATTAGCCAAACCCATTCAAAATTCTCAGTATGAGGCTGATGTCACCATAGTGCATTTGTCACACAGCCAAAATAACATTATCTTATATCTTACATCTATTCTGAAAGAGAAACTAGTCGGCACTGATTTTGTGTTATATACTCTTCCCTGACATTTGAACAAGCTCTAGAGAGCAGAGTAATGCTTCATTTCACACCCCACATTCAGACACAGTCTCCTCACACGCTATGGACACACACCACGTACATGCACGCACACACACAGAAGACAGACACGAGCAAACACGCGCACACACACACACACACACACTAGCTCAGCCTCCTGATCACAGATATTGTGCACTACATGAGTCACTAAGCACTGTGCACGGTGTGCAATGCATCGTGGGCTGGAGCTACGCCCACGCACATACAGTCCCATACCTCTTCATCTCTCTTCTCTCCTCAGCCTCTCTCCTCTCTAAGTACAATCTCTCTCTCTCATCATTTCTTCCTCTCTCTGTCTGTCTCTGTTTTCCATCTCTTTTTACATGAAGGAAGGAAGAGAAAAATAACTTACAGAGGCAATGCTATATATAGAACGTGGAAGGGTAAATTAATATCTAATGCTGTTTCCTCTTTTTCTATCTACTGTACCTTTCACTAACAATCATTTTTCTCAGCTCTCTCAGTGTGGGCATCACTTCTCCTGTGATCACTCCATCTCCCTCCCTCCTCTTTCCCTCTCCATGTACCTTTCTCTTCCGCAGAGCTCCTTTGGTCCCTGGAACAGCCTCACACACCAGGCTGATGGCTTCCCTAGAGGGAGGGTGAGAAGATGATGAAGCCAAGATGGTGACCATAGACAACCACAGAATCACAGATATTTTGGTATTAAGTCAGACTGTATTTACAGGTACTTGTCATGATTACGTACATTGCCAAGATAACAAAAATAATATTTTGTTATCTTGAAGGAACAAGAGTGTAAAGCCATGCTAGCGGCTCTGTGTGGCTTAATTTAGGCACAGCAGAACTCAGCTAAAATGCTAACATCACCATGCTTACATGCTTTCAATGACCTGATGTTTATCAGCTATAACGTATATCATGTTCAGCATGCTAACATTAGATAATTAGCACTCAACACAAAGTACACCTGAGGCAGACGGGAATTAGTTTTGCAGGTATTTGCTCAGAAACCAAAGAACTGAAAAGTTAGATGACATGTTAAGAGATGACCAGTTATTACAATGGAAATTTCATAGTTATCCATACAATAGTTGTTGTAAGACTTCACTTAAAATGCCAATGTCACCCTCATGGTTCATAGACAAAGCCAAGTCAGGGGTTCACCAAAGTCAATAGGATTCAGCACCTGGGGACCATGAACATCTATACCGAATTTCATGGTAATCCATCCAGTAGTTGAGATTGTTCATTTTGGACAAAAGTGGTGGATTGGTAGATCCATACCTTTAGCTTGACTAAACATCTCCAACATTTAGGCTATTCCTTAATCAGTTATGAGAATTATTTCTACAAGAGGAATCAGCTCTATATTTTGAAGATTTTTAGGTCCTATTTCTCTCATATTCATTGTCCCCTTGTACAGGGGATGATGTTGTCAGGCAAACTGTCAGGCAGATTTTATTTTAAGGCACATGAGCTGGTAAGTGTTTTAATTTTAGTGCTTTGTAATCATAATGATTCAATTCTTACTGATTAAATTGTTTCCCATCAATTACTCATTATTATGGATGAAAATGTTTAAATCTTCTGTTCACCTTTGCAGTCTAATCTGAGAGTTATTGGACTATTCAGGATACCTTGGGAAATGAAATGTTGACTAGATATACAGTAAGTGCAAGTTAATGTTTTTCAGACTTGGCATGTGAAACTGCCTTGTTCTTATTTTAATTTACTATATTTCTTGTTTTCCATTATTTGATATTCTTGTTTTAATTACAAATCTTGTAATTACATTGTCTTAAAAATAATATAGTATTATTATAGTAAAAAGACAAAAAAGTAAATGAATACACTTTACTCAACGGAAACAAAAAGACTGTATTTACAGTATGCCTGAACTCTACAGGTTGTTACACATAAAATGAAATCACCTTGGGCACAAGAGACATGAGTCAAGATTCAATATGCAGTGTAGAGTGGTTTATATGGTGCCATAGGGAATATTGCAAACGCACTGCACCTCTTGAAACCTCGCAACTGTATCTGTTATACAGTGCTACGCATCACAGACTGAAATCTAAAACTGTCTTTAAGATGGGAAATGAACCGTTTTACCTGCAGTGGCCATCATCACCATGCTTCATTTTTATGTAAAAGACAACAATGTGTGGTTTGAATAGTGGCTAAAGATAGAGCTTCTTTGATGCAGAAAAGTCGAGGGATCTGAGTGAATATTCCAATGTGAATATTGGTTTCACATTAACGTTAATTTCTGTATCCTTTCTACATGGATAAATCCCACACAGCAGTAGGTTCTTTTAGAAAAGGATAAATCTAATAATAGCAACAGAATGAGATATAAAGCTTTATCTCTTTATTTGTCCATCTCTCTCTTTATTAGAAGAAGAACAGAAACACACATACACACATTGAGAGAGCCTACCGCTGTGTGGCCCTGCAAGCTAACGTTAGTCTGGACTGACTTCAGGAAGTCAAGCATAAAAGTGGACATGACACAAACCGATTCACTGTTGGCCTTTGCCTCACTGCACATTGGTCAATGATTTCAAAGATACACATGGAGTCAGAAAATTCCCTGCAAACAAATTGTGATAACAGGCAACCTAAATCCATTTTTAGAAGAGGTGATTTGGTTTAGACACATTTGGTTACATCAAACATTTTCACTGACCAATTTGAACTGATAATATAGTCCATAAAGTTTTACTAACAACAGTGCAACAACTTCATATTCATCCGTTTCTGCTGTTGCTTTCTGTATTTGTTCTGCAGTACATTTTCTGCTGTTCTTCTTTTCGCTTTTCTGCCCCCAGATTTACTCTTACTCTTTTGCCTGGACCAGCTGTAGAGTCACCATTGTATTCAAGACATGGCAAACAGTTATATATAATCTCATAATAACAGTATAGTTAGTTGAAATAATAGTTAGCGTTATAGATCATATAAACATAAAATAATACTGATTTGGACATTCAGCTTGAATGTGTGCTATTCTAATCCATTTAGAAAATGCTGCATTAGTATATTTGGGGTAGTGTTTTTCCACCTGGTATAAACAGTTCTTTCTGGATTTAAGTGGCATGAATACATAAAATTTAATTCACAACAAAGTTGAGGCCTGTGTAATATAACTTTTGATGGAAAGATAGCTAAACTGTAGATCTTCATTAGTGTTACAATTTAAAGTAGAAAGGGTATGACAAAATAGATATGAAACTGGGTTCAGGCTGACCTTTAACTTCTCTTAGTTACCATGGCTCTTTTTTTTATAGCAATGATGGTGTTGTACTTGTAGTAAGAGGTATATTAACTTTTATACAAGAATACATTTAATTTCAACAAAATTTCAAATGAGATACAACAGTCAATGTGCTAATGCTCGTTGTTCGGAGGTGTCAGTAGAAGATAGTGACAAAATTAAATTTAAGTAAATAGCTAATTTAACCTATGCAAGTTTTTTTTTCTTTGAGGTTAAAGTGCTGTACACAATAAATGGTGTTGAAATGTTTGAGAACTATATTGCTAAATTTTCTGCATTAGAATCAAAACATGCACCATTAAATAAGATATTTTTACATTTCAAATCTCACACATACTTCTAAATCTTTAAATCAGCAAATGGATTAATAACTTTTTTGATTCATTTAAAGGGAAATCAAATGAATCCTGAAACGTCAGAAAAATAAGTGCAAACATACCTTGTAATTTGTGATCTTGTGGTGAAATCCAGAGATCTCATTGACCGGAGGACTTCTATACAGCCCAGATACTGGAAAGCAAAAACATAAAATACGCATTCATTCAGATTTTCATCACTGGCACATCATCGTGTACAGAAAACACACCTGATTTGTTGGACTTTAACATCCAACTTGACGCAGTTGTTCAAAGTTGTGCACATGTATGAACTTAAAGGCAGCTGGTCTTAAAGTTAAATGTATGATCTTACACACTTGGGTTAAGATCTGGATTACTGATCATGTGTATTGGAAATTAGGATAAATTGCTTATAGGTACGCTATAACAGTAAATAATATTAGCCAACTTACAATACAGACTTAAAAAATGTATTTGTTTTTTCTTGAAAAAATACATCTCTTATCAGGCACTTAATCACTTAGATTATGCAAACATATAGGTGACACAACCACCTCCATACTGTATGTTGGAGACAATACCATATAGATTTCTTGTTTCTCCATTTTAACTGTAAGTGTCAGTGAAATCTTGTAGCCCTTTCCATTTGGTTTAATCTTAAAGATTGTATGGTGCTCCTAATTTTTCACAATGCGACCAGAGATATTTATCTAAAAATATCTCTACAATCTCTAGTTTCATAGACAAATCTAGTTGTATTAAAATACAAAAAATGCAGCAATAAAATGTATTGTATTTTAAAATCATCAATAAATTGTCTAAAGTGCTTTTAACTTTGTAATACTGGTTGAGCCCCCCGGTTGAGAGTTGGAGCCTGAAAACTGGCCTGGCACCAGGGGTTAGGATCAATTGAACTTGCCATTTAGCAGGTTGGTGTCAGGACTTCAGTTGCCATAGTAACATACACATTTTCAGTAATACTGTTTTTTTGAAACAAAAGCTTTCTTTGTTTTAAGACTCAAAAAATCTCTGATTTAAAGGTACCCTGTGGAGTTTTTGACCACTACTAGCGCTATGGAGCAGTGTTTATGTGTGTATGGGTTAATTTATTATTCGCAATACTTCGTAGACTGACCAAGATACTTGTGCCAAGAAAAGGCAATGCAGAAGAAGGCTGCTAGCTAGCAAACATGGATGTAAACAATGCCGGATTGAAGAAATATATAGAGACTTTGCAAATGTCCTATGAGGAAAGAAATGCATGAATAGTTTGTTCTTTTTTCTATTGTTATGCATCAAGAACACATACAGTGCATTTGTTTGTTTACAATAAAACTCCACAGGGTAACTTTAAGTTGCTTTTTGCAATACCCAATACTCTGAGTACAAAGTATTTAATAAGCATTACTAATCTTATAAATGGTTATGTAAGGGATGTGACTGAATATTCAGTTGGTAATATAAAATTGTACTTTCAACCCACCTTCATCTGCATGTACAATAAGATATAAAGAGTGTAATAAGACATAAACCTGTATTGCATCAGAAAAATGTGTGTTCATAAACTTGCTGGTATCATGGTTTTCTACTTTCTAGTTGAAAATAGAAAACCTCTAGCAGGAGTCTGACACAAAGTTGATGCAAAGTTGGAATAAAGCATCAAGTCAGAACTTGTTCAAAGGGATTTGGAAAGTGCATCAGTGTGTTACTATGCCACATAAGGTGACTGTAGTCCTATCCCATAAAACCATCTTCAGCACCAGCCACCTACTCACATTACAACACCTCTTCTGATTAATGTTGCACAGACAGAACATTTTGTGCTGACAAGTTCCTATTGTTATCAGAATCACATTCATAATCTGCCTGTAAACAAAACAGACATCCAGACACACTAGCGTTTCTATTTCCACTCCTTTTCAGAGAGAAGTGAGTTATTAGAATCATAACTTTCATATTATGAAGCCCCTTCTCTCCAGTGAGCGTTTTGCAAGTACCAGCAAACAAATACCATTTTGTCAACATGACGTTTGCACAATTTTAATGTTATCTATTTTTAGAACGGTGAGTTTGAAGTGCACAATTCAGCAGGGCCAAAAATATATTAAACAGTTCTAAAATTGGTATGGACCTATTCTGAGCACAACATGAAGGCATTTTCTCTCATGCTGTACAACAAACAAGTACATGGTTCACACAGGAAAACTGAACTTCAAATTAATTATGAAAATCAATGGGAGGCCAGCTCTGAAGTGCCCATAAATGATCCCAGTGAACAACACAACAAAACCATACAGACCTAAATGTGTATTACACAGTACTGGCTTTATAACAGGCACATACCTTCTGAAACATTAAGTCATATCACACTGGCTATAGCTGTTAGATGTGCTTATAAATGTAAACATTTAGTTTATTTCCAAATATAAAAAGTTTCATATCATTTAGTTGCACTCAGGTTAAAGATGTCACAAAACTTGTTGTACCACAATTATGTTGTGCAGTTCTGTACAATAATATGTCAGGTCAAGAGGATAAATCACTTGTTCAATCAACAGGCTAAATAAAATAGGTTGATGAAATGAGTATTAATAAATGTTGAATGACTAGAAAAATTTGCACCACATACAGATGATGCACAGGCATGGATTATAAGATGAGCAGTAAAGAATTACAATACACTAACCAATGCTAACAGAATGGTGATTGCTTATAAAAAGGATTGCCAAATTTGCAGTTCCCTAAGCTTTACGGAGCTTTATTGTTGAGGTTTTTAGCTCATATAGCTATTTGTTGTGGGGCAAAATTTAGACTGAACGTGTGTTTTGTTTTTGCATAAACACATAGCTACCATGGGCTAAAAGTGTGAGTGTAAACAGTGCCACTGTCAATCAATGTCCCTTTAGAGTAATGGTGCATGATGTGCGCAGAGTGACCACATGACGCTAATTAAAAGTGCTGTGAGCATAACACCACGTTGAACTCAATACACACAGGACTCAAACTACAGGAAAAGCAGAGGGTGGGGGAGCACAGACCGGACCCATTTCCCCTCTCACAGTGTGGCAGCAGCATTGACTGGACAAATAAGTGCTCCTGTCCTTAATGCAGTTAATGGAATGTCACGCTGGTCACAGATACAGTAGGCTTTGTTCAGGCAAGTTGTAGTAGGTGTCATATGATGGCAATCATACTATGTAACTTGATTTGGAATATAACACATGTCACCACGCAATGATGCTCAGTATGCTCTTTCAGCCACCCAAAAACTAAATGTTGCGTTTAATGTGCTGCTTAAATAAAAGAAACGTTGAGTCAAATGCACACTTAACTGCTACGTTACGGTATCAGTAAAAATGGTTTGTTCCATTTTTTTTTTCATTCACTTTACACCTTGAAGAGCCAGGGCTCAGCATCATCACTCCTCATACTAGTGACTCATTGCCGGCATGATGACATTCACAGCTCTCGCAGTTGTGCGCCAACTTGTGCTCCTTTAAATGATGTATGATGGCTGAACGACATTAACATGAGATATGGATGTGATGAGACAAACATGCGCTGCATGTCTTTTTTTTTTTTCTATTCCACCATTTCACTATCTGCGAGCTAAAACAGCTGTACAGCTCATAGAGATGCACAATGTACAGAAATAACACATCACCATGGTTACAAAAGCATAACGCTGCGGCTCCAAAGACAGAAATGTACTGTAAACTGAAATGTTTACAGCATGCTCAAAATGCTATATCAATGCTATTTTTGTTTTCCAATCACAGGTTTTTCCTCTGCTTTTCTCCAATGTTGACCTTCTCTATTTCCTGAATTATTCAATATCTATTTTCTGGTCGCTGCTCTTTCACTCAGCCTTCTGCTCTAGCCACCCTACATACACCCACTCAAGGGCATGTTGTGATGTGCCAATAAAACTACATTATCTCCCCTTTGCAGGTAGCTAAGCTTGAGTCATTGAAAGAAAAGAGAGAATGGGTGAAGAATGGAAAAGAAGCAGAGGACAAAAATGGAGACACCATGACACAGAGGGACCACCAACCTTCACAATGTATGTCACTCCTGGACCAGAGATCTTCTCGCTCGAGTGTAGCCATCCTCTGGAGGGTTTGTTCACCAGTCCACCACCTCCACCTGGATTCCAGTCCTCTCTGCCAGGCTGGAGCTCATCCAGCCTGCTCTTCTTGCTCATGCTGACGGCTGGCTCCAGCTGTGAGCAGGGGGTTGAATGGGAGGCCGAGCTGCACAGAGAGCCGCCCACACCAGAGGCTGCCGCTGCTGCTGTCGCCGCACCAGGGCTTGGGCCACTGGAGCTGCCTGAGCCCGATCCCCCACCCACCTGCAGCTTAGACACAGCCAGGTCCTTGACAGCCGAGGGCAGACCCTTGATGCCCAGCAAGCTGCCTGAGTTGCTGAATTTCAGGCTGGACACCTTGTTGATGAGTGTACAGAGGGTGGTGCCTCCATCTTCCAGGTGGTCAGAGCCGTGGCTGGTGGGGGTGCTGGAAGCAGTAGTGGTGGAGGAGGACTGGACCTCAGTCGGGGGTGTGTAAGATGTCTCGGCTGCAGACTGGGGGTTGGCCGAGACCTTGGGGTTCATGGACAGGCCGTGGAGAAGCTCATCGACGGATGTTACTGACTCATTCCTGAAGCGGTTGTATTTGGTACGGTGAAGCATACCCTTCTCTCTCTTGCTCTCTCCCCTCTCTCCACCAACCAACACGCACAGCCTGCCTCTTTCACAAGTGTGCTGGCAGACGTGGCTGAGCCGTGCTGATTACCCTCTCCTGTAACATAGCAGCAGCGGTACAGGCAGCAAACGCCTTTTAGCAATCACAGGCCACCTGACTGTAATTTTCTCTATTGAGGTTACAGTGGTGGATGTGTTGAGCTGCTGCTGCTGCTGTCGCCAAAGTCCAATCTGCTCTCAATGAAATCCAGAGCTGCAATCCAATCCGTCAGAGAGAAATACACAGACACAATCCATGGAAACACAGCACTGAGGCAGAGGAAGCAGAGGATGGAGAGAAAAAGGTCCCTAAAAGGCTGCCAGTGTTGTGGTGCAGCTTGTTTGGGTTCCAGCGGTGATGCTGCTGCTGCTACTGATTTCTGGCGTCAAAAATCCAAAAAGTAAGAGAACAGAGAAAGGTCTATGTTGTCGATGATCACGGATACTGCGAGGGAAGAGCAAATACTCTCTACTGACTGCTGCCTGCCTGCTTGCCTGCCTGCCTGCCTGCCTGCCTGCCGGCTCAGAGCTAAAGCATGACTCACTGATCTGAGAAAACCTTCTCAACAAAAGGCTTGCTGAACACTGCAAATCACTTCCTGTCGGAGGGAGAAAAAAAAACTCCCACTTACAGCACACTAGAACCCATCAATTTTTAAATTCCCTAGTCTGATATTTATTTCCCGTAATTCTTTCCTTCGTATTTGTTTTTCTGAGAAAAGGAAATGAAGAACAAGAGAAAGTTTGATTATTTAACTTAGCAACATAATTATTCATAATAATCTGATTAAATTCCTATAATACTCAATATCTTACTAAATGGATGTGCCGGTAAAAATTGCAATAAAAGTTTGACACGGACAATAAACTAATCACAGAGACTATAATGAAATAAGTAATGGAAACTAGCGTACACCTAATTTACAGATACAATTGTCTGCCAAAATATAGACATCTTTGATTCAAGAATAAAATCTCTACTTAAACATTTCATTAAGATGTCCTTTTCCTTATAGGATACAAAATAAACCTCTATAAATCACTGAAAGCAAAAACACAGGAAAATTTTGACATGACTGGAAATACGCAACATCATTAATATATTGTGCATGTTAATTTATAATAGCTGCAGAATATGGGCAGACATCACTCCTGGTTCTCAGTTATGTACTTTCAAAAACCTATGACTAAATAATACACTTGTTGTTTCTGCACAAAATGTTTATACTCAGGCATTAAAGCAAAACTGAATAAAGCTATTTATTTCCATAAAATTGTTTTGAGACCATTTGTCTAATGTGTAGCACTAATTCTCCATCAGTATCCTGCAACAAAGGAATAAAACATTCAGTTGACAACTAGGAAGCAGATATAATCTCACAGCTAGACTAGAATACACAGCAATTGGTCCAGGTTGAACTACATGAATGATATTCAAAAAACACAACATGAATGACATGTTTCTCAGGCAGATGGGTCAATGAAACAACCAAAAGGATAACAGAAAAAGCCAATGAGTCTCCTTAAAACCAGCAGCAAAGAAGCATCTTTGTCTCCCCGGTAGCGGAAAGCACACAGCCAGACACCATTCATGTAAAATGTCCTCAGGAGCATCTAGCAAAGCCGAAAGACTGACACTCATTCATAAGCAGCTTCCGCTCTCACTCTGCTGCAGATTTCGCACTGCAGTCCCTCCCAACATCTCTCTTTCCTGCCTGGCAAACATAGAAAAAAAAAAAGACAGCACGTCTGCCTTCTCTTCTCAGAAAAAAAGGCAAACACAAAAGCAGGGAAGAAAAGGCAGGCCCTCGCAAATCAAAAAAAGGAGGCAAAAAGACAAAGGAGGATAAGAGCAGAGGACAAAAAAAGCATGCAATATTTAGTCTTTTATGTGAATGGAATAGCAGGCTGGCATACCAATGTTTCTGTGAATGGAAGCAAGGCCTTTCTGCCTCTGCAAGGCAATCCCTTGGGATGGCATGGTCTTATCCAATGAGGAGCCGGCAGGATGACTCATTCAGGGGAGGCTTGCAGAATAGTGGAAGAGACCATTCCAGACGCAGGTGTACATTTTGTTTTTCCTTGACTGCCCTAAAAATAATGCGTACATCGTCGGATATGAGATTCTTGCATTATTTATTGAGAGAATTTTATGTTAACAGAATGAGAAACAAGAAAAAAATCCAAGCAAGAAATTAGCAATCAAAAATGCCACCCCCATGATTTTGATTGTCACCATTATCTTTTTTTTTTTCACATTCATGTGAACAGTTACCACCTACACATTTAATTAGTGACTTACTGTTTATATGTATGAGGGTAGATAGTACAAATGCACCAGATCAACAAATGTATTTTGGGTTGACAGATATAATTAGATGTATATTTGGACAACTTGAAAATACATAATCAGTATCCTGTATAAATGTAATAAAATGTACTGTGAACTTAACTTAGCAATTTTATTTTTAAATTGGCAAACAACATCAACTCGAAAATTAAAAATGCAAACTGGGCTTTTTCATTTGAATTTGACATCATTATTTTAGCTATATTACATTATTAATATGAAATATAAACAGAATCGAAATTTTGCAGTTTGTTGGTTTTAGTTGAATAATGCCAGCATTTTACGAGGCTCATTTTATATAATCTGTCAAAGTCACAGGACAAAACATCTACATCTTGTAAACCCCTCCTCCAAAACAATGTGTGTCCAATCATGGCTTAGCAACCCACCGTACATAGGCATGGCAGGTCTGTCAAGTTTCGGCTTTCTCCCATGGATGTATTAAAAGAGCTATACCAAAACTGGGGAGGGTGGTGTCTTGTTTTCTTTTTTTTTTGCTTTTCTAAAACCAAAAGCACAACAGCAATGTAAGGCATGGATTTTGTGGGGCAACAGACTGCGTTATAAAGGCCTTGAGTAGAACGTTCACTACCTGTTACTATATCACAATTTAACATATGTAGGACCGTCCTGCACTTTAGTGGATTTGGGGAGGTCTACACAACAGCAACCTTAGCATGTTAGCACTGTCACTGTGAGCATGTTAGCATGTTAATGTTAGCATTTTGCCCTTTAGTCTGACAAAGCCGCTACTGTTATTCACATAAATAATACCCAACATGTAATCATTTTCTGAGGCTATTGCATTGTCTGAATGTGGAAGTGAGAGAGCGCACCCACCGTTTCCCTGCCCCTGTGCAGAGAAACACAAGGGTGTCGAGTTGAAAAGAAAAGGCGGGAATATCTGGAGAGGCTGACAAACCCAGTCATCCCTCAGCAGGAGTTGGTAGTGCAGCAGGTTGCATAGGCCACATGGTGGAGCTTCCTGTAGTGAATGATGAGATCCATCTGTGGACAGTTCAGAGAGCGTCTATAATAAATCATAAATAAGATGGCAAATTGGAAAACTATCCTGGGGTCCTCTTTTCCAATGTTTTAAAGTCTTAAACTGCAGGTAAGTGACAGGTAGAGCTTTCAAAATAAGAGTGCTCTGAAAACTTAAACATAAATGTCTCTTCTGATAATTTCATAAATACCAAATATACACAAAATATACATATAATATTTACATATTGTATTTTGTATGCTACTGGATGCTTAATTTCCCTCGGGATAAATAAAGTATCTATCTATCTATCTATCTATGTCATCTAGAGAATCAACCAAATTTCATAGCATTTAATAGATGTATAACAACAACTAACATAGTGTTCCACTGCAATTTAATATCAGTTTACTATCTCATTTTTCAGACATACATTAAGAGCAAATGAGAAAGGAGAGACAGAGGAAAAGAGCATCCATTGGCAAAGGAAAGCAGCAGACACTTCTCCACTTGACTACTGTTGCCAGGTTACCAAAAACATTCAAAAAAGCAAGAGTTATTTTCAGACTAGCTAGAAGCAAAATAACCAATGTTACAGAAAGGGCAGACACAGGCAACTGGTAAAATGTGACAATTTTTTGTCATTATTAAAAAAAAAAAAAATGCATTATACAGCAACAACACCAAAAGCTCCAGAGATCTGGCTCATGATTGAAGTTTGTAATGTTTGCCCTCGCAATAACACTCACAATAAAATATAAACATACGGCACAGATAAGAGTAGACTATGAACAAAATAACATATATTTTAAATAAGCTTTTCTTTAAGGCCACCGGATATTCATTCTCCAGAGTCTGACCAAAGATTCCCAAGAGTTCACTTCCACAACTGCAGCAGCCTTTTTCCCCACCCAAAGTCTAGTCCTGGTCTGGCATTGGTCTTCAGTATGTCATTCCCATATAAGTGGTAGCCTATATATCATTGGGTTACTGCCATAAAAACTTAACCACCCCTAATTTAGGCCCAGTTTATTGTGGCTACATGTCTGCTTCCACAAGGATTTGTGTCAAAAATAAGTTTCCGGATTTCAGGTTGCTACAGTTAAAAATATTTTGAACAGAAACTGCTACTTGGCCATCTGACGCTGTCGGTTGACATCCCCACGAATCCAGAGCAAAAGACAAATACAAAGTTGATCCCTGGCCTTCAGTTTAAGGTACTCTTGATGAATCTACACTTTACAGTATGAAAGTCTACTTTTGGTTTAAGCTTCAAGTATTGGACAAATGAAAAAGTATGTACATAAAAAGTCAAGATATTGCCAAAGTGGCTATAATTCATCCTGAGGGGCAAGAATATCTGGACCAAATCCCTTTTTACTAAAAAACACAAATGTAAACCACATGGTGGCGCTACTGGAAAAGTCAGTGGACATCCAAAATCCCCTGAGCATGACCCCTCAGGGAAGCATAAACGTCTGTGCAAAATTACATGACAATCAAGTGCTCGGACTAAAATGATTTGTTTGTAATGAGTTCAACATCTCAAAAGGGCAAGCTCTGTTTTGATTAAATAATATTGGAGAAAAAAAAAACATTTAAGTCCATCCAGTTTGGCGCCACTCATTTGCTTCATAGTGCTCCAACACAGATATGTTCATAAAGCCATCTGCTTGTTTCACTGTGTGTTACATCCCACTAACACTTTTGTTACAAGTTATGGAATAATGACAACAAATAACTGACCTATATATCGTCTATAAATTGCATGAACCCGACACACCTTTGTTTGATGAAAATATAAATAAAAGTTTCATAACATTTGATTTCCATTATGTTCACACTGAATGGAATTTCTAGACTCATTTTCTTGGCCTGTCCATGACCTAATATAAGCATGTTTGTGACCATATTTCAATAGCATTATTGCCTGTGGTTATACAAGTGAGTGTCGTGTTTCCTAAAGCTCAATCAAACACAATCAAATGAATAGCGAAGAGGAACAATGTTGATAGCCTTCTTGAAGAGAGCAGAGTGATGTAAGAATTTCCTGTGTGGACAATAACATCCACGGCCTTGAGAGCTCATTTTCATAATTATGTCTGAGGTATCATTTGAGCTTTCTGTGAATGGTTCATTAAAAAAGCGGCAGAAGCCGTAGAAGCACAAGAGGATCATAGGTGCATGACGACCATGCAAGCCATTTATGTAAACCAACTAACCAAATAGTGATAAAAAATTCAACAAATTAGTAATTGCCATCTTTAATTTAATCTATTTAGTGTGTACTGCACACCATATGAGTTTATTGTGGCTATAATCTTAACACAGTACAAGTGCACACAAGACCTGTGCAATTAAGGAAGAAGTCTTTCCATGAACTCTATGTATAAACTGGTTGCTATTTGTTTCACTATTTTTTTTGTGATAGAGATGTATAGAGGTATATCTATTAGTAATTACATGGGACTATGCAACCAGCCCATATATACCATATTTTTTGCATAGGGCTAGATATATATGTTTTTTTCTGTAAGAATATTGTATCTATATAAAGACTTATTAGGCATTGACATGTAAAACATGTGGGAAAGATTCATGGTTATATTAATCTTAATTTGGCTCTCCTAAATAGTATAAACCATTTTGCACTGTCTAATGTATGAGTGCATTTTTGTCATTTACTGCCAAATATGAATGAACGAATTACATGAAATGAAAAATATAGGCAGGTAGCACTTAAAGCCCCAAAGTCTTTGTACTTTTTAATGCTAAAAGTTTGTTTTTTTTGTACACATTGCATCTGTGCTCCTAAAAACTACAACCCCATGAAATACATATATCCTCTGTTTCAGATAAAACGTTATAAAAAACAATTACAAAAGAAGTATTACATACACATGACAACTGAGACTGACACAACACATTTTACAGGTGAAACAAGAGCGTTGTTAACATGAATTACTCACCTGTGATTTGATGATGGCATGGAACCTGGATGGCACGAGATTCTGGTCACATGACCTAAATCATCCAATCCGAGCTCTTGTGACACTTAGCACAAGCAATACGTTAAACGTGAGGTGTGGTTTTAAAACTTTAACTTAGTTAGTTTGTTGTAAAAGTTTTATCTGAAAATATGTCTTGCAACCAAATATAGTTCTATAATTCTAGCCATTCACTCTTCATGATTTTTTTTTAATAAAAACATAAAAATGCTTATTGAAAACATGTTCGATAAAGTATAAATCTCACTTTAGTAAAGAAGTAATAATATAATTGTTTAATGACCTGACACCTACTGTAATGGCTAAATATGTTCAAAAACTGCATCTAATGTGGGAGTGTACAATGTGTAATAACCAGTGGTGTAGTGGTGCCTGGCTACTAAATGGGGTCATCCAGTTTATAAGGCCCTGTGGTATTAACAGTGACATGTAAGACTACTCCTGCATATTTAGCTCACCCCTAAACGGGCCTGTAGTATTTGCATATTGTCACTTATCTTCTGCTGCTTGACTTCAGGGAGTAAGGATCATTATGAATTTAACATTAGTCACAGAAGAGATGCAGATTTTACAAGTAATACTGGCCCAGAGGGCTATAAGTATTTCTTATCCCTTACCCCCTCCACTGAGGAAAACCATCCTCATTTGAAATCATATACCATCCTAGGAAAAAAAAACACTGTTTAACTGTTATTGGGTCCCACAAAACCCACAATGCTCACTTGCCTTCAAAATGCACTACCGATTTGTTCTGAACAACATATTTGAAGTAGCAACCATGGTCCCCTTGAACAATTAAACAGGTGTGCACTCTCACACAGTGCAGCAATGCAGTAATCCGTACATATCATTTGTCTGTCATTGTCCTTTGAGAGCCGCACATCCTCCTCTTCAGAAGACCTCTCTACCAATACATTGACACCATCCTACTGTCACTCATCTGGAAGATTCCTCCTGTGATTTTAGTATACAGTGAAGACTTTCTAGCTCTACTTAATTGTCTGCTGTGTATTATCTATATTTTCTCAGCCACAGAGCTCTAACTGTATAAAGATGTCTGTTGCTTATTGCAGCATATGGAATCCCACTGGTCCTGCGTTTGTGAAACACTGCATCTAAAGTGCCTGAATGATCAAGTAGTTGAAACAATCTATAAGACCATTGCTGTTACTGAACTATGTGTTAAAGGGAGCTGCATTAGTTCACAACACTGATTTTAAACATTCAGGAGGAAGATGAACTGTCTTGTGACTTTGTGCCAGAATCAGAAATTTGGGCTGAATGTTTGGAGGGTACAAAAAGCAACTACTTTAAATAGTAATGCTGCTTTTTTGTGATAACTAAAAATCTACATGGCTTTAGTCTCTATTTTGTTGTGTTTTTCCTTTTTTTGCTTGCACTTCTTTATTTAGTCACAAGAGGGTGCCATGGCTCCAGTTGTGGTAGAGGATGCGATGAAAAATAAAAAACCATTACACAGCCATGGTGAGCTATGGAAACTTGGCCTTTAAACAACATATGTAGGGTTTTCCTCAGTTGCATTTGTTACACATTAAATGTCTAATACTGAAGAGCTATTTAACCTCTAACTTCTGATTATTCCTAGTTCTGTTATTAAATGCCCACTCTTCAATAAATGTGTGGGACATAATCGCCTCAGCATTGGAAATACATTTTCAATCAAGGATATTTTTATATGCTCAGAAAATGACTGGCTTCCGAGGAGAAAAAGCGCAGTGGAGGTTGGTTAATAATTCAGATGGTAGAAAGTGTTCCTGCAGAAAAAGGCTGACTGGTTACTGTGGCACTCTAGTTTGATCCTGCAGGTTTAATAACCGGTTCATAAATGGGTTTATCAGCTGATATCAAAAGTGACAATCATGCTTAATCCAAACATGCCAAAATATGGGATGCATTGATGTTTTAAGACAATGTAAGTAACGGATAAAACAAACTTGATTTATTTCTGCATCAAGGAAACATATGTATTCAGTTTCAATGAGAAAAACTAACTGCAGACAGAAAGCAGTAAGGTGCAGCCTCTGTTACTCTATTATTCAACCTGTGCCATCCATGGCATTTCGGGCGCTGGGGTTTTTATTCATATTTCACTTCTGGTAATATAATCTTGCTTAATGCCAAACATAAGATGTATACTGTTGTTGAAAAGAACCCTGCTTCCCACAGTAACCTACGTTGAATAAGCTTGGGCTCTGACTCTCTGTAAGGAAAAAAAAAAAAGATTAAGGGCACTGTATAATCTCAAGTGAAAATGTCAAGACTGCAAGGTAGCTTTGAAGGACCAAACTGAAGTTTCAGAAGGCAGTAAAGGTACAAACATCTGAGACACAAAAAAAAACTACAAACAGGACTGAAGTGTCATGGATGCTGCATCCGTTACAAATACAGATCAGTGCTCCTCATATACCATCCGTTTTATTGTTCCATACAAGCACTGCTTTTCAGGATGTTCATTTTCATCAGTAAAAATAAAAATAAGCTTCATCTCCTTGTCAGTTTTGGAAGGAGTCCCAACACCATCATCACAACCAGCCCAGGTAAGCCCCCTGCAGAGCGCAGGTGTTGTGAATTCTTTGCTGCATGGTCGATCAAGCTCCTGTGTAAGAAGTAAACACTGACATCATATTCCGTCTGTTTATCATAGTTTCAGTGGCAAAGATGTGGTCCACCTGGGCTGAGGACCATGTTAAGCCAACAAAAGTGAAGCTCAGGACATCCTCTCAGAGCTCAGTGGCCGTCACAGCTTTCCTGTAGAAGGGAAAACAGAGTTGTACTGTGCACGTAAAGGAGGATGTAAACATGGAGGTTTAAGGATTGACCTTATTAATATTAATAACAAAGGTTAAACTAGCCCGGTTCTAGATCTCTGAATCGCTGCCCACAACTCAGATTTTATCAGTAATTCAAATAATAATTAAACAAAATGGTAATGGAAATCAGGAGAAAGTTGAGCTAGTTTACCATTTGGAAACTGCTTTGCAATGAGGCAGCTTGCAAAACTTTATACATGCATGTAGTACATCTTCATTCAAACAAAACACAGAGACAACTCTGAAATTGAATGTTTATCCAAATGTGTAATGTTATAGCTACAGGTGGGTGTAGAAACAGAGAGTCCTTTTTAATGTAAAAAAAAAGACACTACTGGAAAAAACCTGCTGTAAAAACTATAACTTGATTGGGGAGGGAGAGTAGAAACAGGAGAAAAAACTGATGTAACTGAACTCAAATCTACTGTATATTTATAGATCCAATAAAACAATTCAATTCAATAAGTTCAGACTTGTGCATGTTCTTGGAGGAATGCTTTAGTAATCCTTTTAAAAAAGCAACACAAGTGTTTCGTTATATGCAACACAATTAGCTGAATGTCGTTAATAGATCATATTGAACAGAAAATGAAGTTAAATGTACTGTAGTTAAATGTAATGGCTAAAGTAGTTTTAAAAAAGCAGACTGTGGGAAACACAATCATTTGCAGATTACTTAACCTGTTTATTTAATGGAATATCAATCAGCTGGCTTTAGCTTTGTGTCCCTAATGATTTGCCGTTGCCCCAGTAAATATGGACTTTGCACTTTAGTGCTCCTGAGAAAAATAAAATCCAGAGTTCAAACCAGTTGCCTAAAGCCAAACATGCAGAGCAGATTAAAACTGGTGCTCATGATCCGACCCAGGCAACCGCACAGCCACTTTTATGAAACTGGGACAAAACACACTCACATGCATGAACATAGACCTACCCAGGCCTTTTCCCATCTTTTTAGCAGTTGCTCATGCTCTGAGAGTGCACCTCTCCACTGGTTCAAATCCCTGGATGGAATGCTCTCCTCATCTGTCGAATAACAACAGCTTTTATATATATAGAAACCACGAACAGATGCCCATCGCTGGACGAATAAAAAAATGGCAGTGCTGAGAACCAATCCCAGGCACTCTATAGCCAGCCATCACAACAACTGGTCCAGATACCTCCAATAGTGAGGTGGAGGTCCACCTCAGACATGTCATTCCCTGTGCTGGCCTCCGCAACACAGTGGTAACGGGCGTCCTTGATCAGCGGCCCCTCTCTGAGCCAGCTGCTCACTAGTACCTCCCTCTGACCCAGCGGCTTGCGGTACTCCATTATGGGGGTGTCCAGACTGTGCCCATTTATAAGCCAGTGAATGTGGACATCACTTGGACCTGAGGGACAGAATCGGACTTCATGTTTGACCCCTGATGGTCGAGACACTGACACGCCACTGACACTCCACATAGACGTGCTTGTACATGAAATGGAAATACTTGCCTTCAGGAGGTCCATTTGTGGGGTTCAGTTTCTAGAGGTTGGACTGGATGTACATGCAGTTTATATGTATGCACAATGCCTGATATCAGCTGATATTCAGTGCATCTTTAACAGTTTGAGACAAAGCTGTACACATATATGTTTGCATAGAATTTATATAATATGAAGGCTAATTTGTCTCTAGGAAAAATAGCCGTATTTCCATCAATTTTTCTGCTTATATTTTCAGTATGTGCAACAGGATCCTGATCTTGTAGCCACATACAGTAGTTTGGTTCTGGGGTACATTTTGCTATTATGCTCACTAATGAGTCCAGAATACAATGCAGTCAAAAAATTTAAGAAAACAAGCCAGTGTTGAAAACATTTGACAAGATTTATTTAGCCTCCCTACCAAGAGCAACAGTCCCAGAATTTCTGTCCCCTAGATTTATGTACATCTTCAAAGGTATTTTTCCATATATACAAATATATTTACATTTGTTTACAGGCACAAAAAATTGATCCAGATAAAGTATTGAGATGTAAGACATTTGAGCATACTATAATTTGTTCTGAGGAAAGATTCTCAACCCCCTGGATAAAAAAAAAAGGATCTAAACTTTACAGGTTTCACATCAGAATGCTGTTACACAAAAATATACACCAAACTGTACCTTTCGTTTACATATAATTGAGAACTGTTTAAGAACCAGATCACTGAGAGGTTGACAGTTTAATATCAAAACCCAGCTTTGTCTTTTTAAAACATTCACTCATTATACGAGACACCTAAAAATGGAGATGAACAGGCGTCCCCCCCGAGTCAGACACCTTAAAGAAAAACGCAGGCTTGTTTTAAACAAAACCAGAAACGCACACATATACACACACACACACACATTCCCGGTTAGTTTATATTTGGGAAATGGTACCATGCAAGGTGTAGAAAGGAGAGAGAATGAGTGAAAAAATAATGGCAAAAAAGGAGGGTTAAGATTTCCAAACCGAGCAAGAGGAAGAGTTTGGATTGTGTCAGCGTCACAAGCACCACTCACCCAAGGCCAGGCAGAAGAGCAGGAAGGCCTCCTGGGCATGAACCCCCCAGGCCTGGTCCTTCAGCAGGGGAGGCAACAGTCTAACCTCTGCCTCCCGGGCCTCCACATAGTGGGGCTTGGTGGAGGAGGAGGGGGAAGAAGTGGAGGAGGAGGAAGGGAAGGCGGAGGGAGTGCTACTTCCAGAAGAGGACAGGGAAGATGAAGTGTCGACAGGAGTGGAGGCTGTGAGGGAGGGAGTGATGGAAAAAAGACAGTATTGAGGAAAATAGGAAATCTAAACAAGGGGATGACATGCAAAACAGACAGAGGGGAGACTAATAAATGAGGGCTAGGATCTAAAAACAAAATTGGCTGCAATAAATAAAATAAAAAACAAAAAGGAGGAAGATCACGACTACTTACACAATAGACAAAAATGATATTACCACAGACGTGACTCATCTTAAATAATAATTCTCTGAAAATGTTCTAAAACTTTAAAAATAACTTCAGATTGTTTCCAGGGCTGTTTTTAGAAAAAGAACAAGTGATGATGGATATCACCAAACATCGTGTCATTCTGAACATATTTATGTTATTAACAGACCACAGCGAAGATGACTAGTAGAGGTTAATACACAGAACCGTCGGAGTTGTCACCATGTAGGAATGTCGAATTCACAGGGAGCGAAAAAAGAAAATACAGAGAAACTCAACACTGTCACTTTAGACAACTCCACAGACAGTGGTTGGATTTATACCAGCATTTTTCTAATGCGCAGTTCGTCGCTTGTCCACTTGTTTTTCTCTTTTTCTGACCTTCAAACCCTACATTGCCACCACACTGGGTGAGATTAAGGCCCACATACCAGGTGCTGCAGATGGCAACACTGTACAACAAAGCCAGGCTATGATGTACTGAGCAAATCTTCCCTGAGAAATGAATATAATGTTGAAGCATTTACCCATGTCCAATAGCCTACACATTGCTTCGAAAAAAGAAAAAAAAAATTAAGCAAAAGCTTCAAGAGATTATTTCTCACCCAGGCTGTACAAGAACATAACTCCAATTTGGAAAACATCAAGGTAACTTACCAATTTGGTAAACAATGTTTCCAATTTGGAATTTAAGAAATAGCTTTTCTTGCTGGACTAAGCTGAGAGGGGGCAGCTTCCGTGGATACAGTTTTTGCTTTATCATCATTAGCCCTAAATCAGACAGCAGGATTTAAATCTCTACAGGCAAGTGGGGCGCCTGACTTTAGCATTATAATGATTAAACTTCATCTGATGCTGTACACTTAACATACTTTTACATAGGAGGAAACCACTTAGACTTATATGTTGTGGGAAGATGCAGCAAGAGCGTGACCCCCTATAAATAGTCTCTATGCTAGGAAAAACAAAAGCAGAACAGAGGCTTCTGGCTAGCAGTAAGGTTCATCTGCATCTGCAAACTGGATGGGCTGAGATTCACAGTCCACATCGAAGGGTTTCTCCTGGGAGGGGCTGTCGTCTCCAAAGCCGTGAGACGGGATCCGACCATTGCCGCACTCTGGCTCGGTCTCGTACCCAGTGTCACGGAGAGCCCGGAGGTTTTGAGTGGCTTGGCTGCCGTTTTGCGTCGGCTGCTCCGTCATGTTAATTTTGTCAGTTGCAGACGCTTCCATTAGACCTGCTTCACAGGCCCGATACTCGGGCTGATTGGCGCTCTTGTGACTGCCCAGCAGAGCAGCTCGCAGCCGCAGGCAGGGGGCTGGGAGGTACTGCATGTAGCAGTTGTACGCCAGTGCGGCCAGGAAGAGGAGGAAAAACAGGAGGAAGAGGAAGAGGAGGGCGGTGCTGTTGTTGTGCTGCAAATACTCAGCCGCTGGGTCCTGGCTGCCTGGACGAGGAGTGCTAGAGCTCGGGGGCAGATGTTGGAACTTGATTGTGCTGCTGGGGGGTGGGGTTAGTGATGAGTCAGTTTGGGGTGGGGAGGTGAACTGGACTGTGGCTGTGAAGCTGGGAGGGGCGAGGGCTGAAGTTAGTGTGGCTCTGTCTGTCTTGCTATTACCTTCAGCTGCGTGTGCGCTAGATGTCTCCTGGCTGCCGAGGGTGGTGGTCACGTGGCCTGTCTGGTGCGGGGGTCTGGGTGGGAGATCCAGAGTCAGGACGTATGCCACCAGGAGGCGGCTGAAGTTCTTCCCAGCGGCGGGGGCCCATTCCACGGACCAACACTCGTAGCGACCTTGATCCTCTGGAGCCACGCTGTAAATAAGGAGACCATTTTCGCCTATGAGGTGGAAGCGAGAGGCCTCAGTGAGAACCGAGCCATTGGATTTCCACATCACCTGGGCCAGGTTGGAGCGCACCAGGCATGGCAGCTCGGCAGAGCTCCCCGGTTTCACTTTCACACTATGGTAGTCCTTCAGAGACCGACCTGACACTACGAGGCAAAACAGAGAGAAAATAATGACTTTTGGGCAGTTTAAGTCTGGTCTAGTCAGAGATTTACAAACAAGGCTTATAACTAGGATTGGGCAATACAGACAAAAAAGGGTTGAGGATAAAACCCAGCATTTAAGTTATGTTATGATCATTAAATAATCAGAATCCAGGATGTTTATCAGTGTACGCGGTGGGATGTTTGATTATGCTGCAATTTGGAAAAAACAATTTCCACACAGTGTTGCGTCAAGAAGGAAGTAAGCAGTGATATTGTCTACTTTTGACTCTCACTGTTTAAGTTACAAAAGGTTTTCATTATGTTGTACGTGAGCATGCTGCACCTCACCTGAAGGACACTTGTCTGCGTCACCATTCAGGTTTTGGACTAGCCTCCTGAAAAAACAAACAAGCATTATTAGAAATATAAAGTCTGAGACAGTAAAGCAGGTCTGACTGGATGGATTATCAGCAAAGATGTCTCTCGATAGTGGGTTTTGCTTTCGTTATCAAGTGTAGTAATGCATGAACGGAGTACCGGTATGTAGAAAAAAATGATGATGATCGAGAGTGAATACTGTAAATCTAGCTTAATGGTGAGTTACCCATGCTGTTGGCTGGGAACATCAAAGATGTTGACACAGGCTGCAGTGTGCGGGTCCCAGGCGCAGTACGGGTCACGAGCCAGGACACAGTCATCGCAGGACAGATACCTGCCGCAAAAGGCCGTGGGTGACTGGACTACGCCCGAGTCTGAACCAGCGTACAGGGATCGTGTCTGTAGAAGCACAAAGTTGTTCACGTAAATATGGCACAGAAAGAAGTGCACTGAAGTTCAACACATATCAGAGGGAAAACAATTCACCGTTTTGGTATGCGAGTAGATTCAAAAGTCACAAAGATAAACCCTTAACCAC
>NW_023339774.1:14891465-14900149 GCF_004916995.1 Morone saxatilis | reverse complement strand
AAAATTCTGTCTGCAAAAGTTGTACCCGCGTGACTCCAACCACAAACACACACCACAGTCATGATAAATATGCAGTCTCATCTGATTTAGAGAACTACATGTTAGCTGTTAACAATCATGCCATCTTCTTAGCAACTTCCTATTGTGTTCTCTTTCACAGCAGAATAAACACACACACACACACAAACACGCTCAAAATGCATAAACTGCAGACTCTCACGTCTCACGTCTGACACTTACTAATTCTGTTACTGCTGTGTCTTTGTACAGTTACTAACAGTTACAGGGAAGTCACTGACCTCAGAGGACAACAGCAGGTTCTTGATTGACTCAGAGTTCTTCAGGAGCTGGATCTCCTCCACAATATGCACTTCTCCTTCAAACACCACTGACTTGTGCAGGACTCCTTTATCTAAAGATGAGAATGGAGAAAAAGAAAAACAGATATCAGCCTCATATATAGTTATATTACAATAAGTATTACAATTCAGGATGTACTAAATCAACTGTATAAGGGTGACCAATATTGTAAACAGACATCCTCGAGTTCTGCTGTTGGCTTTTAAAAAGTTTACAATTATTTCAAACTGGAAAATGTAATCTGTCCAACCCTCTTTGACAACTTTAAATTTAATCTATGTAATGAAAACATACCTAAATGTAATAAAAACATCCTTATTTACAATTTTAAGTGTTAACTGATGTGTATTCACCTGTTCCAGTGAAGATGACGTCATAAATGTTCGTGTCGAGCGCCCGGACCCTCTCCACAACGATCTGAGTGTAATTTACGTCTTTGGTGATGAGGCGAGGCCCGTTGCCAATGGGCAGGACGGGATCCTCCAGCAGGGGGTGGTCCTTCACAAACTGAAGGGTCTTGTCTGGCAGGTGGAGAGAGCTGCTAATGTTCTGCTGTCGCATCAGGTTGTTGATACACTAGGGAAGGGAAAAATGCATGAAATATTTTTATTTTAAAATGTTCACCTCCACTGTATGTGTAGATTAAAATTAGTTGTTCTGTCTGTTTCATAGTTACTAAATAAAGCTTTTACTGGACCTGGACTACACAAAGTTTGAACAAACATGACACAAAACTGAACTCTTAATTATTTGTGCAGTGTTGAAGGTACTTACTGCTCCTGGACGCGGAGAAGGAGTGATGCCGTTGTACCGGACCCACTTAGTGTGGGACTGCTCCACTGTGGCCTTCTGCATGTACTTGCCCTTAGAGAAGACCTCTTCCACAGCTGTCATGTTGTAAGCACACACTGCTGACAAACCCACATTACCCCTGGGGGATGAGGATGATGATGGAGTCGGAAGAGAAGTGGGGGAGGATAGAGAAGTGAATTTAAGCACCATGCATTATATCAAAATATTACACTTTTTTCCCCCTCCTTTTCTGGCCCCTACTGATCCTTTGCTCAACATCAGAACACTGACCACTGGGAGGTGAAGACCCCATAGATGACCGTGTCCCTCAAGTCTGCCCCCTTTAGGATGAAGACATCATGTACTACGTTGAAGACGAAGTTGAGCTCAGGCATGGAGCACACCAGCTTAGCTTTCAGGAAGGACGTCCATTTCTTCTGCAGAGTGCGCTGCCCCCCGAGGTCACCCTGTGGAAGAGAGGCCCATTAGGCCGTGTGGGCCGAGGAAAAGTGGTGGAAAGAAAAGAAACGAGACGCGGGAGAGGGAATGGCAGGTGATGATGAGTGTGTGTGTAATTTCCATTAGGGGTGGGGGAAGGGGTGTCCCTCAGTTTTATTGTTTCCAGTCGATTTTCTTACCAAAGTCTTGTCAAAATACCCCAGATAAGAGAATTGTTGACCAAAATGGCTGATACAATCGTCTGAGCTACCTTCAGTTATTATTGTTACCTCCAAGCTATAAGCCCAAGCAGTACTAATCGTGCCAGCAGTGACTTTTTTTGCCCCGGTTTTTGCCTCTCAGGCTACCCTACCATATTGATGAAGGTTGCTGGGGCTGTATACGTCAGTATCAACAATACGGAGTTTAGAGGTTTACATAGCATTTCTACATTTGTTATACTACCATTTAAACTAAATATTTAGAAAAATGTTACCCACTTTAGCATTGCTTTATAAATGATAAATCTGATACATTTTGTTTTTTTGTATGTCATTGTGCCCCCACCTCCTGAAACCAAACCTACGCCCTTGAGTGTCTGTACAGTTGATACAAACGCCGTTAATTAATTTCCTTACATTATCAGATTTTAATTAATTGATCATTATTCCTGCGTCCTGTTTCAGATGATAGTTTTGGCTTTTTCAGGAACATAGAAATTGTATCACAGTTAATTACTATTGGATTGTTGCCAGGAGTTCACAGCAGTTTGGGCCATCGGTGGTGATATGGGAATATGATGTATAACTTACCCGTGAATATGTCTGAACAGCTTCTCATTATAACGTTTTTATGAACTTTCACAGGAACATTAGTGAGGATTAGGATTAGTGAGGTAAAAACATTTATTTTTCAAACTTGGTCTTGATGCTAAGGCATGTTTTTGGAAGGGAACCTTGTTTTGTCACAGATTTATTTGTCAAGCTTGGGACACAAGTTCTTTGTTTGAAAAATGTTTCACTACTGCAGTAGTATTTTCTTCACCTATTGTCCATGTGGGCTGGGCACTTGAAAGAGCAAGACACAATGACACAGTGAATAACATGACTGACTGTGTAACTGATTTGCACCATGATATGAGCTCAGGTTAGCTAAAGAAAGACATACACGATAACGGAAGAAGGCAGAAAGAGGGATCTAGACAGAGAAAGACATGCATGCACAGACAATGGGGACATAAGGGCTAAAGAGGGATGCTGCTGGTATGTGCAGATGGTACATGACGTGTACTGACCTTACAGACGCGCGCCACCCTGGGGATGAGCAGCTTGCCAAAGAATTCATACTCCACTGACACCTCAGTAAAGAAGTAGTAGATTTTATCATCCTCGCCATCTACTCTGTTTGTCCCTTCCCTAATCACGTCGGCAAAAACAAAACTGGGCTCTGCAAGGAAAGCAGAGAGAGGGAGAGAGGGAGAAACGTATTGGTAAAAGGGATTATAGTAAAGGAAGACAGAGACAATGGATCTGCTATTGCGAAAACCTCATTGTATTGTAAAAAAAAAATAATTCTCTCCCGACAATGTAACAATTCACATGTTGTCCCAACTCACCATTGAGCCATGATGTGGAGTACTCTGTCCTCAGCAGAGACTGCGATGGAGAGTATCTGGAAATAATCGGTTCACTGCCTAAGAAGTTATAAACTGTCCCCGAGTACAGCTCTCCGTCTGATAGAAAAGCACAGAACAAAAAAAAAAAAAAAAAAGCAATTTATTGTCCAGCATTTGCCCCCCCCCGCCAAAAAAAAGATTATTGGGGATTACAATGCATTTTACTGCAGGGCTGACAACCACAATAGCTCTTTGTGAAATAACAAAACTGGCCTCAACTCACCAACCATGACAGTAGTAAAGCTTTGTGAGGGGTCAAAGGAGCACTTCCCCCTGCCGTCTTCAGGTCGACCGACCAACGAGAAGTCTGCGAGGTTCTGAAAGAGGGAGTTCAAGATTAAATTTCAGTTAAAGGTTGCTGCGATGATTGGCGAGCCAAGGCACATGTTTATTTGTGCAGTGTGATGTTACCAGTTAAGAGGGGATTGGCCATTAACCTACCAAGTAGTCACACTGAGGTTGAAAGGCGTGTGTGCCGCAGACGTACAGACGCTCATCGTCTACAACTTGGAGCACTCTAATGTAGTTCAGACAATCCCTCTGGGAAGCAACATTCAATAAACAAATTAAAATACTCTCATATTTTATTGTAGACTGTTAGTTTATAACACTAGAAAGTGTGATTCTGACACAATATAGAGTAGGTTAAGACAAACGACATTAACATAGGAATTATTGAACTAACCTCTTTTGATTTTCCTTTTAGCGTGCACATCATCATAGGGTTTTCTGCAACTGTCCACTGAACCTGAAATGAGTTAAAATTTAATATCACAATTTTGTAACGTATTTTATTTCTGTTGTCACAATCTTATTCATATTTTGTTACCTTGTTGTTTCTGACTGTCACATTCTTCTTGCTGAGCTCAAAGATGGCCTCCCGGGCTCCCACATACAGTGCATCCTTTTTCTCACTCAGCAACAACGTAGAATAGTTGAAGATGTCAGGCTCTGAAAACTCCATCAGATCTAAATCTGAGCACAAAACCATTGGATCAAATTACTTTAGCATCCAAAATGACCATAAACTATGATAAACATGCTAAGTTTTACTTTTAACCTGTGCATTCAACAGTATTGAGAATTTTATTTAAAGCTGCTATAATCAATATTTTTTAATATCAACAATGGCTCAAATGACATTTGGAATGTGAAAGAGGTTGCTTGCAATGACGAACCCACAGATCATTCTCAGCCACGCTCCAATTTCCCTCAGCTCTACAAAGCGTTTTAACATCTTTCAGCTTATTGTTTTGGTTTTAGAGGTGGGACTGATTCCAGTTGCATTAGGCAGGTTTTTAGAAAATAAAAGCTCTGATAAACCCACAATACACTACCTGTTTGGAACAGTCACAATTAGCAACTAGCTGGTGAGCATAAACAGAGCTGGTCTCTGTTTGGTGGAGACCAAAACAGAGCTGAAAGAATAGCGAACATTGGACTGACAGGTGGCCAAAAACACGACTCCAAATGAATGCTAACATTGCTCCATGTGTGCTGAATGTATAAATAGGTGCCATTTTTCACAACTTAATAAGCAAATTAAATGTCAGTATTGTTTTTACAGCCTGTTTCCACAGGCCACAAGTAACTAAAAACAAAGAAAAGTTAATGCACCTTGAATTCTTCAGGAGTAAAGAGGTAAATATAAACTATTTCAACAAAAGGTGATGTAGTCTTGAGATAAGGCCACCAAACACAACTGCCTTTACAGTAATCAGTGTAGAGGCTGAATAGTGAGACAAATAAGTATTGTGGTGAGCGCATCTCTCGTTATACACTGTGATGTGATTCATGGCAAACCTAGCGGAGAGTTCGTGTCTGGCTGGCTTTGGTTGTACCAGGTGCAAGTGGGTTCAGGTTGCAGGTGCCTGGACATAAACACCACAATGATGAAAGCAAATACCCTCACTGACTGACTGAAACAGTGACTGTGCCACAGTGAGTGGAGAAACTTGACTTTGTTAAAGGGTGAGCTGTACCGGTTCTCACGGATCGAATGAGTTAGTGGAGCTATTTATGTAAACGGCAGTATGCAAACAGAACTTTCAACTGACAGTGAGTGCTCTAACTGGAGAGCCTGTGGTGAGGCTGAGGGAAGTCCCTTGAGATACATTAAAGAATTTCAGTGAACCATCTGTTGTGAACCTTGATATATCTATAAAGTAAAAAGGCTCAGTTCTCCAGGCACTGCTAGTAAAGCAACTGAACTTGTGAACTGAAAATGAAGCAAACTCGTGAATACCAACTTCCCAAATTGAGTGCCTTCAAGCAAAGTTTTAGTTTAAATCACAGCGATTTCAAAAGAGCATTTACCAGAAATAGTTTAGATTCTTGAGAATTAAATTTACCGTAAAGAGCACACAGGTGTATAGGGATGTTACTTATTTTTTCACATATTTCTATGTATATTATAGTATTATAGTGTTCTTGTTTTTATGTATATTTCTATCTGCCTGTAAATTGTTACTAATACTGAGAGCAATGAAAAAACATCATATTCCTTTTATGTGTAGAAAATCTTGGCCAAAAAAGTTTATTCAGATTCCAATATATGAAATATGTGATAACTTGATATATTTATCAATTGATTAATTTGAGAAAAAAGAACAAAACACTATTATATTTTATATATTAATAGTAGTAGTAGTAGTAGTAGTAGTAGTAGTTTCTATTATCAGCAATAAATCTAATGAATGCTTTGTTTACCTAAAGAATGATGATTTATCAAAACTGCAAACAATTCTTCTGTCAAATGCTTAACATTCGATGGATAAATCTTTTACATATCTAAAATGAATTAATCAATAATACATTCAGCCTTACCTTGGTGTCTCCAGGACGTTCGAGGCACAGCATGGGGTCCATGGGTGGAGACCTCTAGGAGCAGCCCCAGAAACACCCCCAGCACACCAAATCCCATATTAGACTCTGATAACTTCGGAACTGTGAAGTTTCCTCTGTAAGACAAACGTGAAGAGATACAGTTAAAACCTGATGCATAACAACAAAAATATTTTACAAGCATATAGAAACAAATTCCTCACAGGCTGATCTTATCATGCGGCACAGATACTAACGGAGAGGCATCAAATCCACTTCCCTCATACTGAAAGCTGGCAGGACTGATTCATCCTCTTTTGTATCGCTTAGGAGGTTAGTACAGCACGTCACATGCATTTGAATAAAATCAATGAAGAAGACATTTTGGACAGAAATAACACAAAGAGAGGGAAGGGTGCAGCACGCTATGAGGTCCTGAACTAAAGTGAATTACAGTGGCTGAAAAAAAAACCCTACTCTTGTTTGCACAATTATTACAATTTGGTCTGACACTATAGCATGCAAATGAATGCATATATGTAATGTCTATTAAACAGTGAAGTTACTGTGGTGTGTCTTATAACCAGTGTATGACACTTCGGTTTTAAGAAAATCTCCATTTTACTGAACACATATTATTCTGCACCGTGTTACTGTTGAGACAGTGATAGGTGCATGTTTTTGCCTCGGACGATGATGATGGCGACATCATTCCTGGTAGTTATCAGCTTTATTAATATGCGGGTGTCATTTTCCATTGGCCAATTTGTAGAGCATTGTGATCTGTCTGCCTTTTAACAGCCCTCTACTGGTACATTCACTTCAGGATGCGGCTGATAAGGACTCCATTAAGCAAAGTGTTTATCTTGTCCAGACCGACCTCAGGAGGTTGATGTTACCATATTTTATAAAACCTTAAGTTGTCATAATGAATGAATGTTTTTTTCTTTGGCACTCAACTTTAAAGTGCAAGTCACTGCAGATTCTATACACTAGTAAAATCAATAAGTTATTACCTTCCCATTCCCTGGGGGAATAACGTTATATCAACGTAAGTGATATAATAATAATTGGTAAACATTCTCTCGGTTTTGTTTTGGACGCAGTATCACTTAAATATAGAAGACTTGGTAACTATAAATAATAATATTTTAGTGCTTTCAGTCATTTTGTTGGGACTCATTTGTGTAAAATGATAATATCTTCTGGTTGAACAAGGTCAGCAGAAAAGCAGAAAAGCAGGGGGGAAAAAGCTCATGCTTTAAAGCTTAAGTAAAATATTAAAATAAATCTCTAAATCTGTTCTCAATCCTGCTTGTAATACATGCAATGTTTGCCAAATTTACTCCAATGCGGGGGCACGGGCAAAATAATCTTGAGGTCAATTTTCATGATTGTCAACCGAATTCCCTCTGACATTGGACGGAAGACTGATTACCTTCTTTTACTCGGTAAATATTATTAACACTGAAATGACATTAACTCAGAAAGTGATTAACTGACATAATTCAATTGTAAGGATCAAGTGCTTCCTTTCTCTTGATCCAATCAAGTAAGAGGAGCAGTGGGGGATGTGTCAGCCTCTTTGTAGCCTGGATTTTCTCTCATTTAACAGATTAAATTGGCCTTTATTAATATTAGACATGACTGGATTTCTTGCTGGCATATGTGTTCACTGAAAGCAAGTAGTAGGCAGAAGGCAGGTGGGTCAGGCTGGTCAGGTGACTGCGTGCACTTCTCTGAACAAGTAAAGTGATCTAGTGCAAAGCAGGTTATTCTGGTTTTCCACAACATGCTAAAAGGAAGCTGAAATACCCGCAGCACACCTCCGCAAAAAGGGTGGGTCACGCGAAGAGGATGATTAAAGGTTATCGGATGTCTTGTAAGATGAGATTGGAGATAACAAAACCTTTCTCTAACAGGAACTAACACGCAGTCTCGTAATGTCCCAAATAATGTGGATTTAATTAAAAGAATTTTGTTCACTAGAAGTGGCAATCAAGCGGCTATCAAGCGGCTGAAGGGAGATTTAGTGAATATAAATGACATACAAGTTAGAAGTGTTTTTACTACTATGAAAGGTAATTTGTCTTCATTTTAGATTTTATAACCAAAATTATAGAACAAAAGATAAGGTCAAAGGACAAATAAATCATTGTCAACTACGTTTTAATGACTTAGCAGCACCATTGGGGCTAATCCCACTCAAATATAGGTTAGTAATCAGTCACCCAGCCAAGGGGGCGGTATCATGTGGTACAGCAAGTATAGACAATCAATGAGGGCCACCACAGCTAGAGAAAAAAAAGGAGAGAATGATAATTGATTATTGATGTGATTGTAAATAAGAACAAATAGCCCCAGAGGTATGACCCTCCTAATACTGGCTTTTTTGAGAGTGTTTCTACCAACTAAATGTGGCGAAGATGGAAATCCATCTCAGCTTCAGCCCTAGCCATGGACTCCTCTCTGCTAAAGAGGGGGTCAAATACACAAAGACCTATTGTTTACTGAAGATGAGGGTAGCCTCCACTCCACTCCACCCCCACATCATCACTGCAGAGTATTCAACAATGAACAGAGAGAGAGAGAGAGA
>NW_023339774.1:14891147-14891365 GCF_004916995.1 Morone saxatilis | reverse complement strand
GAGAGAGAGAGAAAGAGAGAATGAAGGAGGGAGAAATGCATCACTTCTCCATCTCGTCTAGTTCTTTTACAATCTTGCCAATCTAAATGCCAGGACAGCTTAACCCTGAGCCAAGCCAGTGTTTTCAAAGATCACACAGGCCCATGAGATCTGGAAGCACCCCGTAAGGATGCTTCATAAACTGTCTGTTGACGACAGCAGAGACTGCTACTGTTGAA
>NW_023339774.1:14884425-14891088 GCF_004916995.1 Morone saxatilis | reverse complement strand
GCAAGCACAGTGTGAATGGACGAGATAACAATACTGAATCAACGATGAAAACCCCAGACGGACAAAAATTATCTCGTTTTTGGCCTTTGAATAAGCCTCTATCGACACACACTGATAAATAAAAGCCTCAAACATGACTCATCCTACTATCTGCACTCCTGATGCCCTCCATCAGTCTTACCACTCCGAACCCCATTTAGGGCAAAGCTTTAAAAAAAAAAAAAAAAGCTCCAAACCCCTTTGAGTCAGTGTTACAGTAGCCGAAAGAGCATATTGGCAGCTACCCTATGCTGCTGAGAGATTTAGAGGAGTGGCCACACTGGCCTGGGATATTTAAGACGGTTACCATGCTGGCAGGTCTCTTTGAGCCCTTTGTGTTCCCCTCTCAGCTCCTTTGGCCGGGCAGGGAGGTTGACACCTGCTTGGGGCCTTGGGGTTCCCAGCACTGTGCTGTTAACTGGGCACACACATTGGCAGGCTGCCCACTGAGGACAGGGGACAGAGAGGGGGAAACTGGAGCTCTGCCTATCGGTGCACAAGCACTCAGAATGTGTTGGGGAGTATGAAAGAGAGAAAAACATAAATTTACTTACTCCGGGAAGTGTTTTTATGTCTTTATGCGACACAGTGCCAACCATTTCATTTTGATTGAAGCCAGTCATCATAATAAATCACTGTGTAACTAGATTCAACTGGGTTGGGGGTTTGCAGCTATGTTTTTTTTATTATTGTTTTTTCTTTTTGGCTAATTACACATGACCACAGTGAATTACCAAGGCAGCCTACTACAAACCACTCTTTCCTAATTGGCCAGTTTTAAAGCAAACGAACACAGTTTGTTTGGTCTTACTCAGTCTTACCAAGAAATACAGAGGGGCATCTTGACAGCAACCTTTTTTTTTTAAAATGCTAACAGGTGTTACAAGATAAATCCATAGGACTGTAATAAATGGGGAAACCCTAAAGAAAAACAACTTCCCTCTGGTGGATGCAAATGAAATGCTAACTCAAAGTTTTTGCAGCACAAAAAGACAACAGACTACAGGGCCTGCCAGAAAGTGAGAACTGTGCTCAACACAAATCCAGTCCATTATGCACAATAGCAAAAACCTTTGATTCCTACCAGGTGGAAATCTAGAAATATCAAGGACAACAAGCTGACAGCTCACAAATAATCAAATGATGTGTTGTAACACTCCAAAAACTGGTTAGAAAAGGAAGTGTATTTGACTGGTTCAGGTTAAGGCAGCGCTGGTTGCTCTCTTCTTCTTGTTTGATGAGTTTTTCCCTTCTAAAACCAAACTTTCAGCTCACGGTGAGCAATACAGTGACCGAACAGAATAGTCCCATATTCAGCAGTAACATTCAAAGCACGATACAGCCTCATCAAACATGATGCAACAATCAAGTGCATGCTTGTGTTGCAACTATTTTTCCTTGTATTTGTCACAACGGTCGTCTGGTAAGCTGTAGAAATACGCCGTTCGCGTTACAAAGTAATCCACCAGGAATGTACACTTGCAGGTATTTGATTGGTCAAAGGATGATGTGACATTGCAGCAAAAGTTCAGCCTGGTTCGACTTTGTTTGCTTGCATTATTTTGCTGGATCCCTGTGTCGATGGCCTGGATTAATTCAAACAAATGCAGGGCTCAAGTCAGTTTGAACACATTTGATTTTGTTTTCAGTGATGGTCATCCATTAAAGTAATAGGAAAGAATGGGCTAATAAGTAAATAATTTAGGTCAATTGAAGTTCAACCGTATTTGACGCAAAGAGAATCCAATTCCCTGATGAAATGCTGGGATGACTTGTCACGCAAGACCACATGGGGGCCATTGCACCGCTTGCCACTTCATTTCCAATGCAGAGAGAAAAGAAGCTCCACATCCTGTGAGCAGAGAGTATGTGAGGATACACAGAGTGTGATGGAGGATGATGTGAGGGAGTTGGACATTCAGTGCCTGCCAACAGCTCCAACCCCTCACTTCTTTCCCCTCACTGGCTCTCTTTTCCATGTACTCACTCACCATCAGCATCAATGCACAGAGATGCTCTTCTTCCTTTTGCTGCAGCACGCCAAGAGGCAACTTCTCATTTTTTTGTCTGCTCCGTCTGTTGCTGTAATACCAATTGGCCTAACCGCGCGCAAACAAACAGTGTAATGGGAAATGTGCTTCAAGTTGGTAATTTTATGGAAAGAATGTCTCTTCTGGCAGTTCAGTATGACATGTCCATGCTGTGCTGCACACTAAATTCGCTCTAAGTTGTTCTCCTTCCCCTTGGTTAAAATAATGGTTACTTCTGCAAACTGCAGCAGTTTGTGGTGCTATTGAACTGCATTACATTATACCAACAGGCGTTTCTATTGTTTTGTCCACCCCATTTATATCAACATGGGTAGGCTAAATAACAGGAATGTATCTTTGTACAATGTAGTACAGTTCAACAGCACCAAACTTCACAAAAATCTTCCAAAAGGATTAAACAGTTCGAACACCACCTGTCTTTAATAAAAGCTGAACATTATAACCTTTATTAAGGTAGGATAGATAGCTAAAACTAATACAGTCTAATCCTTAGTGTACTTAATAAACTGATAACTGAGTGCATATAATAGTTTCTTAGTTGTATGACTGCTGACTTAATCCACCAGACCATCTGTACAGTACCCACCCAGCTGTTGGAATAATGATAACACAGCACTGACAGTTTGTGCAAATTAGGGTGCTTTGCTGAAGGTTTTCTAATCATCACGTGACTGTTGGTCAATATTGCTGCATAATTGAATCAAGAGCTCGATGAAAGCACCTCTTCGGGTTTTGCGCTGTTGTTTGTTGTCGGACAAAACATTTTAAAATGTCACCATAAGCATTTTGCTTGTTGTTTGATCGATTAATTGTAGGTCTAAAGAATATCAGAAACTGAGAAAAAAAAAAATCTGTAGATTAATTGTACTTTAAATCGAAAATGCCTCTAGCATCCCCCACAACACATTTTAATGTATTGCATATTTGTCAGCAATCATATGACACCTTAGACTGACATTGGAAGGTTTGTTTTGCAATAGAAAAGAAAAATGTCCGTAGGACTCAAGTACTGTTGGTGCTTCCTTCTATAACAGCACTAGGGCTTGATCTTATATTCTCCAGGGGTATTGTGGGTTATTTGGAGCCAGGCCTGGATGAGAAAGTGAGTGAGCGAGAGAGCCTTCACTTGAAACAAAATACTGAGACCACAGAGGATGACACACTGATGGGGACAGATGTCTGCTCCAATGTCATTTGCAGATTAATGGAGTTTGGCTATAGATGTGGCAGAGACTCGAGTACGCTCACATGTGTACACGATAAGGCCAACTGCGGGCATCAAATCCCTCTTATAAGACCAGACGGGGACCAAGAACCCATCTTAAACTACTGCCAGCTGCATCAGAGTTTTGGGTTGCGTTCCCCCACAGGCTGATGAACTGTTTTTGACATTTCGAGTGTAGACAACCATGGCTTAAATGTCTCTCAGTATGGGTTAAGCTACTGCTACTATAACTCAAGCTAACTATTCCACTTCAATCTGATGATCAAGGCTACAGTCAGTCTCCAGTTTTTGTGCCACTCATGGGCAACATTTTAAAAGACTACTCCTCCCGATTTAGCATTACACTCACGTAACATTGAAAGAGACAGAGAAAATAAAAGAATATATAAATAAAACCAGCAAATCCAGAGATTTTTTTTATTCCACACACTCTTCCTTGTCAAAACGTGGCACCTAGATTACCCAAAATGCAACACTTCACACTCACTGTTGTTTTTTGTCATTTTTAAACTTGTAGTCTTCAGCCCCAACTGATACAGACTTAAGTGACATCTCTTGAGGCAATTTTACAGACTTCACACGCAGCTCCTTCTGAAGCCACCAAAGTTTTTACACAACTTTTTTTTCCACATATGCAGTCCTAGTACTCCCCAAGCCGTGAATAGACTTCGATGTGTAAAATCGGTGTAGTTCCCCTCTCTTTCAAGACCAGTCAGTCAATTTCTAAAATTATCTGGAAAAACAGATACAACAGTTCAACCTGCAGCTCTGGTCCGTGTCCAAATCACGTGGAATTCACTGAAGATAGACATCAATCTTAATGTGCAAAGTGCAAAGCCACTGTGTCATGTTAACATAAAAGTCATCTGAAAGCCAGTGAACAGCTGTGGGACCTCCGCTGTAGAGCGGACTATTGGTCAGATGGAGAAAAAAACATCTAAAAACTGCAACAGATGATGCAGCAGTCATCGCACATTATCCACGGTGAGCTCAATGGATGACAGATGGGAGGAAAAGTTCAAATTTTAAAAAGCCAGATCAAGGATTACCAGCATGATCTGCTGCAACATCAATTCACGTTTAAGGCTGCGTGATGACAAGAAGCACACGATGCTCATTTCTGATGTGTAAAAGGCTGGAAACTGGTACAGAAAATGAAGAAGGCAGAATTAAAATCTAGGTAACCATCAATGACAACCCAAATGTCTAAATTGAGGAAAAATAGCTTGTGTGAAGGCAACACTATACAGGGGATGTTAAATAGAAACCCTCCTATATAATTACTAGTTGTAGGGCCCCTGCTGAGCTAGCATGTCGACCTAAAGTGGCCACAGCAAAGGCAAATGAGGGGTCAGGTCCAGTAAAGGGTATATTTAGTCTGCCGATGGCAAGCTTTTTAAAAACAACACGCCCTTTCCCTGAGTCACATGGCTCTGGAAGATCTGAAAAACTTCCCTATAAACATACAGGCAAATGAAGTAAGCTAACTAGAGGAACAAGGACTGCTGTGTGGTGTTCCCCGTCTCAGTACCAAACGTGCCTCTGTAGCCTAACATGAAAACATAATGACCATGCGCTTTTTTTTTTTAATTAAAAAGGAGAAAATAAGTGGAAGAGTTTTACTATTGACATCTGCAATGGCAAAAATAACAATAAAGGGACTTTTGAGGATCATCTAGAAAAGAAGCTGCTTATGCATTTACATATCTTAAAATTGCTTTTTATGTCGTCATCTGGTAAGTATACAGTTTTCAGACAGCAGTTTTCTGGGGACAATGAAGGCATCACTCCTGTACAAACAGCCGTTTCCCTTTGTCTATATAGAGATAAGGTTTCAGATGCAAAATGCCAACATTCCCAATAATGCACACACTCCAGTAGTAGTAAACGGATTTTAACAATACATTTTCCTGGACGAAAACAATTCAAAACTTTCAAAACTAAGCTAAGCTGCTGTGAAGATGCACAGGTGATACTGCTCTTCAAAAAAAGGTGCCATTATAAATCCTGTTAAAAAAATTTGTTTCGTCACTTATCTTTGGATGAATACACAATATAGCCTGGGGTCACATGAAAGCCACCACGCACAGTAAAGTCATAAACCTTTCACTTGATGTAATTTCCTTGAGGCTACTGTGATGCCAGCCAGGCCTTGGGGCGTATAATGTGGGACTATTTTGGGAAGCTGCGAAAGCCCAGCTGAAGGTCTTGTGGTCCCCAGCTGAAGGCCTTGCGGTCCCAAACTGGTGAATGGTAGTCGCATTGGTGGTAGCTTTTAAAACAGTACTCTCCAAGGGCAGGTGACTTCAGCTCCCGGAGTGGAATAAATCTCTAGGCCTGTGTTTTGAATCAACTGATGTGGAAAAAAAAAAGAGAACCAAATTTGATTTCCCTTTGTTACAATTGCAAACATTTGACAGATTTTTTGGCGCACTGCTGAAAGAATACAAACAAAACAAACCATCCATCGCATTACAGTTACTAGACTTTCCCACCAGTCAGGGGACATTTGACAGGGGTTGTAAACATCACTAAAACCCTGCTATATTTTCTCCTCTCCTTTCTGGCTTTAAGAAGGACTCCTTTCTCTTCTGCTTTTCTCTCAGCGCAGTCTTCAGCAGGCACTGATTTCATGGTGGTAATTTTGGCCGGCAGAGACAAAAACCTCCTTTGGAGTGCTGTGTGAAATCTCACCCCATCACCCACAGGCTGCCACAACACTAACAGTGTGTCCTTCTGAACTTGGCATACCAGGAGATAAAACACTAATTTCACCGTTTCCTTCACAGCACAGAGAGGGGTAAACAACACAAAGCCAAGTCCAGAACTTTAAAACACTTTCATGGATTTCTCATGATCTGGCGGGCAGATTTAGGGCACACTTTCGTCATCATGGTAATGAAAATAATTGAAAGCATTTAGGAAAATTAGATTGAATTCAAGCAGCTGAATAAGCAGAATAAGTTGAAAAATATTACTCCATCATAAAAGTAAAGAAGAAAAAATGCATGGGCAGCACTTAGGAAAGTCCTGATCCCTTGGAAACAGATGTTGGCAGCAGCTGACCCTTCAGTAAGCCCCTCTTCCCTTAGTTACTGTTGCTATGAATGTCAAGCATTTTATTCTCATGGCAGATAAGCAGTTTGCAGTAACAGGGGCAAATTTAGTTAAAGTTACTTTTTTTTTAAACAATGGGTCCTTGATTTCACACAGAAACAGACAAAAGCAACTTCTCATTTTAAGTCTGGGACCTTTTATTGGCTGAAATGACAAATCCTGTAATAAGGTCAGTAGCTAGCATAAGTAGGCTAATGCTTACTTTTTCACACAGATTAAAGCATTGCACAA
>NW_023339774.1:14873801-14884325 GCF_004916995.1 Morone saxatilis | reverse complement strand
GTGTGTATGTGTGTGTACATCATGGATGTCACTATAAACATAATTAGATGTAAATAAGAACAAATACCATCAGCTTGCTTCCAAGCAGATAAAACAAGAGAATAACAACTTAAAGAGGAAAGGAGAACCAAATCACATTGCGAAGGCAAAAGACAAAATGAGTGGGTAAAAAGGAAAGTATCATTGCAAAGGATTCAAAATTTGCACCACAAGCGCCAAAGAAAAGCAGG
Organism: Morone saxatilis; assembly: GCF_004916995.1. Classification (NCBI taxonomy): domain Eukaryota; kingdom Metazoa; phylum Chordata; class Actinopteri; family Moronidae; genus Morone; species Morone saxatilis. The sequence goes on along the minus strand of NW_023339774.1, from coordinate 14,884,095 downwards.
ATAAATTCAAAGTTGGACTGCCAAAGGTGTGGACAAGCAGGGGGAAATAAAAAAAGGAGTGAAGGCCTGAGGCGGTTACAAGGGAGGTCGGACAAGCATGCAGCATTCGTGTTGAAGCATGCGGGCCCACGAGCGGCTCAGTGTCGGTCTGCACAGCAAAAAGGTGGAGGGAGGGAGAGGAGTAGAGTTTCTGACCTGTGGCTCCTTACAAGATGCGACGCTCTTCCTCCGGAGAGAATTATAAAATCCTCAAGCTAGGGAGGGGGGGAGAAGACAGAAAGATCAGACAAGACAGTTATGTAGTGTGTGTGTTTGCGTGTGTGTGTGTGTACGCGCTTATAAGAGAGGAAGCAGTTCGTGTGAGCATGTTGAGTGCATGTGTGTGGTTAGCAGTCTAGACCTTGGTTAGACAAATTTGATGATCAATGAAAAACAAAATGAAACATTTTGCACAATAAAACTTCCATCATTTACATACAGGAACACACAAATATCACCCATTTACCCAAAACACACACACACAAAGACACAGAGGTGAGGGTGATGAGCATTCTGTGAGGGACAAAACAATTATATAGTGACTTAAATATCCTCTGACCGCTAAGCCAGTGATATCATATGATGTCTGTCAGGATACTGTGCTAACTTTTTATAACCAAGGACAAATAAATGGTGAGCAGCCAAATGATAAACATTATCTTGTGTGGATACCATCAGAGAAACCCGAGGCTGCTATATTCATTTCCTCTTCCACTTCTTTGTCTACTGCAGAGGTCTGCTCTTCGCTGTGGCCTGTCTGAGATATGTGAGCACAAACGCTAAGGCTGTGGGTCAACCACATCTGCAGGTCAACCAGATGTAAATAAAGGGAAAACACTCTCCCCTTCAACACGTTTACCCTATGAGAGGTAAGCCGCAGCCAAGCCTTCAGTCTGCACAACTTTTACTCTGAGGTAAACACAGGTTGTGCAATTTATGAGATGATCAATTTGATAGTGGAATGCAAACTTTACATGCATTATTCATTGGCTAAACTTGTCATTAAGACTGCTCTGCCTTTAAATCTTGCTTACTCATTTCCTAAGAATTCTTTTCAAAACAGATTTTTCAGCAATCTGATCAGTTAAATATTTCTGTGTATAAAATGTCAGAACAACAGATCAAAACCCAAATATATTTCGTCAGCTAATGTGTATAAAGAAAATCCTCAGATTTAAGAAAAAGGGGCCTGCAAAAGATAAATAATATATAAAATAAATAAAATTGCTGTGGATTACTTTTGATGTGATAGCACAATAAATCATCCAAGTCATTACAATGCATCCTGAGGGGAAAATTAATTTGGGTACCAATTAGCCGTCGAGACATTTGACCCGAAACCACAAATGATAACCTTGAGGTGTCCCTAGAGGAAAATTCTAGCAACCATCAAAATCATTAGGATTCACTGTTTCAGAACCACGAATGTCTGTACTAAATAGACCAATCCATGTAGTAAATATTGAGATGTTTCACTGGATAAATGGAAGCTTTAATCAATTAGTAGTGCTAAATGAAACGCTGGTAGCACCACATCAAACCCACTGACATTGCCACCACTAGAGCCTTGCAACCAACATGGCTGAAACATTCTCATATGTAGTGGATATTATTTGTTAACACTCAAATACTTAACATAAGCAAACAACCAAACTATTGTTGATTGATTTTGATCCAAACATGGCACTAATCGTGGTGCCTAGAAGCAGCTGACATCCCCTTTTTTATCTCTGGGCCACCCACTTTAAACCACTGACAGGCAAAACATCTCTCAATTTAATAATAATAATAAAAAAACCTCTTAACTTTAAATACTGTCTATGAAAGACCACATCTTTCACAAAAATAAGCTGATTAAGAAAACAGGTTTTCAGGCCACTGCAGTTTTGCATCACTAATGAATCAAAACCAAAACAAAGAATTTAGGTAATAATCTGCATTAGCAGTAATAGAACAGTCAGCTGGAAAATTCTTTTGCTTTTCTTTTCAGTGCATGAAAACAAGATTTCATAAGTCCAAGGAAGGGAAAGTAGAAATCTTCTTATTGCCATTGTGACAGATGGTTGGGCCTCCATTCACAACACTTTCCAGTCTGTTCCCTTAGACTGCTTCCCTGAGCAAAATGAAAACCTTTACAACAAGGCTGAATACATTCTCCCTGCACAAGTACACAAGCTTTATTCCCACAGTCCACTACAATCCGACTCTGTCTGAGTGGAAAACATGCACTTACATATTTACTTTGCTTTGACTACAGTTCAGTTTCTACTCACCGGTACTTTTTAAACAGAGAATCAATCCCTAATTATCTCCACTGCCTCAAGTTTTTCGATCTCTCTTTGAATAAATAAAGATAAACAAAAAGTCAGTAAACTCCCAAGATAACAGACTGAGGCTGTCAGAATGGATGTTGCTGGCAAAGCAACAAATGCTGTCCCGGAACAAGGAGACAAATCTTCCAGACAACTGAATTCGGGTCACCCAAATCAACCCAAATATGCAGATTCATTAGCATTTGCTTGGTGGGGTAAGCTACTGTAATTCAGGCCCCCTGCTCTACTGTATAAAAGAATAATCAGATTATGTTAAGCAGAGATGATACACACCAGACTACAAATGCAGGCAGTTCACTTACAACGGATCATATTAGGACAAAAAAAAAGTGGATGTGCATGAACATTAACTGCATGTTAAACGTGTTTCCTCAAGGTTCACATTAATAAAGTGCGACCACAGCATCCTGTAATGAGTTGGCTGTGGTGGGGAATATTTATCCATATTAAGATTGCTTATTGCATTTCTGTCATCAAGTATAGATTTTAGCTGACTGTAAATAACATAACTTCAGATCAGTTTCCCCAAACTCACAGAGGATGGGTACTCATGTAAATCAAGGTCAAGCGCCATTCTTGATGGTTGCAGTGTGTAGTCCTTCAATGCACAATGTATCACCCTCTGTTTTCCCATCTTCCTCCAGACTTTCCCACTCTCAAGTCACTTTTTCACTGACAAACACACAGACACACACACACACAAAATAAGAAAAAACATGTATGCAAGCAAGCACAAATACACAACGCAACGAGTCCCTGCCTCTGACAGCATCAATGGACCGTTGGGAGAAGATGACAATTGCGTAAGATTGATGAGCCATAGGCCAAAGGGTGCATCCCCCTCGACATCCTTAGGAAGCACTTTGACTTGGCTTCCCTCGGCTCCCACAAAACACTGTGACAGCTGATACAGAGTTTTTACTATGCACCCACGAATCCCTATGACACCAGTGACACCCTGCCTTCACACGTCTCAATTCAGGTTTTCTTGAGTGGGTGTTGAGCCTGGGTGCGAGGCCAGCCGTGCCCCAAACCACGCCCTTGGTGACACCGTGGTCTGGAGAGGGCACAGAGAGGAAGTGGAGATGTCACGGGTCTGGGTTTTTTTTAATTGATGAGTGGACTTGAATGAGGACTGGGTAAAGCTGGTCTATTGAAGACTCCTTAAGCTGGAACAAATTTATTAATAGGCCCTACTTCAGAAACTCAGCCTATGGTAAACATACTGACAGGATAGGATATTGAACTCACTCCACTGTGACACCTGACTTTCCTCCTGAATTGACAAAAGGCCCCAGATCGAGCTTTGGTCAGTATGTTAGGGTTCGCACAGCTTTTTAAGGGTAGAGTATCGTCACGTCTAAATTTTAACTATAAATGCAATTGTGAAAAATAAAATGTACACAATTCCATTATACCCACAGCAATCAATGTATATTGTTACTTTGTTTATTTTATCACCTGTTTGTATTAACTTTGATTGTATGTTGTGGTTTCCATTCATTTAAGTATCATAAAAAAAAGAAGTATACAGCCACTAGCAGATCAGCGAGGTTGTATTTGGGCACAGTGGTGCTTTGGACTAAACTGCTGCTACCAACATGCTAATATGCTCGCGATCTCAATGTTAACATGCTGATGTTTAGCAGGTATTGTGTTTACCATGTTCATCATCTTAGTGTAGCATGTTGTGATGCAAACATTTGCTAAGTAGCACTAAACACAAAAGTATAATCCTGACAAAATCCCAAAAAACCAATGTGGAGTTATTGTTGCATGATGCAGTTAAGAGCAAAGACCAAATTAAAAACTGTTAAATTCATGTGCTTGGTGGAAAGTAGGAAAAATGCAATAAATAATCTACAAACATACTGTCAGATTGAAGACTGGATTGCACAAGAAACAGCATATCTGAAACATGTACTCATAACAAATTGTTTTTCAAGCAAAAAATGTCAAATGTGACTCTTCCGAACTGCAACTGGCATACAGTACATGCTGCAGTTTTGTGTAAGTGACAGAAAGCTCTTAACGAGCTTCTGATAGTGGTTTTGGATCCTTACTCCCTTGAGACTGACATGAATACACACACGAGGGACCTCAAAAGATACACAAAGCAAACAGACGGTTGGGAAAGGCCTCCCATGACAGTGTGGTCATTCCAGTAAAAGCCCCCCAACCCCACCTGAACACACACACACACCCCCTCACACACACACACACACCACACACACACACACAGACAGTCTCATCTGTGCAGCCACCCTTACTGTCCATCTATAAACATCCCAAGTCTCTGACAGGGCTGTCAGCATGCACCACCACAGGTAGGGGAGGGAAGGAAAATGAGAGGGACAGAGGACGAGAGAGAACACAGGGTTTGCTATGAGAGAGGATATTTGAGCATGCGAATTCATACAGTAGTTGGAGAGAAGAGCGAGGACAAAGAGAGGAGAAATGAGTAGGAGGAGGACTCTCCTTATGGAAAACAAGAATGGAACCGTTGCATGGAGAAACATGAACATATGGTTAATTTTTCCATCTTGCTTTTGTGTTTGTGTGTTTTTTCCCCAAAAATATAGACATCCAGTTGTAGATACAAATCACTGCTGTGAGTTTTCCACTTAGGTGTAAAAAACACTTTATTTTATTTGTCAAGTGACATATTTTCATACGCCTACATTCTCTCCGTGCATTTGGGGCATTGTCTTCGTGTCCTACTTTCATATATGATGCAATCCACTGAACCCTGGTGCAAATCATTTTGAAAGAAAAATCATCTAGGTGAAATTCCTGTTCATTCAAATCCTGGTTAGAGGGTGCATGGACTCTGTACTTCTGCACACAAACATGCACACACACACACAATGCAGTGTGTTCAAGAGGATTATGCAGGCTTGAATTTCAACAGAAAGAATCCCAGTCTACAAGCACTACGGAGCAAATCTGGCTTAAGAAACTTTCCTCATCCCAGAGCATCCTGGTACAATAGAAGGCTGAACTTAAAATCCTGCAATTGAAACATGTTCATTTCTGAGAATGCAAGAGCACTTTTGCAGATGGATAATCAGCTCGCGAATCAACAGCAACATCTGCATGGAAAACACAGAGGCAAAGATTGTGAACTTGAGGGTCCTGTTGGAAAATGTCAGAAAAGGATATGTCTGCAAGCTAGTGTGTATCTGGGAATACCAATTGGAATGCACATATCTACAGGAATGTCCACTGATATCCAGCTATGTGTAAATGTTTGCTCATGAGCGAGCTAGAGGAAAAAAAGGGGGGCATTTGTGTGCGTGTGTGCATGTGCGTGTGTGTGCGTGTTAGAGAGAAAATAAGAGGCTGTCTTCTTCTGCCTTTGTATGAATCTTAAGTAGTCCCATGTTGAGGAAGGCTTTGTTCGCAGTCACTGTCGGGGGGCACGTCCTCCAACTTCTCCCCTCACTTCCTTTCGCCGTAACATTTATCATTCTTCCCCAACCAACAATCATCCTACGACATGGACTAGCATCGAGCGCACAATAAACTTACCACCCTCCTCCCCCCCTTCGCCCCCCTTTTATGGTTGCTCGGATACCTTTCATCCAACAGGACAGCTTGTCAACAACATCATCACTTACTTAGAAACTCCCAACCTTCACTTGACTTTGCTTTGATTTGGTGCAGCAGAGCCTTATTAAAAAAATACTGCTTCATCTTCTTAGCAAAATAAAGGTTTCCAAGAACATCTTTTTTCTTTTTTCCCCCCCTTTTATGTTGCATCAAAAACACTTAAAACTTCCAAGCTTAAATGTCTGGCTTTGCAAAAATTACTATGCATCCTTAACGGAACGGCTGAAGTGGTGCAACCTTCTAATTTGCAGGAGAAATTCCCCTCCGGGCAAATATAGCATTATCTGGTTCTACTAGATGCATGATATTTTATACTGACATTATACTGTGCTGGTGTTAGCCACGGGAGCTATCCTGAGGCCTGTTTCATAGAAAGACTGAGTGACTCACTAGACCTCCTCCCTTCTCACTTTCTCCCTCTCTCTCTCTCTCTCAAAGGGTCAGCAGGTGCATTAGTAATAAGTACACTGAATCACATCAACCTCATTTCATCTACCAACACCATCTTGGAAACTATTCGTGCATATAAACCTCTGCCTGGACAAGCATCCATGATCACTATGACTCATTGTTCTGAAAACAACCTGTTTCTTCTTTTTTGTTGCGGGCCCAAACTTTTTAACTGCCCCTTTCATTTTCTGTAACTCAAGCACATAATAGGCCTGGCTTTATTTGGCCTTCGCCGTGTTTTGCGCCTATCCCTTTCAGCTGACTGGCCTGCACCACTTATTCCGCTTATTATGAACGCTGACAGCAGATTATTTTGCTTACTGCACCCAAATTCTCCATCCTCTATAGATAAAAATCCAACAAACACCAGGCCGAGAGACAAAGGCAAAGTTGACAAAAGAGACAAAAAGAGAAAAGAGATAGGGAGCGGAGAGAACGGTTCCAAAATGAAAAGGGGGAAGGGAAAAAGATGAAGAAGGAACCTTAGAATAAGAAAAAGGGGGAGAATACAGAGAAGGACCCAAAGGAAGGGTAGTACAGCAAAGGCTCAAAACCCTTTAAATGACTGTGTTTTGTCAGGGAAATAAAGACCAAGTAACAGCAGTAGCAACATACCAGCACGGTGAACGAGAATGCAAATCAGCCCCGATGCAAATGTTATACGTCTTCAGGGTCAAAACAGGCTGTCTTTATACCAACCCCCCAACACAACACACTTCTCTCTGTGCTATCTGAACCCCCCGACTCTCCTCCAATGCTGTACGGAGACACGCTCGCACAAACACTTCCAGGAGACAATCTTGTGCAAAGCGAGAGAAGCGTAACCACAAGAGACAACATCATCTTCTTACTTCACGGTAAACAAAGAGCCAGAGTACAGTGAGCTCTTTACAAAAAAAAAAAATAGAAAAAACCCACACAAGCACGCTTTTGTAAAAGATAAACCTACTTACTTGTCTGTCATGGCGTCGGCTAGCGAATACTGATTCATTAAAACTTCTTTTCACTTGTCTTCACACAGTTGGAAAAGGTTGAGGGAGAGGCCCAGGGGCTAATGGCACAACACCAGTCTACGAGAGAGGGAAAAAGCAACATTAGCTTAGAAATCATCCATTCACACCTACAGTAGGTTTCCTACACAGAAATATATAAAGTAGCTAATAATGGGTGTGCAACATAACATAAAAGTGTTTGTAATTGAGATTTCGTCCAAAGTTTTCAGTATTTTTTATTACTGTGTACATCATTTTGTTCTACATGTATGTAGGTCAAGTAGCTACATGATTCAATGCTCTCTGAACAAATACTTTATAAAACAAAAAGGTCTGAGCAAATCACTTTTATTCTGGTGGCTATTGCATCTCTGCAAAAAAATCAATGAGGACGAAAAGTAATCCAACAAACAGGCCACAGTCCAGGCTCGGACTACACAGATAACTTTGCAGACATGCTTCACTTGCTCACAATTAGCCTAGCAAGGCTTTCTCTCTCCAACTTTCTGGGGGATACTGTTACCATAGTTACCAGGGCAGCCGACCAGCCAGCCAGCTAGCATAAATAGAGTGCACCAAGAAATCCTCCCGGTAGCAGGCAGACAGTATGAATCCAATCACAGATGAAGAATGCATTGTGTGACTTGAGGAGCAATGGTGACATGTTTGGATCAGTGCAGCTGGGTGTCGTCCAGCATCACATTTACATATAGATCATAAAAAATCCAAATTATCAAGAGGGTGTAACTAATTATTTTTTTTTGTATAAACACACCTCTGCTAATGATGCATATTTGGGAATGCACATAAATCAGCAGCTGTTCACTGCCAGCGTTCAGAGTTTTGAAATTTTAATGAGGCGATGAGACAAGGCACATCCTGTGTCCTGCTGCCTGATGATGAGCAGCCTCCAAAACCTGCCATTAGCTCTTCAGCTTATCTGCGTTTAAAAGATTACGACAGCAGCACACTAGATTCACAGATTATATGCTGTTACGCGTTAACACTGGAATAAAACACAGATTGTGACCTGCCAGGGTGGGATTTAGGTTCTATAAGCAGATAAAGGTTAGGTACCAATTCACAGACAAGTCAAGTACACATGATAGACCTGAAGCAGAAAAGGAAAGCTACCTAAAATATTATCCATTTCAGTTAATAATCCAGCACTGGAGGGAGACAGAGAGGTGGAGGTAGGGTCTCAACCCCACCCAATCCTATCAACCTCAACCCCAGACAGCCAGCCACCAGCCTCAGAGCCAGCCAGCGGCAGTCTGTCTGTGTGGGGACCATAGCTCAGCGGGCTGATGTGCCTTCTTTTCCCTGCTTTCCTTTCACCTTTTCCACACTACATCGCCCCTGTGTCTGAACGTGCACTGATGCTCCAGTGCATTTGTTTACCTGCCAGTCTGTCTTTTTTCATTTTCCTGTCTAATGGCAGCTCATTGAACTTTTGCCTATGCGTTTGTCTTCATCGCGGCAGGAATTAGCCGTATACACCCAAGTAATCTCCGGTAATCAGTTTAGTTCCATTTCCTCTGCTCTCTCAGCCACTGTGTTTATGGGAAATATTTTCAAAAGAAGAAAAAAAGAACTCTCAAACATCACAATCACCTTCAGGGACATTTTTAACAAATTGGGGTGATGCATTTGGGAATTGCATTTTGGAATGGATGGGGTTGACAGTGCAAGGTTATTTGCCATTTTTTTTTATTCTTTGTTGGGTTATAAAAGAGGCTACTATACAACAGAATGTAATGGATGAAATGTCACAGCCTTTCTCTGGAGAAGCACAATAACTCCATTTCCACATGACATTACTGAATTGTTGAAATATGCAAGAATTCATTCTTTTGCACAATGTGGCAATCCACCCAAGTATGAGAACTTCATATGAAAAATGTCCCATGCTCACTGTTGTGATGATGTATGTAGTTTTCCTGCAAAGCAAGGAGTTTCTTACCCAAAACCCCAAATTGAACTCCTGCCATCTCACAATAAATACAGTGCCTGGATGCTTGCGTTCAACACAATGCTGGATGCAGGGAACGCTAAAGAGCAATCAAACTGTGCTGCAAGGTATTTGTGGCTGGTGGCTTTAAAAAAAAAAAAAAAAAAGGGTCACATGAACGACAACAGAGTGGTTTCTACTAGTGCACCGCCGAGATAGAGACCTACTCACAGCCGGGAGAACAGTGCTCTTTGAAGTGAAGCGATAGCACTTGAAAAGACATGCTAGCATTCTTTGATCTACCTGAGCCAACAAAACTATCACACCAAGCATCTTTTTCCGAGCATTTAAATGCCCCGTTAGGGAGAGCAACTTGTGGCATGGCAAAGGAAAATGTCCAAGCTGGGAGGGTAATGCCACTCCTTCTGCTCTCAAGGGAGATTTATGAACTCCTGACAACAGCCAGCCAGGGGAAAACAAACTCTTTCAGCATCTAAAGCCTGGCAGACAAACACTGTGGGGTTTTATTTATCGCATTTGTTTTAATCTGTCTGTCTTTCTGCGCGGCCAGAACCTGCCACTTTTATGCTCACACTGTGGGGAGCAATTGACCGCCCATGGTCACACTGAAGGTAAACACAGAAGCCCCAGTTGGTTATGTGTGGTGACAATTCCAATAAACTTCATTAAAACAGGATGGCTGCATCCTCAATGTTGACAGCAAGAGAGTAAGGCAGTGGTTACTTTGTGCAATTCTATTATGAAAAGGAAAGGGAGCTGCAGACAATGTGCATATGTAAGCAGTTTCCAGACTACAGTTTAGCTCCAACATGTAAAATATGAGTGCAGTTTGGAACGGATCTTTGGACAGCAGCCGTTTGTTTCCGAGGGAAATTGGACAGTGGAACTGCTCAAAC
>NW_023339774.1:14867950-14873701 GCF_004916995.1 Morone saxatilis | reverse complement strand
CCTCTCTCCTTTAAGGAATGAATGGGGACTGCAGGTCCAGCTGCTGCCCTCTCTCAGCACTGTATTTAGCTCTCGGTGATGTACACTCAGTTGCCTGCTTATTAGGTACACCTAGCCAAGGCTAGGGCAGTCTAATGCAACAGCCCTGCAAATAAAAAAAGTTCAGTTTCTTCTGAAACTAGTTTAGAGGGGTGTATAAGTAACTGTATGGCTATTTTGGAGGCTGCAGTTTGTGATGCTGTTAAATTATGCAGCAACATACTGAGAAGTGTGTCAATTTTGATCTTTAGCCCATTTATATCATTGAGGGTAGAATAATAAAGACAGTTCGATCTAAAATAGTTTCAACATAAACTGAACATTACAAGCTTCATGAAGATTAGATTTATTGCAGGTGTGTTGCACAAAGAACTGTAGCGGTGAAGACTGTTTGCATCCTCAGGCAGTGGATCAGTATGCAAACACTAAACAAAGTGAGTGACAGCATGCTGATGAAAGGCAAACTGATTAAAATCTGATAACTGCAAATTCAGTTTGCGTCATGCCAACAACTTCCCTATGCAAAACGCTCACGTATAAACAAATGCTACTGAGCATTTAACCACCGAACCGCTTCATTACAGGTGAAAGTTGCACAAAAAGGCAGAGAGCACCTTCTCCATTCAGCTGTGTCACACAGTGGTATCCTCCACAGTAACAGAATGTACTGTATGTAGGCTAGCTCCCCACTCCATTCCCTTCCAGCTCCCTGCTCTCAGCAACACAGCGCTGGGAGCCTTTTCAAAACATCAAGTAAGCTGTCAATAGCACTGCAGCAATGCATCGGTAAGCTTCCTGCACTCTCATCTCTCATCACTAAGGGTGCAGCATCTTGGGATTTCCTGTATAGTTTTCATTAATGCAACTACTGCGTGCAATTTCAAACAAACAAACAACTGTTTTGCTGTGGCTGTTAATCCTAGAACTATTGATGGCCAAAAACATTAGAGCAACTGAGCCATGCAGGGTGTGGGCTGTTCTTCACCTTTATTGTTACCTCACACGCGAAATGATGAAAAACAGGAAACCAGGGTTAACGTACAGTGTTTACAGAATTGAAACCACCGTTCAATCATGAGACAATTTTGTTGAGACATCTCTGGAATGCGGCAACGCATTATGCATGGCAAGCAACACACAAGCACACACATAAAAGGGCCTACACATGCCACTGGCTGCTGCTGATATGGAGCCAGATGCTTCTCTGTTTGCCAATAGGAAATTATTCCAGCCTGAGGGGTGTTGGGGTACTTGGGTGTGGCAGGGGAGGTTTGTGTTGTGTGCGTTTTCAAAAGGAGGTGGGGGTTGCCCCAGATGTCTGTTCCACAGAGCCAAGCACAGCACACCTCAACATCAGAGCGCCATAGACTGGCCCCTGACCTCTACCCTTTAACTCCTGCAGGACCACAACAATGAAGCTGCTGCAAGTAATACATCAAATTCGCCTACCTCGTTTCCTAAAAAACGGTGACATCCAAAAAGGTTCACACGAAAGGTCACTACCATCGTCATGTCTCATCTTTTAGTATGCAGAGCATGTGGGGGTGTTATTTGCTGACTCGACTGCTGGGAGATTCCTGATAATTAGATTGCTAATGAGCCGGAGGGAACAATAAGGGGACGTATGGGTCTGTGTCAAAGACATAGCACCTTTTACAGTGACCCCCACAGCAGGAGGCGGAGTGCTACAGCCCAGACCATTTGCAGGTACTCCGGCCTTTTCTATCAGAGGAGCTGGCTGACGAGACAAACCCAGCAGAGGGGATGAGAAGAAAGCCTTTAAAAGGCTCATGAATGGTCACCCTCAAATCCATTAGGAGTTTATTCAATTACCTGACAGTCGCTCTCTGAAGGCATGTGAAGAAACGTGACGTCTCTTAAAGCGGGGTCTCCTTTGAGGTGGTCGAATAATTGCATTTGGATTTGAAGAGTAACACACAAACGCGGCATGTGTGCTTAATGTGAGCTCCTATAAGCAGCGCTGGATACGCTCCAGTAGGAACCAATTTCCAACTTTTTACAAGAGAGAAATTTGACAACCGGCCACGGCTTGTTCTGAAACCCAAACAAGGCATCCAACTAAATAACCCCTGACATCCAAAACAAGTGCCATTTCTGCACAAAGTTCAGGTTTAAAACAAAGATCTCTTTCAGCAACGCAGTTCCTGACTGAATTCTCATTTCCCACCCATTTTAAATTGATTATTGATTTTTTTTTTTAAAGGACTCTGAAGACAGGCTTGCGTGCTTATCATTAACAAGCAAGCGCATTCTGTGTAATTTCATTTAGCACATGTGAGTCCTGTGCTTCCAATAAATGTGGGAAAAAGACACAAAGCAACTTAAAGATAGCTCAGTTTATCCACTAATAGAAATAAAACAAATCAGACACAGGTGTTAAAAATAGACTCATTTGCTTTCCTAAACTTGGAAAGCTACATGTATGCAAAGGTTTCCTCCCATAAAAGCAGGTAAGGGAAGTAAATGTCAGCATTAAATGGACGCACGTAATTATATAAAAAAAATGTTTCTCTCTAAGACTATGTACAGTGGATGAAAATATATTGATTACATTTTTACTCCTATCTATCCATGTTCTCACAAAATAATAAATCTACCGTATCTACCCTTCTTCCCAACAGCCAATTCAAGACCTGCAAGAAGCAAACGACAACCTTACAACGCAAACACAAACTGTAACCTGAGGGAATGTCAGAGTGACATACAGAAAAATGCCTGAACCGCTCAGCGACACGCAGCCACTGGTTTAATGATTTGTCTGCGGCTGGTGAATGATCACACAGCAATATCCTGTTCTGGCTAGTTCTCCGGGCCCCCCTGAGGCTCTGGCTGACATGATTCTGGCTTGCCCGGCTGCCACCGAAGCGCCAGCCAGCCGATCATATTGACAAGATCCGGGCGGCTGCCCTCATGCCTGATATGACCCAGCCAAGGACCTGTGGAATCAAACTCGATGAGGCAGAAGAATTACTTATTGAGGCCGCGAGGGAAGGGATGTCACTGCCAATGCATTTTGGTGAAACGCCGGGTGGAAGAGGAAGGAGAGGAGGGAGAGGAGGGAGAGGAAAGGGGTGGGTAATGTCACTAACGAAGCTGTGGAAAACAGATTTAGAAAACACAACAGCTGTATTTAGGGACAAACTGAATAGCTGGCATGGTCCAAAATTCCACAGTGCTTATGCAATGTAAATGTAGCCCATATATAATGTGGAGGGCGTTTCTTTACTCTTAAGTGAAGAGCATTCATTCATTCATGCATTTCCCATGCGCATCTGTGAAACGTTTAAGGGCATGTGGGAAAGACAAACGCTGCATAGGTTCAGGATTCAGGTTAATCAGGAACAGGGACTTTGATTAACAAGTGGTTGCTTGGCCTATAAAACCATAAAAAAAAAAAAAAAAAAAACAGAGACAAGAATGGCCACCACAATTTCCTGGAGCCCAAGGTGAAATCTTCAAATAGCTCCTTTTGTCTGACCCAAAGTCTAAAACCCAAAATATTCTGTTTACTACAATGTAGGGCAAGGAAAAGCAGCAACTTTTCACATTTGGGAAGCTGGAACCATCAAACATTTGTTTATTAGTTGTGATTAGAGTTGATTCAACAATCAAATAGGCAGAACGTATTTGATAATCAATTTAATCCTTCAAGTAATTTTTCCAGGAACAAACATTTGAGGGTTCCAGCTTCTCAGATGATCTCAAACGTAAGTCCTCAGTTTAGACTCTGGAATTAGACAAACTGCAGACTGATACATTCTGAAAATGATTGTTAGCTGCAGCCTTAGTTCAGTCTACTAACGCAACTGACAGTTCTTAAATATTGAGTTTACTATAATGCACGACAAGGAACGGGAAATATTCACATTTGAGAAGCTTAAATCATCCAACACCTAGCATTTTAATTTGAAAGATTGCCTCAAAATGGGGGCCTATTCACTTACTGTCTATAAACTCATGAAGTAACCGTTTCAGCTCTAATCAGAAGCAAAGCACAGACGAACCGGGCCTTGCGAAGGCACCCGCCTCGCCTCCAGTAGCTCGAAAGTCTGCACTTGATTTTAGGAGTCCAAGAAGGTCAAGAGAAGCAACACAGTGATGATGGTGTAGTTTGAATTATACAGCACAGAGCCAAGAGAGTCACACGGAGAGACACAGGACTTCAGTCAGCCGAGGCCAGAGGGCAAATGGTGAGACAAACAAGCAGCTCCATAACTTCTTATTACTCCCTGCAGTCCACGCATCTCCACACCGACGAAGACTAGACACGAATGCAGGTGAAAGGTTTATGAGCATCCACTGATGAGCCCCAGCTGCACCGGGCTGCCCTGCAAACACACAGCTAGACAGAACATTGCATGCTGCAGGCATCTGAAGGCAGACTGGATGCTCCAACTAGCCTTCCTATAAACTGTGGTTAGGTGCATATGTGCTTCAGTGCTGTCAATAATAAGGTATTTTGTTTGCAGCAGTGAAAGAGCACCCTTGATTTATGCACGCTAAAGGGTAGAAACCCCTGAATGACCTCTGGGTGCCAGAACGGCATTTTGAAAAGTGCAAGGGGAGTTTAATCTTTAAAAAGATTCGTGTGTGTGTGTGTGTGTGTGTACGGATGGTGGACACGTAATATTATATTCACCAGTTATGTTGCGCTTCAAGGACAGTTGACAGCGACTGCGTGGACTCTTTGCGCAACAAGTCGCCCGCTAACATCTTACTTCGTTTTTTTGTGTTTTTTTTTTGACGCAGTCCGGCTTTGAAACGTCGCGGGAAAGTAATATAAGTTTTACGCGCCGTCAAAGCGCAGAAGAGCTTAAAAACATATTTAATATACATTTGCTGTGTTTTGCCTTCTTTTGTGCCGCAGTGGGGGTTTTCACCGGGCTGCAGTGCAACAAGTGCAGCTGAGCTTGAAGTCCGCGACAGCACGCCTGAATACGAGCAGCGGGGGCACAGGGCTGAAATAACGTTTGAAGTTTTGAAGCAGAACAACAACAACAACAACAACAAAAAGAAAAGGTCCCGACGGTAATTTCAACAGTTCAACCCCCCCACTGAAGACATGTGGCAGTACTCACCGTGGGGGGAAGTTTTCCTCTGTGTCCCGGTGTGTTACGGAGATGAGCGTCGGTGCAGCAGCAAGCGTGACAAAGTTTGGTGTGTGTGTCTGTCTGTCTGTCTTCTCTCTCTCTCTCTCTCTCTCTCTCTCTCTTCTCTCTCTCTCCTCTCTCTCTCTCTCAGCTCGCCCTCGGCTCGGCTCAGCATTGGCGGCCGACTGATTCAAACCTCTCCGGGCTGTGATATCAACAGACAGGGAGGGTGCAGGGGTGCCGGGAGGGTGCAGGGTGCGGGGGAGGCGTGGTGGGTGGAAGTAGTAGGCACTCATCTTTAAATTACGTGCAGGTTGAAAGTACCCTGTTACCGTAAAAAAAAAAAAAAATAGAAAAAAATCACACAAAGTCAGGCATTTAAAAAATGTACTGGAGTAAAAGTACAGAAGCAGAGCACCTGGGGTTTAAGTGCTCATAACGCAGAATGGGACATTTCAGAATAATGTATTTTAGTATTCGCAGCGGTGGAAGAAGTATCATATCTTTTGCTGCAGTAAAAGTAGAAATACTGTAAGTAAAAGTGCCTAAACATTGCTCTTAAGGACAGTAGTTGAGTAAATGCACTTACTTTCCACCACTG
>NW_023339774.1:14859723-14867940 GCF_004916995.1 Morone saxatilis | reverse complement strand
TTATTGGTTTATAATTATTGATGCATTATGTATGATGTGTAATCTCTTTAATTGTACTGCTGGTAAAGGTGGAGATCATTTGAATTATTTTATACACTGCTGGTTAGCTTGTGGATCAATAAAGTCTTAGAGTAGAGTAGTAAGTATTATATAGCAGCAGAATATGAAAATACTGGAAAGTAGAGGACAAGTAGCCTACCTCAAAATGGTACTTAAGTACAGTACTTGAGAATTAAGTTAGTTACTTTCCACCACTGGAGAGACCAAGGTATCCTTCAGAAAAGTTCACAGGCAGCTGGACTTTTCCCTTTTTACTTAGCCAGTGGTGGAAAGTAACTGAAGCTACCCAAGTACAGTATCCAATTTTACTTTGCTTAAGTAATCCATTTAATACTACTTTGATACTTCTACTCCACTACATTTCTGAGGTGAATGCACAAGTTACTCTGCAGATTCATATCACATAATCAACAAATGAATTAGACTTGTGTTTATAGGTTAAGATACACTGCAGTATATAAAGTGGTTAAAACTTCCTAGAGCTGCAACATTATGCAGTGCTTAAACACTAATGCATCAATTATTAAAATGCAGTACAATATATATTAACTTGAAATGGGGCATTCTGCATTGCTCTACTTTTGTAGCTACTTTTACTACTCCTACATTTTGAATGCAGGGCTTTCACTTGGAGCTTTTTACATTGTGGTATTGCTACTTTTATTTCAGATTCAGATTCAGATTCGCAGAAATACTTTAATAATCCCAGAGGGAAATTATTTTTCTTACACACTCCAGAATATTATACTATATTTAAGTACCCGAATACTTCCTCCACCACTATGCCAATATGGTGCTTCATTTTATTTATTTTTTTTTAATGACCTTTCTTTGTATGTCACATGGTTGTAGCCAGGATTTTAGAAATACTAAGGTCACGAGTCCACCCCGTAGATTTAAAACAAAATATGACGAGGACATGACCTCTATGTCCTCTTTGGCAGCTAGCTGCAACCCTGGTGAAAATCAGTTACCTTAAACCTTTAGCTGAGGGGACTCTGTAGGTGGGGCCAGTGGGTTTAAAAGGTCACTGTTGGAGGTCAGAGTTTATACAACATTTTCATAAAGGAGAAGTGAATCAAAAACACAGTGGAGGAAAGACAGGCTGACCCTTGTCTCATTGTGCAGGGCAGAGGAGGAGGGAGAGGGGCTTTCCATGGCACTGCGGGCTGAATACAATACCATCTTTGAGTAAAAGACAGATTGCTGCTGGTTGACGATAGAACAGCGTCGCAGTCTACCTCTGTGGCTGCTTTGTGAGTTCACTGAATGACAAATGTTGAGAAATTGACCTGCACATGTTGAGCTGCAGTAAGTCCATAACGTCCTCTTAACTTCAAGAAGGAAGAAATAGGCCATATCCTTAAATATGCCAATACTTTCAGGCATCATCAGTAATACTACAAATTGTTTATTTTCATATCAGCCCCTGGTGATTTGAGAGCTTAAGGTTCAAGGCTGGCTGGAGTTAAAAGGGGACAGTAAGTGCTGCCTGAAATGAATACGAAAAGCAGCTGGGTTTATCTTCACTCACTCCGTGACATGTGCTGCTAAGAGAAAACAGGTGACTAAGGAATGTGTGCTGAAACCCAAACGTAATACTGGAGCTCAAATGATTTGTTGCCACTTAGGCAGATCTGCATTTTAAAGATATATTTGAGTAACTTATCTGATTTAGGTAAATGCCTCTGTAGGTCTTTCTGGTCTGTCCACTTGTCGGTGGTTCATTTGCTGTCACTCTGCATAAGAATGACTTGCTAATGCTTAATTTGTGTTGTTCTTAAAAGAAGAACGACAAGACACCACACAGTGACGCCTATTTGAATGCTGCTCTAGATAAAAATATCTGATAAACGCCTAACATGTAAATGTGACACACACAGACACACAATAGATGAGAAAGTAATAGAGTTAGGTGTAGATTTCCTGTGTAAGTATATGATCTTCATGCCTGAGCTCTTCAGACACACCAGTTGGATATATTTAGAGTCCCTAGCTGGTGTATCCATGCTACAAGGCAGACCACAATCATTCACAACACTGGAAGGGGCAGCACTGGTCTGAGATCAGTCAAGAGGAGTTTGTGTGTGTGTGTGTGTGTGTGTGTGTGTGTGTGTCAACTGGTACGGGACAGGATTGACAGACTCAGAGGTCAGGGCCACTCATGCCAAGTATATAACTCAGGGGTTTGATGCAAGGCTTCAGATTTAAGACACTGCCACTTTTATGGTTAATAATATTTTTAATGTATAATTATGAAGGTATATGGTCTCACAGCTATAAACAGGCATACTAATATAATATATAATATGTATAATACAAAATATAACTAATATTCAACCCAACTAATGATGATGTAGCTATTGTAAATCAAGATACCCTGCAGTAAAGCAGTTAAAGTTAGAACATTAAACATTAAAGTGATCAATACTTATTAATGCGTCAAATTGGCCATTCTGCATAATAAATAGCTTACTTATATTTTTGGTACACCACTTGAGGTCTATTTTGATTTACTGTACTGATACTGTACTTTGACTTAAAGTATTTGAATTCAGGACTTTTTATTTGTAGTATTTCTACACTGTGATATTGCTACTTTAACTTTAAAGTAGAAGATTTTGAGTACTTCCTCAACCACACTGCTTGTGTTTATGTTGTAACCTTTGCCTGCCCTCCACACTTTCATTGTTAAGTAAATACAACTGCATGCATTACATATTTCTTGTACTTAAGCTTAATTATTAACCAACAAATTTTCCTAAACCAATAACAGTGTTGTGTATAAAACGTGGTCACGTTGGTTATTTCATTATTGCAGGTTGACTAACACCAGTGTGGCACAGCAGCACCATCTAGTGGCCAAATGCCCAACATGTCATCCCTATCATTAATTAACCATTGCTCTCCGCGCGCACACGGCTGCATCTTGCGCGTGCACAGACCACAGGTGTCCCTGTTGGCGCCTTATCTGCGTCAGTTATAATAAAAAGTGTTTGTGCTTCTGTAGTATGTCTTCAATTGTTTGTTTTTTTGAGAGATGATGGTGGAATTATATTTGTGAGATTGTGCCAGAGGGTGCATTAGGTTTTTTTTTTTTTCACCGGAAGTCCCGCCTCACATCTCCAGGAAACCAATTGACTGTGCCCCCTGGCGGCCAGTTACAGCTTCATTTTTACAATGTTTGCAAATCCGCAGTGGGGAGAATATCAGTGTGGTGTGCTTGACCTCCAGTGCCATCAGAATGGTTTTAAAATAGCCTGCCTGACTTGAACCATAAAGTCAACATGAACTGTGTTATATAGCACTACATCTGTAAATGGACTTTGGCTGCAAGTTACAATAAGGTGAAGGTGTGTTTAGTTCATTGAGAGTTTATAGGTTTAGTTACCCATGATGTAGCTACAAATGAAGATATTAATCAGACATGTTTGCACAGGGAGAAAGAGAAAGTGAAACCCTGTGCTCTTTGACTGTTCAGATGATTTGGCTGAAATAAATTAAAAGTGTGCATTATCTAAAAACAATAATGAAATATAAAAAACTTGTTAATATTGATATGGTTTTAATTGTCTCTCTTTAAATGTCTCAGTTTATTTTTTAAAGAACGGACAAAAAACATGTATTAGGTTATGGAGTGAAATCACAACATGACCACAGGTACACACTTCCACTTTGTGCATTAATATAATAAAAGTGTTATGTCCAGTTAGGTTCAATTAGCAGAGAACAGTGGTGTCTTTATACAGCATATCATCTGCATCAATACAGGACATGTTTACATTAAAAATGTCTCAGGCAGTTCAGTTCAAATATGTGCTCACAACTCAAACTTTAACTGCAAAGCAACAGATGAAATGTGTTTTTGTTGTGTGTAATTTAGCAGATCTTTTACCTTGAGTTGTGTTGTGTACATTCACACTGGTCAAAGAAACCATCAAACTTTGATTTGATTGGATTTTGTATTTGCCATATTGTCAATTACCCATTTCGTATTATTGTGAGATGCAATAGGTAAAAACTATTTTGTCATTTTGGCAAATATCTAGAGTGTAATTATCTGCTGCAGCACCGGAACAAGCAGATGGAAGAAGAAAAAAAATGCTGATATCATCCCCTCTTTACTAAACTGCAGTATCCCACCACCTAGGTTAGATTATGTGCATCAGCTAGAATATAAAATACTGATGAATTTATTCTTTTAATAATTTAATAGTTTGGACTATTGGTTGGAAGAAACAAGCATTGTGATTGTGTCACGTTGGGCAATGAGTAATTGTGACTATTTTCAGATTTTTTAAAACCGAACAATTAGTCGATTAATAGAGAAAATAATCAGCAGATAAATCCAAAAAGAAAATAATAATTAGTTACAATTCTATACAAAATAGTTGAAAATGATCTCCACCTCAACCAACAGTAAAATCGAGCTTCAACATTAATGCAAACATAATAATTTAATTATATAATATATAATAATATAACAGACACAGGGGACATTTTGACATTGAGTAGTACTTTTACTTTATGTATATATTTTCCTGATAATACTTACATACTTTTATTTAAGTAACATTTTCGATGCAGGACTTGTAACAGAGTACTTTCACAGTATGAAAGTACTCTGTGTACTCTGAAAGTACTAATACTTATACTGAGGTAAAGGATCTGAATACTTGCTCCACCACTGCACAAAGCTCTACTCTTATCAACTTCAGGGATTTATCCTGAGCAGTAAAGTCATAATAACCAGCCATGAATTATACCCAAAGCCCCCCTATCGGCGGGGCGGGCAAACCACTCGTCCTCCAATCAGGTTCCCCGGCGCTGTCACGTGCCTCTTGCTGACCAATAGCGAGCCGCAGATTAACCAGTTTGCCGCACCCAAGTGGGATGATGGTGGATGGGCGGAGCGGCGCAGGGACGACAAGGCGCAGAGAGATAAACCCACTCTGAAACCACCAGGGTCGGGGATTAAAATAGTCAAAAGCCGCCGTCCCGCTTCCACCGAACACTGTTTATATTTCACCACTTCATCAAAGAGAGGGTAAGCTCTGAAATAATCGACATGTATTGCATTTCAGCGGCAGTGTTCGTCCGGTGACCCATGTGTTTTTGTAGTGTTTGTTCCACAGTCTCTCGGTGTGTTTGTGTGGCGAGCTCTCACTGTTTTGCTAAGATGTTGCTCGGTGGAGTCTGCAGAGAGGTGGCGGTGCACGTTTTTCCCACACCGTAAAACTACTATTTCTGCGTTTTTAGGGCGATTTAAATGAACCCTCAGCTCGGACGGTTTCCTGTGTTGAACAAAAAAAAACATTCAGACGACCACATGCCCGGTGTCTTTTTGCCTCTAGTATCGTTAGCTTGCTGCTCGAGCAACGGCCCGCGGTTGTGTTATTTTGTAATTCGCACAGTTACTGTTTCCATTTAATGGACTCCTGTGTTGCTCAGGTTGATAATGTTTCCTCATGTGGTGTTTCTGCAGTCTGTTTCTAGCATGGGCGTGTTTTGAAGCAGAGGAAATTGGGCTGTATTTGTGTGGTGATGGAGCAGTTTCCTGTTGGTCAGATAGCACTGTCCTGCATAACAATAACTGTGGATATTGATTTTTTTTTTTTTCAAATTGGTTTGCACATCACTTTCCACCCTGTCTTTTCACAGTATTACTAGCATGGCACAGTGCATTAGATGGTGCTTTATTAATCCCATTGGGAAATGATGGCGTTACAGAAGCCAAGTCATATCACATCTAAGTGAAATGCATTGAACAAAACCTGAGATGGAAACAAAACACATCCCTAGAGATGGATGTAAATCTTGAACCATATTCTAAACTCTAAAATATGCAGTGTACAGCTTTAATGCATGACGACACACTGTACAGTAGTAGTGCCAAAATACAATAAAGCATGGTATTGTGGATTCACATAAAATGTATTATCAAGGAAAAGTTGGGCTTTTGGCAAGTCCACTTGGGCTCTGGAATTTTGTGATCACCGTTTTCTTAAATGTTATAGACTTAAAGATTATTAGAGTTATTTAAGACATAATTAAAAGATTAATAAATAATGAAAATGACTGGTAGTTGCAGCCCGGATTGTCCGGCTCTCATAAGAGTGACAGTAGCACAATTGAGAGGTGATAATCTTGTAAACTACAGGTTTTATTTTTTAGGCCCAAACTTGAGACCACCACCACTAAGTTGCTGCTTTGTCTGGCTTGTTTCTGGAGTCCACTGTGAGGTCCCTTCCCCCCGCATACTGTATGAGGATTAGCAAAGTCAAACTGCCAAGATAGACTGTCTGCGAGTGAGTGAGTGTGTGAGTGTGTGTTAAGGGATGGTAACTCCCTGGATTTGGTCATTCTGTTAGAATGAGTGAAATTCCCAAAGGAGGGCGCTTAGCTCTGTCAGTCTGGCTCCATGTTGCCACCCTCCGCACACACTACAATACTACACACATACGTACACACTCACTCTAGATACTAGTGTTTGTTTTACTCCCACTCCCCACGCCCACACCCTAGACTGCAGTGCAGCTGAAAATGTGTTCCTCATTTCAAGTCCATTCTCTCTGTTTCACTCTTTCCTTCCTCCCTCCCCATATGTGATCACTTATCGGGGTTTCAGGAGACTTTTTTTTGTCGTTGAAAAAAAATTGCCATTCGTGAACTTTCATTGGCACCACGGAGGTCACTAAAGATCATGTCAACGTGTGTAGCTATGTTTGGGTCAAATATTTATCCAGAACGCTGCACAAATGTACACATGATAGCGCAGGCCGGAGTGTGAGGCTAGGGAAACTGCACAGGGAGGGGTGTGTTGTTTCAGCGAGCAATCTTCCACCACTCTGTCCCGTATGACATGGGACAGCCAGATAAACCCTCAGCCACTGTACTCATATGCTAACACAACACAGCGCCTGGCCTTGGTAGTCAGCAACAGATAATACCTTTCCCATGCCGATAGTCCCTCTGATGGTGAAGCTTACATGTACATTACATATCATTTTTTCAGTTTTTCTTGTCTCTAAGATGAAATTTGGACGTGTGTCTTGGCTCTGATCTATCTGATGATTAATCATTTAATTGGACAGCTTGGGAAAAATAACTGAAATAGCTGATTTTGTGGCCATTTGTGAACACAACCTTGACATACCGCCATCTTGATATGGTGAACTTGTTAGCAAACAGTTGCCCGTTTACACATCTAGCAGTTACGGAGCAACATTAGCATTCATTTGGAGTCGTGTTTCTGTCCATCTGACACATTGAAGTCTAATATCTCAGTTAGGAAGTATAGGAATATAAATTACAGCTGCTTAAATGTTCATCCTAGATCCTCTTTTGCTCTGTGCCTCTAGCTCAGTTAGCATCTGCCAGCTTGAAACCACATTGTGTGATATGATTACATAGTGGAAAATGGATAAAGACTGAATCTAATGTAATGTAATATAATTTAATAGAATGAGTCAGTGGATGATGATGAATTATAATCCTCTATAGCAGGTCAAGGCCAGTCCACCTGACTTCAAAGAGGAAACAAACACTAGCAATGTAATTCATTAAAATACCTCCAAAAAGATGAGGTGCCCAACTTGCAGCCCTATCAGGCTTTCTAGTTGGACAATTACATTTCATCACTAAATAAGTGCTGCTTGTTGGATTAAATTCATGTGCCAAACTGTGGGTTGCACTCACACTTAACCTTGATTCTCAAATCAAGGACAGGTTTATATGTGGGCTGTAAAAAAAGGAATTTAAGATATTAAAATGCATGCAGTGTAGTATGAGATTCACACTGAGAAACATAATAGCACAAGTTGAAGAGAAAACACAAGTAATGTTGCCACAAGGCCTAATTTTCTGGTCCTCAAGGCATGTGTTCTGAGCAGTGAGGTCAGTAATATGCACATGTTGTTTTCCTTTTGTTAAACCCTGTATTTTAGTGTGTCAGCTCATGTTGTAAATGACTTCTGTGTATGTCAGTTGCTATCTGGTGTGCAAGACCATACATGTGGCAGTGCTAAAATGACATCTAATGCATTCCTACCCGTCCTAGTATTTAGGATCTGTAACACACACACACACTAAAGAACAGTTGCTAGTGGATTCTTCGTCCCCAGTAATGACAGGCATCCAGCACACACACACACACAC
>NW_023339774.1:14854180-14859658 GCF_004916995.1 Morone saxatilis | reverse complement strand
CCACCCCCCACCATAATGATCTTTTTCACTGACGATTGCTTGATTGGCATATTTCTGGAACAAACTAAATGGATCTTTTTTGCAGATTGCTTTCCTTTTTCAGACAGCTTAGTCATGCTGAAAAGATGTTTTTAGCGCAAGCTTCCGTCTCTCAAAAGAGGGTTATGATAAAAACTGAAATATGTACAATGTACACCCAGTGCTTTACAGTTACACAAAGCCAGACACTGTGGGAGAGCAGAGAGCCTGGTGCTCCTCTTCAAGTAGTTACCTTTTTCTCTTCCCACCACTGTGGAGAATGGAAACATCTGTACTGAGTAGTGTCATAACAAGTTTAAAACATCAGCTTGAGTCAATCATCTAGAGGAAATACGATTGCTTGTTTAACGCAACAGCATCCTGTTCATTTTCCTTTTTGAGTGTCCTGGCAGGCACGTGAGTTACTATGTTTGAGCAATGTGATGATGCATACTAAAATATTTAAACAACTTTTGGTTGGGTTAAGATGTCATTTTGCACTCTGTTGTTCTCCCTAAAGTGACAGAAATGGTCATCAAGAAGCTTCTTTCACCTTACTTTCTCACCTCCGCCCATTTGCTGAATACACAGACCCCATTAAAGGACCAGTGTGTAGGATTTAGTGCCATCGAGAGGTGAAGTTGCAGATTGCAACCATTTGAATACAGCTCAGCCTTCTAAGTTAATGTCTGCCAATAGATCCTCCTAAATGTTACACACTGGATGCCAGTAAGGTGTGATATCGCAATACAGAATTAGATATATTGTGATCGCACATTACCACCTTTTAGTAACAGAATATACATTTTTCTAACACTATTATTATAGAATTGAAGCCACATAGATGGGTGAAATAGATTTGAGACAAGACATCAGGAAAGTGTTGATTTGGTGCTGGGGCAGAGATCGTTTTGTGCATGAAGATTTAGTGTTTATACATTTAGTACGTGTATCAAAAAGGAGATGCACACAATCAGCATATTGAAAGTGACATAAGATGCTCTCTGTGGAAACAGACCCAGAAGGCAGCTTTCTTGTGAATGCAGCCTTTGGTCCAAATATAGAGGTTTAACTAGCTGTTTGTGGCCACCAAGTTCACGACAATGAGCACATTGTATAGCTAAGAGTTGGTGGATCCTCTCAGTTTTGTGTTATCCATATGCTGCTTTTTCTTTTGCTTGTATTTGTAGTATTAGCCAGTCTAAAATGCTTGTTACGATAAATCAAAATGTCCTCCTTAATTTCTCCCTCAAGAGCAGGTGGCGTATACTGTACTGTATGAATGTGATGCTTGATTCATCATCACAACATTTTCCTGTTGCTTGGAGACAAGAAAACCCTGGGATACATACAGTCAAAGGGTTTTCCACACCCACAGTGAAATGCAGGCAGAAATAGCAGCGTTTGGTGCGATTAAACTGTTAAATGCTCTGCGTGTCGGTGGCACTCGGCACATTAGAGAAGATGAAAGAAAGTCTGTTGCCTGCCATTAGCCAGAGCTGGCCCGTTGCAGGTTTCTCTGTCCACACAGCCTCAACATCCTTTGGACTGTTATTTCTGCAGGCTGCTGTTAACTCAGTCATTCATTGTGTCTCCTGTATGCAAATTAAGGAAGTTAGGTTTCTGCCCCAGTGTCTGATTGCAATATACAACTCTGTCTTAACTACCACACAACCCGCTTTGTTTTAAATAGGACATTTTTTTTAAAAACGGATTGTAAACACATTTTATTCCTTTAGTACTTTGGATAAGCTCTTATGCCCCTTTTTTCTCCCAACCTGCTCTGAGTGATCAGGCCAGACAATACGCTGCCAGGACCCGATATCGACAGTCCTGGCTGCTATAAATTCCCCAACATTTGCAGGGTGGTGCATGAGTTGCAGCTTCAGGCACACCCATGGTTCGACTCAGCGAGGACAGGGTGCTTTCCAATACAGATAATTTAATGGGTGCGGTTATGGAAGCCAGGGTGAATCTGCCTTTAGGGAGACGGGCCATCACAAGATGTTCCATTTGTACAATTACTGCATTTTTAGTGTCATTCTGTCTCTCTTAAAGAAGGTTCGGGTTGAAGAGACGACCACTTTCTGACTGTCGGGACTTGTTCTGGCGGTGACTCCACCCTTCACTGATGCTCAGTGACAGGTGCTTTTTGAAAGATGCACAGTGACATTTCCAAACAGAGTGGAGTTTCTTAAACATCTCGGTTTCCCTGCACATCAGCTTCATCCCATGTGTTTGTGGTTAATAACTAGGTCATGTAATTCCTGTGAGATCGTAACCTTTGGGACTTACATTACGTTGTTTCATTAGCTAATCAGTTCCATGCTCCATAAAAATGTAGTATTTGATTCCCAACTTGACTTCTTCTTAATCTAAACGACGCTGTCAATTGTAATTCGGTGTCATATTGCATTTGTAGAATTGTACGCACACGTTTGGCCTACAGTCACTGAATAAGACACCCTAATAGGAGTCCCTGACAAGTCTGGAATTGAATGTAACGAGTAGCACATTAGTTTGAAGGTGTGCTCCTTGTGACACGGACTGGCTTGCAGCGTGATGTTTGCCTACAGCTGTTCTTACATAACCGTAATCTTTAAAGGCTGTCCTGTGTTTCCATGGTAATGTGTTTGGTTTCCATAGTGACTGCACTCTTAACAGGAGCGGAGGCTAACCGAGCCCCTGCACCTACATATCTGAGGAGAGATGAGAGAAGTAAGGGCGGGGTGTTCTGGTGAGGCGGGGGTGCCTGTAGTTGTGAGAAGACAACACTTTTGATAGATGGAGAAAGCTTCCCGCATCTACAGCCGTTGCTATTGCTACGTTGTCCACAAGAAATAAACAACTTTGGGATCTGGACATTTATTTTGATGTAGTTGGAAAAAAAGATGGCTGCTATTGCACAGCTGGACTGATTCAGTTAACATTTGTGGTAAGGCAGAGTGCAACAGGAAATGAGTTCACTCAAACACTCCTTGAGATGGCATGAATGGAAGTGGCCTGATTTAACTCCATTACTAATATTTGTTAATGCACAACTCAACATAATGTGTTCCCTTTTAACCTCTCCTTGCTTTGTTTACTGTGACATCGGAGTGCTTTTACTGACAGAGAACAGAAAAATGCTGCACCACCACATCATCTGATATCTTCGTCCTGGCTCTTGCTGCTTCTCCTTTATCTCTCTCCTTCCTGCAGCTTTAACAAATACGCATGGTTCATTCACCTTGTATTTGCAGGTGTTAGCAGATTTTGTGGTAGTGTGCACTGCAGTGTTGGACAACGTCTGGAGCCTCGGCAGTCTAAAAGGGTGCTATGACACAATTCCTGCAGGGCTTCGGTGCACAGAGATCGGTCATTGTGAGCAAGATTAGCGTTCATGTGAATCCTACATTTTGTTTTTTGTGATGAAATGATTTCCTGTGCTTGATGAAACCTTGAAGTACACCTCTGAATATTTAGTATTGTTTTTGGCAACAGTAGCAGCCATAATGGGAATCTCCAAAAATGTTGCATGTTGCACTGTAAAACACAGCTGCCAGCTCTGCTAGCTGTCTGGTGCTTAAAATAAATGTCAGCAG
The DNA here is from genome assembly GCF_004916995.1 of Morone saxatilis. Lineage (NCBI taxonomy): Eukaryota > Metazoa > Chordata > Actinopteri > Moronidae > Morone > Morone saxatilis. The sequence continues at coordinate 14,856,056 of NW_023339774.1, read as the reverse complement.
TTTGTAAAAATCCCACTAAACAAACAGCAAAATATTCTAATTATTTGGTTTATCATTAGGTCATGATACACAATTTTACCATTTCTAATTGTGATCAGCCAGGTATATCATTTCCTGTATCTGTGTCTGTTCAACCAACTATGTTCTATATTCATATCCAAAATAGTCGTTGCTTATACTGGACATGACTGACCAGAAGTTGTTAATGTTTTATACATTTTTTTTATTGCTATAATAAATACCATTGATGGCTTCAGAATTGAGCCCCAGACCATGTTTTTAGTCACAATATGAAGAGAATTCTTTTTTTCTAAATAAAAATTGCTATTGTGTACAGATATTCACGTTACATTGATGATACTCGTACTCGTAAAAAGTACATTATCTATACCAGATACTTGCTCAACCCTAATTTCTAAGGTTGAGCATTTGTAATAATCAATGATAATAATCTATATTTTAGCCCACTGAGACTGGAGTGGAATGAATGCTAAAATACTGTTTTACCAAACACTGTATTCTTTTCATGAAAAGGATTTTGATTGTATTTTTCTGTGAAATTTTAACAGATAAAGAGCTTTAGTGACAATGCTGCTGGCCTCTTGGATGGATTTTTCTATGTAAATACAAATACAGTATCCACAGATAACACATATCTCCTTAATATCCGATGGATATCTGTATATTCTCCTCTATAAACAAAAAGGTCAGTTGGAAGAACGTCACAAATGTTTTATCCTTTCGGGGTTGTTTGTTTTTTTCAGTTGTCCCGTTGTCAGCCGACATGTCTGATTTGCCTCGTTGCCGCTAGCAATGAAAACCAACATGAACAACAGACAGCAAATGCAGCATAAACGAGTCCGACCAAAGGGAATGAGATCAGACGAGCAGTCTAGAAGCATTAAGACCATCTTCCTGTAAACCAGACTGACACGGGCCAGTCTCGGAAGGGCTGCAGAGACTTCAGTGTTGTCATGTACCTTTCTTTGAAGTGTTAGACATACAAACTCCATCTGTATCTACTGGTTTCTATTATTTAGTATAATCTGTTTGTTCAGTGTGACCAGCATTGACTAAATTAATTAATAATGGACCGTTGTCCTGGGGACCCCAAAAATAGCACCACTGACACACATATACAGTATCTGGGACCATTCTGGGACAGTAGTAGTATTATTCCAAATGAATTTATTTGTTTATATGTCATGGAATATATAGCCATTTAATATTTAGGTGTTAAACTTGTGATGTGGCATCCACTTCAGCTATACGCTGTGTCACATGCATGCTCACATAAACATAAAATCAATATAACTTAGCCTATATGTAAATAGTTAGTTTGAGTTTGTAAATATTTAAGTAGTTTTATCTCCTCCCTCCCTTTGTATATTTAAACTTTACTTCAAATATGTAATTTTGTTTGTAAAGTATTGGGCTAAATAATAAGTGTTAAAAGTGTGTACATTTACAATGCTGTATACCAATCTGAAGCTAAACTGCAGTTTGCAGTAATGCATTTTTTAAAATTCAGATAGAAGTTGCAGAAACAACTAGCAGAACTTCCAGTCCATGAAGTAATGAGAGTTACTGACTCTAAAAGTTATCAAACTATATTCATTATCTAGAATAGAAGACTGTTAAAACTGGGACAGTTGCGGGACACTGAGGAAAAAAGTTAATTTCGAGCCCTGTGTGTGACTTTTAAAGGTCCAGTGTGTAGGATTGATTGGCATCTAGTGGTGTAGTTGCCACTCCCTCGCTTCACCCTCCCTTTCCAAGTGCGAAGGAGAAACTACGGTGCCCGTGAAAAATGTGTATAGCCATATTTAGAGCCAGTGTTTGGTTTGTTCAGTCTGGGCTAACTGTAGAAATCAAT
>NW_023339774.1:14840525-14854092 GCF_004916995.1 Morone saxatilis | reverse complement strand
TGAGCTGATTTTTGCAGTGCATGGAAATACATGTGTATTAATAACAGGCCAGGGGCTCGCTCTCTCTCTCTCCCTCTCTCCCTCCCTCCCTAATGAGAGTATTTGGCACCAGGGCTAATTGCTGATGTCCTTATTCTTCTGTCAATAACTGGCGATGTCCTAATCACACGAGTGCGACAGAGCAACTGGGTTGTCGTCGCTGATTGTTTGCAGAGATATTTTTCGTATCCTTTCTGTCGTAACTGCAATTTAAGACAGCATTTATGATTCAAGGAAAACAGCAGAGAGGAGACAGCAAAGGGAAGAATGTTAGAGGATTCGTTTTTAGGAAATCGGGGGTGAATGTTGTTACGAAGGCGTGGGTCTCAACCCCACCTACTTCCTCTCTGGACACAGGTTGGAGTTTCCTCACACATGGAAGGCGTAAGAATTTGTGTGTTTTTTTTTATGTTAATATTTGTCTCAATAAATAACGTTAGAGAGAGAGCTTTATTATACAGGACAGAATTGTATAATTTCAAAGAAAACAGAATGTAGTCAAAAGAGCCGACTGGAGTTGGACTAATAAGTTAACTAAGTCGGGCGACTGAGGCTCTTAACATCAACTAACAGTTAACAGGCTATTATGGGGGCAGCCCTATGTGGTCCATGTCAACTGTAGTTGGACTACGCAGTCTAAAAAGACATAAAATGACGATATTACATCCTGTCTATCTGATACAGTTTTTCCAGTCAGTCTGAAAACTTTTAACCTCATTAACTTCAGCTCTCTCTACAGTGTTGTTATGTGATCATTTAGTTTCCCTTCATTTAATATGTTCATGAGGTGAAAATGGACAAAACATTGCCGGCCTAGAATTAGCCAAACAGCATGCAAACACAAAAAAACTCTTGATTGGACCAGGTGACCTGAGATTTTGTGAAAATGTTGGGTTTGATCTTGTGGAAAATCTCAGAAGAGCAATAAAAGCGGACAGAAACAGAGAGGGGCTCTGTCAGCTCTCAGTGTGATACTGGATGCTTTGGGTTTGCTCTGCAGTTGTCATGGTAGTTTTGGCTGAACATTTGTATTGATGTGGACTAATGGGCTACATCACTTTCTGCCAGACCACCCCCCCATTACCCATGCATGCTTGCACACACACATTTCCCTGTGCTCGTAAGTCTGTCTGTGTCCTTTGGAGTCAGTGCTTGAGTAGTCTGAGCTGTGACAGACAGGCGGGGGGTATTTACCCTCCCATACACCCAGCCAGCTGGATTGACATGGATCTATAGGAAATCTGTCTCTCTGTTCTATTTATGTGTCTTATTCCTCCCTGTTGTAGTTTATTGAAGGGGACACGTGTATGTCTCTCTTGAACTAAATGTTGGTTATTGATCCCCGAGCATACAGATCCACAGTATACATTAGAAATGTCTTTAATGTTGTTCAAGCTGAATGGCAACAGACCTTTGGCTATTCTTTTGGCCGTTTTTGTTTGACTTTCCTTTTCCCAGCCTTGACAGTTGAGTGGTGTTGTGGTTCCAGGAAACACATTGTGGAAATCAATAAGCAATGCTCTGAGGTAGGAAGAGTGGTCACATGACCTTGACAGGAAGTACGGGAGGGTGTTGTCTGTGTGATTGGCTTTCTGGTCTAATGACTGCTGATGCTCATTTCCTCATTTAAATTGTGATGTCCCTCTGTCAGCCTCTTATTCTCTGATATGGGATTTTTTATTATTATTATTAATAATTGATGACATATATGAACTTCTACTACATTTAAAGACCCTTATCATTTTATATAAACCGTTTAAGAGACAATAGACAAACTTCAAATATATGTACTATTTAATGTATGTATTAGGCCCTGACAATCCTAATTAAGATTTTTTTTTATACCATTTTGATATGGTGTAGTTTATAATGCATGAATACAATAAATATTGACTCCAGCAATGGCCAATCAGCAACTTTTAACATAAAATCTACTGTCCCCAATTGGAAATTGCAGCCAGGTGAAATATAGAACTCACGATAACTTGAACATAAAACATATCAAAACACTATAAACATATGTTAAAACCCACCACAAAAGCTCACATAAAGCCATGTACATCAGAGACAGCACAATGGTGAGCAGCATTATCATCCCACTGCACAGACGGTCGTTTTTTACCATTAACAGTTACTTTTTGTAACTAATGAGGCCAAATGTTGACTTCTAGGACCTGAACATATCATTCATCTGAGAAAGGATGGTCATAAAGCTTTTTCTGACCCTACCCACCTCGCACAGACCCTAAACCCACCCTAAACGGAGGGTTTCATCTGTGTGTGTTTATTTGTTTTTCACTGATAAGAAAAAGTTCAAAAGTTCTCTCCGTCCCTCCCTCTATAGGAGGCCAGCCCAGGATGAACGGCGAGTCAGGTGCCGGGGTGGTGACGGCCCCCCCTCCCACCACAGCCCCCCACAAGGAGCGGTACTTCGACCGGGTGGATGAGAGCAGTCCGGAGTACCAGAGGGAGAGAAACATGGCACCCGACCTGCGGCAGGACTTCAACATGATGGAGCAGAGGAAGAGGGTCTCCATGATACTACAGAGCCCGGTCAGTGGAGCAGACACGTTAAATCATTAAGACATTCACATTCAGCAGCAAACACTACATTTGCTGTACATTAACTGTCAAATTACTGTGGTCACAGTTGATAAATGCATGCTGTTAAACCATTATTTTAAAATGTGAATAGGCTCTTTTAGTGTACAGGCAGCAGCCTCCCAAACATCACATGATGGATCCAGTTTATTCTCCATCAACAGTGTGTCTGTGACCAGCTGAATACCAGAGAACAGCACTGTTTAAAGGCCTATTGTATGTATGAAAAGCACTAATGTATTCAAGCCCTGAAAAGAGTGGTGCTTATATGAGGTTTTTACTTTATTAAGTTTAGGACACTACTGAGAGAGACGTCAAGCTGTTACCTTTTTATGACCTTTCTCTGTGTCACAACCTCATACATTGTTGAATTACACTAAATTTGCCAGTTTATTAGCTACACCTAGTTAAAGCTAATGTAGTTTAATTCAACAGCCCTGTTGGTGAACTGTATTGCATTATACCATTATACAGAGAGATGTTTCTGCTATTTAACTGGCCCTCATTGATAGAGATGGGCTGGACAAGATCATAGAAACCTCTCTCAGTATAATACTAAGCATACTTAAGTGGAGATACTTTTCTTTTCAGATACTGTGTCAGCCTTTTTGTCATGGTTACATTATTGCTTTATAAGACAGTTTAGACTCAAAAGCAACATCACATACTGACAGTAATAAAAACTAACATGGTGGATTACCTGTCTTAAGCAAGTTTTAAGTTTGAAATCAATTTTAAAAATATTCAAAAACCTAGTGTCGGTATGTTTAATTTCCTAAATATGAATGTTGGTTCTAAACTTGCCCATGGCTCTATAAACTTCTGTGTCTCTCTGTTTATGCCCTTTCCTCCTTTTTTTTGGATCATTGTGTCCCCATGTGTTTGCTCTTACATGTCTTGGTGTTTTTTGTCTGTGTGGATGACCGGCAGGCATTCTGCGATGAGCTGGAGACAATGATCCAGGATCAGCTGAAGAAGGGAAAGACGCCCACTAGCCTGTTGGCTCTGCAGCAGATCGCAGACTTCATGACCACCAGCATGCCTTCCATGTATCCCGCTGCACCACAAGGAGGCATGGCGGCGCTCAACATGAGTAAGCAGAGATGAGAATGAGTGTGTGCGACTTTCTGACCCCAGCCCTGCTATGTCTGTGCTCACAATGAGTAATGCAGCGTATGCCAGAGTTAATTTTTGGACAAAGAGTGCAGTTGGATTTCAGTAGGCAGACTCGGTCTAATTATCTGTAAGTGAGACTTTTTTCTTTCCTGCTAGCAAGGAATAAGGAATGGGTCTTACTTTTTATGCACAGGGCACTGGATTCTAATTGTTTTGCCCTCGTAGTGTCTCTTTCTCCTCGCTATTATTATTGTAAGCAATCCGTGTCTTCCTGTCTGACCCCGTCTCTCCCTCTCAGGTTTGGGCATGGTGACTCCAGTGAATGATCTGCGTGGCTCAGACTCCATTTCCTACGACAAAGGCGAGAAGCTGCTTCGCTGCAAGCTGGCTGCCTTTTATCGGCTCGCAGACTTGTTCGGCTGGTCGGAGCTCATCTACAACCACCTCACAGTAAGATGGGCTTCAAACTTTATAATACTACTAATAATACTACTACCATGTTGACTGAATTTGTCAGACGGAGTGCAGAGGGAAGCCAAGATACTGCATGAGCTGAAAGGGACAGGTGATTGAAAACAGCTGTGTAAAAACAACTGGAAGTTAGTTATTGGATTTTGACCAACACAGTAGATGGAGCAGCACCAGTCATGTGACTCTCAGCTCATGGAGGCTGTTTTAAAACCCTTAGCACCCAATTATCAGACATGATGCATAAATTTTTTTTGATTCAGAAAGACTTTCACTTTCCATTGACCTCTCTGAATAAACATCTTTAAATCTGATTCATAGAAAAAAGATGGTCCTTAGAACTCCATAACATCACATTTTTATGTTTCCTTCACTATCAAAGTTACCCAGTGATGGCTGTCTGTACATCCACGGGTACATTCCAAACAGGAACTGGAAATAGCTAATTCAGCACACTTTTAATAGTGGCAGTTTGCCAAAATGAAAACAAGTATAGGCTAAAAAAATGGAGCTCAAATTGTGGTCCAAAACGGACTCCATGGCAACATTATACTTCCTGTTTACGTCACCCAATAATTATATAACGTGCAATGTTATGTGTGTAGATGATCTAATTCGGAAGTTTACAGTATATTATAAGAGGGTTTGCTTTGGTGTTTTCGTGTGAATTAAGTGAACAGTAATGGCATCATTAAACCAGAAAAAAAGCATGACAAATTGACAAATCATTATATTTCATGAATTCCTCATTCACTCTTTATGGGCTTTCAGAAAATGCTTTTGTGATGGCCAACAGCCTTTGATTAATCAATTGGTTCAATTCAATTAGAGCCAATTGCCATGTAAAACTGTAATCTAACGTGACTGTCCTCTGGTCTTTTAGGTCAGGGTGAACTCAGACCAGGAGCGCTTCCTCATTGTCCCTTTTGGCCTCCTGTACAGTGAAGTCACCGCCTCCAGTCTGGTGAGAATCTGTGCAGATTAGAACTGCATGTCTTTACTTATGTTTTCTTCCTACTGTTACATCAGTGAATGACGCAATTGTTTTTATTTCTCTTTAGATTAGCGCACTTCTCATGTGATAAAATACCTTGGAACTTTACTTACTTTACTTGACAATAAACTGCATGTTGTCAGAGATTTTATAGCTAAAGTCATCAAACTTATATTTGCTTTGAGTAAGCCCTTGTTATCTGCCCTGCTGTTCAGGTGAAGATAAACCTTCAAGGTGAGATAGTGGACCGGGGCAGCACCAATCTCGGGGTGAACCAGGCCGGCTTCACACTCCACTCTGCCATCTACGCTGCACGACCTGATGTTAAGTGTATCGTACATGTACACACACCCGCGGGTGCTGCGGTAAGGGGGCAGTGTATACAAAGTCATCATACAGAATACAAACACAGACATCTGCATATTATACGCTTATGTGATATGTTCTGTTCTGTTTGTTTGGTTGCAGGTGTCAGCCATGAAATGTGGTCTGTTGCCCATCTCACCCGAGGCACTGTCCCTAGGTGAGGTGGCCTACCACGACTACCACGGCATTCTGGTGGATGAGGAAGAAAGTACTCTCATACAGAGGAACCTGGGGCCTAACAGCAAGGTAACAGCAGAGTTTTATTATAAAAGCTGTTAAAAAAACTAATTTTATAACTTGTAAAGCACATAGGAGAAATGAGAATGTCCTTGGTTGTTCTTTGCTAAGTTTTTATTTTTCCTCTGTCCCAGGTGCTCATCCTAAGGAACCATGGCTTGGTGTCCGTTGGTGAAACAGTGGAAGAAGCTTTCTATTACATCCACAATTTGGTCACCGCCTGTGAGATCCAGGTAGGACACACAGTGAGCTCTATACAGGACACTTCCTGAAATATCATTTGGCAATAGCCAGTAGTGCATGGAGTTATTTCAGTCAAATATTCTTAAAGATTATCATTGTGTTTAAAATAGAACTGTGTATTTTCATTTGGGTTGTTATATTTGGAACCATATGTTTGTCTGCATTTTTCATAACAATTGTCTTTGTCCCTTGTCTCTCCACATTTTTATATATGTTCATCTTTCTTCTTCATGTTGATGTCTGTATTTATGTGTTACGTTCGATGTTTGTGTATGTCCTCATGTCCACATTTTATTTTCCTTCTTTATTCTGGATCCTGTCTGTGGTTTGTCTGTCTGTACACCCCCCCACCCCACTTTCTTTCAGGTGCGAACACTGGCCAGCGCTGGAGGGCCAGATAATCTGGTGATGCTGGACCCGGGGAAATACAAGGCACGTTCACGGGTCCCGGAGCCAGCCGGCGACGGGTCCTCCACATACCCCAAGTGGCAAGTCGGGGAGCAGGAGTTTGAGGCTCTCATGAGAATGCTCGACAACTTGGTGAGGACGAAGACTTTAAACTTTTTAGGGGAATGGGAGTGTATTATGATCTCTCCTGTTTAATAACTTGACACTAACAATTAATCCAATTAAATGTTCTGTAAGAAGTAAAATTTGATATTTCCTCTTTCAAAACATAGTCATAGTATGTACATGTAGCTTTAAACAACCACTTGCCAATCCCTGTTGTTGTTTGTCTTCCTGTTTCCCAGGGCTACAGGACGGGCTACCCTTACCGCTGCCCGTCATTGCGAGACAAAGCTAAAAAGTACAGTGACGTGGAGATCGCTTCCTCAGCCCACGGTGGTTACTCGTACGGCGAGGACAGTGACTCAGGTGCTCGCTCCCCGCTGAAACACAGCTTCCAGCGCGGCCAGCGTGACAAGACCCGCTGGCTCAATGCCGGCGGCCGGCCCGACGAGCCCTGCGAGGATGGGCCCGACGGCAGCAGCCCCAAGTCGAAGCCTAAGGTGTGGACGAACATAACACACGATCACGTCAAACCCTTGCTGCAGTCTCTCTCGTCTGGTGTCTGCGTGCCAAGCTGTATAACCAACTGCTTGGTCTGTGCCTACCTTATTGTTCATAGTATAGATTTTACAGCTACCTTGTTGGTGGAAAATGGGTAGGTGGTCGGCATCCTGAGGTTCTGGAGACAGTTTGGAATAGAAGTAAACTATAAAGCTCTGATGGTCTTTTATTGAGCCGTTTCATATAACTGCTAGGCAAAAAATGGAAGTTAGTATAATCCCGCTTTTCACTACTTTTAGGCTTTTTTAGGCTCACTTGCAGTGTAATTTCAGATGTCCTATTAACCCACCTTCCAAATGCAGTTAACTCTGCTCTGTTAATTGTATTCATAGCACAGCTGTGATTATTTATTGACGCTCTTTGCTCTTTTTCCCTTCTGGTCTCCTAATGCTTCATAATGCCAGGCCAGCTGCCTACAGCATGCCCCACTGCATGTGTAGTAGTGAAATGCATTGTTGGTGTTGATGTTTTCCCCAGAGGAGCGAGCAGCAGGGGTGTGGCATGAGTCCCCAAGTGGGCAAGGTGAATGTGGAAAGACCCGGTGACGTCGCTGCTAAACACTCTGTCGCTCACCGCCCCGAAGTAGCACACGTTCTTAGTTTTGTCTTTGCATCTTGAAGTTAGCTTAGTTGCTCAAACATGAATAAGTGAAGAGGATAAAGCAAGTGCAGTGATATTTGAGGCTATATCAGTTAAAACCTTTGAAGTGTGTGTTTGCTCACAAAGGGTATTAATAAGATTTCCTTGCCTGTTAATGACAGAGGTGGCATGTCTCTGACTGAGAATCCAGAAAAATGCCAGATACATTATAGACATTTGATAAGAAAAACAGCTAAGCAAAATTTCCTTGGCAAAAGAGTTATGCAGCCTGCTTTTCTAATTCTTATTTCTTTCAAACACTTTCAACTGCTCCCAGTTGTATGTCTCTGTTTCCTCTATTATTTTTACTCTTTCTAGTTTCTGGTTGTTCAAATTGTTTTGAACACCTCAAGGCCTGCATGAGTGGATTTGTTTGAAGAAAAAAAAAAACAGAAAACAAAACAAAACATGGAATTTGATCTGACTTTTAAATCAATTATCTCCTGTTGGGAAAGTAGGAAATGTTGTGTTGTGAGACTCTTTCTCAGTGAGTATATCGTGTTTACATGTTCATCTCATACTCAACCAACCCAACCCAGCTACTTCCATCCAGAAAACCCTTCCTCATCTAGCCCCTGTTTTATGCAGCTAACCAGCCAAGCTTAAATTAAACAGGAATGAAGTCATGAGCATACGCTTTCCACTGCGACTTACATGCCTAGTTTAAATTGGTTAAACAAAATATTTTGCATGAAAGCTGAAGATTTGATGTGTATATATTCACCCGCTGCTCATTCAGTTTGGTGCAAGAAATGGGTACAAACTTTTTTTTCCTTCAATCATGCTGAGCATTACCAGGTTTAAGTAAAACACTGAAAAGTAAATGGGGGTATTTGTTTCAGATTAAGAGGAAAATAGCAGTTAACAATACAATAAAGGGTTTCATCCTCTATAGGAACGATACACTCTTGTCTTAGTCTGTAGCGTTGTGACAATGGCTTTTTCTGTCCCAACGTGGGCGAGTGTCCTCGGGTGTGTTTTTCTCTCATCTCTGTCGTCCTTGTTGTTGTGTATCAGCCTGGGAAATGACTTTGGTGATGCCAGCTCACCCCCTCACTGCCACTCTCGCTTCGTAAGCCAGACTCATCATCTCAGTCACCCACCCAGCCATCCCTTCACTCTCCTTCACCTGTTGCCACCACCCTCACTTCTCCCTCCCTTACCCCTGCCACTTTTTTTCTCATTCTGTGATGTTTTCAGTTGATCTCCAGTGTGCCCCTTCGGTTTGTTTTTGATTCTAATGGTACATCAATGATGATGACAAATGGATTTAGGTAGTATAAATACACTGTTAGCTTTAGTTGCTGCATCTTATCCTGTTGTCATGCACAAGGTCTTTCCATCATTTTCTGACTGAGCACTGATCATCTCAATATTAAGTATTAAACCAAAAATGACGTATACCCATGTGATGGATTTTAAAACACAATATCTTCTTTCTGTGTGCCCCTAGAACCTGTCAGGTTGTACTTATTAAAATACATTAACTCTTGCTCATGAATACATTATGCAGCTCCTTTGTACAAAAATGTACTAAGAGATAGCAGACAGTATGTAAAAGCACACATTTTAAACATTTGTTTCTGTTGTTTAACATTCACAAGGTCAACTGTGATTTCACTTCTTACTTCCAGCAGCCTTGTGCAGGTTCATCTGGGAGTTTCTAGTGTTTTAGCTTCAACACTTATGGATGAATGTAAAAAAAAATCTATTGCAGAAATACCACAGCTAGCTATTTTGTGCAGAAATAGGTGCATAACCTATACATTTTAATAATATTTCAGCTCTTTGCAAGAGTTTTTTTGGTATAGCAAAACATGTATCATGTATCATGTAACATATATCAGGACAGCCCTGATACTCTCCATTTAGATCAATTGAGTCCCTGTTGCGGTTGGTGTTTAACCTCCCTGCACAAATCAAACATGCTAGAGTTAGATGATATCAACCCTCATTACTGGAGGAAATACTAATATCATCGGATAAGTAGAGGTGATATAGGTAATGATATTGAACAGTCCCCAACTAAATTTATAAAAGTATAAATGATTCTTAGACTTATTTTCCTAAATGTGCCTCATCATCATTGGTTCACTTTTTACATTCAAGCCTTTTTACAGCCATCCAACTTTGTCCTTTTCAGTTCAGCATGACTCTTTGTATTGTGAAGCCTGCATAGTATTTTGTCTAAATCTATTTTTTATGTTTGGCTTTTCATGACATTCAGCATATTTGGTTTTAGTTGTTTTTTTAACACTTTATGTGGTGTTTACAGTGGACAAAAGAAGACGGACTCCGCCAGGCTGCTGTAGCCAATCAGTTCATCCCAATGAACACCAACCCTAAAGACGTCCTGGAAATGAGGAATAAGGTATCAAATATTTTTGCTTTTACTGCCTTTTACTTCTGTGAGACAAGGACAATTTAAAGCTCCTGATGCACGTTTATCCTTCTTTTATGACATAAAAGTTTATTTTTTTTGTAGATCCGGGAGCAGAACCTGCAGGACATAAAGACAGCAGGGCCCCAGTCTCAGGTTCTGTGTGCTGGCACCATGGTGGAACGTTCCTTTAACCAGGTCAGTGTGCGAACTTAACACACAAAAACCTTGCTGCTTCCACAGCTATCCTGACCTGGAGATGAATATGTGTCTCATACTATGAAACACTTAAGTTTGGTCTATTTTATTCATTTTAAATACATTTAAATTAAAAAAAATAAAAATAAATAATCATAATATATATTCTGTCCAGGTCTGGAGTCCCCCCTTAAACCAGAATGCTGCAAAGTGTGAATATTGTGCGTGAAGTTGTTCCTGGACACTAAGTTTTAATGAAAGAAATTGGTTGCAAGCAAAACCTATTCATCATAATCTGATCTGACATCAAAAGTAACTTCACCACTAATAATAACAGACAGCAAAACATGTCCTCCACGTTGTGTCCCAGAGCACAGGGTGACTTTGTAACTGACACATTATTCTTTGACCACAGAGATTGTCAATCTGGCAGGTGAGTAGTGTTTTGGGAGAGGTAACCTCACTCTACTCTCCAAACCTGCCAGCTCAGGTTATGTCCATATTCATTATATTTTCTTCATTTCTTCGTGTTTTTTTTTGCCTTCTCTTTACAGTAGTTCAGAGTTGAGACTTTTATCTCAGCACTTGCAGGCTGGTCATTTTGGTCTTTTGCAATGTTTAACTAAATCCCCACTATAGTCTAACATAGTCATGTTTTACTGCTTCAAAGTTTTAACTTTGAGTTCAGTTTGCATGGTTTGCCCTCCCTTTGCTTAGCTCAATTTTGCCACTTATTAAGCTTCCTGGACATTTAACCACATTGAGCAGGACTTCAGCAAATTAAAACAGATATCTGTTAACCAATTTTTGGGGTACCTATGGGTACCTAAAACTTGACCCAGCATGTCAGTAGTAAGACCAAAGGAGTCCTTGATGTGCTTTTGTTTTGTAAAGACTCAGATTGTATGAACCACACAGTGTATAGCACCCCCTGTGTGGATAGTTTGTCTTTACAACGCATGATCTTCGCTTTTGCATCACTGCAATGCTTTTCACATCCCCACATCTCTTTCCAGAACCATCTCTCAGTGCATGCACGATGTTTGTGTATGTGTGTATGCAGAGGTGGAAAGTAAATCAACAACAATCACAATTAACCCTGCTTTTACCAAGATCTTACACAGTTTACCTTTTTTTTTTTTTTAATAAAGCCGATTTACAGGTACGCCTGCAGTTCTTGTTGTTTTTTTTTATAATCAGGACTTACTTGCTTTTTTAAGTGTGTATTCTTATTGAAATAGTTATAATCATGTTAAGAAATTGGCTTGAGAAGCAGGCCTCACATCTCCCGAGTATTACTTAACTCATACTATTTGTATTTGAGTGAGATATCCTAGTACTCTTTCCACCTTTGTGTGTGTGTGGAAGGTGGTGTGTTCCTGAATGTCTACACACATTCATGCCTGCCTGACGGACTGCTTGTTTTGAATGTGCTAGTGTTTTTAAGAGCTGGGTTGTGCCCCTCACTGGGTTTACCATTGCAGGACGCCCCTCTGTCTGACTGTACAGACACTATTGATGGCCTCGATGTGTCCGAGGGGTCCTATAGTCCTGCTAAATCAATTAGAAAGGTACTTACTGCTCCAGTCACAAATACTATTCACCTATACTTCACATCATCCGCCAGTCATTTCTCTGAGCCTGCAGATAGGCACTATGTCTGGGCCTGTATAGATGAAGTAAATAGCAGTGCTAGAGTGAGGCCATTTTTTTTCCTCCTTATTGTGACCTATAGTTGTATTTCCTACATGTTTATGCACCCTAGAGCCTGAATTTAATGTTAGTGCCACCTAGGGTCCTTGAGGTGAAAGATTTATATAATGAGTTTGTCTGCAGGAGAGATTCACCATTCACCATTGTTTCAAAACGCATTGTTGCAAGTTGAAGTGGGCAGTGAAGAGGGCAGGTGTTAGATCCAGTGATGCTGGTGTTTGCTGCATGCATTGTTCAGAATTTAAAAAAAAAGTCTTTGAAAGAGTAAGTGGAAGAACACAGCTATTGCTGACTGTTAGTTTACTGCAGTCAAGCTTTATTTTGATTCACCTTGGCTATTGTGTGCCTGGTGATGTACTGTTGGCTTTCTCACATCTGTCAGTGCTCTGCTTTTGTGTAGCAGTTTTAATGTATGGAATGAAAAAGGAAAAATGCTGCTCTTTCCTAATATAATTAAAGTAAACTGTTATTTAACATAACGCGTGCTTCCTGAATTTTGAAATGGCCTGAAGATACATTTATTCATCTGTGGCTGACACTTCTGCTCATGCTGCATAATTAGCTATGTGTGTAAACTGCCTGTTCATGTTTTTTTAACTATATGAGATTTTCTGCAAGCAATAGACACTGCGACTAGCTTTTAAATATATTAAATCCTTCCATGTTTAACCTGCAGTAACTTGTTGTCTACCTTGCAGTGATGTCTCATCTCTTTCTGCCTTCCTTCTGTGTCTCCTGAAGGGGGAGCTAGTGACCGCGTCCAAGGCCATCATCGAAAAGGAGTACCAGCCCAAGGTTATCGTCAGCAAGCAGGGTCCCAACCCCTTCACCAAACTCACCGACCAGGAGCTGGAGGAATACCGCAAGGAGGTGGAGCAGAAACAGAAAGGGCCTGAAGGTAACCAGTGGAGAGAAGACAAACTGAATCTCAGTATAATGTGAAAAGAAGAAACATGTTTTAAACCCTCTACTTCTTTGTAACAGCATTTTTCAGATTTTTTACCACAGTAGTCAGCTCACATAGAATTTCCAAAAAGTCTTGTTTCACTAATATAAATTGACAACCCTACATAGTCTCTCAAAATGGCAGATACAACTTATTTTTTTGTTTCTTGGCCATGGGTTGTGGTTATTTTCCTCTCTGATTTGATGATACATATATATAATGACTAGTGTAGGCAGCATTTATATCAAATCAGTTTAATTACTTAAATGTTTTAATCGTTCTGAGGGTAAATTTGCTTTGCATATACAATGTGGGATTGTGTATGTAATTTACAGCTCTCTCCTTCTGTAATCACTCTTTCTTGATATCCCTCAAGAAAATAACATTACACTGAGAGAAACAATATTGTCACTTAGATAAGTCAATACAGCCAAGACACAGATGACTAGAGATCAAGTGAGCTGTTAGCTTTTAGAATCTTTAAAAGATACTTGTAACAAAGGTGGCAAAACCTATTGAACTTCAGACTGGCCAAACTGTGATCTTATCTCTCCAC
>NW_023339774.1:14803439-14840425 GCF_004916995.1 Morone saxatilis | reverse complement strand
GTGATCTTATCTCTCCACACACACACACGCGCACACACACACACACACACACACACACACACACACACACATTCACATACATTCACATTCACATTCACAGTGCAGGAACGAGGCGATAGTAGGGAGGGGTCAGCCTCCAGCGTACCCTGTCTGGAGCCTGAAACGCTACCGGAGGGTCAAGCCTCTGTCTCCGCACCTCTACAGTCTGCAAATGACTCACCCAGCTTAGAGAAAGCCCTGCATCCAACTGCCCCACCCGTCACACCCGCCACACCGGCCTCTGAGCAGGGCTCTGCTGAGGGGGTCGTGGATGACGTTTTTTCCACCACGGATGAGCCTCTTTCAGCTCCAGATTCCCCACAAAAGGAGTTCCACTGCGCTGTGCTGCGAGCCCTCAGCAAGGAGCCATCAGTTATAGAGGCGGCAGAGGCGGCTAAGGCAGATCAGGCTCCAGGTACACCAGATGAAGCGGAGTCCTGCCTAAAATCTGGCCTTCCGCTTCCCTCCTTCCCTGCTCAGCCTTGGTCCATCTCACCACATACTGCGCTGCACTAGGAGTTGTGGGATTCCCTGCCTGCTGTGTCCTCTCCTTTTTCTGGGGGTTTGGAGCCTGCTGACATTGTTTTACCATGCGCAAGCATCCTCCCTACCCACAGTTCAATCTTCGAAGCCTTTGCTTGATTATTCCCCCCCCCCCATCCCCTTTCTCTGATGTCTTATGCAAAGGCATCAGAGCTGTGGCAGATCAGATACCTTTCTGCAGTTTGATTGGACGAGGAGCTGAGCAGAGGATGTGAAGAGTAAAAGCAAGCTCATTTTGAGATTTCAAACCACTCCCTCCCTTTGAGGGTGCTCTCTCCTCAAGCCTAAAAGTGCTTTTGCAGTGGAGTGCTGTTCTAACCTTTGAGGAAGCTGTGTCTGAGCTCAGTCATCCAATCAGAGCATCCCATGTGTGGATGTAAATAATGGTGCCCTTCTCTTCCTGCTAACCTGTCCTGGATATATCTCTTTTGGTGTCCATTCTCCCTCCTGTGCCTCTGAATGACTTCCAATAAAACTAATGGTAGTTTAGATTAGTTTTGGGATAATGTAAGGTGGATTTTAGTGGGATTTGTTTGGAAGCTTTTGCAGTGTTCTCCTGATTAAGGCTTTCTCCCTGGTTTGGTTTATTTGTGTTGTCCTTTTTCTTTTTGTTGCAATGTTGTTGGTGTCGACCTCTTTAAGATTCCTTGAGACAAAATGTGGTGTTCAATCAAAATTGCCTATAAATATATAATTTAGATTGTATATTTATTTATTTGTGGTGAACAGTTTCTCATTTAATTTCTGCTGATTTTCATTCAGACCCGGAGGAGTTAGTAGAGCCCGAGGAAGAGTCCAAAGGCGAGAAACCAATCACCACACCACCCAGCACCCCAGTCAGAGCAGAGGAAGGTACGTTAGCCTGACATACTTGACATACCCGGCTCGCCTGATTCAGCATGGGTTTCTCCAGTCTTCTAGCTGGGTTTTTGGGCTTTTCTTGGTCTACAGGGAATGCAGAGGCTCCTGCCTGTCCACCTGCCTGTCTGTCTTGGGGTCTGTTCATGTTGTGGTCTTTAATAATACTACTATGGGTGCTGTGCTTTCTGTAATAACAGGCCAAGAGGTTTTGATCATTTAATCAAGTTTATGCCATGAGAGATGGAAAATGTCAATAAATAGTTTATATTTGGAAAAAAAAAAGCCTTTTTAGCATTTATTTATGGACCCCAGTACAGACATCTCTATTTTTGTTCTTTTATTTTAATATTTCTCCCTCTTGGTCTTTATTACTATTGGATTACACCTATGTGAACAGTATCATCCATGATGATTGATACCAGAACTGATCCTAAAAATACTAGGAAGTTATCGTTTTAGTAAATTTAATTTAAACAATAATTGGCATTATTCCAATTATTAATTATCCAATTACTTCTTCTTATGGTCTGCAAACAGTTAAAGTCAGTATAAGGGAGGAAGGAGATGAGTAGCTTTGATTGCAGGTGTAATCTAATAAAAATGAAATGTTGGTATTTAACTTATGTCTCTATGTACAGTATCTCCTTTACCCCTTCACTTCCATTCTCCATCTTTTTGGGAATGGTTCCAACCATTCTTTAAAAAAACAAAAAATCTTCTGGTGGTTTTGTTTTCTTTTTGTTTCTTTTTTAATTTAACACAGTGCCTGTGGTTTGATCTGCATAGACATTTGTTTCTACTTGTGCTTTTTCTTCTTTGTGCCTGCGATTACAATCAGGAGATGGAAATACAAAAGAGTACCTGTTGCCATAGTAAGTACGTACTGTTCCACCTCCTCACCACCCTCGTAATTACCCTCCATGCCTGTGTTTGGTCATTTACCCTCTTTCTTTGCATGGCTTCACTAGCAGAGCTGTTCTGTGGTCTGAACTAACATATTTACCGGGGGTTGAGACTGTTCAGTCGGTTTTAACTCGGTTCTCTGAACTCCTCTGAATCTTTTTTTTTTTTCCGGGTTGATGGGGTTATTTCAGAGCTCATCCCTCTCTTGTAATAGCAATTCACTGTTTCTGGTTTATATTTTTAAAAATCAAATTATGATGACAAGAAATAACAAGAAAAGTTATCTTGACACATTTATAGTATTATTTCAGGTGTGATCCTTGGATTTGTAAGACGCATTTAAGTCCTATTTACTACGACAGTGACCTGTTCTTAACAAAAATGGAGGATGTTCCTGAAGTAAACCTTACAACCCACCAAACCTTTTATGTTAGATAACTTCTTTTTTCTTCCTGCCAATGATCCACTATCAAATTAACCAAACCTCTCTTGCACATATGCACATTCTATAAATGTTATATGACACTGTTTTTGTTTCATGGAAAACTCAGGTAATGTTTTGAAAATGTGTTGAATGTTGTTTGTCTTACAGACGAGTCCTTTACAAGGTACATCAGTGCTTTATTTGAGTGTGGCTTTTCGACCCAGACTTGCTGCTGTTGGCTTTGCTGAGACTCGCTGTCGGTTTAGCTTGAAAGATGGTTGAGCTCCAGTGCTTGGCTGTGTGGTGTTGTTTAGTCTCCATTTTATCTGTCTGTGTGTTCGGCCTCATCTCAGTTCTGACGGATGTGAGAGATGTAAAGCGTCTGGTGTGTAGTGTTTTCTCGGGTCTTGACGAAGGGGTTTTTCACGCTAGCCTATGTAGCATGTGAGCAACATTAAATATGAACAAAGCTGTAGTCGTTTTGCACCTGACTGAACTGTGTGAGCATCTACCTGAGCTTGAAGCAGTGGTTTGGATGCCGTTTGGGCCACTGATCCATGGAAGTCCAATTGAAGACGACCTACTGGATCCTGCCCCAGCACTTGTTGCTTCTTAACTTCCTATGCTGGGAGTATTTTTAAAAGATGACTCAGCCGCTTGAGTAACTATCACTAGATATTTGCTAGAAAAGCCTAATTGAATCAAAGCTGACAGTCCTTCAGAAAATAAAAACAACAAAACACTTAAGTCCCCCTCAGTTATTGCTGCTAGACGAATTACCAAACATTTGGACTGGTAAAATCTACTAATTATCATTGTTGTTTCAAAACAGTGGGTGTATGATTTCAGACAGAATTGGATAAATGCAGCCATTGTCAGTCATGGAGCGTTGAAATGGCAACTGACGCTTGCAAAAGAAGACTCGAATGAAAATAGGGTCTTAAATATGAATTTCACTAACCCTAAAAGGAACCAGGTATTGCAGGGCTGCTTAGGCCTGGTATTAGTATTAGTACAGTAACTGACATATCACTCTTTAGATGCTTAATATAACATACTTGGACCAACACAAAGGCTCAAGTTATGCTTTATTGTTTGTATTTTGACAAAAATAGTATAACATTATTTAGCTAATGATATGCTAACTCTTAGCCTTGGAAATAGCTACTGCTGTAGGTAGAAAGTAAATTAGCCAGGTATGCTAACTTATATAGCAAGTTGATATATCTTTCCAAGAACAATTTCTAGATAAAGAGACTCTTTATTGTAAATTTGGAACCTAGTTCTGTGAAAACAAGAAACCAAAACGCTCTTCTAGCACTCATTAGGGCCCAAGGGAACATCTCTAGGTAGCTTCTATACTCCCAGCAACTGGATTAAATTGCAGTCAGATTTAATACTGTACTCACTGGTTAAGACTTTCTAACTCTCGTTGATAATTCAAGGCTTAATCTTAACGTATTTATCCTTGAGAGCTGTGCCAGTTTTGAATTCATTTAACTTTATCCCCTCCCCTGACTTATTATGTAACCTCGCCTGTGTGGTAATGGTATGACAAATCTTTGAAAAGCCATATTTTTGTGTTGTAGACTTTCATTTCTCTTTGTTTGTACACAGGGTGCAAATGAGCCAGGGAACAAGACTCATTAAGATTTCCCTGTTTAAGTGAAGGTAAAACTAAAGTGCTGTGTACCAGCTTTGGCCTGTGAAATAGAAAAGAAGCAAAGCAAAGTCTTACATTTAGTTGCTTATTGTCATTAAACCTAATAAGTAAAGAGTCCTGAAGACGTGCTTTTATGTTATTTAATGCAAGTGAGACTGCATCTTGGTTTGGCTTTTGGTTTTGACGTCAGGCGTGAAAGCATTTATTTTTTTATTGCTTCTTTGGCTTTTAATGGGAATGTTGTCTGTGGAAGAGTTAAATTGTTAAGGCTCTGTCAAACTAAGGAGCAATGTATTGTTGATATTGCTCAAAGTCAGTCATATATTGAACTGATTTAAATCTCATAGATGCCATAAACTAATGTAAAGCGGCCAAGTTGTGTGAACTCATGCAGTGACATGTAGATGCTTTTAAAGTAGAAAATCGCGTGGATTTAACGGCTTATCCAGTGGTCGATTTTTGTAGTGGCATCAGTGGTGTGGAAGCTGAGCAGCGCAGATCCATCAGTTTGTCCTCTGCACTCAATAACTCTCCCCTTCCTCCTCCCATCAGAGTCCTTGCCAGAACAAACCTATAAGGACGAGAGTGACGCAGCCACCCTGAGACAGACCCTTCCAGATTTAACACCTGATGACCCCTCCGATGCCCCAGCACTTCCTGCCGAAGAGCCCGCCTCTGCCCCTGCCGCCCCAGATGCAGACGCAGCTGAGGCGGAGGAACCCGCTGACGCCGGCGACCAGGAGGGTGAAGAGTCTCCCAGCAAATCTCCCTCCAAAAAGAAGAAGAAGTTCCGCACTCCTTCCTTCCTGAAGAAAAACAAAAAAAAGACAGATTCCTAGAATGGTTGGATCGGTCCTCAAGGCTGGCCTCTGCCTCTTTTCATTTTCGCTTTTTGTCTGCTATCATTGCACCCTTCGAGCAAGCCACAGTTACATACAGTTATGCTTTTTGTTGTTTTGATATCATTTGTCGCTGGCTTATTAACCTATTTTTCCTCGTTAGCGTGTGCCAATTTTGTATACAGTGTAAAAATGATCGATTGCATAAAGGTTTTTAATTATTAGAGGCTTTTAGTTGTGAGTGAGTGATGCATTCTGTCTTGTCCACTCCATCTGGCCTTTTATGCATGTCTATTACTACAGGCCCACACACTTGATGTGAGGTTTTAGGGTTTTATCACCCTCATTTTTAAAAAAAAGAGTATTACTAAACTGTTGTAACCACTAGAATGTATTGGGATTGTATCAAAAATATGTCCAAGTGTCTTTTAAAAACCGTGAATGCAGAAAGAGAAGCTTGTACCCTCTCATTTAACTGGTGGTAAATTCTGACAGTGAGAATTACAAATTGCATAGTGCTAATTTTACCTCTGAAGCTGTGCACATCATTGAAGCATAATTACATGTTAGCAGGCCAGGAGAACTGGAAAATTCAGTCATACAAAGTTCATGTTAATGTTTCCATAATCCAATATTTTGATGAAATCATCCACATACAAGCAAAATCACATCTGGGTCTTTGTTGACTTTAAAAACCTCAATCTTCTTCCCACAAGCATTAGTTGCAGCCTTAACTTACAGGTATGATGTACAGTGCTTCAGATCTTTATTTTATTTGGAAGTTTGGTTTAATATTTATCAAACAAGATTGATCTGTAGTGCTGCAAACCTGCAGATGATTTAGTTTGAACCACATATTGTGAATCATCCCGGGAAGTGTTAGCAAGCATTGTGCTCGCTGATTATTCCACGGGTTGATAATGTATTTGCTCCTGGCTGTAAGTCTTTTAATATGAAGGAATGTGTAAAAACAAATTCTCAGTTGATGTTTTTCATTTATTCTAATTATTTGAGCCTGGCTTTTTTGCATTTTTCCCTTGATTTCTCTCTGTCTCTGTCTCTGTGAAAGTCAGAAACAGACAGAAATGCAACATATTGTGAGTTTACATATTTCATTTTGTTCTCGTTTATTTTCCTTTCTTTTCTTTTTTTTTTTTAAGTTGCGCTTTTTCTCACAAAGTATATTGAGCCATGATTGCTTGCTGTGAGAGAGCACTGTGAATCTTCTCTTTTATAAACCACTGTCTGGGAACTCATACCACACGTTGCTTTTAGTACAGACATCACACATAGATACAGTTGTTACAGAACATGTAAATGACAATGTCACTGTTATGAAGCTGCATGATCAATCACATTTTAGAACCCTAACCTGGACTTTCCTGTGTAAAACTCCACTCTGAGCAAATAGACTTTGTCATTGAATACTTGTGTGTTTCCAGTTGCAGTAAAGACGCAATGTACACTGGAGAAGCAATTCTATTTTTTATTTTTTTTATGTCGACGTGTAATCAATGGTGTGACGGCAAAGGAGCTGTGCTTAAGGTTGCAGGGCATTATTACCAAGGCTATCTCCACGCATTGCTTCCTAACTTGTGTTTATTCATCCTGTTTTAGTAAAGTTTGTCATCAGTCTGTTTAACTCATGGTGAACCAAAAGGCAAAACTAATGGGAAGCTTCGCCTAATCTGAGATGCTTAATAAAACCTTTGCCTGTACCTTTGCCTTTGTTCACTACGGGTGATATATCTGCATCATCACATACAAGCACAGAATGTCTAACTCATGAAGGACTGCATGTGTAGAGTGCTTAGAGTGTGTATTGTCTTTAAATGACTAACTACTCCTTTTTATTTGAATTACATTTTATTTTAGCTTTAGCGTGCCCATAACAATACTAGAGTCCTTGTAGTCATTGTTTTAATTTGAGTCAACCATAGGTTGTCGTTTTTATTCTTACAACTATGCTGATTTGTATTCTCCGTCTGATCTACTTCCAATCTAAATGTGTCTCATCATTATACCATCTACAGACTTAATACTTCCACCTTTCTTTTCTCATGGTTCTGCCTCTTCTACAACCATGAATAAAAAAACACTACCATGAAAGTCAGTATTGTGTGGTCGTAGTCATTTAAATAGAATTCATCAGCATTACCAGCGAAGATTGTACATACAGTAATGACTTTTACATTTTGCACACAATGGGTAAATGTATACCATAAGTGCTAGTACAATACTGGCACAACACATACTAGAATGCAAGCAGATCACAGATGAAGAAAAATAAAGAGAGTACAAATAATCTATAAAGATTAAGATATGTTTGAACATCAAATACATTACAATACAATAAAATCCAAACATTTGATGTTCTGTTATTTATCTGACATGTTTTTAAAGTATAGTTGATTTTCAATTAACTTAAAGTAACAAAAGTAGAAGTACTTATTATGCAAAATAGTCTATTTCATATTATTGGATTATCATTAGGATGTATTTGAACATTAGCATCACTTTAATGTTGCAGCTGGTAACAGTGGTGCTAATTAAACTGGTGACTACAGTTGTTAGATAAATGTAGTGGAATAAAAAAAACTGTACTTAAGTACAGTACTTGAGTATTTGTACTTTCCAAAACTGAAAACTAGTCTAAAACTAGTCATAGATGAAAGGGTTTTGGAAACAAGCAGAATTGTGTGTCACACATCCAACAAACCAATATAAGAATACAGGTATTGTTTGCAACTTGTCAGTGAAAGCAGTAAGTAAGTACTCTAGATTTTTAATATATATATTATATTTTGTTACATACATTATCCAAAATGTATAATAATGTTCTCATGTATATGTGCTGGCGATTGTTGTGATGTAAACTAATCAGACCCAGGTTTCTGTCATCCGTGCCCTTATACTGAAAGCTGAACCGCTCATTGTCGACGCTAGGGGCGCTGCAGGGAAACGCACACCGGAAGCAGCTCCTGTATGCTTCTCTGTTTTGAACTCTGACCTCAAACTGTGCACGCTGGGAATGGAAACAACGTGGATAGCAAAAGATTAAAGTAATATTTATTAAATTCAGAGTTGGCAGAGCGTTAGTGTCCCATGTTTTCTTCCGCCTGGATTCAATAACTGTGCTCCTGAACGCGGCTGAAAGGTAAACTGTGCCTCTGCGTCATGATGGGAGCTTGTTTACATGCTGTTGACGGCTCATAGTGAAGATATTTAGTTTTAAAGTAGCTCCAGTTTTGGTCACACAGTCGTCGCTTTTGTTTCATCTGATATTTCACACATATACATTTAAGCATTGACCTAAAAATGTCCTAAAAGCGAACAGCTTTTGACGACCCAGCCAATCACCAGAATAGAGGAGAACATGTTTTCAATGCGCGTTCAATTCATGTGTTGCGATGAAGATGAGTTTAGCCTGATGAAGAGGGTCTGTAATGTCAGTGATGTGAGCTCATCAGTCCATTATGTTACAGATGGGGAAGGTGCCTAAGAAGAGGAACCTCGCTGACAAGGTCCGCAAAACCAAGACCTCCACCGAGATCAAAAACAACCCGTTTGAGGTGAAAATCAACAGGAAGAAGTTTGATGTTCTGGGGAGAAAGACCAAGCATGATGTGGGTCTGCCCGGTGTGTCTCGATCCAAAGCCATTAATAAGGTAAGAGAACATCTTAGAGAGAGAACATGAAATAAATAACTAGTTATTACACATTAAATTAGATAAATAGCTAGATTTCATTAACACGATTTATAGTTACTGTAAAATATTTTATACGTGAAGCAAAGTAAAATATTGATGTGTTTAATGGATTGTTTCTGACATAAAACACCATCTGCAGGTTGCTGCTGTAAAAAAAGTCCTAACTATCTTCATCTTTTTAACTTTTT
Organism: Morone saxatilis; assembly: GCF_004916995.1. Taxonomy (NCBI): domain Eukaryota; kingdom Metazoa; phylum Chordata; class Actinopteri; family Moronidae; genus Morone; species Morone saxatilis. The sequence goes on along the minus strand of NW_023339774.1, from coordinate 14,831,255 downwards.
AAATGAACTTTAATTACATATATATATATTGCAGTTGATGGTCCTTTAATGTACACTTAATGAACTGTCGAACAAAATAAAGTCTGAGGCGCACATTTATGGTTTGATGAATAACTCTGACAGGTGAGATGCTCTGAGTTCATCAGCGCTGCAAACTGCTTATGACAACATCCTTATTAACTCAGCTGCCGCCAAGTTCTATTTTTGAAAGTTCATTATCCGTGTGTAACGAAGTGGCAGAGTGCATTACAGACGGCAGCTGGCTGATCTTATCGCTCAAATGTTTTTAATTACTGTAATACCAAAAACACTGACACTGACACGTGGCCCATTAAAGAGATATCTTTAGGCTTAGGATGTTTCGTGAAAATCACCCAGCAAGGTGCGGAATAAAGAAAAGAAGGCAGAGTCTGATTAAAACGTGAAGATTTTGCCACCTGATGAAATGAAAGGAGGATGAAACTCTTCTACTGCAGCACTGTATCTGACAGCCATGGCTCACAGCTCATCATCCATGTAACACTGTCTGTGCTGTGAAGCCTGGTGCTCACAGTATCATGCTGGGAGAGGGATTTTCTGCAGGAGAGACTGAGAGCTTTGTAAGGACAGAGAGAAGTCTGAAACAGAACTTAGCACAAGTTAAAGTGATGATGAAAGTCTTACTTCATCCTCTGCACGCTTGATTCAATTTTACTTCCAACTTGTGGTTTTGTATGTATTTACACATGTATAAAATGGACGAACCAGGCACTGGCACCTGGTGGCCACTGTTGTCTCTCATACGCAGTTGAAAAGTATTCAGTTGGTTGCAGCTTGCTACTACACACTGGTGTTTTAACTCAAAGGAAACAAATTTGTAACTCTAAAGAATCAGTGATTCGTAGCGTGTCGGAACGTTGTGCCTGTTTTTGGATAGAGTTGTATGCAATTATTTATTGTTTCTTTATTTTTGATCTGTAGAGAAAAGAAACCCTCCTTAAGGAATACAAACAGAAGAACAAGTCCAACAAATTAATTGACAAACGCTTTGGAGAGTATGACACCAAGATGGCACCAGAAGACAAAATCCTGCAGAGGTTCGCGATGGAGAGACAGGTCAGTGATGTAATATTACCTGTAAGGACATCAAAATAAAAGCGTGCAGCATCACTAAGTTCCATACTTTGTTCTATAACTCTCAGCCAAACTTTGCTTTGTCTCTCAGCGTGTCCATGAAAAGAAGGATGTGTACAACCTGAACGAGGAGGAGGAGCTGACTCATTATGGCCAGTCGCTGGCTGAAATGGAGAAATACAATGACATTGTGAATAGCGATGATGAATCGGAAGAGAAAGGGCTTTTGTCAGGTGAGTACTGCTTGTGTCCAAACACCAAATGAACAGAAAGTAAATCTAATATAAATTGAAGTAGTACCTTGAGCTGGTTTCCACTTCATGTCATTTTTTTCTTTCTTCCTTTATTGTCAATTTTTGAGCTTCGGATGTTTATGAATGATCTGATAAATATTCAATATAAGCTGTTATTTTGGGTGTACTCCTTCAGTTCATGTTACCATGGACTAAAAAAGACCTGTATATTTATGGAAATCTGAATTTCCAAACTTTGTAAATTTGGGGGTTCTGTCATTCCCAGCTGTTTTATAGAGGACGGAGCTGGTATGTAATAGTGACACTTCTTCTCCTTCTTATATAGCTGAGCTGACCGCCTCCCACTTCGGAGGAGGAGGCCTCCTCAGAAAGAGAACATCAGGGGATCAGCAGGAGGAAGAAGGAAGCCAGAGGGCCAAGTCCAGACAGGAGCTCATTGAAGAGCTCATCCAGAAGTCCAAGCAGGAGAAGGTGAGCCAACACAATCCTGAAGTAGCTTCTGTGCCATAGAGTTCCACTGTTGCCATAAAAATTTTAAAAACACACCAATGAGCGACACTTCAGCACTGGATAACATGTTCCTTCATTACTATGAACACCTCCTCCTATTGGAGTAACTTTTATGCCTTCAGTAGCATATCACTGAGTGCTGGCTTGTGGTACAAATGATTAACTTGTGTGTTTACTTGTTCAGCGGGAGCGTCAGGTGCAGAAAGAGGAGGCACAGGAGCTGACTGAGAAACTGGATCAAGAGTGGAAGAGCATCCAGTCTCTGATGGTGAAAAAGACGCCCAAAGCTGAATCTGACGACAAACCAGAGGAGAAGCCCAAGGTAGGGTCGCACCAATCAGTCAGCAACATGCGTGCTTTCGTTCATCAGTGGCAGAGCCTCACATTCCTCTGTGCATTCCAGCTGGAAGAGTACGACATGATGGTCAGAGAGCTCGTCTTCGAGATGAAGGCTCAGCCCTCGGAGAAGATGAAAACCCCGGAGGAGCTCGCCCGGGAGGCGAGGGAGAAGCTGCAGAAATTAGAGGTGTGTTCACAGTGCAGGGATGTTGAACAGTGTCATTACCATATAACATTTTAGTTTTAACATGTTTTAATGCTCTGTGCTTTCTCCAGGCTGATCGTCTGAGGAGGATGATGGGAGATGAAGTCGGGGACACTGCACAGAGTCTGGTCCACATGTCTGCTGATGACCTCAATGATGGTTTCGTCCTGGATAAGGAAGACCAGAAGACCCTGGCTTATCAGGTAACACTATCATTTCTGGAATGACCTTTACTTTTTGGTAGATTTATATGTTCATACAGAATGTGTTTAATTCTCAATTACTTTGTGTGTCCAGGATGGAAAATGGAACATTGGAGAGAAGTCTGAGGATGAGGATGAGGATGAAGATGAAGAAGAGGGAGAGAGTGGTGGTGAGGAGGAGGAGGAGGAGGAGGAATCGGAGGCAGAGGAGGGCGATGGAGAAGAAGAAGAAGATGACGAAGAGGATGAGGAGCAGGAGGGCAGCAGTGAAGAAGAAGATGGCCACTCGGACCTGGAGTCAGAGCAAGAAAGCGAGGATGAGGAGAGAAAACAGGAGGATGAAGAGGCCAGTGCCAAACCAAAAAAGATTCTGAGCAAAGAGGAGCTGAAGGCCCAGCAGGACGCCGCTAAAGCAGAGCTCCCATACACCTTTACTGGTAACTACACACAGAAACACATCTTTTTTTTTTTAAAGAAGATGCTTTTACTTTTTTAATACTTTTAATCACTTTTACTTATATTCTGTGTTTCTTCCTGTCATAGCTCCTGAAAGCTACAGCGACCTGAAAGATTTGCTTCATGGCCACACCCCGGACAACCAGCGCCTCATCGTGGCCAGGACTCAGAAATGCAACCATCCTAGTCTGGCTGTAGGCAATAAGCTCAAACTGCAGGTACAACATGGAGTCTATGTTTGTGTAAATTGGTGGGGTACTTGGGTTGCGTTCAGTGCTGTATGAACTTACAATCTCTGTTGGTCTCAGAAACTGTTCGGCTTTCTCTTGGAGTACATTGGAGAACTGGCCACCAGGAGTCCACCTGAACTCACCACCATAGATAAGCTCATACCGTGAGTTCAAAAAGTGTCTTTCTCTCTCAAGTGTTCTTCCTGATTCAAATATTTATTCCTTCACAGTTAAGAGTTTTTGTTAATTCCTTCTCTATTCTATTTCTTTTTCTCTCGGTAGAGAGTTGTACAGTATGTGTCAGATTTACCCGGAAGCAGCCTGCAAGGCCATGCAGGGCATCCTGGGAGACGCTGGTCATAGCATGGAGGAGGAGCTTGAGGTCAAAGGGCACGTTGCGTTCCCAACACTAGACATGGTATGGATTATTTGCTGGAAATTAACGTAAACATGTTGAATTTTTTAAGGCTTTAAATGTTTCTCAACTCAACCCCACGTCCACCCCCAGTGCAAATGATGTGTGTATTGTATGTGTCTTCTGTATGTGACAAATACAGTTACCGTATGTTTTTGTGTCTTAAGCTTATCTACCTGAAGGTGACGGCCCTGCTGTTTCCTACCTCTGACTTCAGACACCCTGTTACCACTCCAGCGCTGCTTTACATCAGCCAGGCTCTCACCAAGGTACACACACTCACTCTTGTTTGTTATGTTCTGTGTTGTTGGAGTTATTTTGGCTGTTCTAACCATAATTGTGTGTGTTTTTCATTATTACATCCTTAGTGTCCAGTGAAATCATTACAGGACGTGACGTCAGGTTTAGTGCTGTGCTGTCTGGCGGTGGAGTACGTCTCTTTTTCAAAGCGTTTCCTGCCCGAGCTCATCAACTTCCTGGCTGGAACGCTACATCTGGCCGTGAAGGACAAGACCTCTTTAGGTCAGCTGCACACTCATCTTTCACAGCACATTACAACAAGTCTATCACGCATTTTTTTGGTGCCAGCATTCGCAAGTCGAAACCAACCAGACAAACTTCGACTTTGTGTTGCAGGTTATGCTGTGGTGCCGCCCTTTAGGCCGTCGGGGAAGTGCAGTGACCTGTTGGTGTTGTCAGACTCCGAGTCCTGCAAGAGCTGGAGCAAGAAGAGCCTTCCGTTGTCGGCCACCCAACACCTGGACCTCAAAAATGACCTCGACAGAGATCACCATAGGTAGGAGGGGGTGAGGATACACCAGGAGGGAAAGGAATTGGTTTGTAGTCCTCACAGCCTGTAACGATAGGAGAAATTATTAAAGGAAACTAATATGTCTTTCAATGTAATTTGGGCATGGGAGTAAAGTTTTGAGTTTTGAACTTATCCAAGACTGCAAGAAAGAGCATTGCTGTAATTTCTTTCCTAAATTACTGCCGCTTGTTTACCTGTTTAAAATTTAAGCAGAAACCGTCCACTGGTGTCCTCAGACATATTGTGTTTAGACAGCTGACCCCCAGAAACATTCAGAAACAACGTATCTCACAATGCCTTAATTGGCCATCCATAATTGAGTCTGTAACAATACAATGCAATAACAGCAGTGAACACTTTTCTTGAAAACAATTATAGGCCCAGTTGGAAGGGAGATAAAGTGTGAGAAAGCCTTTTGTCTTCACACAGATTGTTGTGTTCAGTTTGGACCAGAATACGACCACCAAAAAGACAGGAAGAGATGAAGTGAGGCTGATTAATTACCTTTATAGACGTGAAAGAAAAGACAAGCTCATTTGCTCTTATGAAAAAAAAAAAACTGAAGATGGAATGAAAGCACACAAAGCACTCATTGAGATCTCTATTTCAACCAATTACTTTACAACACTTTATAAAAATGCCCCACAGGGCTGATAAAGAATTAATGTGTGATTAGGGTCTGCATTAATGGCCACCACTGCACGGATATAAAAACCTAAGATGATCAAACTGTGTTTACCTGTTTACCAGACTGTACGGCTCAGAGCTGATACATCCACTCGTGTGAATCTGATGAGTCGCCAGCGTGGTTTCACACAGCAGCTGGTGTGTGGGCACACAGCAAAGCTTGCAAACAGGCTTCGGTGGATCATGATTGTGCACAGTTAGTGAGAATATACATTTTTATTTGTACTCAACTAAAATTAATACTTACAACATGCCATAAAAGACTCTGACTCAAACATGGTTATGTCGGAGAGAAATTAATTTGAATTTGATTGATTGAATAAGTTAACCTAGATGTCTCGAAGAATACTCTTATAATATCCCCATTTTAATCGTTTTTGTATCCAATATGGGTTAAAGATTAGAAATAAAGAAGCAATAAGCATTTTTTTGTCTGTAATCTTTAGCCAGAAGCATACACCAAGGTATGCAATGTATTCATTTGAAAGCCGCAGCTGTTGTATAGTATTTGCATTCATAATAACTCAGTGAGGCTTACTGCAGGCCTAAATACTCAGTAAGTAATCTTTAAAATGCCTTTCCTGGAGGTTTGATCCAGTCCAGTCTCCTCCACATTGTTCTGAACAGCAGCGCTGCACTGACTCCTGCTCCTCACACCTGGGTGCCCAGTCATATTCTAATTTCTGCATTCCTTCAGGCCTCACAATGACACATGGACACCAGCAGCTGTGTGTCAAGAGTCTAGTGGTAATTACTGCCAGGGTGATACAGCCTTTTGTTAGGGAGGGACAGAGCGAGTGTGCACTGCATGAAAGTGTGTCTAAATGTGTAAAGATGAATGCATGTATTTGCACACATCATGTTGAACTCGTTGAGTAAGAGTGAGGAATAGTTGTTGCTACAGATACAGTACAAGGAGCTTTCACTTAAGTCTTAACCATTTGCACCTACTGTATGCCATAGTGTTTTTGAGACAATGAGACAAAGGACAAACTATAAAACTGAGAGTTTCATCTCCGTTTATGTTTCTCTCGGCAGGTTGATGTGTCTGTCTACTTGCCTGGACCTTGTGAAGCGGTGCTGCCTGCTCTACAAAGACCTCATGTCCTTCACATTCATCTTCCAGCCAATCAGAACACTGCTTTCCAAACATCTTTCAGCCCAAGCATTACCAGAGCTTTTACAGGTTGGTGCCAAAGAGGGATTTATACATTGAAGTCTCACACTTTCCTTTTTTTATTTTTTTATTCCTAATCTGTCAGTGTATCTGTTAATTACAATGTTTGTTGTTTTGTTGCAGGAGCTTCACAGGGAGATCCTGGAGACCATCAGCAGCGTACCTGTGTCTCACAGTCGGCTAGTTTTGGAGAAGAAGAAGCCAATTCCCCTGAAGCTGCTCACGCCCAAGATAGTTGAAGTGTAAGTGAAAGTCAGTTTTTAACAACATTGAAATGAATCTTGCCACGCAGAAGCTGAGATAAAGAATTCATATGAGCTGTAAGTGTATCCGTTTTTAATATCTGAATTGCTCATTCAATATCTGTCAGGTTGGACTATGGAAAGAAGCGTGGCAGCACCAGAGAGGAGAGAGAGAAGGAGCGATTGAAGCACAAGTACAAGAAAGAGTTCAAGGGCGCTCTGAGGGAGATCAGGAAGGACTCGCGCTTCCTGGCCAGAGAGAAGCTCAACGAGGTCATGAACAGGTGTGGATAACACCCGGTGGCAAACCAGAATGTTTCGGTGAAATGCTTCTGTGAGTAAAAGCTTTTACATTTTTTTCTTGTTCTGTGTTTCAGAGATGCAGAGAGGAAGAGGAAAGTGAGGGAACTCTTTGGCAGTTTGGCCACTCAGGAGGGAGAGTGGAAGGCCCTGAAGAGGAGGAAGAGGAAGTGAAATACAGAATCTCATCTTCATCAGTTCTCTCCATCACTTGTTACCTGTCAAATGGACATGACCTTGCCAGATTGAACAAGGTTGAAATTTGTGGAACTGCGAACTGTACGGATTATTTTTTAATCATGAGGATAAATTCAACTTGTTGCAACACACATTTTTATACTGTTTGAGAAATAGCTGTCAGAGATGGCACACGCAAGTTGTCAGATATTCTCATGTAGGCGTTTGATGTACGATTGGATTACTGTTGTTGATGTCAGTCAACACAGCAGTGAATATTTGGTTTAATTTCTCCCTTAATTTTTTCCGCCCCCACCAGAATACATCACTATAATGTGGGCTTAAATACAGAAAAAAATAAATGACAGCATTTTTCTGTTCTCTTATTTTCTGCATGTGTTTTTCAAGTCAAGCTCCATGACATAAGGGTTATTACCATCATGATAAAAATGTAAAGAATAAAGTCAAATGCTATGGTAGAGGGCAAGTTGATAATGCAAACCCCATGACTTTTATATAGTGGGAACAAACACAGAGTGTGTGCACATGCACAAAGCTTCATCAGTCATGTTGCCTCTGAAGGACGGTTCTGGCCTCCACGTCGTCCATTAATTCCTGATAATGGAAGGAAATAGTCAACCATGCTTCAGTGTTGGGTTTGGTTTTCTGTGTTAGTGAGGAAGCCACATCAGGCTTTGGCTGCACAGGCAGTACTTGTTAAAAAGATCATTTCATTGCTTTGGTTGTGGGATTTGTTGACAATATGGAAAATATAGAATGTCACCAGACGGATCCTTAAATGTGTCACTAAAAAGTGTCTGAGTTTTAAGTGGTAATCATAACAATGTTTGACTGGTCCGACAGGAAGAGCTGGTTAAAGTTTGATTTGCTCTGACAGTTCCCTGTGGCTATTGCTACACAGGCAAACAGAAACACAGCAATAAATTCTGTTGATATCTTATTGTGCAACACTGGTCCCAAAGGTTCATTCAGCACTAAAATAGCCCTGCATTGGATTTAAAGGTTTCTACAGCCTGGAGTGACATTTAGACACCCGCAATAGAACAAGATGGCTTGAGTGCTACTATCTAATTTATGTTATGTCTTAGAAGGAGGTGAGATTGAGATTTGGCTGCTAATATTGTACCTTTTGCACCAACTTCAGCATCTTTCTTTTAAATCATCACATATATTCCAACCCCTTTTGATGGTTCCACATGTCTTCTACTCCCCCTCCTGCAGTTTCCTGTAGGTGGCAGTCTCTGCACCCAGCCTCAGCTTGATGTGCAACAGGTTCTGGTGGTCTTGCATGTGCTCACCTTGTCCATGTGGGTCCTTTTTATGTCCTCAAGCTGCTCCATTGCAAGCTCTCAGACATCAATGGGATTCTGCAGGTCTGTCAGATGGTTTTAGTTGGTGCTGAGCACATTTTCCCAGCTCGGCCTTATGCAGAGTGACGTCATCAACATCTTGATAGGATTCTCTCCGGATCATATCTGCTTTCTCTACAGACGCAGTCGAATTTAAAAAAAAAAAAGAAAAAAAAAAAGACTGGTGTAGCAAGTCCTTAGGCCGTGACCTAAAACATCATCTTAAACACTTCTTGATTACACCTAATATTATTCTAAGAATTAAAACCCTTTTAGAGCCGCTTTTGCCTTCCTTCTCTACCGTGGAGTGAGCTCTTATTCCAGGTTGAGTCTCCAAATTTTAGCCTCCTCTTCAAGCTATCAGCTGCTTCTTTTTCATTGGTCAGGGTGTGAATGAGGTCTTTTATCTCCTTGAATATGAGCTTGCCGAGGCCGCAGGGCCTAACCTTGTGAGGATTTGAGACACTGAGGTGAGGATGGGCACATTTTTTCAGATGCTACTGAGAAGAAATTTAGAGATTAGATTTTCCTAATATAGACTAAAATACAATTTGAATCAAATAATTCAATACATTATTGTCCAGCCTTAGTCCCTCTTGATAACTTCTTTAGCTAGCTTCTAGGTCTCTTTTTTCAGATATTATACTTACACTGAGGTAGAAAGTTGCCTTGTTGCTCTTCCACCACCACAAAGTACCTTACAAACTACAAAACATTGTGTCAAAGCTGGTTAGAACCATCAGTTGACGTTATGTGTCCCTAACCTCGGTGCCCTACTGTAATCCTGCCACATGTCAACTCTAAATACCATGAGGAATTGGTCAATTCACTGGTTAACACAAGGATTGCTTTGGTATGCATTATATTAGAAACATGAATTTCAACTCTGTGACACAAACAACCAAAAACACTTGAAATATTTCATTGAAATTCAGTTTAATACAGGAAATTTATAGCTGGTTACAAGTTTAACATGTTATATCACAGCTTTAGTGTCCTGACACTGAAGCTGTGGTTGAGCTGGGACTTAACTTGCATCAATATTTTTCACATGATTCTAAGCAAAAATGCAAAACATAAATATCGTGTTGTTGTCACAGTACCTGTCTCTGCATGGAGCTGTGATGACCAATAAAAACAAGGAGTCAAAGAGCCCAAGGCCTCGCTGTAGGATTCATGACTAAGAAACCAAAGTGAAAAGTGGTGAATTAAGTGACCCACTGTTTTCTTGGGAGAGCTGATCTTAATGTAAACTGATTGGAGCCATGTTTACATCAAGAAATGTGGCTTTAAACAAATGATTTTTAACCCTGGGAAGGGGAGTTTATTTCTTTTAGTGTGCATTTACACAAAAGAGCTGCACTTGTAGTACAAAAAGTAAAAATAAAAACACACTACAGTACAGTTGATGGGCAACTGAAAAAGGGGGAAAACAGTTGATGCATTTGGTGGTCTTGTTAATGGAGCAGAACCGTCTCTCAGAGGAAAGATGCTGGAGGAGTTAGTCGCAAGGACGGACTTTTGTAAGTGCACGTCTATCTCCTTCTTTATTAAAACACAATGTATATAGCCTGCTGCTGGACAGCTGGGTACAGCACATAGTCAAGGCCAGCATGCTTTATTGTAATAACATACCGGTGTTACAGGCAGGATTATCTCTGCCTTCAAACCAGAAGACATATTTTCCTCTGCTGAAAGTGTACCAAATACAACAGCAACGTCTAATCCTGAATTCTAATATTGCTAAATCCTTAAAACAGCAACCTGTTATTAGTGCATGAGCGCCGTGTCCTCTTCTGTCCCCCAGATGGTTTCTGACATATGCATGCTTTCACACACTGTCCTACTTTCTCATGAGGCAATAATGAGAGGGATAAGAAAATTTCATATCCAGCTGAGTTCGGGTATCACAATGTCACATTGTCTTAATTTGCACTTGCAATAGTTTATTTATATTACACAACTTGCAGTGTATAATATCATCAAATCATCAAAAGTAAAACAGGCTGTGAACAAAGATTCTTAAATTCAATGGGAGGGATGTGTTGAGGTCAACTGTAGATTGACGTTTTGTATTGAAAATGAAGATTCAACCTTTTTATTTAGTATTGTTTATGACGTTTGATGTTATTTACATTTCTCTAAATAAATAAATGATAAATAAATAATAATCTGTTGAACACTTAAAGGACCAGTGTGTGGGATTTAATGGCATTCAGTCGTGTTGCAGATTGCTACACCCTCACCTCACCCTCCAGTTTCCATTCAAAATGCAAACATTAGGAGAAATGCAACAGATACTCAAACACATAATAAAAATATTTGATAGACCGGAAGGGCTCCAGGCTGCTGGTTTATACAAATTCTGGTTTATAGTGTTTCTGAAGCATTTCTCCTTGTATGTACTCTATAATTTGCAGATTATTCTTGTTTTAGATCTTAATATTTGTGTTTTCACTTTTGTATGTTTTACTATTTGTAGCTATCTTCTTCTTGCTCATCTCTTATTGGTCTTTTGCTTTTTTTATGTGTTTTGTTCTTAGGGGCCACCATCAATTATGCTTTAGAGATTCATGCACATGCTTGTAAGTTATTTTGATTGAAGAGCGATAGATAATTATATATGAAAGTGTATGTTTGCTGCATGTATTTTAGTTATATATAGTATTTTTGTTCTTACTTGGCTGGAAAAGAGCTTTCTTTATTTAGTAAAGTGTCTAATAACATTATTAGATCTCTGCATCCCATCGATATCCTTAGATAAATAAGCTCACATTTCTTCCTTCCAGGTACTTATTTTGGACTCTAACAACATTATTGACCCCACATGTTAACATGCAGATAAATGACAACAACAATTCAGCAACAACACACTTTATGCATAATTTTATTCAACACTAAACTCCAAATAAATTCATATCACAGCGGTAAAGCTGAGTAGTTTGACATGCTCTTGCTTTTCAAAAGTCCATTCAATATGATATATATTTGTCATAGTAGAGATAACTTAAAAAATTACAATATGAATGCACAAATAACTCAGCACTTAATAGTCCACCGCAAAAAACAGTGACAGTATACAGACAAAAATAGAGAATATCATTATGTTTCCATTTCAAACAGATCACTGTAAATTGTCCATTTATATAGAGACACTTAGGTGCTTGAAGTGGTAAATTGTGGTATATTTCCATGTTTGAGTTATTGACATAGCCATACAGTTAGACAGATAACATACAGATAGACACACACACACACACACACACACACACAGTGACCAGGTGGCATTCTCAGTGGTGGGGAATCACTGTAAATGACTGCTGGTCACAGACGACACACACCTGAGGTCCCTTTCAGGACTGACACAGACTACATACGCACACTCACACAATCTCTCTTTCTCACTACAACATCTGCACGTATACCGGTGTATAGACATACGTAACAAACAGAAACACACACACACACACACACACATACACAGAGACATCGGGCACAGACTCCATAAAGGGACCAAAACGAGGCACAACGGACTTGGCAGAGCGACATGGAATGTTTTTCGGTCATTGATCTTTGATTGTGAGGCTCTCAATCAGTTTATTCATCGGTGTCCTCCTGAGAGAGAAAAGGGACAAGAGGTGGGCGGTGAATTTATTGTCCTGTATGTAAATTGCAATGTAATCATATTAACCTTGAATAAAATGTGAACATACAACTTAATGATATTACCTCTCAGGAACTGTATAAACCACTTGAGGTAATGTTACACCCATTAAGATGATTTATTTAATTACTCTGGTTGATGTCACATTTATCAGCAAGATTTCACTTGTTGATTTGTTTTCATTTTTAAACATGTTTGGAGTGGAATCCAAACCCAGATGTGTGCAATTTAGATGAAAGTTTCTGCCAAATGCTATATAATACACAAACCTTCAAAGTAAATACATTTCAATATCCTTCTAGGATGATTGTTCCTATGCTCCCCTTGCTCCAGAACCTATATATTCCACCTGATTTAGTTGTTTTAAAGTTCATGAATTGCTTCTAAGCAGCATGTTAAAATATTTTATTTCAGCAGTTGTATAATATCACTCTCACTGAGGTTTTGAATAATTATATCTTATATAGTCTTTCCATCAACTGTTGCTTCTACAAAGACCCTACAGGGAACTTTCATTTTGTCTTGATTCTGGTGGCCTCAATGGAGAAAAATAGTAGTGCTTATTCCTCCTCAGTTAATTGATTTCAAGGGGAATCCAATCAAATCTGAACTGGTGGCAGGCATTGAGAATGACCATGTAGAAATAGTCTTCTTACCAACGGTCTAGTTTATGTTGGTCATATAGAGGCATCAGTATTGAACTGAGACTGTTTCATAACCAGGTAAAAACTCTTTTTAGTACGTTTAACTTTGAAAAGCACCTTCATATTATTGACTGTATGACAACCAGTTCCTAGTGTTACCTCTGTAGCATCAGCAGGGTCAGTATCAACCGGTGACTCTGCCACGTTCTGTGCTGCTGAGGCTTCATCAGCCTGGAGAAAGACAAAAAGGAAATCAATCAACAATACCTTAAAGGGGTGATCATTGTATCAAATTAAGAAAGGTACCATGCATTGTCTAAAGATCACAACTCGAACATAGAACTCGATAAAAAAATTCTAGTGATTGCTTAGGTTAGACTAAACAACAGCATCGATTGTTTTTTGGCCAATACCCCAAAATGACATTTTGTTTATGATGTGGCAAAGACCTCTAGCAGCAGTGAGAATTATCCCTCTTATCCATCAGACATAGTGTGAGGTTGTTGTAAAGCCACCAAGTCCACAGAGGGAGGAGGTAGATAGGGGTGGTTGGATGGGTCAACAAAGCCCTTCCCTTCCGACAGTCAACGTTGGTTTCCTTCAAACATGACCGTTCTCTGACCATATGATTTTATTATTGTAACCATGACACTGGAGGTCCGTTCGCAAAATAAGTTGTGATTTTTATTTGTATATAATAAATGTTTTGTGTGGCGGTCTGCTATTATCTGTGAAACTCATGGAAAACTACAATAATTGGTCAAATTTGCGGAAAAGTGGCGGTGATTGAACGAAAACTGCAAGGCTGTGCAGAATTCAAAGGAATTGGTTGAATTTGCGTTTATTGTTGCAATCGCCAATATCACAACTTCCTGGAGGGACTAAAAAATTCTTTTTTTTGCAGGTGTGATTTGTAACGGTTTTAGAAGGCACTGACAAATGACATCGTCCTACCGATACACCTCTATGTGTCGTTCCAAAAGGCTGTTATAAACAATGCATTTTGTCTTTTAAACGAGGCATGAAGCGCTAATGAAGAAGGTGGGGGTTGGGGGAGTGACGTCTCTCTGAAATGGTGCTTTGATTGCACCGTGCCATTGAACTGACCTTCGTTAATGGGGAGTGGTCACAGTGTGCCGATGTGTGTGACAGGCTCAACAGCGGCTGACATAACCTTAAACCAGTTATTGCACCTTCTCCTCCTGCTGTTGCATTTAACACCACCCATCAAGCCTCCATCTGTTCGCCCAGCAGAGCCAGAGAGACGTGTGTGCTCATGTAAACACACACTCACACGCACACAAACATATACTCGAACTTCCGTATGCCAATAAACACAGACTGGACTTTTTTTTTACTGTGGTCAGATTCAACTTTGGACAAAAGTTAAAAATGTGTTCATTTTTAAGGACACCAAACCTGAAACATCTGTGTAAACCCTAATCTTTCCAGCCAAAATCAAAGTAATACCTCACTTACAATCTGTATTGTTTCAAAGCAATTTTCAAGCAGAGATTGCTTCTTAGGGACATGAAATATACAGCAGCCTCTTTTATTGCATGTTGCCGAAAAGATCTGAGCAATAAGACGTGTTTGTTGAGACCATTTTCTATGTCCTGTCATGTATCCTCCTCAGCTCCCCACCACTCTAACGACCACTTTGCCTGCTCCTCTATCTCATTGTAATTTCCCTCTCATTCTACCGTTCTGGCTTTTGTGTGTCTCCTGATATGAGTCACCAGCAGCTGATGAATTGGTAAAAAACCAGATGAGGAGATTAATCAGACTCAGCATCCCACCATCCTCTGTTTGCTGGTGTGTGTCTATGTGTGTGTGTCAGACACAGGAGACGATCTTTGATGGGCTCTCTCTCAACCTGGCATCAATTTTTAAATGAAATCAATATTAATGACGTTTAATGGCTGTGCCGCCTGGGAATGATAGTTAAATGAGGACAATCTGCTGCTGTCTGCATGTCAATCTCTCGCTGGGAATACCAGGATGTTTTTTTTCTTTTTTAATCTCTGTGTTTATTCCTCTGTCAGTCAGTCTACTATCACCCCATCAGTCAGTCCACTCTGCGTCTGTTTGTCCATCTGTTTGTCTGTTTTGCCTGCCAGTTTGGCTTCCTCAGTCCTCATAATGAAGCTGATCACATTCCAGGTGGATCTCCATCAGTGTTTTAACCCTTAGGGTGAATAGCTATCTATGTGCCTTAATATCACCACTGCTAACAAAGATGGAAGGATGTTCTAAGCATCTTTTGATAATGAAATCAAATGAATGGGATGAAAGCAGTGGACTGATTACCTTAATAAAAGAGCTGTTGAAAAAAGAAAATGGTTCAGGTGTCAGTTGTTGCCATTGGCAGGAAAATAACTTGGTATTTTATCTTTTTATAGGGGTACTTTTTACTAATCACACCCAATTAAAGCAGAGATGAATGTGTGCACATATGTGTGTGTTGTTATCTCTTGGTGTCTAAACTGCTGTTATGGATTCCCGTGTTCCATTGCTAATTAAGGGACGGGAGATTGAGCATCACAACAAACACTCAGCGAAGTGTTTGCGTTGCCCAGGGAAATATTTGATTGGCTTATCATTTCCTGCTACTCACAGTGATGTTATGAAAAAGGAGGGTAATTACAGGCAAATTTAGTCCTCCCTTCAGAATTATATCCAATTTTAACACCTTATTAATCCAGATATCAACCTCGGGGAAGTGTAACTGCCACAGTTTGACAACAAAAGAAGAACAGTGATAGCATTGTTTTTTTTTTCTGTGTTAAAAAGCAGAAGCAGACATTAAGGCCATCTGTTCCTCTTGTAAAGTTGGTCCTATTTGAAAAAAGAGTTTCTGTGCTAATAGGAGCTGGTATAAAACAAAAGTTAAAATAAAGAGATTTAGGTTGGGAATCTTGTGCACGTGGTAATTAAAGGTGCCATGTGGAGTTTTCTTAACAAACAAAACTGTTTTATAAAACTTGTTTATTCTCACCAAAATAAACTGTATGTATTATCTAGGTCTAACAAATGTGTTAAATGCCCTTCCTCATAAAACATTTTTAAATACATTTGTTTAAATATGTGCACAACCATGTTTACGTGCAGTCTTCGTTTTGGTGAATTTGTATTCCTTTTTGTGCAAGAGTGCAAACAAAACAGGGACGCACTCGTGAAAACATTGCTCAATAGCACTACTAGTGTCAAAAAACTCCACAGGGTGCCTTTAAAGTAAATTGTCATTATCAGATAACACTGGAATTACTGTATGTTAAAGTTACAGTTTTTAAAAAATATTTTATTTATTTAGTTAAATGTTATATTTTCTGTAAATGAATAATTCTGGTGGAGAAATACCAAATCCTTTATTAAGAGTTTATTTTATTTTTAATAGTGGTTAAAGTCAAAGTGGTTACATTTACCAAAAAGAACAGGTGAAATTCTTGAACTTGTGTTTAAAAACCACATATTGCGTATATGTAGTATATTAAATACTGTTTCAAATGTGAAAAACGATGGCTTTATGTAAATGTATTACATGCGAAACAATGTTCCATATGTGATATTACATGTGAAAATAATGTGCTGTCTTAGATTTTGTAGAATGTAACTCCCCCCATGTTGCTAAACCCCCAAATTCACAGAAAAACTACCTAAGACATGACCTCAGAGTCTAAATGATAGCTACAGCCCTGACGACCACTGTATCTGGAAAAATCTATATGAACAGCTGTCAAAATCCTTGCTAGAGAGAAAGGGAAGGTAAAATAGAACAGACAGCAAAAAATGGAATAAAAACCCACTGAAAGGGGGGAAAGAAAAACCATTTTTCATATTTGACTTGTGTAGCGGCAGTAGATTTCTACGGTAAACTACCTCCTAGGACAAGCAATGGCCAGACTGACTGATGAACAATGTAGGAAAGCTAACAATATGTAACAGCTTTCATTTCAGAGAAGAAAGACACACAGCAGACACGAGAAGTGATGACAAATGACTCAAGGTCAGGAGGCCATTTTGACAAAGTGAAGTGTTATAGCTGGCAGCCACTGTCATGAAATGGAGGGATGTGCTGTGCAGCAAACTACCATTTCCACAGGTGTGTTTAACAGAATCAGTATATGTGTATGGGGAGCTGTAAGCATTCAGCAAGTGTGGTCGGACAAATTAAAGTCAAACTGATCTGAATTCTTCTCACTTTTTGAAGAAGAAGAAGAAGATATACTTTATTGATCCCCTAGGGGGAAATTTTTCACTCTTTTTTTATATATACACACACACACACAGGCTGAAATGCACAGTTCATGCACATGTGGACATGCAAAGGGGTGAGATGGTGGAGTGATGGGGCTGCCAGCGCCCATGAGCCAGGTTTGGGGTTAGGTTTGCCTTCTCAAGGGCAACCTCGCAGTGACAGGAGGTGAAACTGGCAATCTCCAGCTACCATCCACACTCCATATTTGTTTGTGGTCTGTGCGACTTGAACCGGCGACCCTCCGGTTCCCAAGCCAAGTCCCTACACACTGACCTACTACTGCCGCTCCAGTGTACAGTACAGTGTACAGTGATGTGTACAGTGATATTTGAGTTATATTTCAGTTATATGTGCATACTTTAAAAAGTTTCAAAATAGGATAAAACCTTTTTCTGGATGTTTATACAAGACATTAACAAGTCCTTGTACAACAAACCTTTTTCACAGTAGCCATTTTAAGTGAAATCGTAGGGTAAACACAGGTGTTACAAATGATACTAATTAAGGTTCTGTTCCATTCAGGTCAAACTGAGTCAGGGTGCTTCCATTGTGCATGTTGGCTCACTGGAAAGGCTCTGCTACTCTAAATGGAACGGAATCTTAATTAGTATCATTGGTAACATCTGTGTTTACCCTGCTATTTCATGTCAACTAAGATGTCTATCCCTTTCCAACATCCAACATTTGGAGGACCTGTATGTTTTGTTAAATGTGTATTTTACTTTTTTTTCATGGTAACAGTTGTGGTGACGACAAATGACCAGACTATCAAAAGTTACCACAGGCAGTACTGCTGTAACTAGGGATGCACCAGTTGGGAAATTCTCAGCCAATACTGCTATTTAAAATAACAATTTTAGCTAACAGCCGATGCCAACACCAATGTTTTTTCTTGTTATTTATTCACCCTTTTTGTGCCAGGGAAACAAAGAAATGCATGAAGCACATCGGTATATGCTTGCAATTTGTGCTAGTGGTCAAAAATAATGGAAATAACCAACACAACATTTAGCCAATGCACAATTGACACACAGATAAGCATCTGCCATTAATATTGGTGAAGACCGACTGCTGATAGGCCGATGTCAGTCAACATGGCAAAAATCCACCGATACCAATGTTCAGCCGATATATCGGTGAATCCCTACCTGTAACTCATTAGAATCACGACATGAAGTAACATATGGGATCATTAAGCAACATATGAAGTGCTCACATCACACAAGCAATGGCTGACAACTTCAGCCCACTAATGTTACCTAGTTAGCTGCCTGTATGGCTGTTAGAATTTAAGTGATACTATAAACAATTTTGAGTGTCTGCCCAGGAATATATCGCAATCAATTGGTCGGAAAAGAAAATTCACACCCACCAGAGAACACTACTGTAGGGGGCCCTATCATCAGCAGAAAAGACCCTTAGATTTCTTTTTACTTTTGATAGGCCCATTTATAATTGTGCCCAAATAAGTACGTGTCAAGTCAAAACAAACAACAATGATATATACTAATTCCTTTACAAAATAAATTTTGATTTATGTTCAACTTTACATGAAAAGTATCTTTCTTACTTGTTTGGCTGGATCCTTCTTGACCAATCCAGTGGCAGCGACAATGTTGCCTGCACCCTCCACAGTTTTCTGGGCCACAGCGGTAACTCCGGTAACCACAGCTCCACCCACCTGAGACACTCCAGACACAGTTTTACCTGCAACTGTAAGGACCACAGAAGAAGAGGAAGGTATTTGAGGAGGGTATAGCTCTATAGGGCCTCAATACCTGTGAGGATTAGCATGTAGAAAAATACATAAACAGGACACAGATCTCAGTGGATGGAAGGAAATGTAATTTGAGAGGTGCTTCCCTTTAGTGCCTTGTCTCCACTTGTCAGTGATTGTGTCAGAGAAATTACTTTCACTATTACCTGTTACTTAACACTTAACAATACTGCACTGGTTACAGAATGTAGCTTAGTTTGACCTGATGAAGGTGCTTAAGGAACAATAAGGTTACCAAAATCCAACCATTAGGTTCTACAGTCAAACAAACAGATGCATGAAGGCAAAGATTGTCACATGTCAATACTAAAAAAAAAAAAAAAAACTACTACAGTAACTCAACCAATTAATTCACCACAGCTTGTTCCTGTTGGCAGAAAACCCCTAAATGTATTGAATTGATAGAGGATATGTTTACATTCTTATGAGTTCATTTGTAAGAGAAAGATTGTGATATTTATTCTTTCAAAATATCTTGCCGGCTAACTTCCTATTTTTGCAAACATGTTTTCAAATATGGTTGAACTGTGCTGTTACTGAACTCTACTGGGTAAAAAACGCCCTACAGAATTATTTAAAACAGGATCATCACGTGTAGAGTCTGGGACAGCCTGGGACATTTTCCTTTCAAGGCCCACGGTTTCACCACGCCCTTTATTGTTTGAACAATTGTTGTGTCATTTTGCATATCACTGTATCTGCTTTGAAATGGGACCTGTTTCTTGAATCTTTCAAGTAGAGTTTTTGTGTAACTGGTTTTGTAGAAGCCAGTTGGAAATATGAGTTTTAAATTCAGCATGTCCTTCCTTGTTGAGTTTAGGCTAAAAATGTCAATCAGTTCAATTGAAGATCACTCAGTGCTAAACAATACTGTATTTTAATGTCTTGTTTTGGTGTTCTCTACACTAGTGGTTCCCAACCTGGGAATCAGGGCCACAACAAGGATTCACAAGTAAAATTTGAGGGGCCGTAAGATTATTAGCAGAAGAAAAAAAACATGACGCAAAATTATATTCATTTTTATCCGTCTTTTGTTGAACTGATCACAACTTGTAGTGCCATGGGGTCAAGTAGAAAGTAAAAAAAAAAAAATTCACATAATTAATCAAAACCATGAGCTACACTTTGCTACAGGGCATCATATTTTCCTATGTGGACCTCCTGAGAGCAGATTATCAGATCATAGGTCTAATATAGGCCCCACTGAGAAAAAATATATGCTCCCTCATTAAGTGGCTTTAATAAAACATTCTGTCATTGTGCATTCAGCTTCCAACACACTAGCCTCACTTTACAACAAGACAACCATGTCCCTGGATGCCTGGGCCTATAGCAGGCAGTGTCCCCTGGCTTCTCTGCTTGTTATGTATGAGAAATGGCCAGAACTGGCCCATGGGGAGTTAGGCAGGTTGTGTTGAGTAAGGCAGTGAAATATGACACTTCCTCACCTGCAGAGATACAGCATACATCATCTCTCACAGACCACCTGAGGATCTAGTGAAATGAATCTCACCTGTTTTTACTTTCATGTCAAAGATGCACTAAAAATATTACTGTGATGTTATACCGAAGGGCTGTATAAGAGGACGGAACAGATGCATTTAAGCCTGAATTAATATATGTTGTTACCTGTAGTGACTCCATCCTTTGTTTTGGTGCCTGTAAGGAAATGCAGTTTGGTTTAGTCAAAAGATTTTATGATAAAAATCATATATTTTTATGATAAAAAAAAATGAATAACACAATTGAGGATAGTAGCCCACAAATAATCAAGATGCCCAGTTGCACTCAAGCTCACATATGTGTTGAATATTCAGAGTGGATATTATTATTATTAATAATAATAATAATAATAATAATAATAAACTAACAACGTTTTAAAGCTCTCTATCCCATTTTTTTAAATGTAACATGATGATCAATGAAATTAATTCCCAGCACCTACCGACAAACATAACCCCATCTTTCGTCATCTCAGCTGCTCCAGTCACTCCCTGCTTGGTTTTCTCCGCCGCTGCCACGACCCCATCCTTGGCTTTAGAGAAACCCTTCATGAACGTGTCCATGGCTGCTTGATTGGCCCCCAAATTACGCGCACACACAGCTGCGAGGATGTCAAAACAGGCGCAATGAGAAGGCAACTCCCAGGATTGAAAGCGCACGGTATTAAAACGTGTAACAAGACACACACACACACACACACACACAAAAGCGATGCCACCGCCCTACTTTTCTCTCTGACAGGTTTGTCAAGACAATATCACCGTGTGAAATATGTGTGCAGCCGATACAAGCAGCCCTGCTCTGAGGCTGCTCAAAATCCCACCTGTAGGAATTGGTTACAGCCCAACTGAGAAACCATGAATGGATTTCCTATGAATTTAAATAATAAAGGTGAAACGACATTGCATTGCGATAGTAAATTAAACAATGTAGTAGCTGATACTCTAAGACAGAGAATTTATATTTTCTAGGAGAGAGAAAACTAGAAATAAAAGAGCTGTGTGTGTGCACGCACCTGTTCGCTTCAACTTCCTTCAAGGCGAGAATGTGGTGAGTCTTCCGGGATGGCAGCGGAGATTCCCCCCAAAGAGCAGCAAAACCGGTTTATTGTTTCCGAACTACAACTACTACCAACGACGGTGTGTGTAGTGTCTTCCGAACAAGACACACGGACAGAGAGAGAGAGAGAGAGAGAGAGAGACAGACAGACGCTCCACAGGTTTGACAGACGCCTCCTACGCCTCGGTGATGGAGAAGAAGAAGAGCGATTAAACCCCCTGATGCTGATGCGAGAGAGAAGAGATGCTCCTCTGTCTGTCTGTCTGTCTGTATTAACACACACACACACACACACACACACACAGAGAAAGATTACGTAGCTCTTTCTGTACGTGGGTTGTCCACAGCGTGTAGGTGCAGCAAGCTCTTTAAACTCATCAGTCGACTGAATGCATCTGCGGCCGAACTACCAATTAGTGGCAGCATGATTATGCAAGACAACACTACTGTGTTCCCACATGTGAGTAAGACGTTGACTACAGATGCACAACGGCTCCCTGGTGTGTTTTTTGGTGTGTTGAAACATGTTGTCAGTCATTCACTTTGGATTGTATTTCATGTTCATACATTATTTTTATTTTTAAAAAACTACTAGGTATCACATTTTAGGCTCAAGGCACTTTTTATATTATTATAAATGCATCATAGCTACATAAAGGGATTATGAATTCAAACTGGCTGTATTAATGGAAAGAAAATTATGTAATAGTGCTTTATAGATCAGTTATAGGACAGTTTGGGTTGCAAAATTCTTCTTATTAATGGCTTGCAATTGATCTATTAAGCGTTAGTTTATTTTATTTTCTACAAACAAACACAACCCTGTGTTTATTTGCAATAAAACTCCAGTGCACCATTAAGCACAATAAAATACTCACTTAATAATAAGAACTGGAGTCTGCTGTTGTACATCAATCATTAATAAAGGGTTTTCAGAATGAACTTAATAGGTTGGTAATAAATTAATTTTGGTTGGATCGTGTGCAGCCCTTTTCTTAAAATACGTTGTTAGTTAAAGGTTGTGGCAAAAGGAGCATAAATGATTCAGTAACCATTAAAAAAGCCATTAGTTAACCTTTTATAAAGGATTCCTTATTAGAAAGTGGGACCCATAATAACCTGTACCATAGGACACAATGTTAAATCTGTACTTTATGTTATGAATAGTACTGTTTACCTTGTTTGTTGGGATGATACATGAGCTATGTGACTTTCTTCTGGGTCACCTCCTTCCTTTCCCTACAGCCCATATGTACTCTTGAGGTTGTGTCTTCCTGTGTTCAACAGTTCGAGTCTATTTGGGGTTATTTGGTTCTCAGTGGTGTGTAACACAGCTTTAACCATCCAGAGTGTATTTAATCAGAGGCAAAGTCATCAACAGTGGTGGTGGAACAATGAGTTTATTAGTCAAGCAAATTTCAACAATAACACAGCACAGAGTATTTAGCAATTTGTCTTCATACAAATGTGACTTGTGTTCCACATTTGTATAATATACACATAATAACCACAAACCGGGCAAAAATACACCAATAAATAGCATTCTTCATCTTCTTGCCATTACGCCACCATGACACATTATTCCTTTTAAATGTTTCTATAGCCATAATGCACTTTTATACAATGTTCAGTCTATATGTAACATTATTTTCTTTTATCTACCCAATAAAAATAAGATACATGCTGTCTTTGAAATTTCTGGCAAAAACCACCTTGTTTTTTATTAACCTGCCCATAGGACAAATCACTTGTTAAATATATAGCTCTGAATCTTATAACATGATATTAAGACTCTTGTTGTTTACACAGAAAATAAGAAGAAGACTGATAACATGAACAGAACCAATATGATTAAACTTACCATAAAACCAAAGAAGAAGAAATCGTTGACAGAGGACTCATGTGGAAAAGAAGAAAATGGAAACAGAGATCATTTACTGAATTACAGATGCCTCTCTTGAGTCTTAAAAACAAATCATTGCTTCTACAAAAACAGGGAAGTTTCAGTTCCTTCCTTTACATCTACAAAATACTCTACTAACAGCAACAAAAGACAAGGGCCTTGGCCCCAACACCACCAAGGATGGCTGCAGCACTTGAATTGACTGCCGGCGTACCTTGAGTTTGTTGTATGAGAGTAAGAGACAGAATTCTCCTTTTCACACCAAACTCCAATTCAGATACGCTTTATTCTATTTTATACCCGATTCTCAAGGGTTTTCTAATTCCTTCTGTACATCCAACCCTATAGCAATGTTGTATGATCATTTTATTTTATTTTTTTCACTTTTCACAATATCTGTGCATGGCGAATACACTATGGCTAAGGTATAGTCAAGGTAAGGCGACCCTTTCTACATTGAGCACACTACTTCCTGAATTGGACTGAACATTAGCTCTTGATAAATCATTAGGTATGGAATCGTCCAAAATGAAAGTAATTCATACAGGGCTGATGAGCATGAGTATTGTGAAGCCATGTAATCACATTGGGAGCTGCTTGTGTGATGTGTCACTCTTTTCAAATTCTGGGTGGTGTCAGAGGTTTCAGTTTCATCCTTGCATTGGTGTATGGTTACAAAGTTTTGAACACAGAAGTGCTGCATTTGTGTCTCTTTGGAAGCACATTATTTCATCATTTTGATGCATTTCTAGTTTTTAATAGTACACAAAAATCACGTGTTTACCCACTTTATTGAATGGATGGTCGTAGAGAGGCAAACAGGACACAAGGGGAAAGATGGAGAGAGGGGTGGGGGACACCAGTCGCTCGCTGGAGTCAAACCGGGGATGTTGCAGGAATGTAGTATATGCCTTAAGCATTTTGATAGCAAACTATTTGCAGCCATTTCCCTAGTTAACGCTAAGTGGTTAGTTGATATGGCTTGCTGGTGCCGTTATGTCCAGGCGGTGCATTGTTGTAGCAAACTGTGAAGGCTATTTGGTGTGTTTGCAAAAGGCTGGTGAAAAGAAGTGCTACCCCAATAGAAACTGAAACAGATACATTAACTATTTCCGAGATGCACAAATGATTTGATTTATTGTGAGAATTTTAAAAGTCTAGAAATTATGCAACTAATAGAAAGGGCTTCCTGAATGTTACCCATTGAACTCAGCGCTGGAGTTGGCATCTCTCTTTCTTGAGAAACCAGATGGCCTCAACACTTTCCCTCCACTACCGTTGTAAGTTTCTAGTAATGTGCTCCCCGCACTCAAATCCCCAGTCCTTGCCAAAGTCTGTTGTTATGTTTTCTGGCCATGAATCTGCTATGAATATCCACAGCAAATTTCATGGCAATCTGACCAGTAGTTGCCAGGATTTTGGTTTGTTTGGACAAACAGGTAAACCTTCACTGAGTGACATGTTTTGGATTGAAAGCAGGGCAGAATACAAGCAATAATGAGAGGGATGTAAGAGGAATAGAAATAGTATTGACATGCTATGCAGTGTATGTGGTACCATGCATTAGGTACCTGAGCTTAGCTACAACACTGGAGTCGTATATTACATTATATTATTATATTACAACATTACAACAGGGCCATATTATCAATTTGAACACAGCTAAGGAAACTATGGAAAAATGTGAGTGTGCACTGGACTGTAGATGCACTGCTCATGCACAGTGATGCACTTTGTAGGGCTACTTTAAGTATGCAAACCATTTATTGATTTAATATTTGTTGCTTGTTATGTTGCATTGCTCCTGATATCTTTTAATATTAGCATTTACACTTATGCAGGCTATAGACACAAAATACTTAAATAATTACAGCATGTCTATAGAATGAAACCTGAGCCAAACAATAACTTGGATCCTTATCAGAGAGAAAACGCATCAATCAATGAGATAGATAACTAGATGACAAGGAAAACAGTACATGAGCAGACCTAAGAAACCCCTGTGTTTACAACATTTAATACATACATTTCTCACCCCTGTTGTTTAAGCAGTATTTCTGAGATACATGTATTCAAACGCTCACAGTAGAACAGGAATTCTGCCTCACTCTGCTGTCGATCACATGCTAGAGAGCAGAGCCACTGTGGCCCCATGTCATTTATCACTAGCTACAGGGGACAAGCCAGGCTCATTACTGTCAGTGCTGGTGAGCCCCGGGCTCAGTACGATGCAGTGGCAGCGCAGCAGCCCACAGGCTTAATTAAAGGACCTGATGGATTCCACACTAATAGCAATGTAACATCGACTTTTCCTTAGACTAATATATGTAGTCCTGTAATCCAAATCGCACTTGCAGTACATTTTATACTGGCCATTTCTGTATATTTTTCTTTATGTTGTTGTAACTGGTGGTACTGGGGGAGATGGTTCTGTTGATTTTTTTGTTTTTGTTGATATATATTGAATTTGGAACCATGAAATGCTTTAAAGGATATGAAATGTATGAAATGTTAGAATGTTTCTCTGTTTTTTTGACCATTCAGACGAGAGAACAGAGACGCTGGACCTGGAGACACAAAGAGACAACTATACAGACAAATAGCATTTTGAAAGGCTTCAATAAGGTCAAATGTCTCTTTCATACACAGAGTTCCCCTGCAGTCCCGAAGTGATTGTTGTGGAATATGGATTCAGAATGACCATAAATGACACAAACAAACATTGCGGTTTTTTGCAAGACATGAAATGATTGTTTGTGGTCTAATCCAGTGACAGCCTCCATCAAGACAGCTGTCATGTTCCAAATGTGTTCATTTGAATTGTTTTTTTAACTGGATATTATTTGGTGGAGGACCAAGTGGGTGATACAAATTGCCTTAATTGAACAGTCAAAAATTGTACCAATTTCTTTTTAAGCTAAGGAATTTAAGCATTTATTCATTATTTGTATCTGTTTATTTCCACTGTTCCACTGTATCCATTTCGTTTAGCTAAAACTGTTTCTCTTTGCGTCTCAGGTTGTTTGCTAACCAAATTTCACACAAGCTTATTTGAAACAAAGTGTTGATAGGTGATATTAAGCATGTGGACATAACTGCACACACTCCCTGCCGAACAAACAAGTACCCCTGGTTGAGAATCATTGATCACTGGATCATTGATCAAATTGATTCAACCAGACAGTCAGATATTAACTTTGAGTTCACCTTGTGAATATATTTCTGCTATGGAAATATGCATAATAATTGTCATATATGGTGGGTTTCACTTAGAGTTATGACTCAATATCAGTGACTTTGATTGGTTAATGATCTATACTTTCTGTATAAAAAAGAATTTACGAAAGCGCTCTATACTATAGTCCATGTTGATTTTAACATTTTGCATTATTGAGTGGCATTTCTCACATATAAATTTTTCCATTTTTTAGGTCAGAGAGGGCAGGGGTGCCAGTAAAGCAATATGATTTATCTCACTGTCAGCTGGACTCGACTACAGATCGTTAGGCTAAGCTCATTTTCTCCAACATGCTCTAACACCATAAATCATTTTGATGATAAAAAATTGTTGTTTTTTACGTTAATCATTAAACAGTGGTTGGGGAGAGATAAAAGCAGGAGATTACATTCACTGGACAGAGAAGCATGTCATGTAAATGCAGTTTCTTTTATCAGCGATGTCAATCAATAATGAACAATCCATAATAACATGCTGCTAGTTCTAGTCACAGCGAGCCCACTTGAAAAAATCAATTGAAAGTTTGAATTATTGAAAATATTTCTTCAAAAGACAAAATGAGTGCAAACTGCAGAAAGTGTCTGTTTATTTTTTTTTTCTCTTTATGTAATTCTCTAAATGATCCTCAATGAATAATCATTGAGACCAATAAGCATAGCATAAGTCATAGAAATTTTGTTTTTACTTTTGGGAAAATTCAGAATGACTTGATAGAAGGTGCTTTAAAGAAAGCTTTGCCACTCTTTGTAAATCTATAATACAGTTTGTAGATTTAGGTTTTGAAATCTTCTGCTTCTTCTGTGACAAGTCAACACTACAGAGCTATCAGGACATTGCAGCGTGTGTGCGAGGAGAAGAAGACACAGTCTGGTCCTTACATGTGACCAGTGAGGCATAAAGAAGCTTATATGGATAAAGACACATCAAAACCTCAGTATGACTGTGCCGCTCTGCCCTGCTGTCACCAGTGGTCACACAGTAATTGGTATGTCTGTATCTACTTTTTCCCCTTTTTCCGTTTCTATGCATCTCTGTGTGTGCGTGCTGTGCATAGGTTATGTGTGTGTGTGTGTGCATGGAGATTCAAAACACGCAGTGAAACTTGGATTGTATTTCTAGTCTGGCCTCATTAAAGATGAACTGACTGAGATGTAAAGTTACAAAAAGACTGAACTAAGATCTGAAAACTATACTGATAAAGTAAGGCAAATTATTACATTTCTTAAATTTAAAATAAGAACTACTTTTAATATTTACTGACTTACTATTACTACTATTACT
>NW_023339774.1:14785237-14803339 GCF_004916995.1 Morone saxatilis | reverse complement strand
CCTACTGTGAGATGCATGCTATAGCTGTTTAAACCCACTGACCTGGACCAGAGAAAAAACAGAGATATTAAAAGCCACGATCACTCAGATACAGAAAGATGTGACTCAGACTGTATTTGAATTGCCTTCGAAGTCACATTGTCAGCTGATTTATGATGATCTTGAAGAAGAAAAAGGAGCCTTAAGTCCAGTCCTTTCTCAAGACATCTAGAAATCAATGAATTCAATGAACATGCTTGTCATTCCTATATCACACTGTTTGCTCTGGCTGTATGAGGACTTGCTGTACAGATGAATCAACACATCAGGGTGATGAATACTTCAAATATTTTGAGTTTTTTTATGATTACATTTCAAGTATTTTAGATTGCCAAGAAGAAACAGCTTCTCAGAAAATATTTTCTGTGGCTTCACATTTAAAGCTTAAATGTCTATCGTGCAAATTCTGAGCAGCTGTGAAAGAACTCTACTTACATGCATTTATAAATGTGTCTCCTACAGGCATCTCCATTCAGTTGTGTAAACTGTCACTGCTTTATTTGCTGTTACTTAGTATCTCTCGTCAAAATGAAATAGCATCTTCCCTTGTCTGTTTGATTTGTTTGACATTTTAGTCTTTTTTAGGGCCTAAATTTAATCTCAACAACATATTTTTGGTTTCTTTTGGTGGCCCATCAATCCCAATATTGGCTCACAGACTCTCACTCTCGCTGCATTTGCCTGGACATTGTCCATGCTTTGAATCATCAGACACTTGGCAGACCGAGGGGGAGAGATGACTGGTTAGTTAGTCACTCATTGGGCGTTGGTAGATGTTCCAATTTGAAAGTAGGTGCAGCAGCAAAAGGTGAAAAGGTGATCATCTGGATTATTTTAATTGAAGTTAACGGCCTAAATTCACCCCACAATATGAAACCATAATCACCATGAAATGGAAGATTGCCTATATTATATTTTGACAAACCCAGTATTTGTAGCCCTTTGTTATATTTAAATTGTGTTTTTTGCAGCTCATTTTGCATTTATGAACTCTGCTGCCTGAAAGCACCTTTGTGCAAATATATTTTACACATTGCCTTAAATTCTTTAATTGCAAGGTTTTTTAACACAATTTCCCCAAAACGTCTGTTCTATTCCTCAGTACTGTATCCCGTAGATTGTTATAAAGTCTTGCTATCTTTCCTTATCTGAATCAAGGGACATATTGTAGAATGAAGCTATATACATAAAATTCTCTTGACTGGATGTTTTAAATTAGGTCACTGAAGCCATGTGTAATTTTTTAATATGTTTTTCGGTGAGTCATACTGGATACCATTGGTTGGTTTGATAAATTTCACCCACCATATAATGGTTCTTAGGGAGTGACCCCATTGACTATGACTAAGGTAATTACACTCACAGATCAACCCTTACCTTACACAATACCTCTTCTAATTCCTATTTCCTCTCCAACAATAGTTTCCAACATTCTGGTTTCACTAGTGAAAATCCCATGCAGTTATTCTTTGATCCAGATGGTATCGCTTTACCAGTTTTATTATTACAATTCCCAGGCAAAGCCCGGACGTTTCCCACCTGGACGTTCTCACAGTCTTACAGATTTTGTTGGCTCTGTATACTGTAGGTAAGGATGCCTGTGTTTTTATGGCTTTGACCCACTTTTCCTTTTGAGGGGAAACTGAAAATTACCAGTGTCTTAAACAAGTCTGACATTATTTCATGATGCATTTCACTTTCCTTGTTACATGAAATGACAAACAGCCTGCCTGCACATAGAAACTGTCACTAGATGGCACCACAAGATACTGAAACAGCAGACTTTCACATGTCTGAGTAGTGTCCTACCTCATACAGCATGTAGCCTTAGCAGGGATCTGGCTTGTGTTGGCACATATTTGTCATTATTGCTTACTTTACACTTACATTTGATCAGTTTAACTGATATCTTTTGTCAAAGCAAATAGTAGTAATACGTGCAACAACAGAATAATGTTACATTTCGCCTGCAACATTTCCAAATCTATAGAGATGTCATAAATTGTTTTGAAAGTTTCAAAAGCAGCACAAATAAAGGAACAAAACATTCAAGATATGAATGCACAGGATGGTGTAATAAAAGTGTAATATTTCTTTAAGGGAGCTTGGGAAAGCTGTGATGTCACACTGGCACAACAGATTCCAAACTTATCCAGAGATTGTTAGCAGTCTGGGCAGGTGGTGTGGTCATTCAGTCTGCTGTAGCTGTCAGGTATTTATGTAGAAATGTTAAATGTCCATACCTCAACGTGGGCAATGGGGGATAATTGATATGTTAAGAAGGAGAAATTATATGATGGGATGAGCTGCATGAGAGATATATGAGAGAAAGGGCGAGGACTGACTCACAGTGAAAAATAAGCTATAGGGAAATCTGCTAAATTTAGCAGGGAATAAAGACAGATCCTTGGATCAGCAAAGGTGGAAATATGCTGGTTCACAACTGAGGTTCTTAACTAGGCAATCTTAAGTATGTGGAAAACACATAGAGGATCTAATGCTCAAATTAACATGGAGATATTACGTCCTTTTTTACAGTAAGTCATGATGTAGCGTCAGCAATATTTACAGTCATCAACAAAATATGTTCTCAATTCTTCCTCCCATTAACAACAATATTAATAAAGTGATGGAAAAATGTTATGTACTTTAGGCTGAAGCTAAAATGATCAAACATGCCTGTATTGTCTACATACTGTACTCTACATTCGCTGAATTAAAATTCAGCTTAATGATTATCTTAAATATGCTGTTTTGCCACTGAGGGCATAACTATTTTCTCAAAATGATTGGTCTTACATAACACTACATTTATTGAAAGCATCAGCAGTATCACGTCCACCGAAAGGATTGTTAGTAACATGAAAACATTTTTGTTTCCAGGGAACACCTTGATGAGAAGTGAGAGTGTGATTGAGACTTATGATAAAGCTTTGGCATGAAACTTTATTTAATCCTTCCTCAGTGAGGACTGTCATTGTATACCTGAGACTCTTTCAGAGGCCCTATCAGATGTATGGCACATGCTGGTAGCAATTTAGTGCATCTGTTAAAATCCAAACACAGATCTACAAGAACCTGCAAAACCTCTGGGTGACTCATCTCAATACCCACCTGGAAAAACAGGGGCTGCTTGAGGTCAGATTGAAAGTGATAGCCGTAGCTCACAGTTGTTTTTAATCTTATCTGATGTGTTCTGTCACTCTGGACATGAAAGAACGGTATACCATGTGGTTTGTTCAGAAGAGATCTTACCTTTAGTGTTGAAGGAGCATTAATCACTATTTTTACCCTTATGGACGGCATTGTAAGTTGGTTGTCCATCACTTAAGTCCATACTGACATAGCTCAACAACTATTGGATTGATTGCCATGGCATTTTGTAAGGACATGTACAGAGAAATTTGCTGATGCTTTGAATGACAATCTTAAATCTACAGCCAAAGAAGTGTTAAAAATTACATACAGTTAGGCTAAGTTCCCAAAATCTGATGTCATTTAATTTATAATTACTGCTCAAATTGTTTTCCCTTGAAGATATAAATAAATACCCGAAATATGTATATACCTTAATTTGTCTTATCACTGTCACTCAAATAAAATATTGTTTTGTAAAGAAATCCAAAGATGAAACCTTCAGAATAAGAAAATCATTCTGTTCATTGTCACATATAGGAAACACCACCCTTTTCTGTTTTCTCCCCCCTGAGCTAAGTGTTTCTGGGATTGCTTTTGCCATTAACTTACTTAAATTAAAAGGAAAAGAAAAAAGGCACAACTTTACCTCAAACAAGCCTTTGGTAAACAAAGTTCTCCAGTAAATGACAGTCTGTGCTACAGCTCAAGAGGTTCCAGCACAATCTGGACCCTCAATGACTAATAATCCATGTGTATTAGCTGTCTGCGTGGCTGATAAGAGGACATAGCAGACTGTCTTGAGTCATGACGATAATTCACTCACTCGGTGTGACTATCAAATATGTTTTTCTTCTTTCAATCCACAATGGTAGGTTCAAAGGGAAGTCGTGGCGTTTCAGAGGAAAGGGGACTAGCTTGATGGATGGTTGACTGTACAGTATAGACAGCTGGGATTGCAATGCTGTTGTTTGGTGGAGCTCAGCAACGTGGATCAAGAGGACAACCTCAGAGACTTAATTAGTTAAGGATGTCTTCTTCAAAACATTTTCGTTAAAGATGAGAGAAGAGAAAGAAAAAGAGGTTAGAAGGAGGAGATCTCAAGTTCCAGTTATAGAAAATATATAGAACTTTTCTGAAATCCAAAGCTTGTGAAGATTCCATTGACTTTAGGTATGCAAGGTGGAAAAAAAAGTCACATTTTTCCCGGGTTGACCACTTGAATTACCCTCACCTGGAGTTTTGTTTGGCTGCCAAGCCCTTCACGAGGCTCACTCACAAGCTTAAACACGACAGTGCGGTCGATCAGATGTTCATTAACTGCCATGGCAACCTGTTGCAGGCTGTTGCTCTTTATTTCTTGCTGTGAAATCGACAAGACACTCGGTTACAGTTGCGATTGAAACCAAATGAAACCTTTTTTAAACCCATAAGCATGTTGGATCTACCACTGCACACACAAAAACACACGCATACACACATTTTCCTGTGGAACTGGATCTGTGCAGTGCTAGAGGAAGGCCTATATGCATGTACTCTGCCATGGATTGGTGGTTTCCAATACAAATCTCTGGCAGGGAAAGAAGCATTTTCACTTTGGCCTGCTGCTACACAACATCAGTCACTGTTTCATAACAACATGCTTCACTTGTTTTCTCAACATAACCAAGCAACAGTAAAAGGACCTCAGGCAAGACATATCTTACTCACAATCTGTGTGGTGAAAAACTATTACAAACACTGCAGGAGCTTCATTTAAACCGTAAAGATCTAATTTACAATGTTAATTGCTCAACATCTTTGAGTTTTGAATCGAAATTGTTGCCAAAAAACTCCTTTAGGTTTTTGCAATATGCAGAACATCTGCCTTGGCCCCAGACCATATACATTTACGTCGAAAGATGAGGTGCTACAGCCGCTGACACCCAATTCATGATATCATATAAAGTGTGTGTGGATGTGTTTGTGTGTGTGCGCTAGTGTTGCTGTTGGAGGGGATCCAGGCATGCAGATGGCCCTGGTTTGTGTTTGCACTGAACGGCTGCAAGCCTCTCGCCTCCCTAGTGACCATGACAAACCATGTGCGCGCACACATTCACATTCACACTTACACTCGGGACCACGCACTCTGACTTTTCAAGGGTCAGGTCAGAAAACTCTCCAAAGTCTTCTGCTTTGATGCTGCAAATTGTTCTTTCACAAACTTGAGGTAATCTTAAATTTAATAATTATTTGAGTTTCTGTTCTTCATAAACAATCAGTTCAATGCAGATACCATGTTTCTATGTTTTTTTTATCTACAATACAAACTTTCCAGACTGTAATGTTTTGTGTCCACAGTGTTACATCAATTGTGACGTCTTTTAGGTGTGTCCATGACTATATATAAAGACTGTGCTCTATTTCTATCCAACATTTTGCAGGAACGTAACAGGTAGAAGTAGGTGCAGTAGGTGTACCTGTACACACTTGCTGGCTGGCAGCCACTACTATAGCAACAACAATAACAACACGGTAGGAAAGCCTTTTGGACTTCCTGGGAGATCCTCTGGTATGCAGGCTCAAGTCTGGGCCAATGTTTGTCGATTCAGGAATGTTGCCTGGGCGACCGGAGGCCTTGAAGAGGGAAACCCCTTATCTGCTGACATTGTCGTTCAACTGTTGTCACGGTTCAAAGGGCGCTTAGGTAGAGGCGAAAAAAAAGAAAAAAGGCACATAGACACACACCTTAAAGGCTGGTCTACATACAGTATGTGTGTCACCATGGAGATACTGTTTGGGTGGAGCGTACACTCCACAGGGCATGAATGGTTGCAAAGCTGAGACAGAGAAAAGAGAAAAAGGGCGTCCCTTGGTTTTGAGTCAGAACTGGTAGACTTACACTTTATAGCTGGAACTCCAAAGATGTAGATTCATGAATGAGCTGCAAACCATAGGCTTGTTGATGTTTGTGAAAGACAGGGAAGGTTGGTTTTTAAAATCTCACTCAGAGTGGAATGTGATTGCGACACTGCTTTCTCCCTGTTGTGTTGCAAGTATCTTGCCGATGACGACTTCAGATCTGGCCTACTTTTTAAAATGGGGATTTGTTGTATGATGCAGAGAAATGCATTTCAGCCTTTATAAACTTACAGAAATACATCTCAGAATAGGGTTACTATCAAATAGTGATATCATGTATAAATCTTCTTTATGATACATAATGCACACATCTATATTTTTATACCTTCTACTTGCCTATACAAATGTGGACATATAGCAACCTTAGAAGTCTTAGGCTTTACCCTGAGAGCTGTATGCTGTTTTTACATCATAGTGAGAACAGAAGGTGATGAGAAAACTTAAGAGCGCCATGGCTAGATATCAAAATACGTGTAATGTCTTTACTTACATTTGCCAGCTGACACAACCTGCACAGATGGTGCAGATTGTGTCAGTGCTCTGATGGCGCTTCAGTCAGTCCTTTTAAAAATGATCATAAGTGCCTCAGTCCTCAGTCGACCATGTTGGCTCGATGGATCACAAACTCGAAGGTTTTTTTCTCGCATTAAGAGCAATCCTGTGTAGCTCGTGGGAATTCTCCAAAATATGCTTATTCATTTGGTTTGATCTTCTACATCTGAGAAATTTCAGGATGGGAATTCCCACACAAGAGTGCACCAAGACCACATTTTTGATGTGAGGATGAAGAGGCCAAAGCAGCATTGTTATGCCTTAGATTACAGTAAGAAAATTGTTTGCACTTTTGCATGCTGATTCATGCACATATAAATAAACCCCAAAACAATCTGCTTAGTTGTATTTCTCCCAGAGATATTCTGTTCTGCCTTTACTAAAATCTTTATTTTTCTTTTTGCCCAGAGATCCCTTGTCGACATAGAGGCAGAATGACAGAGTAGTGGACTGATAAGGTTTAAACGACTCCTCTATTCTCCATCGTCTTATAAAATAATGAAAGAAATCTTTAATGCTTGTGTTTCACCCTGTAACATCATCTTACCTCCTCCTATGTGCCAAACAGAGCATTACACAGGCATCATACACCACTATGTGTTCATTAAAAGATGCTATCCCTGCCAAGATTAATAATTTAATGCTCTACTCTCAAACTGAATCACATGTTATATCGGTTGGACTCGGTGAGTTTACTTACATCAGCCTGCAGCCTTGGAATAAAAGAAAGACCAGAGGACGTGAAGTACTTGATTTCATTGTTTGGCTACAACTGCTGTTTTTATTATCAAAACTAGCATATTTCTGCTATCAGTGCATCAAAAATAAATTCCCACTTGATCAGACAAAAGGCCTGTTTGGTGTTTGCAGTGATGTTACAATAATAGGCTGAACATTTTGTTGTGGGCTCGTGCTGGAAGGTCTTTTATGTCATGCTTCTTGGAGCTTTTCTCAACAGTTTATTCTTTAATTGGATCCTCATTAGCTTCCACAAAGTGGTCGCTATAGTCCGGGTACGCGGCAACAATAACAGTAAAAACAAACAAGAATTTAAAATCACAAGGAGGTGAAATCACTCTACATATGAATGGATAGAAAATAGATGCTTACAAGGAAAACAGAAGCATAATTGGCACAAATAAACAAACAGCAACAAAAATAAAATAAAAGCTTTCAAAAAAATTCCCCAAACAGCAATAACTCAACTGACATCTGTGTGAGATTCATCAGTTTTTGTTTTAGTGACTCTTTGAAAGAAAACTTTTGATTTGTCTGACGTTGATGGGACGTGTATTCAAGGCAGAAGAAACTCAATAAAGAACTAAGTTAGTTTTACTGCACTGCCTAAAACCTTAAAACCCAAGCAGAACACCACACCAACACAGGCAGAGCAGCGGATTAACACAGCTGCAGGGGTGAGACATTTTGCAGATTGTGAACTATGAGTCATCTAGCTCTGAACATGAATTTGCGTTTTTTTTTTCACCGATGTGATCTTTGATTTGCATGCAGCAGTTGTGATGAATTATCTGTCTTTCTTGATTTATGTTTGCTTTTCCAATTGGACTCCATTTTCTCTTATTTGCAAAACACACACACTCATGTTTTCTGTATTGTTTACCTGAAGAAATGTGTAAACATTTACTCATGAATCATTAGTGATGATAAACCGAAGCTAAGCTAAAGCATTGATCAATATTACACCATGTCTTCCTATGGAGTCCTCAGGAAGATACTCCTGTTGGACAGCCAAATACATCAAGTGACCTTTCCTTTGATAAACAACATTTAAGGATGCAAAGGCACTTAATCAATTTGGATAATGTTAATATATGCGTTGAAATATTGATTAGGGATGATCTACCTCCTATGAGGCGAAGCTCGTTAAAAAACATAATCCCCTGAGCATCCAGCCAGCAGAAAAAGATCAGATGGGGGTGTTTATGCTGAGGTTGACCTGCTGAATTAAAGATCAACAAAAATCAAATTTACCCTTAAATGAGGATCAATGATTTATGCATAAGTCCTACATCTAAAAACAAGGATTTGTTTAATATATTTATTTTTAAATGGACACTGTAATGTGTAATATGTTAAGCATTTACTCAATGTTACATTGCTTTTGTACAACTGATAGTCAAGATCATTTCATTTTAGGGTTAGGGAAATTAACAAATAACAGAAAGAAGAAAAAAAGAAGACTGTTCATTTTTTTGAAGATGTGAAAACCTCAGTAGTCTTTAAGCACTAAGGAGGATTTGATGCCTCCACAGCAGCTCCTTGATGGAAACAGCAGTAAACAGTTCACTCCCTGTATCTTAATGAACATTATTTGTAGTGCTTGTTTGGCCAAAGAATAAGCAGCATGTGCTTATTCTTCAGCCTGCAGTGCAACATTAATGGTAAGGTGTGCTATAAAAGATGTTTTTTATGTTGTGATTTATTGAGACGGTTCTCTTTCTAAACAGGCCTAACTGGTTCCTCATAGCAGCAGTGGACAATGAAACCTGGGAACACCGACGTAAATCCTTTTCAATAACCACTTCCACACCCTTGCAGCCGTTGTTTCTATAAAGACACATACAGCAGCACAAACGCAATTTCACATGCGTGTGCGCGTATGTGTGTAATCCCTTTTCCATGATGACAGTAAGGGAATCCTGTGGTGCACCTGCAGCAAGGACAAACCTTTTCTAATGTTTATCTCGGTTACCTTCAAAGATGACGACACACAGCACATGAGAAAATCAATACTACTCTCATAGCAACCCTCCCTGGAGATTAGCTTATTTTAGCATAAAGACTTAGCCTGGCTCTCTCAAGTTCAAAAATACACCTACAAGCACCTCTACAGGTCAATATATTAACATATTATATCTTGTCTTGTTGTACAGAAACAGAAATGTAAAAGTGACAAGTTGTTGTTTGACAGTGAATTTCTTGGCAAACAACAGTTGGGCGTGTTACTGAAGTCTTGCAGTCAAAAAATAGTAACAGCACTTACCTCCCCCTAAAAACCACAAATTGCCATTTTTACATTAATGTTCGTTAAGTTAAATAAAGAAATATGCAAATGAGTGAGCTTTAGAGTTACTGGTATACTTTGGACAGAGCCAGGCTGGTTGTTTCGTCCTGCTTTCAGTCTTTATGCAAAGTACAAGCTAATTGTTTCCTGCCTCTAGCTCAATAGAGTTGCGAAGTAGGTGCAACGTTTTTCTATTCAGAATTTTTTCTTCTCCAAGCAACTACCCTCCCGTTCACTGTCTATCTTAACATAGAAACACTGGGACTCCTCTCCAGAGAATGCAAAAAATCCTATAAGTTTTAGCGTAAAGGGCCATGAAATCTCAATTTTTTCACCTTTGTTTCTGTTAGATACAGTTTTGTTAATTATTTTGGCATGGCGGACGGCTGTAACCACTACAGTAACCATGAGCTTTGGCTGCTGTTGCTATGGAGAAGAAACCAGCCAGAGCCCAGCCAACATGAATCAGACCAGTAAATTAAACACTTCATCATTTGGTTTGTGAATGATGCTGTAGTTGCTGAATTCATCCAAAGTTGACCCAGAATCCAAAAGTGATATGATTTGGTCAACACTGTAATCTTTAGCTGCCACCCACCATTAATGACAAGGATAAACAAAATTTTAAGCTCTGTGATTGGTTGCTTCTTGCTGAAATGCACCTTGTGAGTTGAATTTAACCAGTTTAGTTAACTAAAGTTTGTATGTACTCAGGTTTTGTCAAAGAAACAGATATTTTCTATGATTTATGTGATGATTCAACCAGAGTTTAAAGTTTATCCAAGCTGTAAAACTGCTCCAGCTGTGAGTCATGTAACATTGTCAATGGGAAAAATAAATGGGACTCCTCCCACTTCGCAACTCCTTACTTAACACACAGGCATGAGCGTTGATCTTCTCATCTAATTCGGCAAGAAAGCAAATAAGCATATTTCATAAAATGTCTAACTAATACCCACTGATTTAGTAAGATAGAGATATCCTGACTCAAAAAAAACAATAAATCCTACACTTACCATAATTCAACCGGATAAGATCTTTTGTTAAATCTGGTATCCAACCTTCAAACTTCTAGTTTGTATGTTTTCTGTTTAAAACTTCACCAAGGGGAGACACTCAGGTGATGTCATCTGAATAATGGAGGCCTGTCCCTTTAACGTAGACTAAGTTGAACTTCAGCATTCACACACCTTGACCTAACTTTGTCTCTCTAATGACCCCACTCATGTTCTCTCTCTGTACTTCTAGTGTTACAGGGCTAACTAACATTATGGTGGATGCTCTGCTGGCCTCAGGTCACAGATGGCTGACAGTTACAGCTCTCATTGTGTTTCCTACAGTTTTGTACAGTATCTCCCCCCTGGCTGTGTCCTTTCTATCCCAGCTTCCCAGCAGCCTTCTGCCCCCTTAATCAAAGCAGAGTAAGATTTAGAGAGGAGGTAAACACTCTGGTTTTATGATTGGGCCCCTTCTTACAGCGTGGCCTGTATAATTGAAAAGCCCTCGTTGACTATTTTAAGACACTAGTGGGAACAGACTCCCATGTGTGTGCTAGGGCTGGGAATGGGGCTCTCTCTTTTTCTCTTGCGTTCACTGATTGCTAAACAAGTATGGTGTCTTTGGCTTGTTCTCTTCTATGATTACCGTATTGTATTGAATATACAGAAAATCAAACAAAAGCGTAAAAAAAATATCTGTTGTCTTACTACGACAATGATCCGTCAGTCGTGTGGAAAAAACAAGAACGGTGAATTTTGCAATTAAGAGTAGGAAAAAAAAGCTGCACTGTCACCACTGGCTGTGTGTTTTCGAGCAGGTTTTTTACGCAGACCATCTGTTCTTCACACCGCTCTACAATCCTCGACCGCCAACATCCCGCAAACCAAAATTAACATTGTTTCGCTGTGAGTAAAAAGTTTAAACAAACAGAAATATCAGCAGTCAGCGTCTTCTCTCTGCCCCTGAATCGGCCATAATAGACTCTTTGTTCAGCTGAAATTATAAACTCTTATTTTGGACACTGTATGCATGTGTCAACTGGTGCCCTGTGCGTCATGATGATAAATTCTTTGTACCTAAGATTTTAACTTCTGTAAAGAGAGAAAACTGCTCTCAAAAAAGTGATGAACTCATTTCTAAGTTCACTACACTTAAAAACTGACAAATAAGGAGAGTAAAGACTACACTCTCTAAATAAAGCGCCTGTGAGGACCTCCTTTTACAAAATGTATTACGCTGCCAAATTAGTCTTCAACAAGGTGAAGTGAAGTAGTCTAACCCCATATACTGACAGATTTATAGTCCACAAGAGCTTCCAAACCTGAAGTGCCCTGAACTTATTACATAGGATAAAGAAGGTGGGGAAATCAGACACTAGATACAGCATGAGTTGGCAGAGTTGGGACATACGTCACTGAAAACAGAACTGACATCACTTCTCTGCATTAAATATTATGAATGACACAGAAAGGAAGCACCTGTTGGTGATTTATTAAACTTTCTCCAGATTTTTAAATAGGAAACAAAAGTAGGAGTCTATAGCCACACTAGAAACTATGTGAGGCTGTAATTCAGTGCTTTGAGCTCAATGCTAATGTTAGCATGTTGACCAGGTTAATCATCTTAGTTTAGCGTGTTAGTATGGTATTGGTTTGCTAAATAGCACTAAACAGAAAGTACAGTTCAGGGTGATGGGAATGTCATTTGGTACAAAGGCATAAACTAAAGTAACCTATTGGATAAATTGAATATCTGACCTAATGAAGAGGGCAATATGGGAAGTATAATAAATAAGTTATAAGCATCCGGAGGGAGTCTTGAAATGTGTGTGCAAAATTACATTATGCATAAAATCTGGAAGGATTGTACTCTAATCTGTATTACTTTAAGGATACTGGTATTGGTACAGGTATCATCATTTTTTTATTTTTTAATACCCAGCCATACAATCCATACAGTCATGCTGCCAGTATAATATTGGTATATATTCATGATTAAAGACAACTCTTTGAAATGATACTGTTGAGAGAGAAACCAAGAACTATATATCTTCACTAAAAAATGCACAGTCACATGAAAAAAAAGACCTTCCACGGTACTTGTGGTAAAAAGATCTTTTTTATATATAGATATATAGTCCCATAAAGCCGTTTAAGTAACATGAAGGCATGGTCCCCCAACTCCAACAAATAGGCTTATTACCACATGAAAGTCGTGCTCTGCTCTAATTCCATTTGCTATTATAGCCTAACGTGCCTTAACTCTCGACTTTAGTGGCTGTAGCTCTTCACAGAGGGTCTGTTTATCAGTGTTTTTACAATATATTTAATAATGTTTGATGAACAGGAAAAACACAATGAAGAAGAACAGCAAAAATGAAAGTGCAAAAATGTAAAAGTATTTGAAAAGGGCAAAAATAAATGAAGAATTGTTCTATTACCAAGGTATAATCCTATTATTCAGTGAAAATAATGCACTCCAGCATGAGGAAAATTGATTAGAATGGGTATAAAGTGAGGTTGCAATTAACATCAACCATAGCAGATTCAATCTGTCAAATCCAACTGTATAACATTAGCGGACACCAAATGTACATGGGGTTTCCAGGAATTTGTAATTCAACACTGCTTAAACTGTGGTCATTAATCGTCTAATGTGATGAAGGACTGAGAGTACACAGGTTTCATTACACCCAATCACGACAGATGAATTCCTGCGCTGATGTACTCCAACTCCACTCCAACTAACTCCTTGACTGTCTCGCACTTTACACTACATCACTTGACACACATGGGTTACATTAGATGAAAGCCCGGTATGTCTTAGACAGATGCTAAACGGTACCTTGTGAGTCTGGTTGAGATGCCAAAGGGCCAAGACAAAACTTTTGTATTTGACACCCTGGGATTTTGAACAGGCTCTTTTTACATTTTGGTTTGAGTTGAAGAAGTGTATTTCCCAAAATGCTGAATATTCTTTTAATAATATTCTACAATCTTGTGTAATGTTCTGACACAGTGAAAACATGCTAACTGTCAGCATTTGATGGCACCTCTAAATTAATAAGACAGTGCTGAGTCAGTGGCTCATGAGTATATCATCAGAATTACCCTGTATTTCAAATAAATAAAACAGCAAACAGCAGCTTAAATGTGCCAGTGAGAACCGTGCAAAAGAGCTCTGCAAAGAGTAGCAAGTGTGTTTCCAGATTTCAAAGTAAGCCACAATCATTACATTTGATTCCAGAAAAAGATCAAAGAAAGCAGAAGGGAACCCGCACACTGCAGACATCAGGAAAAGCTCCTCACCAGAGGTTTACAAAAATAGATGCTTTTTTACATTTCAGCCATGCTCAAAACTCAGTTCACATTTCCATATATATATATATATATATAGAGTGCAAGACATTTTGCTACATTTGTTACATGCAGTAAATGACAAACAAAATTAGAGAATGACTTGTTTTATGGGTGTCCGCTGTGGCAACAACCAACATCGCCACACTGTCTCTACACAATAAAACACAGTGGCAGTAAGTTACTTAATAGAGGTTCTGGTCACATTCATTGTTACAAACATGGATACACCAAATTTCCAAAGAAGGTAGGACATGTTATAGTTGTTGCCCATCTAACTCCATGCACACACAAAAAAAGGAATTTCCCAAAATTCTGATCTATTCCTTTAAAGGTCCAGTGTGTGCAATTTAGTTGCATGTAGCGGTGTAGTTGTAGATTGCAACTCGCTTCACCCCCCCATTCCAATTGTGTACTACTGTGGCCGTGACTTATGAAAATTGTGAACAGCCTTATCTTGAACGAGTGTTTGGTTTGTCCATTCTGGGGTAAATTATTTTCAGGTGATTATTACACTATTGAATACATATCCATACTATATTCCACTTATGCCAGTGGATCCTCCTAAATGTTACACGCTGGACCTTTAAGATGTGCTGTTTAAGATGTGTGTAAAAGCAAAAACAAAATGGAGCCAAATACTGCAAGCAAGCACAGACGCACTCTGCAAGAATTACCGCTGAAGAGTATACCATGATCCCTAACTCTACTGGCTCTGCATTATACTTAGCCTAAATTAACAGCCACTTCAATAACAATAAAGCAACAGTAGGCAAGCTAATGAAACACTGAGCTGTTTCCAGCATGCGAGTCTGACCCAGACTTCACTCACACCCACCGACATACTTTCCCCTTACATCAGCAAACAAGAAAACGGCAAAGCTTTTTTATTATTCATAAAACAAGATAATATAAATTGTCACTGGCATTGCAGTCAACATTGTGGAGTTTTTTTTAAAACTGCATTACGCTCTCATAAAATCCCCTCTTTTTATTCAATACAGCATGTCTAGACTATATTTTTATTATCATTATCGCCAGTAGCTAATTAGGATTTTATTGTGCAAGTCAATTGGGGTTTTGGTGTGCCTTTGTTTTTCTAAGTTTTTGTCATTCCTTGTGTCTCTGGGGGAATGCCAGTCGACCAGTTAGTCAGCCACCCACTCAGATTCAAACTGATGAAGGAACCACAAGGAACCAGGAACCGTCTGCATGTCTCTGCTAGTGTCACACTAAAAGAAAGAAAAAGAAGAGTGGTGTTGTGTATCAGACAAAGAAAATTCTGCAGCCAAGATGACCAGCTGATATTACAGGACGGTGTCCTATTATAATTCATAACTTTGTGGGCCCATGCACTGTAGATAGAACCTGTGTCTATTGCACATATCTTCTCAGGTGTACAAAAACTTCTACAATGATGTAGGCACTCCAAACATTAGTTCTGATTTTTTTTAAATATACGTAATTTGCTATGGCTGACATTGCCGACA
The DNA here is from genome assembly GCF_004916995.1 of Morone saxatilis. Lineage (NCBI taxonomy): Eukaryota > Metazoa > Chordata > Actinopteri > Moronidae > Morone > Morone saxatilis. Next base: position 14,787,842 of record NW_023339774.1, on the reverse strand, counting down.
GGGGACATGAGCCTATCTGCAGTAATTATGTTTTTAGTATTTGGCAACCCATGTATAAATTGATTTTTTTTAGAAGAATAAGCAGCGTCTCAACATTGAACCAATGGAATTTATTGGCAAGATACTCTCTAGTTCACCTGAGCTGCATGAACCTGGAGGAAACTTAGTGAGACACAAATGCAAAGGAACCCTGCTAGTGGCTCTGTAAATAGCAATGCTGACCTACGGGTTGGTCGGTCGATCAGTTGTCCCACCACAATGTCCAGGCTGCAAAATCTCAAAAACTAAAGGGTAGGTGGAAAAAGAGTGGGTGACCATGAAATTTGGTACATACATTCATGGTCCTCAAAGGATGAATATTTCTTACTTTAGTGATCCCCTGACTTTTATTCTAGTGGCTCTATGAGTTTAACATTTTAATTTGTCCAATGCTTTTGTTTATTATCATAATTTCTTTGAATTTCCCTTGGGATAAATAAAGTATCTATCTATCTCTAATGCAAATTAAGCAAATGTTAGTATGCAACATGCTAAGCTAAATTGGTAAACATAGTCAACTTTGCATCTAGGCCTACAGCATATCATTTAGCTCAAAGCACCACTGTGCCTAAGTATAGCCTCACAAAGACAGTTAGCAGCTAGCAGACAAAGAATCAGTCATATTAAACACAAATTATTCAAAGATTCATCAAATTAAATCTGTGATTTTATTTTGTCTGTTTTTAGCCTGACTGACAACTGATATCTACAACAACTACCCTGCTTTTTCCTCAGTGACAGGGAGCATTACATTTTTACTCATGTTATCTACATTTCCTTACATGATTTATTTGATGTCTTGTATAACAATATGTTTTCTGTAGATAATTAAAACCAGCTAATGGTAGCTAAATTCGTCTTCACTGTAGCTAATGTCCTTCCACTCTGGTGAGAGATGATTTTTGCTCTAGCAGCAAAGTGCATGGAAGAACTTGATTTAATGTATTTAATGAATTGGCTTTTGCTTAATGTAAGTATCCAAAATCCTAAGCTGAAATACTTCTTATAATGTATGATCCATTAACACAGTGTACAATAAATTCCTTTTTTGACAGTGCCCACTGCAATTTACCTACTGATGCAGTTCCAAGAAAAAAAATGTAGTTGAATTCTGTGAGAAACCAAAAATCTTTTCAAATGTATTCAATAATTTCCAATGCGCATTAAACCTTGACTTATGAGCTCATACCCTTGAATGTAGGTAAGCCTGCACACATATTCTGACACTACTCTGTGACTGAGAAGTAGTAGGGGGGTGAGAGGGGGAAAAAGGGTGTCGGAGGGTGGAGGCTCGGTAGAAGAGAAGAGTGAGAGTCACACAGATACAAAGAAAGAGGAAAGACTGAAACTGAAAGCAGCCCACAAGCTATATATAGGGCAGATGTGGTGCTGGTGATGCTCCTTATAATAGAGGTGGTGGTTAGTGTCAGGTTGCACCCTTTCCCCCCCCCTCTCTCTCTGTCTCTTTCTTGCTCTTACCCTGTTACCCTGGCTACTTTGGTTCCATGCTTACAGCTCTTTATTTACCCCCTTAGACCTCACATTTTCAGCGCAATTACTCCTGAGGACGTCATCGGCCCGCTTGCCACTCCACAGCTGTCGGTAGTGGCGTCCAAAGGCAAAAAACGGACAGGGGGAGGAAGGGCAGAAGATGTTACTTTCTATGTACTTCCTTAATATTCCCCACAAATGACTGTCAGGGTTTCATGGAGGCTGTTTGTGTCCCGATGACTGAGAGGTAAACAACAGGTGTTACATATGGGATGCCTGGGGTGATAATCTAAGAAGGGATTAGTTAAAATAGCATACAGTAGATTGGGTGACACAACAAGAAACTTGAAGCATTGTTTGGGATGGCAGTAATACCTAGCTGGCCCTCTGGTACACACATAGGCCACTTGTGTGTACCCTTACATCTCTTGTCTGTTAATTTATTTGTGAATACAGGTGAAGCTGCTGCTCCATAAAGTATATTCCTTAGGTGAGCCACAAGACTACAGCAAACATATATCCCATCATCATGTTGAAGATACTGCAGGTAAGTATTAGCTTGAGAGGAAACCCATACAAACATGATAGAAATATGACATTTATGTTTTTTTATTATTCATATTTGACTATTACAGTCTCCTCTGAGCTAAGAAGAGCTAGTTTTTGTATGCTGCTAATTTTTTTTAAGGCGGAAACCTCATTCGATGTTTAAAGGTCCAGTGTGTAAGATTTTGGTATTTGCAGTATGCAATATGGCAGAATCTGAATTATATTCTTAAATATGTGTCCATTAATGTATAAAATAAGAATAATCGTGTTTTCAGGAGCCGGTCCTCTTCTACAGAACCCACCATGTTGCACCGCCATGTTTCTACAGTAACCCTGAACAGAAAAAGCTGTTTGTTTCAAAAATAGATGTAGTTGAACCCATTGCTGTAATGCTGATCTCGTCAAGCACTTCAACTTGCAGAGCAGATGATGATAGTAGATGATCTCTGCTTTTCATTTTTGTCTCTTTCTCTTATATATCTCTCATATTTCAGTTTGTCTGTGTCTCTTTATCTCTCTCTCTCTC
>NW_023339774.1:14747382-14785225 GCF_004916995.1 Morone saxatilis | reverse complement strand
ACACACACACACAGAGGCACACAGCTGCATGCCAAGCAGTAATCTGATGGGCAGAGCTGTACCCAGATGGTTTGATTCATATTCCTGCTGTTAGTTGCTGATGTTAAACAGGTGCTACCTGACCTTCATTCCACGGCTGCTCTGCCCTCCTCCGCTCCACCAAATTTCCTCCACATAAAATCACACTGTATTACGCCTCTTCCCAGCTCTGCTATTTTTAATAACAGTGGTGTTAACAATGCTGTAATTACTGGATGGCATATTGACTTTTAGTGACATACTGACGCCTTTTTATTTTGCCAATATTTTAATCAGAAGCTAATCACTGTTTTGTATAAACTCGGCCTGAAGCCATTGTCTACCAGACTGCATTTTGGTGCCTACACTTATTATGTCCTGTTAATGAGAGCTTCTTTCCACTGTAGTAAACAGGACAGTTTTGCATGTACCATTGTAGCAGTTAATGCTGATCAAAACCGTCGGCGTTACTAAACTAAGCTGCCTTGCTGGGCACAGGCATATTGAGGCGTGTGCCCATGTTGCCTAATGATCCATGCTGCAATGATTGTTTGTTTTTCTCTCGAAGGGAAACGATTGATTAGGCAAATATTTTTACTGGAGACAAATCTGATTAAAAATCAAAGACCAGGCATTTCAGGCATTATCTCTAATTTTCCAACTGTTTTGCCTGAGTTCTGTGTTTTCTTCATGCTATACAAATTCACACGTAGCCTTATCTAACCAATGCCGATATGATTCAAAGCAGCGTGGCACTAAAAAAAGCTTCCTCATTTAATTACTGGGCTTGTGGGAAAACTGATACCCTCTATTTATTCGGCCAAACATTACAGTTCCGGTTAGGACAGATGAAACGTACTCCTGCCATCAGTCCCCTCTTTGGTGATGTTCGCGAAGTGTTTAATTATGTCAGAAATTTATGTTCTGAGAAAGTGGATCATTCAGATTAAGTTTGTTTCCCAGGCCAGCGTAAACACCCATGTACAACCTCCCCTACTCCACATAAACAAGCATGCAAACCAGTTTAATAAGACCTCTGGTGTTTCCTGCATGTGAGTACAGAGGATATCATGTGGGAATTAACTGACAACCAACTTTATAGTGTTTTCATAACAATAAATTCATAGTTGAAAATCAAGGTCTTAAAAGTCCTTCCTATTTAATTCATAGACAGTCCTAACGGTATTAGCCATTTGGATGCCTAAAAAGCTGTTAATCCCTCCTCAGGGCCTAAAACAGCTCTAGTTATCTTTCTCTCTGCTGAATGGAAGGTGCACAAAGAGAAGAGGGTAAGGTGGTAATCCAAGCTTTGGGCCTGTGTCACTGGGTAGCGTGCTGACTGTGAGAGGCCTAGATTGCGTCCTGTGTTTCCCGTGGCTTGGAGAAAAGAGTAAATTCTCCTTGGCGGTGTCCGATGTCACTGGATCCAGTGGCTACTCTGGTTACCTGTGCATCCTAGTGGGGGAAAGCTGAGAGTGAGTTAAAGAGAAGATTTAAATATAAACTGAATAACAATGAAATGTACATGATATATTTCCTGCATAAAATCGACAATTCCTAGCAACCTGCGACAAATGCTAGGAGTCACTATTTATTTTTGCAAACAAATAGAAACTACAGTAAATATATCAACAACAAAATCAAAAACATCTTTATTATCATTTTTTATGAGATGCCTGCTTTTTTGAAGCACTTGGCAATCATCCTGCCATTCATCCTATACTTGTCTCTGGGAAGGCCAGGATAAGGTGACCAGAGAGGATGTTCTGGGATAAAGTGACACAAAGCAGCAGGTGTGGGAAGAACTGGCTCAGTCTATTCTGCACAAGATCTGGCATTTCCCAAGGTGGCCATCAATAGCTTAGATTTCCAACCGTCTATTTGACCTCTGTGTGCATTGATATTGTGTATATGTGTGTGAGAAAGACAGAAGAGAAAAAGAAAATGGGGTGAGGTAAAGCTTACAGATTATGGGTATGGGGTGAGAAGCATGAGGAAGTGTTGAACCTCTGAAGGTGTACACATTCAACTTGAATGGGATAAATAGTAACATTTCATATGCAAATCCAGACACTTGAGGTGTCAGCTCAAACAAACAGTGGCTTTTGTTGTACCAGCTATTACAAACTCTTGCTGTGCAGTTAAACATGGTTCAAACCTACAAAACTTTATGTTAAATTCTAGTGGAGATCCTAAAGTTTCCAAATATGAATTTCGGGCAAATATGTATAAAATTAAGACATCTAGAACGATAAAGCATAAAAGTCTTGGTTTTGAATATTTCACTCAGCGTAAACATCATAAAGCTTCAGTGAACAGCTGGAACAAACTGATACTGAATAAAACAGTCAGATAGTGAAATACAATGATTTTAATGGTACTCAACTCCATTGATGCTACACACCAGTTTGTTAACAGGGGGAGTACTGTGAGTGGTATAAAGATTCTTGGGGTTCCAGAGGAAGCTGCAAAAAGTATGATAAATTGCCTCAAGTGATGCCACCTGAGTCACTGTCTATTGGGGATGAAGACTGCAACTTTGAACTTTGTGGGAAATGTAGGCACCATGTTTTGCCAAGGAACAAAAACGAAGATGTCTCTGGTTCTGCTGCCTGGATGTGGATCCTTTTTAAAAAAATAATTTAGGAAATACGCTTTTTTGCTTTCTCACCAGTAGATGAGAAGACTGATACCACTCCCATGTGAGTGGTATGCGGCTACAGCAAGGAGACAGTTAACTTAATTTAGCATAAAGTCTGGAAATGGGGAAACAGCTAGCCAGGCTCTGTCCAAAGGAAACACAAATTTGACTCAAAAACAAGTAGTTGTGTTTAATTAGGAAGGGCTGGTTAGGACTATTTCAAGCCAGGCCAGAAGCAGTCAAAGTCAGTTGGAACCAAGGTAGCTTACCATCTACTGGCTATAGCTTTACATTTAATTTCTGATTAATATTGCTCTTCTATTGACAAGAAAGCAGTATTTCCAAAAAGGTCACACTATTTCTTGAAAGGGAAACAAAAGGAGGAACCTGTATGTCAAGGCTTTATGTGTGCCTGTCTTGTATTTTTTCCTCCTCAGCTATTACAGAGGTATTCAGGTATTGCTGTAAGACATACAAAGGATAAAGCAGATGAAACATAAACATGGGAAAAGCCTATCATTATTTGGCTCACATTTCACTTAATATAGCTCTCTACAGTATATCAGTAGCTTGTGGTTTGAGGATACATACGTTCATGAGGCTTTGAAGGGCAGAAACATTCTTTTCTCTGATGTGTGTTAAGCTGTTTGGTGCAGCTTGTACCCCCTTTGGCCTGTAATTAGTATAAATCTGGTAGAGTCTTCACTACAAAACACAGGGTTTTTCATTCACTGTGAGAAATGAGAGCACATTTCTCACACTGCTAATGAACCATACCTTGTACATGTATAAGGAAGACAAGCGGAGTGGAACATGAAAAGCCTAAAACAGACAGATGAGTTGTCATACACAAGTTTGATCTCAAACCTTAATAATACATAGCAGACTTAGCTTCAGTCCACTGCAGTACATGCTGAAGACCCTCCAGAGAGAAAAGCAAATATGCTTACTCAGTTTCTCTGGATTCCCTCTGAAGTGTTCTTCTGTGTTCGCTGCCAAATGAACAGCATGATTTTGTCATTATTTCTCATCCGTGTTTTCCCCTTATTCCATTTCTTCCTTACTTTATGGCTGACTTAAACCCTGGTTGCTGTGATATGCTGTTTTGTTTACGTGTCATCTAAACTTGCTTAAGTAAATGCATCATCACTATGCGTTCAGTGAACCTCATGGGAAAGCCTTGTAAACGTCCCAGAAGGTGCACTGACATCAAAGCAAGAGTTTATTTGAGGGTAAAGTACATACAGTATATGGAAGAGAAGTGGAATGAGGCAAGCGCGAGAGGGAGAGAAAGTTTGGATACAAAAAGCCACAAACATCTGTTCCTCGATGATGCAATTGCATCATGCTTGCAACTCAACGTAAAAAACCTTTATAGTTTTAAGAAATGGACCAAACCCTTCACCTTGAGTTTGCACATGGAGGTCAAGTGCGGACATGTTGTATGCAAACCTGAAAAAGAAGTCATCCCTTTAAAAGTGCATATGAATCATCAACAATACAGAAGATCGCTCCCTTTACACACCCTTTCCTATGCTGTGAGGAAAGCCCTTTGTGTCTTATTGACGTTAAGCATGCAGCTATGCATTTACACGTACAAAACAAGTGTGACACCGTCGTCACATGGCGCGATGCCCAGTAATTCCAGATCCTCACAAAAACCCGGTGCCAAAAAGAGGACTCCCCACGCCTTGATCTGGTCTGAGTCAGCAGAGCGGAGATGGTGCCCTGCAGATTTAGTCCATGTTTGTGTGAACAGGGCAGAGCAGACATGGAAGGGGGGTTGGAGACAAAATTGAATACACAAGACACACAAGAGCTGAGCTATGGTTTTGGCAATTTTAATGACATAGTATGTGAAAAGGTATTTAAGAGGTAATTACATAATCATAGAAAAGCATGGGTTTTAGTTCTATTGTACTACAAAACAATAGAAGTCTTCCATGTCATTAAAAATAAAAATAATCTGCTTTGCTTTGCTTTCATAAGCAGAAATATGAAATCATCACTTCCAGATTATTTCCAGGTAAAATTCTGACATCAAGTGACATGAAATAGTATCCATGGTTTCATAGTTTTGGCAGAAGAAGGAGGTTTTTATATGTCAGTGATGAAAAGCATGGCAACATCACACTTCACAGATTTTAACGGAGCAGAATTTGATTAACTTGATTGACTCCTGGTTAACTATCACATATAAATAGGACCCATTTAAATTTATATGTCAAATAACAAAAGACCTTGTCTCTGACATAAGTGCTTAGATCTCGCCTTCACTTCTCTCCCTTCATGGAGGTTGGAAACATTGACACTATCATAATTTTATTACAGTATTTATTGAGCCCACGGAGACATACATTACATGTCGCCTGCATTTTAGGGCCCCGAATTTGTTACACGTCTCGCTTTAAACAGCTGTTCAGCCTCTCAAGGGCAACACTGATGTATTTCATAGGATGTTTCAAAGCATCGTTTGGAGATATGAAATGTTATATCAGTCATATTTTGGAATTGCTCATGGAAAATGACTTCTTGGGATGTGTTACTGGGTTCATTTGTAATTTATGGACATATCGAGTGCATAACACGTCAGCTGCTCTCAGTGTTTATTGACAGACATGTGGAAGCTGTAGAGTCAATCAGAAAAGATGTGTGTTTACACAGTGAGACAGCGTTCAAATCTGAAATTATCTGGACATAAATAGCTGAAACAAAATCTGTGAGCTGCTATATATCATTTCCTATTTTACAACATGAGATTGGCCAACAGCACTAACAGTAATGACACAGTAATGACACAGTAACGGATGATGTTTTTAAAACATGTTCACCTTATGTTTCTGAAACTATTTACTATTGTGCTCTGTATTTAAGTGTCCGTGCACTAAATGTGAATTTTTTTCCTTCAAATTTTCCACAATAGTACAATAAAGTACACTGCACACTTCTTTGTTTCCAGCTAACAATCCCACAATGCAATTAATTGCATTTAATAGATTATTTTACACCTGTCTGTGATGACTCGAAATGATGGTTAATAGAAAATCTTGTTTTACTGCTCACAGTAAACTATAGTATCTATTATAGGGAGTAGGGAATGAGCAAACAAGAGGGTAATTTCCCACACAGCTAATACTACTACCAGTTTCTAACCTGTAAATGTCATTCACATCAACTTCTAAGTCAGAATTCCGACAGGGAAACTTGGATTTTCCTGAAAACTCTGATATATCCGACTTGGTATTGCCTGAAAACAAAACAAATATGTATGCCTCAAATCATCATAAGACTGCTGTTGAATGTTGAACCAACAAAATGTTGTTATATTGCCAATTGCACTGTATTTACAGGACCAGCTCTGTAATCATACAACCATTTTGATGACGTTAACAATCAAAAGTCGTTAACATGGGAATCTTTCCATCTCTACCATCCATCCATGAATACAGGATAAGACAATACAGCATATCTGCACCAAACCCTCAGCCTTTTTGCTGTGACAGAACTGAGCCACAGGCCATGATGCAATATGACCATATTGTTTACTTTCAATACCCATGTGTGGTGACTTTCTTGAAAGTCTAAGAAAAAAACGCCCCGCTTTAGATGACTGTATATTTTTTGTTTATCCAGCTGAAGTTAGTTTCTGAGTGTTTGTTTAACCTTTACCTTGTGATTGACAAGTCATTCTCAGTGAGCCCATCCGATGACACTCAGATCAAACTATCAAAACAGCACTGATCAAATATGAATAAAGATTTTGTTACTGCATTGCCTATTCATTGCCTAAAATGTTTTCAGATACATATTGCAGTGTACAGTTTATATGTAATATGCTTTCAGGCAAGCTGCCATTGTTTCCTGCTACAGATGAGTTGAAACTAAACACAGCACTGAAAAAAAAAAACACGGGAATACAATAAGTGATTATATGTATTATATATTATAAAGGTAAAAAAATACCTATTTTGCAAAAGATTTACTATTTATCATTGTTGGGAATTGTCATTGGTTAAATTGTGCTTGCATAAACCATTATTGACAGCATGATGTCTTCTGTAAAGCTACAATATCAAAACCAAAGCACCCTTTAGTAGGATGTTATGAAGAGTATCAGAGCTGAAGAAGTGTTTTTGTCAGATTACAACATGAGGGGAATAGTTTTTTCAAATGTTTGTGATGCACTGGAGTTCAGCCACATCCCTAACCTGATTTGTCATTTGGCTACATATTTTTTGTTTTATATCATGTTGCTCCTCTGTAATGCATCCAACTGTCTGAGGTCAGAGCTGTTTGTTAGTCCGCAGAGGAAGAGAGAGAGAAAGGGAGATGATTGTGAACAAGAGGAAAGAGAGAAGCAGATGCTCCCTCAGGAGGAGGGTTGAGCTGCCCACCTCCTCTCTCCCTTCATTCCCCCCCTTTTAATTCTAAGAGCATATGGACACTAAAGAAAGACCACAGGACAGGACACATGCTGGAGAGGACAAACAAAGACATAGCAAAGGGGGGAGGAAAAACTGAGAAAAAGAAAATCACAAGAATGTTGGTAGAGGTGAGGAAAGAAAATGAGAAAAAAGTGGTAAAAACACAGAGGTGTAAGAGGGACCGCATGTTTTAAATAAACATGTTTTTTTTTCTGAAATTAGAGCTGGAATGAGACCGAACAATGGAAAATAGCGAGCATAGCATTGCGCACGAGGCAGCAGGCTGCACGCCTGCTGAGGCAGGGTGCGGTGCGGATATCCTTGACTTAGTTTGCACCCTTTTCTGGCTTGAACTGAGTCACTGTCAAACTGTAGAAAGCCTCTTAGGCAGATCAGTTTAATAAAAACATGTGCTTTGATTGGATGTGATTGGATATTTAGTTTACAATGACAGTTCTGCTTCACTGAGAGATTCAGAAGAGAGAAAGTTAGAAGTTTAAATTTGTGGACAAACTTTCTTAAGGAGATATCCTAAATCATTCTAGATCAAATTGTGTGCTGTGCTATGAAACTGTGTTATTTTCTCAAGGAAAATAAAATATATTAAGACTGATGTCTTACGACATAAAGGAATACATTACAGTTAAGATGAACTACAGAAACGAATGCTTTCAGTCCACCCAACATATGTTTGGCTCAAAGGTTTGAAAAATTGGAAACAATATTTTTTTTGCGTGTACTGTAATACCAGCGCCTGTACAAGTAATCTCTCATATGCTGCAAGAACTGTAGCTTCCTAACTGTTTCACAACATCTCTTCTAATATTTCACCTTGCTTACAAAGCAACACCTGCTGCAGCGAGAGATACTGTGCAGAGGTCCTGGATGGATTCATAAATGATTATTTAATAAATCCAACTCTGTAACTGCCTCTAAAGCCTCATAACTAAACAAGCTATAACACAAGAATGTATAAGATAATATGTCAATAAGACAGCTGGAATCATTGTTTTTCACTGTTGATGAAGCTAGCTGTTTCCCACTGTTTCCATGTTCCAATTGTCCTTGTGCTAAGCTATGCAAACACATCCTGGAGGTATCGCTCTGTAGGACCTGCACGCATGAAATTGTTATTAATATTCTTGACTGAAAACACTATTTATGCAATGTTCCTTTCAATCCTAAATATCTCACTGCTATGCTTAATGAAATAACCATGGCCATAAAAGAATGGCAACACAAAAGTCAACCACTGTGTTTTGTTTGATGTGAGGTCATTCTCTGAGTGTGATACTATAATAATACAGTGTATTGTGCCCTGATGGTCACCCTTAGTTTGCTTACCAAACTCTGCAGGAAGTTTGGAGTCATAAAATCCAGTTTAAAGTTTATTTAATTTTATCACAATAATCAATTAGGGTTTTATTACCTGGCAGGGGAATAAAAAGGAATATACTGTATATTTCTTCTCGCACCAGGATGTAATGAAAACCATATTACAGCTTAGAAACATATGTTTGTTTTCCTCTCTTTATGGCACATTGAAAAAATGTCTATTGCTTCCTCTTTATCTCACTGTCCATCTCCCTTTTCTTTCAGGCAACAAACTCCAAAAACATTTGTACACACACACGTTTGTCTAGGTGTTTGTTAAAGTAACATATTGTTCTTGTCAGCATGTTTTCAACTTGTGGTTTTTTGTGGCAAGTGTGTTGACTGAGTCCTGAAAAACGACTCTAATTGTACCTCCAGTGTTTTTTCTCGCATCTTACTGATGGTTCGCTCTGATTTCAAGGTTCTGCGGTCATTTCACATGTTATGGAGAATGTAATGCTCTTCCCATTATTTTTTATTGACTACAGGTTTGTTTATCTTCTTGAATCACAATGGCATTGAGATTCAGGAGAATAAATGTTACTGAGCAGTGTCAAGACTAGCTGAGTGTTGCCAGTGTTACTAGATTCTGATAGAGCGCTTCAGTGAGATGCAAATGTAGTTTTAGTTTCCATAGGACACCCAAAAGTAAAACAGAACCAAGATCTGGATTTGGAGACACAGTTCTCTGGAATTGCCCTACATGAACAGTTAAATAGTGATATCACACAATTTCATGCACCAGTCAGGATTTACCGATGCTTGAATCAAATGTAAGTTGTTGGGTTACTTGCCACTGTTGACTGTTAAACTCTTAATTAAAGGTTATATGATATTTTGAACATTAATATAGCAGCAAACAACAATTTGCTATGTAAAGATATAGTTGAGTAATGACGTCCTGAGCAGAGAATTAAGTCACACTCCCTATCTGACAGCTTCTTTGCTTTGGTAGTCGGCTCTGCATGCATGTTAGTGCATGCAAGTCCAACTGTTTGCTAGCAGTGTGCCAAACATTCAATTGAAACCATCCAACTTTAGCAAAAGCATATTTTACTAGCAGCTAGCATTCACTAATTACATTTCATGGATTAGGGTCACTTGGCAGATCAAAGAAATGGCTCCTTACCAAGGGCAGGGGGTTGGCCGACATATCCTTTTGTTTTGGCCTGAGATGCTGGCGCTCTAGTGCTACATCTACAGGAATGCCCTGTCTTCTACTGCAAACCAAATCTACCTATGGGTACAAATAAAGTTACGTAAACCTAAACCTAAACATCTAGTAGTTATGAATGTCACCGAGCACCAAGTGTATAGGGGAAACTAAGGTGGCCTTGATACTCACAAAAAACACAAAAGGCCCTACATACAGCAAGTGTTTGGTTTGTCCATTCAGGGCTACTGTAGAAACATGGCAGTTCAACATGGTGGACTTCTAAGGTAACAAAAATACAACATATTTTATGTTGAGGTGATTATACACCTACATATCTATGATTATTATATTCCATTTCTGTCAATTGATCCTCCTAAATAACAATTTCTGTTAGAGAGAAAAATTTAAGGTTTGAAACCAAGTTTTCAGGGGCTTTAAGTCATATGTGTGTTTGTAAAGGTGAAAAGACTTTCTCAATCAGAACTTTTGCAGTTGCTCATTACACCCCAGATGTTGCTTCATGTGGTACTGATGAGCTCATTTCATTGGCCAAATGACAAATCAAGCTCCTTTTCACTCACAACAGTATCTCAAGTGATTGCCTCAGGTCAGTGTAAGTATTGTTTGTCAAATGAGACTTTTTAACCTTTGACCTTGGCGAGAAATATCATAAGAGGAGCATGCATTCATTTCACAAGAGGTATGGCTCCTCTGAGCTGCCTCAAGGTGACGCATTGAGCCAAGAATGTGCTGATTTCAGATGTGGCGAATGGCAACCATGATGATTGTCAAATTGTTACAGTGTTGTTATTGAAACCATGTTTCACTCAGCAGGAGAGACTTGATCCATTTTTGAGAAGGCCAGTGAACCACAGCAAAAGTAACAGTGAATAATTAGTTGATCTGAGGGCTGATTTAAATGCTTGTGATGAGTTAGAGCAACACTTGGATCAGGCGACGATATGATCATAGAATGATTGATTTCTCTGATGATTAGTAACGCAATTTCAGCTTTTGATACATTTTTTTCTGATTGAACCACTGCATTTTACACTGTAAATCTTTTATTCAATGTGGGATATGATGTTCCCTGGAATTAATTTTCCTGTTGTATGCTGATGTTGGAAAATTCAATGAAACAAATACTCACAATAAATACTCTAAACTAAATTAGTTTTAATCTTTAAAGCACATAGAAAATGGAGGATTGAGCAATATACGCAGCAATGATGCTGCACATCATGATAATGCAACAATTAAAACAATGCAACTGCAAACAATGCTGAAACATTATATTGGCTTACAATTATATTTGTGCTGTCTGGAGTTTGGTATTTAGCTAGAATTAATAGCGGGAGTTTGTCAAATTCCTGTGGTTAAAGCCCCAAGAGAAAATCATTGTTTGCAAAGGCTAATTCATTTAACAAGTAAAAGACATTACATCTATTGTAGTATAACTGGTTTAGATGAAGCGGATTGCTCTGAAATTATTGCAACTTATTAGGATATAGGAATGTTCCCCTTGAAAGGCCATAAATCATTTCACAATCACAATTCACAATCTTATTGGACAACTTATTTTATAAAAGTCATAATGAATCTTTGTTATATCAACATTGTTGCAGGGTTTCAAAGGATTCCTCAGGGAATGGTCTGACTGGCCACCATCAATCTTTCTGTGTCGAGGGGGAAAAATTGGAGGTGGTTAGCACATTATATCATTATAGTAATCATCTCTTAGTGTTTGTGGGTAAACTCAGTGATCCTATAAAAGTGTTTTCAATAGCAATCCTAAACATAATGTGAGATAATGCTGACTAAAGTATTACTCCATCTATAATGTTTTGTTGTTATTAATTCTATTATAATCACTGTTATATCTGGCAGTACAACTACCACCATAGCTAACGGCTACAGCTCAGTGTGATTCAATATGTATAAATGTTAGTTACACAAGTCAATTTGGATACAACAATTGCAACTTCCATAATATCTGGAACATGTTTATGCATTATGTAGTTGTGTTTGTGTGTGTGTGTGTGTGTGTGTGTGTGTTGTAGATCTGTGTGGTGTGTGTGGTGTGTCTGTGTGTGTATGAGTGTGTTTGTGTCTGTGTGTGTATGCCACAGTTTGTTAAACTGTGGCAGACTAATGAAATCTCATTGTGAGCCTCTGCCATCCCTATGTGAAATGTGTGTTTACTCAAGCATTGAGCTGATTTTCTTCCCTGGCCTGAATCCATTGAACCATCTTCGACTTAATACCATTCTGGGTTTTTTTGTCCCAGCATTTTCAAGAAAGCTATAGTCCCAGAAAAGTGGAAGAAACTTCAACAACTAAGTAATATATCCATACTACATAAGTGTACTGACATTGTGTGCGATTCTGTGTTTCTGTTTCACTATGTCATCAATTACAGCACAACAGAACAACATGTTGTCATTTTTCTTAAGTTTTGAATCAAAAATGTATTCATAACCTGCTTTTTATGTCTTTACATTGAATTAATTTGCTTGTGTCAGTGCTAATCCTTTTCTGGCTCAATTACTGTAAACATTAAGATGAGATTACAGCTTCTACTCGTAACACTGGACTCGAGTTTTTGTATCACGTCTACACTTCTGTCCATACTCTCTCTCTATCTCTGAGTACAGTGTCACTGTACAGCGGCAGTAACAGCAGTTTTACCTTATGAACCCTTTCCGGGGGTCTGTCTGATTTCCCCATTGGGGATTAATAAAGTAAATCTTCTTCTTCTTACTTGGATTCAGTGGGAAACTTCTTCTAAAAGAACTCAATGTTTTTGTGTCACAAGGAATTTAATAATCTCCATGACAAATACGTCCAGCCTGCATCCCAGTAGGAAAGGGGAAAATGGTTATTTAAAGTTTAAACTTTTTAATCAATTGACGATTTTTATAATATCTAGTTTTAGTAGTTGCAGCAGCCCCCCTTTATTTGCTTTTAAAAAACATGTTTACTTGAGCTAGTTGAAGGCATACAGGTACAGGTACACATACATGTATATAAAGCAATACTGGACTGAGCAAAACTTTGACCTGATGATGGCACTAGATGCAACATCAAAGGATAACTAAATCTGTTACAGTTCACCCTGAGGGGAACATGAATGTGTGGCCTATAGAGACATTTCACTCAAAACCTGCTGGTGGCACTTTCTGAAAAGCCAGGGTGTCACAAAGGTTACTAGGCTTCATCCTCTGTGAAACATGTTCCATGTTCAAAAAAACTGAACAAGAAAAAAAACAACATTCATAGAGCAGTCCATCAAATGCTGTCTTAAAATGTTTTAAGGCATGGCTTAAAACAAAGTGCATGAAACTGAAGCAATGTGCCTCTTTTTTGCTTTTTTTATTAAGTGAGGATCACAAAAATGATATAAGATATAATTATCCTAAAACCACACATTCATAGTCAGACAAGTTTTTGTGAGATGTTTATTCTAATTAATAGTTCTATCTTCTTCTTATTTTATTATTTTCAGCTGTTAAGCATACAATGACAAAATTAAACATTTTTGTCCAATATGTTGTCAACGTAGGGTTTGTAATAGTGGACGCACATTTTTAACAAAGTGAAGTTGGCTGTTTGCTCTATCCTAACTAGTGGATGTACTGTACTAATGATATGCACATGATCCAACAAAATAAAATGAGCACAACTCTTAAATTCTGATTGCATGTTGTCGACATAAATCATGTGAAGATTACTTTCCAAAGCCTAGATATAGTGTTATGCTTAAGAAATGGATTATGGTTTGGCAAGTTTGGTTCAGATTATGGTTAAGATTGAGAAACTAAAGTTAGGATATGTTTTTTTAATGGTTAAATAAGAAAAGCGTTTCCTAAAAAGTGACACTTCACTCACAGTAGAAAACTCCTCGGTGTGAGTTGGGAATTAAACCCAGGTTAGCAGAGTTTAAGGTCATATCCACCCATTGACCAGCCCAACCACAACACCCTCCACTTTCCACCACGTTAGTTCAATATGAAAACCACTGGCTGTTTCCTCTACTAAATCCTCATGTGGTTGGAGAAATGCCTCACTTTTCATGTACATGAGTATATTTGCATTTTAAAACTTTTCATGCTCATGTACATTTTTGAGGAGTATTGATGGATATGAATGGTTCACATCAAACTACATGCATTAGGTAAAATAAAGAGTTCCTTTAATGATGAAAATTTAACTCAAGACTATCTCTGATTGCAAAATTAAACCCCCTTTGCCAGCTTTTCCTCTGTGTATCTCTGTTCCAAACAGTACTGACAGAGTTCCTAATTAGAGCCAGATACGAGCTGCCAAATTCTTCTCAATGGTTTACTGAGCGCTGATGTCAGAGATGCAGCAGAGGTGAAGGTTGAAGCCAATGATTCAGTTTGCTTGTTAGACTATGAAAAAGTTAACAGGATAATACGGCTTTAACTCTTCCTCCTTATTTGTTTTTGACAGTCGGCTGTACTTTGTATGGAGTTTAAAAAGGCCGTATAAATCTACATAGCTACTCATTCATTTAGATTCATTGTTTTGACCAGAAATTTAATAAAAATCCAATTAACATCCAGCCTTTTGGTGTTTAAATACTTTCAGTCCAACTGGAATCAATCAACTTGGAACAATTACATGTAACTTGCTGGGTTTACATTGTGAACTCGCCAAGACTTTAACAATGTGTTCCTTCAATTTAAATGCTGTGTTTTTACACTGGCCATTTTATCAACATCTTTAAATATGGTTTTAATGGTTTGTTTATCTTGATATTTCACACCTAGAAAAGCAAGATTGAGCTTGAAGCGTCCATGAGCCTGGTGACATAAAAACTGCATCATTATTGCAAGAGAAAGAAAGTAGACAAAGATATACAATTTGAACTGATGAGCTTTTGTACAAATAAAAGCATGTATGAACACTTAAAAGAGTTCTATTAGTGTCGTCTCTTGGCCACATGTGGTTTGGATTTTGGAGAGGTCAGGGGTCATCATACATCTTAATCAGCCAATAATAAGTATCAGCATGAACTCTCACCTCCATCATCTTCAGCCTATCGGTCTCGGCGCAGGGATTGAATCTCAAAAGTCTTTCTCATTAAATTATGTTCCAATAAAGTTAGTTTTCACATTTGCACCATCAGCTGTTTGTAAGTCTTAAGTCTGTTTTTTCTTACTTTACTAATCCCAAATGTGTGTGTGTGTGTGTGTGTGAGGGTGAGGATGTGTAATTTTCTCTTCTTGTATATCTTATTCTTCTTAAAGTTTTATACACAAAGCTGAGGAAATACCAAAAAGGATGATTTAATTTGTTCTTTTGCGGAATTTCTGTGAAGAGGTCAAAAATAGAGGCTCACAGAAAATATATGTGGACAGTATGATGCACTTATGAGACCGAGTCCGTACCAGACGGAAACGACAGAGCAAACATGACACCCTCAGGAGACATAAGTCCGACAGACCCCCCAGACGTCTGTGTGTTCAGCAAATGTGATTAGGGGTCAATTAGGGGAGGAACATTTTGACACATGTCTTATATTTGGAGTGAGAATAATGAGATATCAGCAATGGAGGATGGTGGAGATTTTATGTGTGATATTCAATATGCTGCTGATGATGAAGAGTCCATAAGGTGTATTTAAGATTGTGGCAGATCTCAACTTTACTCCCAACTAAAATGTCTGCTCTTTGATTGCAGTACTTTTATGAATAGCCTGATTTTAGTGCAATTGCTATTGCTGGAATAAACTTGTGTTAAATGCATTAAAGTTTTTGAGTCGACAACTTCTCACACTCTTATTGTTTGGAGCAAAGTTATGTCAGAGCAATTCTGCTTTTGATCCATTGCAGGACCAGGCTTTCATTTTCTTTGGGAATCCGTCCACAACATAGCACATTCTGGTGAGAAAGTACACTTACAAGAGTGACTGACGTGACCTCACATTTATACATGCGTACATAAAGTCAGTAATATGTCGAGGTTTCCTACGTCACTGGATAGCTCTGTGAAACCACTTAAGCAGAGCTGGAAGGCTTGTTTTGGTAAACACTTCTCTAGAAACCACCCCGATCAGAATGTGGCTCAGCAGCTGCTGCCAGAATTAATATGCGGTTAATGACATGGTTTGGCAAGCTGCCCTGTGCTATTGATCCAGTGTGGATTCTTCCAGTCCACTTTATTACCCTAATGTAAAACATTCATCACTGATGATTTCTGCTGTCCAACTCAGCTGGATAGTGTACAGTACATGCAGTATTTTCCCTTTGGCAGCTTTAGGGTTTTTGCACAGAAACAACATATTTGAGATCATCAGATTTACATACTTTTGTCCTCTACACCCTTAAGTGGGTTAAAGGCCACCGGCTAAGAGCCTGGTGCTGTGAATGCTGCTTCAGTTATAAAGTAATATCTTCACAAGTAACAATTGTTTTAGATTTCTGCTCGGCCAGGTAAGCAAAAAGACTGACAATTTATGTCTCACATTATGTAACTGGGTAAAGAGTATTTTGCTTTAGCGAATGTGAAGTATACATGACAACATCTGGAGGTGATTTATGCAGAATGGCAGCATGATATTAGCGCTAATGCCTGACAGCAAGGGATGGAGATAAAGAGAGAGGGTCCCTAAAAGCAGCACAGGCTGCTCTGAATAAAGCAATTAATCCAGGCGTAGAGAGCTGGGATGCTGTCACAGCTTTGAGGTTATAGGCTCATCCATCCATCTCTGTCTGTCTCTCATTCTCTGTCTCTCTGTCCCTGGGATGGGCTCCAGGTGTGTTGTAACTCTGTGGTTGTTTCCATACACTCACTGCACAGGCGCCAGAGTGCTGTGGTTCCTCATGATAAGTTTTCACTAACTGTTGGTTTGGATGAGGCAGTGACACAAAATCAGAGTAACACAGTCTTGGTTAACTATCATTAAGGCAGTTTTGGGTTGAGCTATTCAGACTCATGCCAAGCTCATTAGTTTGACCGACTCAAGCAGTGTGGAATAGCCAGTGAATGCTTGAACCGATGCTCTTTTCTTTCAAATTCTTGTCATCAAATGGCAGTTACACGATTTGATCCAGCACTGCTCTCATTAGTAGAGAAAAACTTGAGCTTTTGAGAAGATCACCGCACTCATGACAGATTGTTAAGGTTCTAGAAAAGCAAAGAATCAAATATAGAGAAGAGAGGTCTCTCCACACTTAGCTTACATGAAAATATTTAATGATAGAGCCAAACTTTTGGTTATTAGCTCTGCATCAGGGCCTATGTTAAAGTTTATAATGACAACAAATGTTAATCAAATACACATGGGAAATGTGGTTTAAAATGGTACTTCAAGTCCAAAAAATATAAATATAACAAAGACCGAGGCTAAAACAATAAAGAAAGCAAATAGGAACTCAAAATAACCAAATAAATGCATATCAAAAATAATAAAAGAGAAGAAATATTACACATAACTTGGAAAAACGGCAATAAAATGCAGTGCCTACCTTCTCAACATATCCCATGAATAGAACAAAACCAACAATCAGTTTATCCCACTAACTAGTACGCCTGTGTAGACAAAGCCTGCATAGAGCTCCACTGTCGTTTAGAAAACAGTAATACTAGAAACACACCACACATTTGCTACTCCAGTTGCAGTTAATACTCACTAGAGCACCAAGTCCATGACTAAGAATATTTCCCAACAAATTCCCAATTTACGCCTTTCATACGGACAAATCTGGTTGGGGCTGAGTGTTACAAATAGGGCTGGGAAGTCGGAAAGTATTGAGAGGCAACATTGTTGGGTTTGATCTTTTCGAGGGATTTATTGAGAAAAACAGAAATAAAGACTTTTGCCAGCCTTCTCCTTTAAGTCTTTTTAGTGTTCTTCCATTTTGGAAATTGTACCGCTTCTTTATTATTGTAATAAAACACTGTTCTCAATAGTAAAAAACACATTTATCACAGAATATCTAAATGCCAAGATCCTCAGATCTACTCACCTTTTATTTTGTCCCCTTTTTTTCCTCTTAAAACTTATTTTCTTAAATTCACCTATCAAATCCCCTTTTTTGCACATGTCATCATATTTTTGCAGCACTTTTCCTGTCTTGCCCCACCATGTGATGCCTCACCCTACTATACCATTCCCTGTCCTGTCCTGTCCCATCCCATCCTGTCTTGTCACGCCTCGCCTTTCCCTGTCATCCCACCCCATCCTGTCCTGTCCTATCCCTTCCATGCCATCTTATTCCTTTCCTCAGACTATTGCCTCTCTTCCCTTTTTCTCCCTTCTCATCAGATCTCTGGCTCTTCTCTGCCCCACATGCCTCTCTCCTTTCCCCCTTTAATAAGTGCTATCACTGTAATATTGACCTTGCGGTTGAAATATTGACAAACACGATGCAAATCTGCCCAGAAAGCACTTTATAAACAGAGCAAAGTAGCCAGAGAAAGCCAAGCTCCGTCTGGCTCAGATTGTTTGAATTAGAGCAATTGCGTCTTTTAGCCTCCCCTCTGCTCCCTCTGCACACACATGCACACACACACACACACACACACACACACACAAACACATACATACTGACATGTGCAAAGGGTGAAGGAATTGTTACAATCCAGCTGCCTCCCATCCGAGGCTCGTCTGCCACTGCCAAGGGATGATGATGCTGATGATGAAGTTGCACTGGACAGCATGCCAGTATTGGTCCCATGATGACATCACAGGCTGATGTCATGCAGACGGGTGTGGTGATTGGACAGGCAGCTGACAAGGGTTATGTGTATTTGTGTGTGTGCGTGTGTGGCTGTGTGTGTGTGTGTGTGTATGTGCACATGTTAGGGCAGGGTGAAAGTATGCAGTGTCCTCTGGGGTTCTCTGCAGTCAGTGACTATTGCATTTGTACTGAAGGAGGAAAGGACTGAGGAAGAGAAGTTTAAGGAGGAGGAGGTGGAAGAGCAGGAGGAAAAGAAGAGGAAAGAAGAAAAGCAGGAAGGAAAATGACAGAAATGTAACGTGATGTAAATGGTAAAAGAGACTAACAAATAGAACTAACAAGACCAAGAGTCTACAGCCATGCAGCTCTGTGAGGCTGTACTTGAGCTAACACCAACATGCTCACAGTGACAATGCTAACATGTTTATCTTCTTAGTTTGGCATATACTAACTATATAAATATAGTTTAGTGGAGACATTTCACACAAAACCACAAATGTTAACCTCATGGTAGCATCATATGAAAAGTCAGGGGATCACTAAAGTCATAGGTTTCATCCTCTGGAAAGTATGAATGTCTGTATAAAATGTTGTTCCGTTCCATCCTGTAGATGTTGAGATATTTTGCAGGATATATAAAAACTTTGACCTGCTGGTGACGCTACAACCAACCAATTGACCAACCAACCCTGCGATCCCTAAAGCCGTTAGCATGGCTAAAATATTAGTGAAGTAGAGAGTAATTATAGTGAAGTTGAAAAGTGTCTGTCCCGTCCTGAGGTACACATGTCACTGGTAACCTTTGAACAAGCTGTAGTCCGGGATTCCGCTTAAAGAGGATCTAGAGCACAACATACCTGTGATTGCATGTTTAATCTTATCTCCCATAGTCTCCCATCGTGGACCACAGACCAGTAGGTTTTCCTTAAAGCTTGTTTTTTTCCTGTCAGTAAAGGTAAAACCTGTGTCATTTCTTGGACTTTGGTTGGCCTCCTTGTGGCCGTAAATTGCACCACAAACCTCCCACGCAGTCCACAAGCGATAAGAGCATATCAGCAGTTGTGGCTGTTCTTTTTTAATTTGATGTTGTCACAACATTTAAAGAAACACACTGTTATATACTGACAGCATATGTAGTTAAATATATTATTATAGGAATGGGTAGGACCTGTGGAAATAGTAACAGTAGACAACCAGGTAGAAAAACTTGTTTCCTCAAAATAGAGGAAAGGACAATGACTCTTTATCAGATAGTATCATGTGTGGGTGAAAGTAGGTCAGTCTGAGAATGGGAGACACAGGTATTCAGGTGTGGGATGCAACTATGGAGTTCAGCTACAGACCACAACCTCACCCATGTATTTGTACATTGCAGAATATGTATCGATAACTGTTTGAGCATTCACATGTGTCGTTTCCTAGATTTGGCACACCTAGAGGATTGCGGTCATTTGCCACTAATTTTCAGAAATTGTAGAAATCAGATATGCCTGCAGAAGATGACAGATAAGAGCATGTTGTGACACCAGTCAGCCTCTGAGACTTTTATTTACCAGTAGCCTACTGGCATTTCATTCAAAGACAAAACTTGACTATGGTAGCCCTGTTTTTACTGGCAGAGCTGAGACTAGCTACCAAACTTTGCACTCATTTTCCTTATTTTTTATTTTTAAGCGTATATCCTTTAAGTGAAGTTTATATTGAATTCAACTGATGTTTCTTTTGGTCAAAAGGGTAGAAAAATAGAAAAATTTAAAACTCAAAACAGCTTTACTATACAGGTACAGGTTACAGGTATACACGTTGATTATATTATAGTGTGTGACTGCTCACATGTATGTTTTTGTCAAACAATGATCAAAAGAGTCACGAACCAGCGAGTGAAATATCCTGAAAGGTATAAATGTATTTTATATCTTAGTACCTACAGCTGCTGAGTCGAAAGTATCTCTGTTGCATAATTTAGGATTTGTTTTGCTGCAATGACGCAACTTCAAATATGGCCCCACAAACTCAGGAGGTCAGTTTATAGACATGTAATTTACTTTTATAAGCTTTAACTTTAGTAGTTGGGAGTCAAAGATGAAGAAACAAAACTAACTCTGCCAATGTTTGAGCAACGCTTCACAGCAGAAAATTGAAAGATTATATGAGAAAATCTTGATACAGCTCTTTAATGTGTTCAAAATGTTTATGAATTTATTCTCTGAAATTGAAATGTACAGTATTGGCTAACACGGAAACATATGGTAAACATAGAGATTTACTGATAAAGTGCAGTTTGGAAGTATTTGGACAGTGATATGACTTTGATTGTTTTGGCTCTACTTCAGAATTTTGCATATGAAATAAAACAATGACTATGAGGTTAAAGTGCAGAATTTCAGTGTTAAGGGTGTTAAAGGTGCCATCATCCATGCTTGTGAACATTGTAGGGATATTCATACACATCCCTCTGGGGGATTGTATTAAAAAAAGGCTACAATTTCAACACAGTTTGTCTGATGTGGATTAAATCTGAAAGGCAACACTTTCCATCAGAGTTATTATTATTTTATTGCAAATTCAATGTGCTGGAGCACAACACTATGTAAGACAGAGCTGGCTGACACAATTATCAGACAACATGACTAAAATAATACTGTTAGAGCCATTTGTATAATGGAGCATGAAGAGAACACAAGTCTTTGACTTTGCTTGTTGTGATGTGTTTTGTTGCCTTGCTATATTAAAAAAAAAAAAATCAGTTTTTAGTAAACGGTTGAAATGAAAAACATGGGCTATTTTAAATGTATGCTTAGACTCTGTACAGTAGCTTAAAGGTCCAGTGTGTAGGATGTAGTGTAATCTAACATGCAGGACTATTTCACAGGTAGTTGTTCATTTCTAGGTAATTTCGTCACTTGCCTGGTCATGACCAAGCAAACAGTCTTCTAGGGAACTTTAGAGATGCTGTCTTGCCTATGCTAAGCTAAACTAACAGTCGCCTGGCTGTAGCTAGCTCACATATTCAATGGGAAAAATGTTGAAGTATTCCTTTAAAGAGATTTTAACATACTAGCCATACACATGCAGCATGGCAGGGGGATTTGACACTAACAGGCGAGGCAGACAGGTAGTGAGGTTTGCAGTGGTTGATTCCTGGCCAGCAGGGTGTGGGTTTACTTACTCTGCCAGTGCCATGTCAAAACTCTGGCATAGGGCTCCACATCCTCTGGTGGGTGGAGACATTCTGTGTTGTCTGGTGATGAAGTGCCCCGTCATGGCAGATGAATGAGGGCAGGGATAAGAGACTTGAGTGGGCATGGATGTCATTTGTAAGCCTCAATGGGTGTACACAGAAAAAAAGATATCCAGCATGTACAAAGTACTTGTGTTTATATTTGTGTGCACAGACAGGAACATGGGTGTGTACATTCCTTGATCATGGCTGGGCCCTTCTTGTGTGTATCCCTCCAGCTGACAGGACCTTCCTGTTGTAGTAATTGTCTTTTCATAGCCAGACTGAGGCGCCCCTTGGCCCAGGGCAGACAAACAGGCAATCACTTTAAAATCACGTGAAACTCTATGACAGCAGAGGAAAGTGAAAGAGAATAGACAGGACTCAAGCTTTGAGGTGAATTTAAGAATGTTAAAATGTCATAGGGCCTGGAGCCCAAGCTGTAAAACACTTAAATCAGCCCTGAAGTGGCAGCAGTCGCTTACATAACTTTTGCTCCATTTTGTTTCTCTTGAACTACACTTATCTGAATCATGGCCCCCGTAAAAGGAGCCATGTATTGTTTCAGAACAGAATAGTAACAAGATTAGACCTAGCTTGGCTTTGTGTGTGTAATAACTCCACCTCTGTGGCATTCATAACACAGGCTTGGGTCACAGTTAAGAGGGAGAGAGGATAAAATAAAGCAACGGCAGCGCTCTTATCCGACGCTCCCCTCCCTTCTCTTTTCCTTCCTGCGAAATCAGATCTGAGCTCTGGCCTGTCTCTCCACCCGGCCCCCCGAGAGAGAGGGGTCTGTCTGTCCTCAGCGCTTCCTCCCCGGCCTCACCAACACGGGTGGCGCTGGGGATGTTGCGTAACTACAGGTTGAAGGCATGGTGTTATGAGGTCATCATCCTGTGACCGACATAATGCCTGACGACTCCTCTCCAGCCAAGCTCAAGCTCCATTCTATCCCTCCCTTCCTGAGTGCATCCTGTGATGTAGTGAAAGTAGGTCTGAGTCTGAGGTTAAGTCATTCTCTTGCTACAGTAGGTGCGCATACAGGCGGTGGAAACAATAACACTGAGAATAATTCAACTCAACAAAAAATACCATAAAGCTGACCTTCTGACACCATCTCGACAAAGAATAAAAAGTGAAGGTTAGCATAGCAAAGTTAGCATTTATTAAAGAGCTATTGTATTATGTTTGTAACCTCAAGTATGTTAACTGCTTGTTGGATTACCTAACAGTCACTAAAACTCCTCCTGCCACACCTTTGTGGCTGCCTACAATTTTTGTATCTTTCCAAAACAAAACAATCCAACAAGTACACCCACTTTGTGTCATGTTCGTCCAGGTGTGAAATTGTATCAAAGTTGGCAGGATTTGAACTTCTCTCTCAAGCTCTCTTTTTTCACAAGATTTTAACCATATGGTGGTAAAGTCTGTCCACCAGACTGATGGATTCCTCCAGTGCCACCAGAAGGTTCACATTTTTGGTTTTTAATGAAATATCTTTCATCAAAAACTCAATTATTTGATGGATTGCAATTAACTTTGGCACAGTTGTTAATAGTGCTGATAGGATGACCTGACTTTACTTCTAGTACCACCAGCAGATCAAACTTTTCACTTATCTTGAGAAATATCTTAACATACAGTATATTTGGTGATTTCATGACTTTCTTCTGGTGTCACCATGAGGTTGACAACATCTGGATAATTATTAAATAGACTGCCAATAAAACTTGGTACAGACATTCGTGCACCCCTCTCACTTTTGTGATTCCTGAACTTTTCCTTAGCGTCATCATCAGGTCAAAATGTCAGTTTGTACCATAATGTACTTTGGTTTCACCAAATACCTACAAAAATAATGACATTCCCATCAGCATGTTAGCATTGCCACTGTGAGCATGTTAGCATGCTGACGTTCACATTTACCTGAAAGCACCTCTGTGCACAGTGTACAGCTTCACAAAGCAGCCAGCATGCTTTTAGACTCTTAGTTTTGTTTTACAATTACACCTGTCACATTTTGTGCGTGTGCAGCCAAAGACAATACCAGGAATGCGTTAACGAAGAGCCTGCTAAAAGTGTGCGCCATCATCTATGATTGTATGATTTTTGGCACATTAACTCCAACTGTTTGTCACAGAAAGCATAATTCTATCTTGTGCTACTTACTAAGAGAGGAAATATTATATTGTGACACCTTCTAACAACTCACCATGGAACATCATTGAACTCTGCTTTTGGATTGGTGCCGACAACCTCTGACGATATAAAACTGTGTCTTTGTGCTTATCAATCATAGCATCAGGGAACTCAAACAGGAAATGTTTTTTTAATGACCACGCTGCCCTTGTACCGTAACGCTGTGCTACCCAATTAGCTGCCAATAATTACACGCTCATGTGTATTTCAGAAATGGACCTTAGCTCTGAGCACAGTTATTAGTTTTGTTTAGACAGAGAAGCGGACAAAGTCACAAAAGGTCTCTTTGAGAAGCTCCTCAGGTGCTTTTTGTCATTGCGGTCAGCAGCCTTATCTGATGAACTGTGAGATGAAGCTAGCATTCTGGGGTCCACTTTAACATTTCCTACTGCAAAAACTAAAACATTTTGTGCTGCAGATTGTCACAACATGGAGTGGAGACCAAGTGGCGCACTGAAATGGTGATAAGCATCAAATTGCTCCTGTCAGCGACAAAAAACTTCTGTTTCTCACATTTTGCGGCTCAGGCCATGGTCCTTAGAAAAAGGGAGCCTTTTGAAAAGGAGCTGAATAAGGCACGTTATGGAGTGAGCAACAGAAAAAAAAGCTATCACAGCATTTAGGTAAGAAATGACAAGCGGTCGGACAATTTAACATCTATCTTAATTCACAAGTTTAATGTGTGAGTGTAGGGGTTTCATTACTTTCGCTTGGCTCCTTTCCTTTGCCATATTTACATACTCATAAATGAGACTTTTTACAGGGATCCTAAAAATGAAGTACCTTAGAAAAATAATCAGTAATGTGTGAGCAAACAACTAAATTCACTTTAACACCTAAACTGAAATGAGAGAGGAGTGGCCCCACAGACTCTCTTGTATGGTTGGATAATGTGGGCACAGTATATCACATGTAATATGAGTCTGTACTTGGATTGAGCAACGTCATACATTGCATCTTTACCATATAATGCATTCTTGATATTTTTTCTTCTCACTGAAGATGCCTCTTCAGCATTTTCTCACTGCTCAGTGGTGCTATTTTTCTATCCCGTTTCTATCACTGGTACTGAGCCAGTGTGTGTACAGTTTAAGATAAAAGGCTGCTCCTATCTGTGGGCAGAGGGTGTGTACACTAGATCAGCACGCACATTATCGTCAAGCGAATATTTACTCTTTGGCCTGGTGCCCTATCTTCTCACGATGGCATCTGACATGGTTTCTGTGCCTCCATTCTCACTTAACATGTCACAACTGTGGATGGTGTCATACTTTGATCTGAGCTAAAGTCAAAGTTTTACATTCCTGTTGAGTTTTTCCTCAATGTTAGAACATTACGAGAGCAGGGTTGTATACTGTCATATGAACAAGCTGATACAGTGACTGCTTTGATACTTTGTGAAGCCAAGTGTAATAGTATTGCTGGCAGTGGCCACTGTGACATTTTAATTTAGGTAACACCCTCATTATAGCTTAATGGGGCTGTAAGAATGACATAATACTACAGAGACCCTCAGCTTGATGGAAAACCCCCTTGACAATGATCTTTCTTTGACCCATAGTTGTATTACTACGTCCCCAACACCTGCTTTTTTCACTCTTCAACTCTTTCTCCCTACTTTCATTGTCCCCCTTTCCCTCCCTCCACATCCATTTTTTCTCTTCATGAGTTTGCTTTTCTGCTGCTGCCTCTCTGTTCTTTGAATCTCACATCTGCCTGTGTTTTTCCCCTTTCCTATTTATTTTCTTGTTCTGTACTGGTTTTATCATCTCATTTTCAGACTCCTTACTTCCTTTTTTTACAGTGTGACACTTACACTGTGAGACAGAAAGCAACTAAACAGCTTAACATTTCCATGGAGACGCTTTATCTACGTTATGATCTAAGCCTCCTGCCACAGTTAGCTTCTTTCTGTTTTTGAACATACCCGTCATTTACACCAGCTTGGCACCAGAAGCGAACAGTACAACAGCGATCATGATGAAAATGAAGACAATAATACTGGTAAGAGTAATGGAATACTACTCTCAGGTCTGTAGCGGCTGCTTACGCACATATAAGAATGAGTCACAGGGAGGGGAGGGTCCTCCCTCCCTCTGCAACTTTGTGGTGAGGTATTAACATAGTGAGGAAAAAAAACTGGTTTGACAGACAGTTACACAATCTGGATTCTTTGTTATGGAACGTAGGGTAAGTCGAGGTGGATGTGTTGATGAGGGGTATTCATGCACATTACTGTACTGTGTGTATGAAGAAATATCAAAGAAGCTGGAGATAAAGAGAAAAGTTGAAGGAGGAAAAATAAAAATAAATATAGTATTTGGAAGAGATGATATTTTAATTTAATCCACCCTCCATAAATTTAGCTTGCTGTGTACTTTACATTAAAGGAGAATAATGGTTTATTACAACTCTGTTCTTATTTTCATAGTTTTGACCATTTATATCAGTTATTTTAATATAGTACTCATCAAAGTAATCACTGAGATCTGGGCCATCGCTAATCTGAATACAGATCAAACAGGTTGTGGACAAGCCAACAGTTAAACCAGATTAACCGAACCACTTTATTGAGAGGTTAAACAGAAGTGAGGGCGCTTCAAATGTTGTTAATAATCAGTCATGGCACAAGAAAACTGTGTGCGCACAACTAAGTCATTGTTTTGTGTCAGCTGAGGCAGGAAGTTGGCCTGTAAACTGTGTTGGATGTTAACAATGGACAGTTGAGGCTATAATTTTACAGTTGACCTGTGTTTTCTCTTCCCAAAGAGTTTGATTAACCTGGGGGGTTTGAGTAAAGCCATTATGCAAACTGTTGTGCTTCTTGCCCATTTAACTTCTTTTTAGTGATGCTAGCTGCTTGGCTAATGGCAGTCTGTCAGTCGCTACAGAATGTGTCTAAACGTCAAATGTTATTCGATGGATTGCCATGATATTTTCTGCAGACATTCATATCCCCAAGATGATGAACTGTAATGCCTTTTTGTGATCACCTGACTTTTCATTCAGCGCGATCATCGGGTCAAATACTTGGCAGTTTGTATAAATGATTTTTTTAACATATTTGTACTGGCCTGAAGGATTTTATAACCTGATTGGAGAAGTTTAAATGAGTTATGGAGGGGGTGTGAAGGGTCCTGTGTGGTTGCTTTATGTCTAACTGCCTGGGTGTAGAGATCTGATAGGTGCCCGTTTTTTTAGCATGCTGATGTTAGCATTAGACAATAAGACAATATGTTGTAATAAACTGTACATTTCTTTTAACTATTTGAATAACCACAAACATTTGCAAAAAAACTTCTTCAATGTGACCATGTTCAAGAACCTCTCCGGAGGGGGAAACAGAGGTGAGTGGCTCTAAAAATAGCTCTGTTCCCAGCTCTGTGACAGAGAGAAACTAACACACTTAACTATAAGGTCCTAATACAATACACTGCTCGTCTTTTCCTCTTTTACACACACACAAGCCCATGCAGAATGAGGAAGTGAGGATAGTCATAGCTCCTGGGTTTGTGTGAGCACACCAACACAACCGTTTATCCCAACGACACTTTAGTCACAACAGGTACACACACTGTTGACTGTTCTTCTCTTCACGTCATCTCATGCACTTGTTTGCTCTATGTAAGAAGGAGCCCCTCACTTATTCAACAAGAAAAAACAAATACAAGGGCAGCTGAATGAGCCCTTTATTGTTAACATGGGTGCGCTTTAAATAGCAAAAATTACTTTTTCTTGCTGTATGCGAATGTGGTGACACTGGTGCCGAAGCCTCCAAGACAAACAAAAAGTTGTATTTTTCCCTCAGCATTCAGAGTGAGGTGTGTACGAGTGTGCTTGCGCATAAGCTTACATTGTGTTTGCATGCCCACGTCTTACTGGCTTTTTGTCAAGTTCCATAATATGTCTACATCTCACCACAGCACAGTATCCTGCATCACATTTTCCCTGGTACAGATGTAGCTCACGTCTGCCATGTATGTGAGCAGGCATACATGCTGTAGCTTGGCATTGTGGGGTAGTGGAATAAGTCCACACACTCTCACACGCCGTCAACAAGCTGGAGAGAGTCCACTCTGGCTGTAAGGTCTATAAACCAACGCATGGCAACAAGGTCACATAGTTAGAAAAAACCACTGTGTGAGTCACACAGTTCTCTTAAAAAGTCTGGTGGCTTGAGGTATTGTTGGAAAAAGCATGCAGTGAGAAAAAGTAAGATATCTTTCAAGATTATATTGTCAACTAATGAAAGCATTCATTGAAAACCAATTGTAGAAGCAGTAGATTCCTCCAACAAAGCTGGCATCACCTCAGGTTCCAATTTGGCGCGTACACCCAGGCAAAATGGCAACTTTGCAGCAAATGATGCTTTAAACACTGCAGCTTGTGGAGGCAATGACCAGTAACACATATTACAAAAATAGTCTCATTCACCATTTCACCATACAGTCTCAACTGACATAGCCCATACCAAACAGTGATATCTGATTACCTGCCCTTTCGTGCAAGTTTTTGGTCACCAGTTCCAGATTTAGTTCCTGGATTTGAGAAGCTTTGTTCTTGCACCTACTCTGCCCTGCTAAAAAAGAGAGTTGAATGATTACCCACCCCATGATCTGCTGCCATTACAATTCACAATCTCCTCCAATGGCAAACAAGGCACTAAGCAGACTAGTCACAATGAGTATACTGGCCTTTGCATGGTGATAGGGAAATAATAATAATCTTAAGTAACACAGCAAATACGTTTGTGGTTTAATAATGTATTCATCCATCTCTCAGAGAGTGAACTTGATAGGTTAATACTGATATTTGTTGTTCTGCTGTAGTGAAAGCTCACTGTTTGCCAAAGCTCTAAAGCTCTAACAGTATCATGTACATATGACAGTGTTCCTGTGCCAGTAGCTGAAAACTGAGACAAGCAATGTGACCAGGATCAAGTGTTGATCTTACATCAGTTGCAGTGGTCTGACATGCTTTTTCCAATGTTTCCAATACTTCTTCTTCTTTACACAGTTCACCCAGTTTCCCACCAAAAATCAATACAATTTGAAAAAAAGAAACACATTATTCAGAGTGCTAAAACAGACTTAGATGTATTTCCACTGATGGCCGAACTTTAATGATGACCATGTTTTTGTCATGTTTATGTCCATTTATGTGGAAGGTTTTGCCAGGGGAATCCTAATTTAATTCCTAACTTAACTTCTTAGTGTGTTTTTTTTCCCTCGAGCCTATTTGATTACAGTACCATAGTCTACAAGCTGCGTCATGAATGTCATTAACAGTTGGTGAAATTACTTTGATGCCTTCCCTATTGATCGCAGTGGGTATGAAATCAGAAAGTCTCTGATGTCTTTTCAAAAATTCCCGCAGATGAAGAGTGTTTTGCTGATGTGGCAAATTTCCCATTTTGGTTCTAAAGAATGTGAACCTACTAATTTAGTTCGCTTCTAACAGCCAGTTTTCTTTTCAGACTCATTAAATCCATGTGTCTAATGAACAGCCTGTGTAGTAGCTCACTCTCTCTGTCTCTCTCTCTCTGTATGAGTGTGTGCACATGTGTGTGTCATGTTAATGCTTGATTGAAACTTTACTTCGGCTTCAAAGGAATCGCTAGATATTTTGTTAAATGGGCTTATTTGCTTTCTTGCAGAGAAGCTTGATACTCCTCTAATGTCTGTATGCTAAAAATTTAGCTTATCTTAGCATGAGGGCTGGAAAAGGTAAACCAGGCTCTGTCCAAAGGTAACAAAACCCGCCTCCCAACACATCTAAAGCTCACTAATTAACACGCTATATTTCCTTTGCCTGGCAACTGGTCTCGTGAACATGAACCTATACGTACAACAGCGTTTTTTACTCTTTGTTTTTTTGTTCAGATTGAATCAAATAATATGTTAATTACTGAGCTTTCCTCGCCAGCTTCAAGTGTCTTTATGATAAATGGCATGGTATCAGATTCTAACAATCAATATAAATTTGACCAAATAGGTCAGTTTTATGAAATTTTATTTCACAGTTAAGTATTTCATTGAGCCAAAATAGCTCTGAGTTTAAGAGAGAGAGACAGTTAGTGAGAAAGGGTGGAGAGAGAGAGGGGGCTGTTAGCTCATGAGCTGGTGGCCCATCTGGTTTGAGTTACTGAAACCCCCCTCCTCAATTAGACTCAGCATGATGTCAATAAAACGTCAGACTGGAGAAGCTATCACTTAAATTGGGCCTGTCAAGTATTGTTCTTTCCTCAGCATTCCAGCGGGGTCGATCAATCTGAAATGATTTGTAGTTTGATTATGGTAACCACAATGTGCCATTTCTGATCTGATTGGACACTTGGCTTGAAACCGTTGCCATAAAAGTTGTTTGCCTATTTCTGGGGATATACAGTATACACACAGAGAAAATGCACTGAGGAAGGAAAACTAATGACACTGAGAAAAAAAAAGAAATATGTTTCTACTTTGAACTTTAACATATTTTTTTCTGACTATAATTTTCCATGTCTCTCCTCTTAGTCCTTCACAACATTCCTCTTTTTTTTTTTACTCTTCCAAAGTTTTGCCATCTAGCTCCCAGATTTATGCTTGAATATTAAAGTTCATACCATTGGGAGGTTTGGAGAAACAGTGGTGACATTTATGTTTCTCCTCTCTTATTGCACAGCGAATTTATTAGGAGTTCCTTGCTTTAAGCAATGGGAGTTTCCCAACAAGACTGTCTCCTCTCTCCTACCATGGATCATCCTGAAGCGCCTATGTGCTGATATTCAAGATTATTATCATCCCTCCACATCTCTGAATGGTTGCACCAATTGCAGGCATGTTTCCAGAGTTAATCCAGGGCCTGAAAAACGGCAATCCATGGAAAAGGTTGCACATTCCCAACCGCTCCCAGTGGGAAAACAGGAGAGTCCACACCTTCTCAGGAACGCAGAGGCCTACTACCCTGAAATCTGACAACAATTACCACATGTATTTCAGCATATTATAATGCCAAGCACTTTATCTGCAGACCATGTTCAGCCAGTCTGGAGATCATCAGCAGATGATGGGTAGGCTATTTGGTAGTTGTAACTGTAAAAGCTATGCATTCAAAGTACTTAGGCGTCAACTGTTGGAGAGCTCAACATTTACTTGCTTAAATGCTTAAAATTTCAAGCGCAAGCAGGCTCAAAGCTCTGTAAATCACAACTCTGGACTGTGTCGCTGAACCCGAGCCTTTATCAAATTGTATCTCAAAATCCACAAACATAAAGATTTAATCAAGTGTTGTGAAAATGTGACAGCCATGGTTTAACAGCAGTGCACCAAGAGCACAGACGACCATTTAGCTGCCTCTGAATCAATGCCAGGACGTTCTTGAAGGTTTGAAAATGCTGGTGATTGACATAATTGCTGTGCAGCAGGGGTCTGATATAGGCTCATACAGAGAAATAAAAAACGTTCATACTCATATGTTTCTATAGGAACCTCACTAACATTGTAAAGATGTGGTCTTGGTTTACTGACAGCCTGTACACTTAGCTTTTATGGTACAAGCGTGACTGAAAGGGTTCGTGTTAAATTAGATTGTTCTATAGCTCATGTTGCTGTGGAATATACTTTTTAAGACATAGATACAGGGTGGACAAAATAGTGGAAACATTTTAAGATAAATCACTTTTACTGCTAACATGCTACAGATGTGGATCATATTTACTTGCTGATTAGCTGAACTATAGGGAACAATGTACTATACATTTCCAACCTGTTGGTCAGCTTCAGCTTGTGAATGCAATACTTGTTTTCTGTTGCAGTGTTTACCACACGTTATCATGATTTCTGAGATTGTTTCTATTCCATTGTTTTTTTCCTGCTCATGCACTTTCTGCACACATGACTTGGCCTCCTTGGAGCTCAGTAAATTGTCTCCTATTGGGCTGAAACTTTGAAAACTCATATCAAAGGGATGATTGCCAGATGCTGAAGACTGGTATTCAACCTTAGATGACCGGTGTTTGACTCAGCATTTGTAAATGTCATTAAAGCACCGAAGGAAGTTCCTTTCCTTGTTTACATTATGTTGTCTACCTCTGGATAGATAGTACACACAGTATCCATTTTATTAAGGATGCTGATCTGTTTATGCAGGTGAGGTAACCATTTGGACAGTGAGTCACATTTAAATAAAACAAAAAGTATAAAGCATGAAAAATCAGGTTGAGGGGTTCAGTAATTTAATGTTCAGCACGTTTAAGTCCAAGATTACCAAGATTGTGAATTCTATTTCACAATCTTTTGATTATTTTTCCATTTCTAAACCCTACATGCATCTCAGGTTGAAATGGAAAGTAATTTTGTTATTATTAGTAAGTTTTACAAAAGCACCATATTTCAGTTTGACATTCCATGGATTCAGAAATCTTTCTCCTTTTAAATTCGAATCCTCCCTGAATGTGAATCCCACTTTTTCCAAGTTTTCCTAAACTTTGACTCTGTTAGTGTCCACCATTTAAGTGGTTTCAACATCAAATATACTGCACACTAAAAATCCCTTTGGGTTATATAGCACAGACTGAGTTAGCCCAGTACCAATGGGTTGAGAATCAAGCAAACCCAACAATAGTTGTAACCTATTTGTTTGAGTAAATGCTTTTCATATTACTGTTGGTAAGTGTTATAAACTGAAATATAGTTCTTTTGGCCCAGTGACACAAGAAGCTCAAGTTTGGTGTGCATATGACATTCTAAGCTACAAAAGTAATAGAGACATGTAAGTTTAAAATGAACTATATATATTAGTTTGCAACCATTAAAGTAATTTTTAATGTGTGTGTGTGTATATCAGACACAAATCCACTGATTTTATGTGAATTTAAATTAAGCTGACAGTGGGGCATGCTCATCCATTTGACCATTTGACATGTGTCCGCTGTGGATTTGAAGCAATACAAATGAGTCAAACATCTCAGTCTATGATGGTGAGGCTGGTACTAATTTTGCTGGTAGTGAGGTTAGTGCAAATTGAGACACGAACCAGTCCAAGTTCTCTGTATGTCAACAAGGTGAGCTCATGGGAAGTCCCTGATTCTCCCATGTCAGACAGACAGAGAAACACATTTTCTCCAGCTCTGGCAGACCAGTCCCAGGCCTTTTCTTTTTAGAGGCTTCTAATCCTGGCGGGTCCCTGGTCTGACGTCACAGGGCCCTCCCCCCACCCCTCCGTCTGTTGATGTGCTGTACCACACTCTCATTTCCTCCGCAGCTCACGAACGCCAATCTCTGCTCGGGTCCTTTAGGCCTCTGACGTCTGAGCATCTGATTAAAACAGACTGCCTCATCTGGCCAGCTGAGGGGGTTAAACTTTGGAGAAAGGAGGGGCTGAGAGAATATGTGGGCTGGTGTGGGTTTGAGGCAACCAACCAAGCTCCCTCTCCTCCCTTTATTCGCTCTTCCCCACTTCCCTTCTTCTATGTCTCTCTTTCAGCTGCATCACATGACCAGGAAGTGTGGCTCCCCTCCATTTCCCCTCCTGACAGAAAGGAAATATTGTAACAGAGGGGGCCGGCGCTGGGCTCTGTTACGTCGCTGGTTAAAAATAACTGGCATATTTAAGGCTGCCGAGGAATCCCAGGGCAGGCAAAGGCTGGACAGCCTGCCGCCCGGCAGGAGCTCTCTCCTCCCTCTCAGTCTCTTTCTCGCTGACTTCTCACTCCCTCTGCTTCCTTCTCTAAACCCATTTAACTTTACACAAGGCCTGCAACATGACCATGACCACCACCCTATACCTTAACCACATTTTCCTACCCCTGTGGAAGCCCACCACAGAATTATATGATGTGCTGAAAGCTCAGTGTTGGTTGGTTGCATCTCAGCCAGGCCGCAGCTCTGTCCAGCTATAGAGGCTTGGCTGGGACTATCCAAACAAACAGCCCCCACTGACTCAGACCTCATCCATATGCATACCATCACACAGCAGAACTGTCAACCGGCCCCGTCTGTTAGTATAGTAGCCCTTTGGAAAATAAATACAGAGCTATTTTGTCATAAAAATGACCAGAGCTAATTTCTGTCACTGTGATGATTTATGTACTAGGTTTCCACTTGCTGGTGAATGTCTGGACCACAGTAACAGGTGTGGTGAAGTCTGTGGGCCTAAAAACAGTGTTGAGCCGAACACTAGGCCTAGATCTAGTGTTTCCAGACAGTTTCGATTATTATTATAGATTATTAGAAATTCAAAAGTCCAGCAGTCCTGGTCAATCATCCCAGATCAGGTCACTCCTGTTCTAAGATGATTGGTGAAGACAATGTCAAAGATGATTTCTGACAATAAAGATTATAAATGGGCACTTAAGTGATGTTATAATAATAATAATATAAACCCACATGACTTGTAATGTGAATGTGGTACACCTAAAAGTTTTTTAGTTTAGTTACAAATGTACACTTGCAGATGCTGCCATTACAAGTATGATATGAAACAAATGTCTCTAGTTTGTGGAGCTGAAATAATTAGTCAATTAATTGAGTAACAGAAAATTAATCAGCATCCTATTTTTCACGCAAAAAAAATAATTTTAAGGTTCTCCCGTTCGTCTATAAATACCCTTATGAACTGACCCCCTCCTATATTGCAGACCAACCCCTTATTCTACATCCAGGTCCCTCAGGTCGGCTGACTTAGTGCTCCTGGCTGTTCCACGTTCCAAACTCAAGCTCAGGGGTGACCACACCTTTGCTGTTGCTGCCCCTAGACTGTGGAACAGCATCCCCCCTCAGATCAACTCTGCCCCCTCCATTGACTCAGGCTCAAAATATACTTTCGATCTCTAGCGTTTGTTTTGGACTGTTGGTCAGAAAAAACAACAAATGTGAAGCTGTCACCTTGGGCTCTGGGTAATGGTGATGGACATTCTTCACTTTATTTTCCACATTTCCCAGCCTAAATGATTCGAATAAATCATCCTTAATTGCCCCTTAAAGTTTGTATCATAATTGAATATCTGATCAGCAGCATGGTTTTCATTATTATGGTTTCTTTATGAATTTCCCGCCTGAATGATTGTTAATGATCTTTGAACAGATGTCTGTGTTAGATATAAAAGCAAAAGGAGGAGTTAGGTGAAATGACTTCTTTTTTCTTTTTTGTGCAAAACCAGTAAAGTCTTCTTCTTTCTGAGATGGAGAAATATGACTCTGACAAACAAAAGAACTGCAGAACCGGAGGAAAAGATTATTACAACTAGACCTATAGTCGGTGCATGTTGCCTGAGCTGCTCAAAGGTTCGTAGGCTTTGCACAGGGTGACAAAAGAGACAGAAAGTTCCTACATGCGTAATTGTATTAAAGCTAATGTGAGGTGGAGTGGAGGGAAGTGCAGCACTAAGAATCAAAAAAGCTTGACTCAGCTTTCAAGAATTAAGGAAAGAATGAAAGCTATTTTTTAATTACTGAACAGCATCTGGAAGAGAGCAGTGAAAACCTCAATATCTGGAGTTATGATCCACTGGTACTCATATTCACTTGGGTGCTTTCCAGGAGGGGGAACTTCACTGAGGGACACCGGTGGAAACCATGTCAGTCGCATGCACACCAAGGAGGAGGAAGCCGAAATACTCCAGAGTTGTGCAGTCGAGTTATTTGACTACTTACACTCTATTTACATAATATCAATGTTCACAACTGTGAGACTGGATTATAAACTGTGTTTGATCTCGATTTGAATTATTAGCATAACCACAGAAAATGTCGGCTGTGCTGAGACTGTTTCGAAAATGCTAAATGTCTAAGCAGTCGAAACTCTAGGCCCAGCCAAGAACAGCACCTGAGCTCACATTTAAAACAGTAATTGTGTTGAAGGGGCTTCTTCATGATGTCCTGACACTTAAATTTGATCCACGCTGATAAGCGCACACAGAAACAACATTATCATGACACTTGTTGAAGTAATGAGAGGAAAATGTGACACCTCTGAAGTATCAAGTTAATACCCAACAATTGTCCTTGTTGTTACAATAACATTACCTCAATATCTCCACATCCGATTCTAGGATTCTTGGAATTACGTCACCAATACCTTAAACATAATGTCAATATCTGGAGTGACACAATGCCCACAATGAATCACAAGTTAGTCAAGTTTGCACTTTAATACTCTCGCTACTTTCAGTTAATACTGTAAGTGTTGCATCAACATATTCCATACAAGGGTTTGGTGTGAGTTTCGAAATCACCATGACTTCATTGTGTCAAGAATAGCAAACACTGGTGTCATCTTCTCTCCCTTTATCTGTTTTCTCTATTCCTCCTCTGTCATTATTGCGACGCAAAGCACCTCAGTTGTCAAAGTCAAGCCTTTGTTTTCAGGATCATTTTCAAAACCATTATCTCCCACCATAAAGAATTGGCTATAATGACATAGCTTTCATTGTGCTGTAGGAAACAGGCCTTCAAGAACGAGAGATATAGTGCAAACATTGTGGGTATAAAGCCATCACTTCTCACCACTTGGAAAAGTAAGTTGAAGACAACACAAATATTACCATTTGGATACACATTAGAATAAGTGTCTCACTGTTAATTAAATCAAATGGTGCATGGGTTGCCCAACAGGATACACATCTATTGACAAAGTTCCCTAGCTATTGTAGTCTATATTTTTCCCACCAGCTTTTGTTTGCCAACCAGATAAACGTGCATTCATGCAATCCAAAACTTTGAATGAAGACACCATACAATGACAGCAAATGTGTCCTGTTTAAGTGACGGCATGTTTGTTTGACATGCCTAACGGACAAGATCCTGATGCAGCAGGATCAGCAGCAAGCGTTTGTTTGCTCTTGCACTGAACTCTTGAGTAAATGTGTCTAATTATGTTGGACAGAGAGGTTTGTGTTAGCTTGCTAGCTCTGAGCAAACAGTGCCTGAACCCAATTCAAACTTGACACTGAACAGTTCTCAGCATTTCCAAGTTACCAGGAAAGGTAAGTTGTTTTCCCATACACAGTAGTGGTAAATTAAGCCTTTTTCATGGGGATTTACTTTTTGATAGTGGGAGAGAGTGTGATTTGCAAGGGCAGCATACTGTTTAACAGGGTTAGGGCTACTTGCTATAAAATTGGTGTAAACAAAAAAGTAGACGCACAGAAGCCTTGGGTATGGACTTTTATTCAGATTAGGCCTATTTGTATGTTCCTTTAAATCACATCAGTGTGACATTTGTGTAAAGAATTTGACTATGCATAATTTATGTTTGCTATGTACAACATATGTGCATATAGGCCTACAGTATGTCTGTATACACGTATAATGTAGAATTATAGACTTGTGTTACTTGCTAAATTAAGCATAAAGCTGACTGTAAAAGTAAAAATAACATTCTTATGATATTGTATTAATAATGTAATAATAAAAAAATAAAAAAAATAAATGTTGCTTTGTAAGTGCATGCATGTGATGCATGGGAATTGGCTTCTGTTGCAGTCTTCTGTTGTAATATAAACCCAACGTTTACCCACAATACATAATTGCAAGTATAATTAACTATAATTCCTATGACTGGTATAATCATTAGTAGACCTATCTATTATCACTTGCCAACAGATTAACCTATACTTTCGTAAATGCCAGATCAAGAGGTGGGCAACCTGCAGCTCCGACTAAAAAGGATATGAATATATATAATATGTGGATACTGTTATTTTTAAACATTTTCATGTAAAGGTGAAAATCCATAAAAAAAGAAAAGTCTTGGAAAGAAAATTGGTTATGCTTGATCTGTGGATTCAGATCCAGTCAATCAGCATTATAAGGCTGGAATAACCTGCCCCAGATTAATAACAAAGTGTTATTATTTAATAAATGTAATAGAGTACAGGTTCACCCACCCACCTAACCTGTAGCCCCTCAGTGTGAGTTAGTTTTTTTGAGTTTTGTGAGTATCTAATGAAATAGGCTAATGGCCTTAAAGGTGATGCCCATTGCCCGCAGGTGACCCAACCAGACATTATTATTCCCATTATCATGCGCTCCTTCACCCACATTTCACAGGTACAACAGCAGTAAGGAGGTACCGTTGCTATGAATACAAACAAACCTCTCTCTTTCACCCTCTCTCTCT
>NW_023339774.1:14747120-14747324 GCF_004916995.1 Morone saxatilis | reverse complement strand
GCCTCCTCCTCCTCCTCCCCCCACGTGTTTTTCCGCGCTTGCTGTTGCGCGGCAACGAATGAAGGCGTGTCCAGCTCGGCTCCAGTGATTTAAGGATACCTCTCTCACGCGGTTTTCTCAGTTCAGCCTGCCGGTCTGCTGCATGGCAACAGGCGCGAGGGATTCCCCCCGTATGTCGCCTCTCTGTCTTTAAAAAAAAAAAAA
>NW_023339774.1:14716014-14747020 GCF_004916995.1 Morone saxatilis | reverse complement strand
TTGGGGGGGGGGGGGGGGTTAATGTAGCCCATGCAGTTTATTTACAGTTGTTTTCCAATGTGTTATTATGGGCACAGTCAGGGCTTGACACCACGCTCTTCTGGGGCGTGCACCAGTTCACATAGGCTACTCCTGTGTAGGGTTTCCAGCGAGCATGGAGGCAGCGAAAGCGTACATGGGATACATGCAGAAAAACATCCTGGTGCTAAATTCTGATTATTCTCATAGTTATCTAGAAGGGCTCATTAATTAAGCTGCAAATTGATTGCAAGAATGAATGTCTGAGGGCCTGATCGTTTGATCAAGTGTTACTCACTATGCTACCACTAGTGCTTCCCAGTGCAATTTCTGGGTGAATAAGAATAATCTGTATTCTAGGAGGTGCTCTGTGCCAAGGACACTTGCTACGCCAGACTTCGCTCCGT
Organism: Morone saxatilis; assembly: GCF_004916995.1. Classification (NCBI taxonomy): domain Eukaryota; kingdom Metazoa; phylum Chordata; class Actinopteri; family Moronidae; genus Morone; species Morone saxatilis. The sequence continues at coordinate 14,746,595 of NW_023339774.1, read as the reverse complement.
AGCTGAGCTGTCATAATGATTACTTTCCATCACAGATCCAGGTTCTTTTCTCCATGAAGCACAGACTCGTATTTGATGTCCTTATCTATTCAAAGCGAGCACTAATTTCTAAGTAGGACAAACTCAAGTGTGATTTTCTTGTCTGCTGTTTGTATCTCGTAAACGGTAACATGGCACAAACAAGCAGCTTCTGTGAGTACAGTCATTAATGCCACTGTAACTTTCCTCTAGAGATGGAAGGAGGAGTTGTCCCTTCTTAAGAGACCCAGTGTGCCAACCGGAAGCAGCTGTTCTGACCCAGACCATCCCACTGCCACCAGCACAACAAGCCCCAGCATGTCCAAAAAACACAACGAGCCAGACCTGGACTTGGACTACGACTTCATTCTCTCTAACTCCATTCTGCAGCAGCAGCAACAGCAGCAACAGCAACAACAGCAGGAGGAGGCCATGGCATGCAGCTCTGCCCAGGCCCTGTCTCCTTCCCCGGGCTCTTTCTCCTCATCTTACCCTCTCCCCTCCCCTCAGGGCACTGCCAGCGAGCTGCTCTATACCATCCCAGATATCAGTGACGTCTCGCCCTCTGGAGGCTTTGTGGCAGAGCTCATGAGGCCCGAGTTGGACCCGGCGTACCTCCACCCCACCAGCCTCCACGGCAAGTTCGTGGTCAAGACAACAATGGACATGGGAGAATACAGCCAAGGCGTGAGCGTAAGCAAGGCCTGCGTTAACGCAGCGTCAGACCCTACTCCTTCACGTGCCTCACCTTCCTTTACATGCCACAGGATAAAGCAGGAGAACCCCAGTAACTGCACCATCTCGCAGCCCATCGACCTACACCTGACTGGGGTGAACTCCCAGGGCCGAGGGAGCCAGCAACAGCGCCCCGGCCACTTAGACCTACACGGCTTTCCTGGTGGAGGGAGGCCCATGACAGGCGGCAGGTTATCGTCGTCCTCCTCCCTCTCCCCGGACCATCCTCTGAGCCGGGAGCACCAGGTCCTGGGGCATCCCCACTCTCAGATCACTCTACCTCCCCAGGGATACCACCATACCTCCCCGCAGGGCTACTCCTCCTACCCTCAGCCATCCTCCATGCAGTACCAAGGTTAGAGCACATTTCTTTTTCTCATTATAATGGCTACTGAATGCTGTAGCTGAAGTGTGGATTTAACATTTTGTTAGTCATAGGGAACAAGTACATACATGCAAAAACGACTAACACAGAGTAGATTAGACAACAGAAATACAGAGTCTATTTAAATACATCTTATACAACGTTAAGGGCTTTAATTATACCCCCAAAACCAGTTGTTCAAAGGGATTGAAACCTACATCCCATGGCCTTGGACAAACCTTCTTTTCCTCATAAAGTTCTTTACCCAGCCAAAATAGATATGACATTGCCAGATGTTTAACAAAATATAGTTATTTTGTTGTTTTCATAGGATGAGCGTTCAATGTTCATCGCTGTGCCCCTTTGTGTTAACTTTTTATGTTACAGTACTTTGAGGTTCTTTGAGAATTTGGCTTTTTTTTAAAAGTTTTTTAAAATGGAAACTGATATTTTCTATTGCATCTTAAAGTTCATTACAGAAAAAAACATATTTCTGAATGATTATGGACATTCTGCAGCTGCTACAGTACATCAACATAAATGTCAGAATTGATTGTGCACTCTTTAGTTGAGCTCCAAAATACAATATAATTAAGTCTAAGTATGAGAACATGTGACCTTATTACTCCGTGTTATATCTGATACATTTATACATTGAATATTTTCTCTGTAAACATGACGATGACCAAGATATTTTGACCCCCACAGAGCCCCTCATGATCTCCAGTGGGGACTGCTTGCCGGAAGAACCAAAGCCTAAACGTGGTCGGCGCTCCTGGCCGAGAAAGAGAGTTGCCACACACACGTGTGACTATGTTGGCTGTGGGAAAACTTACACAAAGAGCTCCCACCTCAAAGCACATCACCGCACGCACACAGGTATGTAACTGTATGTTAGATGGTCTTTTCAGTGGTTTTTTTTAGCTATTGTTTTTTTTGCTATTTCTATCTGGTTGAAATTAAATGTCACCTGCAGGTAGCAGGAAGCATATTTTTGCCGGCTATTAAACACTGTTTAACACAGTTCTTTCATGCTGTTTTCATTGTTCAGAGCAAATTACTATCCTAAACGTCTGTTGCACATTATGTGCAAACACTGAATTATTGAGTCATGAATGGGGGTTAGATGTGTGGGGGGTGGGGGTAGAGGAGTTGTCTGGCAGGTGTGGTGAAACAGGTTGATACTGATCCCTGCTCAAATACAAACCTCAGGCTGATTAGCTTAGCCTTTATACACTAGCTGCAGGACAGGACGGACCTCTTTTCTCCTCAAGGTGGAAAAGGTTGGGCCAGTTTAACCTCCGGGCCGGCACTAACTGCTCCATGTGTGTGTATTGTGTTTCCATCAAAGGGGAGAAGCCTTACCACTGTGACTGGGAGGGCTGCGGTTGGAAGTTTGCACGTTCGGACGAGCTCACACGCCACTACAGGAAACACACAGGGCACCGGCCATTTCAGTGTCAGAAATGTGACCGGGCCTTTTCGAGGTCAGACCACCTTGCTCTCCATATGAAGAGACACTTATGAGACTTAAGGCGATGGAATGAAGGCTCCAGGCAAAAGATGTTAGTGGAACCCTGAACAAACTTTTTTTAAAACCATAATTTGCCTTCAGGCCGTTGTCAAGCAACAAGACAAGCTGTGGTGTTCATGGCAGAAAAAGAGCATTACTCCCTCAAGAGCCTAGAATATCTCTCGAGGCCGATCCCGTCTTCGCACATTGTGCAGGTGACTTGACAAGACCTCTCAGTCAGGGTTGTAAACTTTTATGAAAGGGACCAAACTGGAATTTGTCTTATTTAACCGACAAAACTTGGAGGACCAGGTGCCAACAGCTTTTAACTGGAAATGTATTTCTGTCAGGGAAACCAGGAGCAACAGACAAACATCTCCAGAGGATTTCTACCAGCAACATGCCAATATAGGCTCTGTTAACAACTACACACTGTTCAAAATACTGTATTAATAAATACATTTATATTTATATACACATTTCACCTGCAATGCCATTAAATTCAGGTACAATGTTAATTTATACAGAATGGTGCTCAGTGACTTTGAAGAAGGTTTTTTTTTTTTTGTTTAAGAAAAGGTACCAAAGATTAAGGGAAACATACAAAAGGGTGAAAACTATGGAAAAGTGCCATTTGGTTGTTTGTGTGAAACCTCTCTTCCACAATTGGACTTAAATCAGGTGAACACTTCACTTATAAGTGGTGATGGCAATCTTCGATGCACTGCAGCTGCAAAGTGCAATAATTTATATGAGACATTCATATTTTTGTATTGAATGAGTGAACTCTGAACAAAGATTTTTTTGTTTATAGCCAAAATATGTAATATAATCTGAAATTTTGTACATTTGTGAATAAAAATGCTTTGTTATTGTTTTGTATTTTACAGTATAATAAAATAAAATGTATTTGAAATAAGAAAACCATAATGACCTTTATACTCGCATACCCTTACCTTCATTATCATCATTATCTTATCGAAACAAATCAAGAAAACCTGTTGACACCATAAAGTAAACATCACTAATTGCATAAAAAAAATGACATTGCATGTTGAGAAGCGTTTCCTTGAACATCCGCAGTTACAGTAATTGTAGATTACCCTGATAGTGTAATGGAGAAGCACATTTAAATGGAAGCAATAGCTCACAGTCAGCTCACACACAATATCCCCCCAGATAATAGTGAGATCGCCGCAGGCAAGCTAACACAATGTTGTAGTTAAAAAGATTCCCAAAAAAATACACTCCTACAATGTCCTGTTTCCATGGGGTTCTTTTTCCACTTGTCAGTAGGAAGAATGGGGAGGACAACTGAGTTACTGGCTGACATTCAAGGGTGACACCAAATCTGAAACTCTCAGGCGCACAATATAAATAAAACGCATAAAGATGCTACACTGAGATAGTGTCTTGATGTGTTTTTGCTATGTGGTTATGCATCATTCTATGTGGTTTATGTATGTAATGTATGCAGGTATATATGGATTTTAAAAACACAAATCTTATCTGTGTGTTGTGACAGCAACAGTATAAACTAAAATTACACACAATAATTCTGCCATACGCTTAGTGTCCGCTCACCAAATGCCTGTGACTTATACAACACTGAAAACAACCCTAAATACGATTAATATTGGTGTTAAAAGAAATGTTTTTTCACTCGCAAAATTCTTAACAGTAAATATTGTAAAGCTGTTTTAAAACTTAGAGGTCATGATTGTAGTTTAAATTGATCTAAGACTGAGCACATGATTTACAAATGAACACTTATTAATATGAACTATGAGAGTTCAAGTTCATTAGTTTATATGTTGCAACAATTACTTAGTACACAGAAAAAAAAATTAAAAGCATGCCTCTTATATTTACTCAATTAATGGTATACAAATCACATATTTATGCTGGTAAATACAACTTGGTGTTGAATTCGGAAACATGTTGTGGTCTATGTTGCCCCCTATAGGTCAATCTAAGCACACTCAGGGCTCTTGTCTTTCTACTTGAGCATTATGGGAACGTGCCTTTTAAAAGTAATTTTACATTTTGCAGTTCACCAACAAGCGTGAGGTAACCTTTAAATTATTAGAATATTTTTGTTTTGTTTTTCAATTCAATTGACCCTGGTCACATTTCCATGTTCATTGCAGTTATTTGCCTTTTTTTGTTGCCCTGTAATTCAGGGGTGATGTATCAGACGTCGTCAGATATTTTGGATCTATTGGACTTATTGGATTTTCTCTGAAAAAAAGGCAACATTTACCAATAAATTGGGACATGGATCAACTGGTAATGTAGAAAAAATTAATCAGTTAAGTCACAGCCTACGTTTAGATGTGTGCAGTAACATTACATGCAAACACAGTAGAATAGGCACAGCTTTCATTTTATTTTGAAAACTTTATTTTTCTGTAAAAATTTACAGACATTGCAACTAAACCTTATCACATGTATGTTAACTATATACATGTTAAAATGCCTTCACTTAAGAATTACAATTCATACTCCTGTCTATAATCCTGTTGGTTTACATGCAGATGAGGGACAGAAAAAGAACCAGTGCCATACATGTTGCTTGTTTTATATGCACAACTTTAATTTTGTTTTTATATCTCCATTACTTAACAGAACAATAAGAGTGCATGAATACTGTCATAACTTTCAGATCTAGCCTGAACTAAACTTATTTATAACGTGATACGTAATGCCATTGCAAACAATATTGATTTTCCTTACTTTAAAAAAATCATAAGTCTTAACCAAAGTATTTAAAAAATCAATAGCACACAGGTGATTTCTGATGCAAAGTTACTGTACTTTAATTGTTCCTCCATTTCAAACTGGTCACAAAAAACAGCCTGCCGTTGCACACCAGCTGATATTGATCCAGTGATATTAAGAAAGGTGAATGTGGAAGTAGTGAATAAAACTTTTTTTTGGAAATGTAAAAGGCTTGTTTTACACATATATTCAATACGAGCAATCAAAAGTAGAGGAAGAAATAAGAAAAGAAAAAAAAAACAGTCAAAATGCAGATGGCTCTTCTAATCGTCATCAAAGTTCTGTTGTAAAAGGAAGTTGGCAGCCAAGTTCTCGTTCTTCTCACAAGCAAAGTAGGCTTGTATAACAAGTCCCTCTGGAAATCCTAAGGCTTTTAGCTGGAATAAGAGCAAGAAGAGTTGCAAATTAGCCAAACAATAAACAAATGACAATCTGTGTTTAATGTTTACCAGTATGTGAAAGATAACAAATTAAAGTGAGGATTTTAGCAACATCAGCAGAGTTGCGTGTCACATTCCAGCACGTGTGAACTTTAGACTGAAGGAAAGTTGGTGACAACCTTGTGCTCATCCTCACCCTCTCAATGGCCTCTTTCTCCTGTGGCGTGACCTGGATGTAGCTCATGTGACTCCCACCGGGTGTATCACCTGCCATCCCTCCGGCTCCCCCTGCCCCTCCCGCTCCACCTCCGCCACCTACCGGCACTGCCTCTGGATTGGGTTCATTCAGCATCTGGATGAACTGCTCTTGGTGGTTGCTTATCTCCTACAGTGGTAGATGTACAAGTAAGTAAGGTATGACTGCTCACTGTTACTTGGCACTTATAGTTCTTAAGTAGTTTCAATAAAGGAGAGGACTCACAAGAGACACATTTAAAAGGGAATGGTCAAAATCTTTGAGTCTCCAGTATTGGTCAAACTCCAAAACACTGGAGCCATCAATTCCCATAATCCCTCAAACTCAATACACCAGACCGGCACATACAAATACTTCGCAAAACCCAACACAGTGGCCAGATATTGTTATCCGGAAATCTATACACATTTCATTGAATCACCAGGTTTGGGCTAAGTATATCTGTTTAATATAGAGATTTAGTTTGACACCAGTGATTTTTATTGACTGCTATACTGTATGACTACTCCAGCAGCCTCCCACTCAAGCCAGCTATCCATCAGTAGAAACTGTCACCAGCACCATTTGGCTATTTACAACCCTGACAGTGAATATTCATGTATCTTTATGTACCTCAAATCTCACTGTAATAGAGTTGGTTATTAATATGGCTGCTTCTAGCTTCTTATCGGCATAATTTAAACGACAGAAGCTAATTCATATTTATTGTCATCAAAAAGGAATTTATACTGCTGCCCAAATAAAGAATTACCATTCTCTGGAGGCTCATACATTCTGACTGCTCTCCTTTTGGGATCCCTTTCCTTTCCAGGAAGGATGGGATCTGCATCTGTTTTACAACCCACCACACAACAGCTTTTTCTGCATTTTTCTGTTTCTCTCGTTATCTGAAAGCGCAATTCTTTCCCCCAAAAGTCGGGCAATAACTTGTGCTGATGAGACTCCGGTCTGGTCTATAGGGTTTTTCATTGAACATCCTGCCTCCTAAATCCCTTGTCATTCAAACCCCACACCTCCACTCTGTAACGCAGGCTTGTTAAAACTTTTAAGTCCATAAGAGAAAAACTTGGGATTACAAAACTGTAAAACTAAGCTTCATGTGTAAAATCAGTGTAGTGCCTCTTTAAGTGAACTGTGACTACAATGCTTAAACCATGAACCTATATCTATACTGACTCCGAGTACCCGCCACCCCAACACATTCACACTTACTGCAACACTCTTGTCACTTAAAACAGATCAAGCTCCGTCAGTACTTCACCTGCAGCAGCTCTGGGTTTTCCCTGCCGATCTCCTGCAGCAGGGCAGGAAGTAGGGCGGCATTTTGCTGAATCAGCTGTCGCATCACTTGGAACTGGGGCTGATTTCTTAGGAAACTCAAGGGGTTACCTGAAAGGGTAAAGTGTGAGTCAGAAAGTCACAGGAGGATATTTAATAGAAACAAATATTTCCTCATTTAGGCTACTGGCATATGCAGAATAGGCCACTTACCTCCCCCAGCACTTGATGAAGAGCCAGTGCTGGTGGGAACAATAATACCACTTGTGGGTGCAGCAGGAAGGGGAGCTCCACTCACTGGGGGCGCCACCGCATCAGGTCCTGTTGCATCTCTGCCTGGAATACCCTGAAAAGGAAGGTCATGAAACATCATGAAACACACAAAATAACACACTTATAATATATAACAGACTCATGATTAGTTTTAAGACTGTGGGTTACATCATGTCATGTACATATTGTACATATATGATTCTGATTTATCAGGGAGCAACTGGAAGAGGTAATGATTTAGGTAGAGGTAGAAGATTTGTATAACCGTGTCATGAATGTTTATGTCAAGACACAAATTAAGTAGTCAGTAAACCAAACATTCCTACATATTAACACATTCCAAAGGCACAGTAAAGGATAAATGTACAGGATCTAGACCTGAGCAGGGACACAAAGCTCTGTGATTGCTTAATACCACACTGAGGTACAACCTATCATGTGTTATGTACCAAGGTGTAGCAGTTCTTACTGTGAGCAGGTACTCCACAGCTCTGTCTGGGTTGTTGAAACTCGCTCTCAGAGCTGCTACCACCTGCTCCCTCTCGTAGCCCATGAGCATCATCTCGTTCACCATGGCGTCATAAGATGGGCCTGTCACTAAAGGATCACACAAACACCAAGTGTACTATGAGTACAGGGAAGAGCTTCATAATGGGTCAACTTAACGTTAAGTACAGCACTGTGACTGGCTGCATTTTAAAGCCATTTCAGAAAATTAAGAACTCTAACCCAATCACTATTAATGGCAATTAAAATTATTAGTAATTTACTTAAAAACATGGGTGGCAAGCAGAATACGTGCTGCTCACGTTTTTATGGTTGCATAACACAGAAAACAAATTGAATACTAGACAGTAGAATGAACATAATGTTTAAGTTGAGCATAACTTTATATTACAGAGGAAAAAATTTTAGGAGATGGCATAAAGATCACATTCTCCAGTGTCCCATAAAAATAAACAATCTGCCTGAAGCACTGCAAATTCACATCAATGGCTTCATGAGCCATAATAAGACCTACAGGATTTGCTCTGAGCAAAGCAATATTTGCAAAGCTCAGAGCATGTGGCCATGGGGAACTGTGGGATTATATTTTGGCCGAACCACAGTATCTTGCTGCTTATTAATCAAGATACATCAATGCCAGCATGCTATGGATATCCACAACCTTGACTCACACTTGGGCCCACAGATTTATTGCGCATACATAAGATGCAGCTTAAAAGGTATTAAGGATTAAAGGAATTTTCGCACAAATGCCATCCAAACGATGGCCGGCAAACTACGCTATCCTTACCTAGAGTTGAAACTGCCTCATCAATTAGGTTTGTGTTTGTTGAGGCCTCTGAGCTTCTGCAAGAGAAAACAGACTTTGGGTGAGGCGTGACCTGCACATCGCTTCTCAAAGCAAGACGCACCGAAAGCAGAAAGACAGTTAAGGACAAACATCTACCCATCTTTACCCGACAGGGGTGGTAGCTGGCTCAGCAGTCGAGGACCGCCTCTCCTCTGGTTTGTCGTCTGTGGAGACGCGCTCTGTGGTGTTTTCCGAGCTGGATGATGCGGCAGGGGGTGCTACGGGAGCTGTAGTACTGGGAGCTGAGGTGGCAGGTGAAGGCTGTGAGGCTGCTGAGGCCGTTTTAGCCTGCGATACGAGTTTTGAAACATAAAAATATTTTACTTCTCTGATATTACTTTGTCACAATGAGTCAGTTGCTTGTAAGTTGTCATCAAAATGTTATATTTTAGGCAATCTTTGTATTTGACTTGTCTTGGCTATCATGGACTCAAACGCGTATAATGTAGCTAGATTAAGCTTTCTTCCAGATATTCCAGATATTATGATTGTCCAATTGAGTTTGCTACCGGTTAGGGTTGTCCAAATCATGTTTTTTGCCCCAAAAATATCTTTTAATATTGTGCATCAACAGATACAGAAAAATTAGTGAAGCTATTTAAATATGTGACCTCTGAACAGCTCCACATGAAGAAAATATTACCTAATCATAGTTTCCTACACGGTCCTATAGTATGTCTTATTACATTTTTTGTGTACGTTGTTACAGCAGATTAAGACCGCTCCTCTCTATCTCCAGCAAGAGACAAATAATAATCAAATGTAGTTATATAGCTACAACAGGCCATCGAATGTTAAATACAACAATACATTCATGTTAAAGGGGATAAAAAAACAACACATAACACTGTTGTATATTTTGAGGAAAAAAGATAAAATGGTGCACTTATTAGTGCAGGAAGGAACAAGACAATCTCTAAAAATAAACTTATTTTTATTTTACTATATCTGCAATATACTGGAATATATAGGAGTAAACTCGAGCCATGCATTGACAACACTGACCCCACTCTAGGTCAGCAGTGAGCACAATGTGAGCTCTTTGTTCTAGTGCACCGAAAGAGCCTGTTTAACAGACATAAGTGGTTGGCAGTGGAAAGCGAAGGTTACAAAAGCTAATCATATTTCAGTGTTAGCTCCTATTTATTCATTCAAGGACATTGTGCTCCACAAAAAAACATACCAAAAAATAAACAAAACCTGCCATTTATTATAACTATTGTAATTCCCACACCTTTGTCACCATGACGACCACAAAGTTCTTCTCGCTGATTTTGTATTCTTTGAGAGCTGTGTCATCGTTGAGGATTTTACCTGGAAAGAAACAGGGGGAAAAAAGTGTCACAATTCTAGTGACTTTACCTGCGATGAACTCTGAAACAACACGCAGGGATGTAACAATAGATGGTATCATATTTTATCATTCAATAGAGGGTTGTTGAACAGATAAATTGCCTGCTTTTGTCAGCATATCTGGTTCTTTTTGTTATATTGTAAAGCATTGCTTTTGTTTTGTTATGCCTTATGTCTAAGAAGCCACTTCAAGTAGGTCACACAAAACCCCAGTGTCTAAAACGCTACAATATGCTAATACATATACACAGTGCCTATAAAATGCATCCAGCCTCACTTGGAGTTTGTCATGTTTTATTGTTTTAAAACACAAAGTCCAGTGGTGTAATTGGAAATATTTAACACTGACAAAATTCCCAAGCTGCAACCTAAAGTTATCTGGCTCACTTCTTAATTAGTCCGACAGGCAGACGTGTTCTTCGGCAGGTTTCTTGCTATAAGCAACAGGAGATTAAAACCACTGGAGAAAACCAGCTCTTACTGTAGCTTTAATGCATCTACTTTACCTTCTAAACAGAAAAGACTTTGCAGGCCTTCGCCAACTGTTAGTGCTCTTAAGCACTGCATTTTTACATTTTTATAACAAATCTTGTGTGTGTACATTTGCAAAACACAGCACCATCTATAATAGATCAACATTTGCAATTACGCAAATAATTGCGCAATTAAGTTCTATAACAAAAGAATTACATAACATGGGAACCAAACAGTTGAAACTGGTGTCTCTATTAAGGCCATCTAAAAGCTCAAACCTTGATTCAACTGTAAACCAAAGAAAAGCCCTATGATATGACTCACAAGCTGCGACAGACAACAACAAAAACTAAATCTAATAATTACGTTTTTCTGATCCTTTTTAAGGGCTTAATTACAGCAGTTTTGCTTGTAAACACAAGAGTAGAACAACCAAATAAAAATGCATTTCCAATAACAACAAGTTATGAATAGGGATGAGCTTCTGAGCTAATCAAAGGGGATGGAGGGGGATCCAGGCAGGATTTGATTGATTTAACCTGGGTTATTATAAGTCCTGATCCATTTTTGATTGCGAGATGCTGTCTAACATGACAAACTGTCCTCCATTAAAACACTGGAACCGCACAGCAGTGAAAGCAATGTAACCGTGACTGAACCGCCAAGGGACTAAACAGCAGCCAGCAGTATCAATTATATATCAGCGTGCAGCAGCAAGAGATGCGAGCTAATCTAGAGTTAAGAAAAACAACTGAGATTTCTGCAATACTCCGGGGGTATACCACACCTTTAAAAGTGCTTTTACTGGTACAAAATTGCATTTCAACTCCTGTATATTTTCATGCTCGGTTACGAAGAGAAGCTATCAAACATTGTTCAACTTTTTTGCCGCAATGGTTGATAAAGTCCCTTTCCCCTCCCCATTTATCAAATACAATATGTAAAAGGGATATGCTACAAAATATTACAACAAACCTGAAAGAACAACTGTCGGACAGGCGATACCTTCTTAATGCGGACCAACTGAGCGGCTGAACATTTGAAATATTTTAATAATCTTGATGTAGCCCCACTACAGGCTTTAAGGGCATTGTGAATCAAATCTACTTGCTTGGTCAGATCCATGTTGCCTTTATTGACACGTTTAGGCTCCCTGTGACGGTACAGAATACAACACACAGACAAGATGAAGGCAAGCTGTCGAATGCAGCTTGAAAACACACATCTACATCCATTCCTCCAGGTGACAGCTTGCGAACACACTGGATAGTAAGAACACCCAATACATAAACATGAGGCAGCTATTTTGCAGGATTTTTTAAACTATTGAGCACCTGGAGACTGTCGGTGCATAGGAAAGTGAGGAGGAATAAGATACTATAAGAAAGGTTAAAACAGCCTGTAACATACCAGCATATATCAATTTCAGTCCTGAAACTGAAAAATGGTCCTTTCCTTTCTCCTCTTCAATCTTCTCCTTTAACGTCTTCACCTGTGGAAAAGATTATTATGTTATATTACTTTTCTTCACCCTTGTAGAAGACTATAAAATGAAATGAATCAGCTCTTTCACTGACATGTAGCCCTGCCCCAACTAACTATAGCACGAGTTTAAAAAAAAAAAAAACAGTCCAAAGTGTGAACTAAGCTGCTAACACCATCATAAAACTGGAGCTGGGGAGACATGACAGTGCTGGCTCACTGAGGAGGACTATTTACACCAGAAAGCATACTGAAAGCTGGATTTGATTTAAGGAGACGTGACAGACTAGCACAGGTTTATATATAACGTTACCTGAAAGTTCATAAAATGCTGTTTTCATGTGAGTGTAACCAAGTTCACTTTGGTGGATGTGTACTAGTGCAGGCTTATCGAAAGTGAAAGATAAAAAAGAAAAAAGAAAAAAGAAAATTGGTACAGTTTTATTGAAATGTAACAGTGAACATCTGGTCTTAGTCATAGATGTAACGTTACCTCAAATAAAGGCTACAACTATCGTTATACATCAGACAGTGTTTACTAACTGCTACTGCCACGAATATGATGCTAATTTTGATTTAATTGAACAGAAAATAAACGCTGTAAATCTATAACACCTTAATAATTCACAAACCCCGATGCTTAACTCCTCGTCACCCCTCTCCTGAATCGTGAAGTGGGCTACGGCTAAATGCTGACACTGAAAACTAACGTTACTTTCCTCACCGGTATTCAATAAAAACCTCAAAGCCGCGCATCAAACACTGAGCCACATTATCCCGAACAGGTAGTCCACCTAAAATACATCTATCATGTGTACTCAGACCCATCTATCGATCGCCTAATATGAAATGTTTGTTTTTCTAAAAGTGCTCCGCTCCAGGACATAATGTGACCCAACTCCCACTCCACCCCCCTTCACAAATGCATGGCTTCAACTCTCACCGTCTCCTCTTCATCGATGTCGATTTTGAACGTCTGCTGTTGTAAGGTTTTCAAAGTTATCTGCATTTTGCCGTCAGAGTTTGTATCCCCGGGCCTGGTTTAAACGCTGTAGGTCCAACTTAAACGAGTCTTTGCTGTTTTTGTTTGCTCATTACAAACTGTCAGCCGCCATGACTTCGCCTTTCTTCTTCTATGGGTGATTTTTAGGCTACCGCGCCCCTACTGGTCGGGCTTGAAGTTGCAGTGAAAAATGGCCAATTTTCCATTTCATTTAACTCATTTAGTGGATGAAATATTCATCACATCCTTTACTAAATAACAGTCGCAATACCTCAATTTAGAGTCCTGCATTCAACAAGTGAGAATAGACTTATGTTGCAGAAAGCTGATTACATGTTCTTTATTATTTATGTTCCTTATATTATATATATATTAACAGAATAAAAAGTACAATGCTTGGCTTTGAAATGGAGTATAGTAGTGTGAAGTAACAACAAATTGAAATATTCAAGTAAAGCTAAGTACAGTACTCAAGTTAATGTGCCACCATTGCTTTAATTTAACTCAATAATATAAATAATATTAATAATAAATGAAATTCATGAACTTGACAAGAGTCAAATTGAGTGTTTAATTATATGCACTCTGCAGTGTAATTTCTCTACAACACTGCCACCTTTTTTTTTGCCTTTTAGTCCTGTCTACCCTTATGAATTGAATTTTTAAAAAGCAATTAATGATGATTAATACAGTGCATGCTAATGAGGGTAACTTAAAATAGAAGTATAAGAAGAGAAACATAAAAAATAAACACAAACACACAGGGTTGATTCACGGTGTAATAGTGAACATTGTTGTCACCCCAGAGCAACAACTTCGTTACTCAAGCAAATGCATTGCTGGATAATTTGAATTTTTCTTTCACGAATCCTTGACAGATTGAACATCTTATGTTAACTTTTAATTGAAAACATTACTTGCATTTTACCTTTGGATTCGTAAGTTGAATGTTTTTGGTGCTTCTTCATCACGTTCCATCAGAGACTTGACATTGGTGGAATAAACATGCCGCCCTTACTGGACTTGAGAGTAGCATTTTATGCTGTTATCACACGTTTCAACAATCCCAGGTCCTTCAAGCATGGAGGAATTTTAATATCCAGCACTCAGTATTCTAAGGCTTTATTGACTTCTGTCTCACATGCTGCCATGCTGCACAGCTCTGACTTTGAGAGGACTGTTTAGTACAAAAGATAATATGCTGGAGCTCAATGGGGTCTCTTCCCCAGGCCACTTCTCCCTTATTCTCATATCTCCCACTCATTTTCTATGACTCTGTGTATGAGTCTGTTTATCTTTATCTGTCACTCCTCCTAACTGTCTGTTCCTGTCCTTCTGCCACTCTCACTCTTCTTCTATCCCGACTTTCCCTTCTGTCTCTCCACCCAATCCTCTCCCCCTATCTCTCTTTCATCCAGTTATTACGACAGGAGCAGTGCCCTCGCCTGCCTTGGCCTGAGCATGCTCTCATCAGGCATTCCTTATGTTGCTCCACTCAGCAGCAGCAGCAGTGTCCTCCTTTCCCCTCTCTCCACTGTGGCTGTGCCTCTTGCTCCTGTCTCCAGGGGTCGTCAGTCTGCCATCCGCCCCCTCTGAAGTGGTGAGCCACAGAGATTACAGTCTGATCCCTGGTGACTTGGAGATATTTTTAAGAGATGATGTTAGACATGTGAAATAAAGACATAGCCCCTTCTAAAATAGGCAGGAGAGGAAATGCAGAGGACATGTGTGAAATTTAGACCTTCAGTAGAAAGACACTAGAAATAGACTACTCAACATACGTTTTCTTCAGTGAAACCGAGAGAGATGAGAAAATAAAAAGACCAACAGTGAAAAATAAAGTGGAAACATAACTGATTGAACCTGCTGAACTCAGTGACTTGTAGTTCATGTTGCAAGAGCTGCAGTGTTTCGTGTATGTACATTACACATACACAGAAAGACATAACACACACACACAAGGTCTGACATTTGCATGGTTTGTGGTTTTGGTCAGCAGAGCTCTTCCAGGGTGTAGAGTGGGGTAGAGAGTGAGAGAGCAACAGAGGGGTGGAAGGGTGTAACACAAAGTGAAGGCCACTGAGATGCCTTCTCAGCCCGAAGCTATTTCCTGTGGACAAGCGGCTGGGACTATTATTGGTTGTTCCAAGGAAATCCTATGTGTCACTGAAAATGAGAAATGTGTTGCACAAAAGCTAGAATGGATAACCATGAAGATATTTTACAAAACACATGATTAACTTTGGAGGAGGAGTAATTAAATGTGTGAGCTACTGCATTATTAGTGTCACCAGCAAATACTACACACAGGCTGAAGTGGTTCTGGTGTCCATCTTACTGAACTATTGATATGTACTCATAAGACTTACGACAGAGGGGCCATGATTTTAAATATACAGATATACAGTAATACTGTTGCTAATGTCAGTATGCTAACATGCTCACAATGACAATGTTATCATTCTGATATTCAGCAGAAAGAATGTTTACCATGTTCACCATCTTAGTTTTGTGTGTTGGCATGCTAACATTTGTCAATTAGCATTAAACACAAAGTGGAGCCGATTGCATTATTTGACAAATTTAAATTCTGACCTGGTGCTAGATAAAAACTAAGGGGGTCATGAAAGCTATTATATTTCATTCTGAACTTGAATGTCTACTAAATTTCATGGCAATCCATATTTCACTTAAAATCACAATGGTGGTGCTACAGGAAATGTCAGAAGATCACTAAAGTCATTAGAATTTATTGGGAATCATTCATCTGTTGTGCCAATCCATCCAGTGGATGTTGAGATATATCACAGCATAAGTGGAAAAAAAAACATGCTGTAGCTTGCTGTTATTTTAGTAAGATAAGACGAAATAAGGCTGGCTCCAACGGCAAGTCAGGTCTTCCTTATGTGAGGATCCCTTACATGCAAATGTTGCTGCCACAAACTGTAAATGACTGCCTATCTCTTCTTTTTATTTTTAATTTATGATCAAGATGAAGCAGCTATGCCAACCACTTCTTCAGTGTACTTGCATTTTCCTTACTCTTTTGGCATCACTTTTCTCTCGACAGTGAAGCACCACTTACACCTTATTCTCAGTTTTTTTCAGGAAGCTTGCTTACCAGGGAATTTTAATAGTTTGACATCTGTGCTGATATGAATAATTCACTTATCGGAAAACATGGAAAATATAAAAAAGTTATTTTACAAGGTAAAAGTACAGCATGTTCCCACAATTCTACATTTAAATTATCAGATTTCTCAGTATGTTCCCATAAAATCTTAGTGTTAAGCAAGGAGGAAAATACACATTTTAGGATCCTTATTGAATTTATATGATGTGTCTAAACAAAGAAAGAAGAGATAAACACAATTAACCGTTATCTGATAACTTTATTATCAAGTTAAAAAAAGACAATGAATTACAATATTTACAGAATATCCAGAGATAAATGGAATAAAATTGTAAACAATCATTCTAGGCAACATCACAACCCACCATCAGGTAATCAGATTTATATTGGAAGAAAGGCAAGAAGGAGAGATTCTAGTGTCAAACTATGGAGACAACAGTCTGAAAAGAGAAATGCATCAGAAACAAACTAAACATATATACAAGTATCCAGTGTGTTGTCAGCAGGGGAATAACTTTGGGTAAACTGGGAATATTACAGTCTAGAGACTGCACACAGTGAGGGATTCATAGTCATTTTCTATTAAAATGATCACAGAACAACAAACAGTTTTGGGTTGACAGCTTCATTAGCCAGATTGTCCCAATTTATCATCTGGTTTACACTGGGCTTTCAAGCTGGGCAACAAGCTGCCTTACAAAGCTTATTTCTACAACAACAGTTTTACTTTCAAAAAAGCTACAAGCCTGGTCCTGAAAAACAGAAAATGGGCTTTGAGATTGAGCACCAACTCAAATGTTTTTTCAGGTATTAAAAGGACTGAGGAGCATAGTGGGGCTGCTACATTCCCACCTGTTGTTAACTGGGTAGACTATGGGCAGGCCTACTTGGAGCAAGTGACCTGATGCCCTTACTGGTCATGGATAGAAGATACTAGAGTGTCAGATGTCGGATTGGACAGGAGTGAGCTAGATTTCAGAGGGATCTATTAGGCTGACTGGGAACCCAGATGGTGGCCAATCCCAGAAAAGGACCAAGTAGTTTAGGTAAATGCCCCCAAAGGAACTTTTTTTTTCTTGTCTCTTACTCTGCCATGTTTTTCTCCTTCACAATAAAAGCCCTGACCTTTAATTAGTACAGAACTGCATCATTTTCCTTCACATGTTTAAAATATTGTACAACCACACTGCTCTTCCTATGTGCTCATTCCCATTACAGTACAAAAAAGGAGATATTTTTCATTGTAACCAGACATTGTACAACAGTGTAATAATGTTGGATTGGGGACTCAAAAAGCCCCTAAGGGTTAGCTATCATCTTTAGATTTCTTTTTTTCTTCTTTTTTTAAATGAGAACACCTAAAGGAAAAAGGGTTAAAGTATCCTTTCTGAAACACCACAGTTCAAACACTTAACAAGTAGTTTTGTTTTCTATACATGGCTGCAAACATGTAGTTCACCTGGGTTCCACCCATAGAACTCTACTTCCAAAATTCTATGGTCCAAACCCAGATTACCCATTTCCATCAATGGTTCAATGCTCAGGAAGGACAATCACAGCAGCAAACACAGCAGGCTTGGTAAATATTTTGGTACCAAGAACACAATTCCATTAATTGTGCTCCTATACTAATTTGATATTGTAGTTTTTAGCCATATTATTTCAGACAGTTTAACGTTGCTCATTGGTCTTATTGGTATTGGACATAAATTTGACTTAATTGCTATTTTTCATCTTATAAGGCTTTAGGGCATTCAAGCAGCAACTTCCAACAAATACAATCTCTGCCTTTTGTCAGTATCAACAATAACGTGACAATTTTGTCTAAAAAGAAGCACAAAAATGCAGATTGTGTCAATATTGGATGAGAATTTAAAGGGGTAAAGTTGGGGGATTTGACACCTTTAAAAAGTCAATCTTCAACATACAGGCCCAGTGGCAAATATGCTATGTGGAAACAAATGGTTTTTGGGGCTTTCTGAGCTGGTTGCACTTGTCTTTTCAGTGTATCCGATCACATCAAAACCGGATCATAGACTGTAAAAAAATGTCTGTGGTTTCTGTGGCATCAGCCATAGGTTTTTGAAGGGATGTTTTGAAGCTCTAGGTTTGAGTTTAATCCTTGATGCCAGCCTGTCAGTCATTTGGAGCCTGAAAAAAGAATTTGGGCGATGTGGAGGAACCTGGATGGAGTTGAGGTAATCACCAGGGCTGACTGTGAAAGGCAGAGACATTCTGTCAATCAAGCAAACATGGCTCCAAACGTGTCTGTTTTAGTATGGAATTTCTTTTGTGGTGCTCACAGTATCAAAATAACATACAGTACAACATACAGAAGACGCTGTCAACAGTTTTCAGTTGGACTATTTATTTGATAGAAAATAGTTCAGATGAAAACTGCTCGAATGCTGCTTTTCAATGATGTGAGTATGACAAATGAAATTCCATTTGCAACTACTGGATCAGCAGAAATCTCAAAACCTTGGCAAATAAACCAAAGCTATCTGCATGACTTAATACCAGCTAAAAATATTGACTTAAGGGCACTTCTTTGCTAATGTTTGCATTACCTGGTTAGATGCTGAGCCACATTTCTTTGTACTAGCACTTCCAATGCAATTACAATGAAGTTCAATCTAATTTAACTGTATCTAATCTTAATTAAACAATGACTTTCAAAATTGCCACTAAGGCGCACATTAGAAGAAGAGAAATTAGCTGTTGAGGCCCTTACAAACTTGACTTTGTATTTTGAGAGAGAAGGAGATTTTTCTGGTTACTTCAAAACATTTGGATGTTTTTTTTTAAAGCAATTATAGCCATATAGTGGCCACTAGGGGAACTGCATTTTAAGGCACTTGGGCACTGGCTTCAACACTCAGCCGTGGTGGTCATCACTTGTGCACAGTTTACTCCAGTTAGCCAGACCATGACAGGGGCATCCTGGTTCACACATATGGATATGTCATTAACAGCAAGCCTCCTCCAAACCATTTTTGGATGCACCTACAGTATATGGACAGAGCAAAAATTTTGCACTTCCAATTACAAAATTTTGCACTGAAAAGACAAGTGTAATCTCTGTCTATTGATCATGATGACAGATATCACACCACTGTTGTTAAAACCTGGTTATGTTCCAAGCAAAACTTGCTATGCTAAGCTTAATGGATACCTACTGTATATCATATGGATACAGTCATGACACATTAAACATATCTCTGTTGTTATATTGTTATGCTGAGTGCACAGGTTAACTGTGATATTGTTTAACCTGGACTACAAACAACGTCATGTTTTACAGGGGAGGGGAGATTTCAACTAATCCCATTATTTCCATGATTTCATCACATCAGTGAAATTACCGGACAATAAAACAGCACAGTCAAAATGCAAAGGATGCCACAGGCTGAAGGCTTATACGTAGTATAATATTAAGGGACCTAAAATATAGCAATTTGCTACAAACATTGGGGGAAATTGTAAGTATTTCTACGAATAAACAAAAAAAACGATTTATGATTTCACTAAAATAGATAAGGTGCGACTCTTCCTCAAGGAATACTTCTACACATGTAACACAAGGCTAAGATGAAAAAGGTCTCAGATTTCAACAAGAAACAAGAAAAGGTAGTTCTACAGTGGACCACAGTTGTAAATGCTTTAATATCTTCCGTGTTCCTTTTAGGTAAATTTACAGTAACCCTGTTTTAGATGAGCAGGGGGAGTGTAAAAGGTGCTTCAAATAATAAAATGCTAAATTTAGTTCATTTCTTTTTGGACAACATTGTTTATAAATAGCTTAGTTTTATCTAGGTGGGATCTTTCACTGTAGATTTGACCAGAATGTCAGCAATAAAGAGTTCTGTTCACTATTGGTTACCAATATATTAAGATCTGTCCTAGGGGACTGCCCATTTAAAGAGCTCAGCCGTTTTATGCAGCACAACCTAATACTTAAATATGTAACACCTAAAATCTAGTAATGCGCCAACTCATAAGAAATCACTTTTTTTTCAGTTTCAATCTTTCCGTTTCCTTTGACGTCCTATTTTAAGATCCAACTCAGTGCTGATCCTAGCCAATGTTATCGGTTTCTAGCACAATATCCCAAGAGGCCACAATCAGTTCAACCAAACTGTTGATCCTTTTTGGTGTCAAGCATTTCTTTGTCTTCAACATACTGGCTTTGACTTCTCAGCGTTAGATCAGCTTCCTCTTTTCTGTTGCTGGACAGGTCCAATCCTGTGTCCATCAGGACAGAGGAACCAGTAGAAGATGAAGCTGAGGCCTCTATTGCGGATGTGGTGCTGGTGTCCATTCGACTCTTGTTAACCATCCTGGCAATGAAGGAGGGAGCAAAAATAAATGCTTTTAAAATGTGGAAATATATGGACAAGCTAATGACAGAGGAGATACGATTTTTAATATGCAGATATAGAGTAATAAAACAGGACTTAGAGTCTACAGCCATGCTAGAGGCTGACAGCTGTGCTTTGAGCTAAATGCTAACATGCTCACAATTGGAGTGTATTTAAGTTCCCAGGGCCTATGTTCCCTGGGTCCTAAATTCCCTAACCCCTTAACCCCTGGGAACATAATGACCCCAATGCCAGCACTAATGTTTAGCAGATATGTATATTATATTCAGCATATCAGTTTAGAGTGTTAGCATGCTAACATTTGCTAATTAAGCACTGTGTGTAATGGGAATGGCATTCGTTTTACTGGTTTTTGGTCAGGAACCAAAAGTATTACAATTCATCCTCTGGGGAGCATAAATGTCTGACCCAGTTTCATGACAATCCATTAGTTGATTAGTAGTCATGACCACAAATGTCAACCTTATGGTGGCACTAAATGAAAAGTCAAGTGATCACCATCCATGTCTCACAACATCAGCCTAATTCTGGTGCCACATTTACTCTCTCCCTCTCTGTTCACCTCTGCCATATGTTAAAGCTGCAGTAGGTAACTTACTTACAAAATATTTGCTGAAACTTTTACTGTATCTTGACAGTAGTAGATGAGACAAAGAAAAAAAATCAGGTTCCTCTGGCTCCTCCTAGTGCTCCTAATGGCATTTGCAAGAATCTACCGTACCTACTAGAAAATAAACAATCAGAGCCAAGAAAGATAGTTAATTGTTGAGTCCCGCTGGGAATAAGACAATAAACTATCTTTAAGCCACAAACCCAAACCTTCTTTCTATCTTTCTTGGCTCTGAGTGGTGGTTTTTGTTCAGGCCTGGTAGATTCTTGCAAATGCCTTTGGGAGCTCGAGGAAGAGCCAGAGGAACCTGTTTTTTTTTTTCAGATTACCTATCTCGTGTACTACTGTCAGGATATAGTAAAAGTTTCAGCAAATATAACAAAAAGTTACCTACTGTAGCTTTAACTCTCCTGTCATTCCAAAACCTGCCACTCTATCCTGCTCTGCAGTAACCCCTATGTTCCTGCCATTCAAATCACCTGTCCTCACCTCACCTCGCCTACCTACACACCTGTTTTCACTTCCTCATTAGTGTCGCAGTAAATACATTGGTTGATTCCCATTCACTCTCCATCAGATCATCTAATGTGTTTGATACTTAGCAGTCCAGCTGTTTTTCCTCTGCCGGACAGTTTGGACCCCTGCTTACCTTGGACACCTGCCCCTTTGCCCGGTTCCCAGCTAGATACTTTTGCCTTCTCTTCCTGCCTGGTATTTATTTTCCTTTTCCTCCTGTTTCCTGATTCTGAGTAAAACATTTTACTAGCCATAAAGTCATCCCGCTAGTGTGGCAGATTTTTGCAGTTGTATCCTGATCATGTGTAACCCTGGAGTCTGAATGCATGCCTTTACTAAATAAAGACCCACCTAAAGGTCCTTGTGTTGACACAAAGACCAGAAAGACAGGTAAAGAGGACCATGGTGGCTTGCTGTGTCAGGAAAGTACACAAGCTCACACACAAAATAAAGGTAGAGAAGACGAGAAAGACAAATAAGGAAATAAGTACTAACATGCCATGTCGAAGGACGTGTCGTTCCCACTCAAGGCTGTTGGTGAAGCAGCGGCCACAGAACTCACAGGGGAGACGCTTCTCTACACCGCTCGGCCCAGAGGTGCTGCTGGTGCTGCTGGTGGGAGATGCAAGGACCTCTGGGAAATAGAGTTCAAATGATTGGTCAGTCTCAGAACACATTGATTTCAGAAGTTTTAAGAAATTTTAAAACAATGGAGATGTTTATTTTATTATTTATTTATTAGAAATGAATGTTGGCTCCTCTGTAGACCAGGGATCTACTTTCTTCCCTCTTTGAGCAACCAATACCTGTCAAGTATAGTCAGTAAATTTTAAGCTAGAAGAATGAAATGAGAAAATCTATTGAGAATTACACTGAGACTTTGGCTATTTTGGAAGACAAACACTGCCCATAAAAAGTACCACAACTCATTATATATTGCATTTTACTTATGGGCCCATTTATTTGGCTTAAAAGGAGACACAGGAGGTTTTTTCACACAGATCACAATTTGATATAAAATAACTGAGAACAGAAGACAGAAAATGGCTTTTCAGCAGAAACTCATTTATAGCGTAATCCCAAAAGGTTTTTGGAAAATAAATCTGTTGTGAGATAGACTCAAACTGTATATGGCAGTTAAATAGTATCCTGTAGTGTTCTGGTCTTGACTGGCCAGGTGTGAAGTATATATATAGTATATAAACATCAGTGGTTGTATTTGACAGTCTGAAGCAAAGACAGTGCCAAGTATCAGGCATGTTGTTACAAAGATTAGTATTTCTTCATCTGTATTTACCTTGTAGAGCAGGCCTTTCTTCCTCTATTTCCTTGACTTCTTCATTTTCTTCCTCCTCCTCCTCCTCTTCTTCTTCCTCTTTGATGTTGTCCTCCATCTCTTCATCATCCATCTCTCTCTGTTCCTCCACTATGTTGTCCATCATTTCCATTCCTTCATCGTCGTCGTCCTCCTCCTCCTCCTCATCTGCAGCAGCTACTTTTCCACCTCTAACCATTTCCATCATTTCTCTTTCTTCTTCCTCCTCTGCACTGCTCCCTTGTTCCTTTATCATCTCCAGCTGGTCCAGGTTGACCCGACCCATCAGCTCAAAGTTGCGGATAACCTGATCAGAAACAGGAGGTGTTAATCAGTTTGGTAGTGTTCTCTGAGCAGGCTTCATCTTTGAGAATTCCATTTTCTTTTCTACTGCTTTTTGTTGAAGCCTTCAAAAACATTAAAAAAGGTGAAAGTGTGGGAATAGTTGCACAAAGCATTACATTTGGTCTGTTCAGGGCTTAATTTTTAGTTTTCTTATAAAGTCAGTACATGCATTTTAGGCTGACTGTTCTTGTTATTTACAATTTTTATATTTACCATTAACTATAAAAGCTCAAACTAAATTCTGAAGATTTTACAACTCAAACAGTAAAGCTGATGTTTCTGATCTAGGTTCAACATAAATTCACACCCTGATTATACATGATATTTAAACAACAGTAAAACAGTTTTAGCAGAAGCTAAAGTGTTTTTTCAACACCTTTATGTTTTGAGGCTGATTGAAATTTATATTAGACTGAGTTTAATATGGCTTTTGAAGTAAAGGCCTGTCATCATCAGAGCCGGAGGTGTATTTCTATACTGCCCCATGCAGCATGAGATGATGAGTCAACTAAAATGATCTGAAATAGAAGTGTTTTAACAACGAAGATGGAAGATTTCGATGACAGAACCAGATCATCTCTTTGCTTATCTTATCTATCTTGTCAGAAAATTATATCAGTCTTTCTGAGCAATTCCCTCCTTCCCTTTTCCCTGAACACCCTTCCCAGCAGTGACCACGCCTGCTCCTCAACTCTTCCTACCATGAATTAGCTTTAGCTCTCTGTCTCACCCAGATAGAGTCCTGCTCTCTCATTCCTTTGTTACGATTGAGGCACATTTTTACAGTATCCCGATGGCAAAAAATAAAATGAATCCAGTCTGAGAAATATTTTCGGGTTGCTTTCATTTTCTTCTCGTCATTTTTTGACCTTCAGCGACACGTGAAAGGACCAAAAACTCTCACACACTGCCAATCATGTGCTTTTTTACTTTATTTGATGTTTTGGTCCTCAAACCTCCATAAATAACATTCTAACAGACAAATAGCACATACAAACAGACAACATATACATACAAAGATCACTGGGGGAAAAACTCACAAAGTCAGAGGATGCCAGCTGCACCTCTTGGTATCCATACAAATTAGGGTTAATGAGCTTATTAATTATGAATGAAGTGTGCGTGATTTTTCAGTTCTTTCAAAATAAGAGTTTTTGATCCAATGCACCTGTCTGGTGTGCAGTAACTTTATTGTAATTTTGACCTTGATCACACGTAGCACCACATCTTTGCCAAATTATGGTCTGAATGAAAAAGGTATGTAATATAATGCACACATAAAAACGTGTCCCTTCTTCTCACTGTCCCAGTCCTAGAGATGCTTTGTGCCTCCTCCAATATCAGATTCTTACAAATTTCCAGAAATATCAAGTCTCTCCCAAACATCCAGAGATGCCGTATTCTACCTCCCAGAACATAAATATCTATATCAAACATGGCTCTGGCTTTCAAAACATTTGTTTCAGAAACCTACACACACTGAATGGTGTGCCAGTAAGCTAGCTGCAATCCATCTCATGTCTGACACTGAACTCCATTCATTCATTATCCAGACCAGCTTACTCCTATTGTAGGTAACAGGATGGCTGGCCCCTATCCCAGCATGCACAGGGTAAAGTCAGGGATCTAGTCATGTCAAAAATGAAAAATTATAAATTGGTGTACTTCTAAAATACAATCTGCTTTCTCACATCATCTCATGAATGATCGCCTTTAAGAGAGACTGAGAGACAAAACCTTTTCTCTCCTGGATGTGGTTAGAATACACTGAGGCTCCAGCAATCTGATATGTATGCACCATGTCATCTTATTCCACTGTATCGTTCAGTAGCCATTTCACTGATATTTTTAACTCCTTATCTGTCAGGGAGCGGCATAGAGTTAGACTCAATTTTGGCTTTATAAGCATGTGTAGCAATGTTGTTTTAATAAATGCCCTCCATGTGGTAAGTTTCCCTTTTAAAGACTCTAAATGAAGAAGTTTGAATGCTAAAATAGGACTGGGAAGAGAAAAGACAGTTTAAATACTTTCATTATCCTGACTGTTTTATGGTCCAACCATAAATGAAATATTCTAATAATTTCTCATCTAATAAAGTTTTTTTTAACACATCAAAACATTATACTTCACACAATAAATGGTAGCTGCAAGGGAATCATTAAAAGGGGTTTCCTTCCCTAAATTTAAGGTCGGCTGATATGGATTTTAATGTGAAACTGCTGTAGGAAGTATTCACTGGGAGTAGCTTATTTATGTTTAAATAAACTGATGTTAAAAAAAACTACAGTTTAACTGAACATGCTAGGCAAAGAGCTTCTAGCATTTACTGAGTGAACCTAAAATCACCAAATAAACACAGACTTTTCCTGTGCTGCACTTAACTGTGTATCGATTGTTGTTGTTCCAATCTATGTGCACTCTCATTCCACCATCAGTTATCTTTGCCTGCCAAAGACTAGTTTTACTGCAACTATTTTAGCAGTTTTAATACTTTTTGTAGGTTCCCTTATTATATTGCTATATGAAAAGATGAAAGATGCAAAAGCTGAAACTCTTTCTTTTCCTGATTATATATATCATTTATTTATCATTTATTTTATTATAAAAATTATATCAGTTCTTTTTTTTATTTCTAAATATCTGGGATTCAAATGGTTTCAGGATATTTGGGGATTTTTCTTTACAATCCAGCAGCTGGAGGAGTTGTTGGTATAATATCGTGACACTGTGGGAATATAGACAGATGATTGGCACAGGCCTCAGGATTACCTCCCATAAACCCGCCAACGGCCAGATGGAATTAATTTAACAGTTTGAAGTTACAGAGGGTATAAGCTGTAAACATCTCATGTTACAACCATTAAGCAGGCTGATTATTAGGACCTGTTCTTATGCGTAAATCATGTTCAATAAAACTTAGTGATAAAGAGTCTTATCTGCCAAATGAATTCGATATTCTTCCTACCAAATAAACTTAATTTGCATCATATGTGGACTCCAACTGACCTTGTGCTCGAGGCGTAGATGCTCCTCTAGCTGGCTCCGTCGGCTACTGTCATAATAACAGAGCTGGCACTGGTAGGGTTTGATCTCAGCATGCTTCTGCAGGTGCAGCTGCAAGGCCTGGTCGCTGGAGCATGTGAAGGTGCATTTGTGGCATCGGAATACCAGGCCCTGAAGGTGGCGCGACAGCTTGGAGCGGCTGACCTCCAGTGGACCCACGCGCTCCTCTGAAGGAGGAAGAGAAGAGGGCGAAGTGGATTATTAGGTTGGAGAGCGGGAAGGGAAATGGTAGAGCAGCGAAGAGGGAAAAAAGAAGCTAACGACAAAATGGGAAGAGGAGATGTGGGGTGTGAAAGACAGCCACACACACGCAGTAGTAAAGGAAAAAAGTAATCAGTGGCTGTTACCTTTTTATGGTTTTGTTATTTTCTCACTTTCAAGACGAACACTTACTCTAGATAACTGAAGAAAGTCTCATATAAACCCTCATGAAAAACACCCCAAAAAGTGTCTGACTCATCACATCAGTTCCTGTGCTTGCTTTAAGTGTTACCTTCTGATTATCAGGATCACTCTCATATACTGTATGCAAAATTATTAAAACGAATAGCTCCGCTTGTATACACGGTTTATCTTACTTGTGTTTACTTTGTTATGTTTACATTTCTTACAGTGGAATACAGTGTTGTCAGAAAGAAATGATCAGTTTGTCAACCATTGCCAACCAAGCCCCAGCGTTCTTTCTTAAATCATTTAGTCATACCAAAGTACAACTGCCAAAACTAGTGAAGTTTTCATTTGACTTTGATGACATTTAAAGGAATAGTCGGACATTATATCTAATAGTGCATGTTATGTCTCGTTTATTTCATCCGTACATAAGTAATCGCAAGCAGCCGAGTTGGGAAAACCATTCATGTCAACCTCCGACTTCTAATTCAGAGTCAGATATAGTATCTGTATCTTCTGACAATGAGGTTATTTTATTTTTTTCTCCTTTGTGCTTGGAACGGGAGGTTGAAGCGAGAGAGTTCCAATCTGCAACTACACAGCTAGATGCCACTAAATCTTAAACACTGGTCCTTTAATAAAAAAGAACTACAAGAAATGACCCTAACAAACCAGTACCAACATGGCTGCAAAGCCAGCATCTCTGGTTATCACATCTAAATAAAATAAACACTAATACAATTGCTGAACTATTCCTTCAAAAAGCATGATGAGTACCTCTGTGCAGGACAATGTGGTCAATCATATTGCTCTTGTGTTTGGTGTGATAGAGGCAGAGAGGACAGCGCAGGTCTTTAGGGAGGTCCTCAGGTGCATTGTTGTTGTGACCAGCCTCCACATGCATGGTGAAGGTATTCCTGAGACAGATTCAGAGGCAGAAAGAAGGATCATTAAACTAATGAGGGGATTTATCCAGCGCTTGTCTATCAAGTATCTGCACATTTAAATACTCCTTGCTTATGTATAAAACATCTTAATCATTTTCCCATTTCCCCTCTGCCAAGCTGCAGAATGTCCTTACTTGTAGCAGGTGAAAAAGGAACAGTCTTTGCACTTGAAGAGCTTTTTGCCACCGTGGCGGTCCCTGTAGTGCCGACGCAGGCTCTGCATGTATCCAGAGCTGAACTCGCAGAACTCACAAGTGAGGACGCCGTCTGGTCGATTGTCAGCCACTGTTGAGCCACCAGGTGTTGAGCCGGAAGACATTTGACTGCGGGAGGCCAGCTGGTAATGACTAAGCTGCTGACGAACATCCGCTGGCTCCAGGTATGATGGATCTAAGAGAGGGGCACAGGAATTGAGAGAAACTATTGTAACACACAGTAAAGATACCACTTGTATCTTTACTGTGGAACAGCTTATAAAACATAACACATTGTTAAACACAACCTTTTTGGTTTGTGTCCACTTACAAAATCCCTTCTAAACTTCTCAGGTGGTTTCATTTAAACAACAGTTTGAGGCCCTTAGAGGAAAAGCCCTCCAATATTTCACAAGAGGAATGGATTAGAGAAAAGTCTGAAGAATTAAGGCATATTTATGTAATGTTGTTTTTTCCTCTTTTTGTTACCCATTAATCATCCCACGGACCCTCAGATTTATCTTGTCACCCTTTGGAGGGGGCCCAAATCCTAGGTTGAGAAGCACTGTATTAAACTACTTCACTGTACATAAAGTGGTAAAACCTGCTCCACTTCCACCAGCCACAGTGGTGAAATACTGCATGAACATAGATTCATCAGTATTCACAATGTAATAATGTCATATATATCAGTCCCAGGGGTTATTTTTCCAGCAAAAGGAGTACTTTTGATACTTAAAAGACCTTTACCTGCTTAACTTCATTTTTTGTTTTATTGGTACTTACTAAAATAAAGGATCTGTGTACTGTACTATTATGGAGAAAAGTGTTTTAGCATAGCACATAATATGTGTGCTATTATTACTCCGTATATTCCTCTTTCATGATTATTTTCTAACACAGACAGGAAGTAACCACTCTAAAAAGAAAATAAAGTCACAGCTGAAATTAAAATAATGTCTTTTTCTGGTCATTTTAAGAGGATCTGGGCACTAGTTTTTAACTCACAAGAGTCACTTATTCAAATGCACACACAGAAGTATCAAGATGACTGTCATCATACGTCCCCTACCTCTTTCCCTCCTCATTCCCTTTCTCAAGAGTCTATAATATCAGTGAGCAAGCTCATCTTCTCGTCCTACTTTAAGCCTCCAACACATCAATAAATAAACCACAGTGACACTAATAGAATATCTATCCATGTGAAAAATGCCTCATTCAGCACTCACAGTATGAGGAAGCATGGGAGAAGAAAAAAAAACAAACTTTTCTTTTAAACTTTTTCTTTATAAAATGCTTGAGATCCAATTTCTCACTTTTGCAGAGGAAGCAGAGGGATTCACACGAATCAAACAATGCCACAGTTGATTCATGCTTTTAATATCCTCTCTGCATTGTGGAGATGTATGGAGATGAGATCGCAGATGGAGACTGAATTCTGTCAGAAGGCGTTCATGTGTCTTCTTGAATGGATTAACGGTCAAAACTATTCTATTCTATTACATTGCATAAATGAGAGGTGGAATACTTCTGTGAGGAGCTGGAGAACACAGGCGAAGAAGAGAACGCCTTAGAAATATTTATAGGATGACTTAAAGGAACAAAAAAATTCAAAGAACTTGAGCCTTATATTCATAGTTCTTGGCAGGATCAGGTGTATCTGTTAAAATATATAAAAAATGCAGCTTTATCCAAACCATTTTTTTTTTTAAGAAATCCAAGTAAACACTAGAGCCAATCAAATGTAATCTTTTTAAAACAAAACCGCCATTCCACCGCAAATATCAGAATTTTAGATATTCAACTGAAGGTAGCTAGCTTGGCACGGTAGAGAGAGACATTCAATATGCCAGCTCTGCTCTTTCTCAATGCTTCACTTGTCTTGGTAGGGCACAGCTGACAGTGGTGGTTGGTGCATTGAGGAATGCTGCCCTGCTTCAGCTCCGGGGAAGATTCCACAGCTCCAGCAGCAAGGTGACAGCTGCTGCCAAGAACAGTCTGCAAGCTAAAGCCGCGGCTGCAAAGCCACTAAAACACCTACATCACGGCATCACATCAAGGAGTTAGCAGCTACACCAACCTCCAGTGAAGGTGTCTGTTTCCAGTAAATATCCAGTACAGAAAGGTGCCATAATCAAACATCAGCATTCTAAATTCTCATATCATTTATTTAATCTGGGGCGCACAACCCTTTCCTAAAGACTATGACACAGACTGGTTGACGCTATGTTCTGATTTTCCGTATTCATAGCAAATCTAATGTGTTACATTAAAGGACCAGTGTGTAGGATTTAGTGGATTCTGGCTGTAAAGTTGCAGATTCCAACCATTTGAATACAGCTCAGCCTTCCAAGCATGTAGGAGAAACTACGGTGGCCATGAAACTTGCAAAAAATGCAAAAGGGCTATCCTTTTCTG
>NW_023339774.1:14701019-14715914 GCF_004916995.1 Morone saxatilis | reverse complement strand
CTCTTAAATGTTACACACTGGACATTTGGTAGTCTAACAATGAAAAGGCTCAACAAACATGGTTACATATTTAGGTCAAACGTTGCTGTGAGTTTTATTTGATGACATATTACACTATTTTATTTTAAAGAGCACTCAGCATTGCATATATGCTAGAGCTGCAATGAGTCAATCATTTAGTTAATTACAAGAAAGTAATCTGCAACTATTTTGATAACTGATTTTTTTAGAATATTTGTAATGTTTCTAGTAAAAATGCTTAACATGCATTGGTTACAGCCTCTCAAATGTAAGGATTTCATGCTTTGCTGTTGTCATATAATGATGGTTAAGTGAATCTCTTCAGGCTTTGGACAGCTGGTCGAATTAAACAACATATTTGAGTACATTTCCTTTTCCATTTGTGGAAAATTCTAATGCACAGTTTTCACTATTTTAATTAATTTATAAAATAAATTGAATAATTAATAATGATAATAATTGTTATTTGCAGTCAGTCATACATATAATATACATTATATAGAGAGTCTGTTTTATATAAAAAAAACATATAATAAAATGCTTTAATGCCCAATTGAGATTTCCCAATCTGGCTTAACAAGCCTCTCATAAGATCTTATATACATTAAATGACATTATTACCATCTGGGGCCAAGGGAGTCTGCTCTGCATTACCAGCCACCCGGGAGGGCCTGAGGGAGGCATGAGCAGCCTGGGTAGCAGCCCGGAGTTTGTGGAGAGTCAAGGCCTCGCCATGGTTTCTCAGAGAGTGCTCCTTCAGCTGGCTGATGGTCATAGAGGAGAAGGGGCACGACAAGCACTTGTATGTGTGCTGCTCACCTGAAGGAAAATCAAAAATCATTCAATCACAAGTCAGCAACTTGCTATATGAATTTTACAGTACAGTGGCAGCATTAGATGAGGATTGGCAGGGATCTGTACACGGTTGAAGATTCTTTATTAAAAAAACATGGTGATAATAAACACATCCTCCGCCACACACAAAGCTATTCCCTCTGAGTCAATCTGTAACAAATATGTCATCTAGTACCGCCTTGGTGTTCCCCTTGGACTAATTAGCATAATTCTGATAAAAAGAATGTTGAGCTGCAACGTTTATTAAAGTTACATTAAAATTCAAATGGAAATATCTTGAGGTATCACACATAAACATAAACATATGAAATAACATAATAAGTCAGATTCACATTCCAACTTTCCTTGTAGGCAGTTTAAAAGTTACAAAGTTGATTGGCAAACACTGGTAGAGTTTTAAATATGCCCATGGAGGATTTATAGCATCTCGCTTCCTGTAGCTGTTGAATACATTTGTTTAACAACCGAATGCAAGCAGCGTGCTGAGTAGCGTCAGTGTGACAGCCAAATCTGATCTGTCTGTTACATGTTTTTGCCAGAAGTGGTTTTATAAGGAAACTACTTGCAGATATCTTCCTGTTTCTGGTAAGAACATGTTTGGACTAAGACAATCAATCTAAAGTATCTCTAGCTTGTTGGACTGCAAGCAAAGGCACAAAGACAAAGAACTGAGCCACAACGATGAAATTTAATTCTCATGGTTTTCACAAAATGCTCAAAATCACCAAACTCCCCTTTTCAAATGTAATCACAGCTCAAAATTGGTTTAGGTCAATTATCCACAGCAGTTGTTAACTCTTACTGCTGTTTCTTGTTCTCTCCAATCAGATAGCTGAGAGCACTTAAATGTCTTTTGAAAATTGGCCTTTCTAGTTTGCTGGTGTTAAGATCCTTTCTTTTGCTTATGTATTGATTGCTCAGGTGGGGCTTTTTTTGCATTTGCTTGAATGTCTATGCCTTTGTCTGCCGTCTGGCTCCCTCAAAAACAAAAAACGTTTACAGGCGAAGAATCAGACACCTGTATGCCTTGGTATACCTGCTGGGGGTCTCTTCTAACCATGTTTCTAAATAATAACGATACATTCATCTGGACCATCTTTTCTAAAACCTGAATCCAATGTGTGTATCTAATGTACACAGTGAATGGTGAAACTGCTCCTCCATCTAATCCACTGGTTGCATTGCGCTGGATAAGCTAAATCAAGCACAGTATCTTTATGTGGAAGATGATAAACAGGAGGCTGCTATTCTGGCCCAAAAGTACCTTGTTAGTCATGGATACAGCTGTAAGATGTGATTTAATATGTGTGTGTGTGTCTGTTTTTACCTGTGTGTGCCTTATGCAGGTGGCTCTTCAAGCGACTCACGTAGGCAGATTTAAAGGGGCAGAGTTTGCACTTGAAGGGCTTGTGGTGCCCGTGGTGAGACTGCACATGTCTGTCCAGACTGGTGATGAGACAAAATACACAAAAAAATAAAAAAACAAGAAGGGGGGATATGAGATAAGAGGATAAAAGACATGAAAAAATAGATGAAATGGGGACAAAAGGATAGCAGATAAAGAGAGAAAGTGACAATCATAGAGTCCAGGAAAGAAAGACAGAGCTATACTCTACAATATCCACTTTGATGATTTCAACAGCGGGGTTTTTTCAGCAGCATCTAAAGCGCTCAATTCTGTTTACCTCACAAACAACAGCCGCACATTTCCAATGACTACAGAACAAGGAGCCGTGGGGTGAACTCATCTACCCACAATCCCCTGGTGGGAATGAGTGTGTGAGTGCCTGTGGGGACAGTGGCTGTGTTTTTAATGCCAGCCTCCTAGGTGGCATGGGAATGCGGCTTCTTTCTGGGTCAGGGCACATACAGTACAGAGGGATTACACCTGGGAGCTCAGAGGAGATGAGGACTCTCTCTTTCCCTCTCGCTCTGTGTGTCTCTGTGATGGATAAAACAAATCACACTACCAAAATGTCTGTCTCGCTGTAATGTTTGTCTTACTCTCCTAGGAGGCAGAGAATCTTAGAGAAGATTGTGGTAGGGCAAACAGAATAAAGTGTAAAAATGTGCTATGTACAAAATGAGTTTAACATCCAGTTGATTTGCAGAACAGCTGGTGTTAGACTGGTAAGGTGTATAAGGGTGAGAGTTTAAAATATACTGCTACCAGGGCTACATATTGCATGTATTAAGGGTGTGGGTACACTGATATAGCACTTCAAACAAATGACTTTTTATTGAAATTACAAATTGACATGAAAGTCACACCTCTCAAAATGAAAGCAAATTAAAAAAAAAACTTTTTGATACTATTGATGGCCATTATGTTTTCAGCAATAGCCATTTGGGCTATTTAGATTCTATAATTACCTCACAATAAAGTAGTTTTAAATGTTTTAACCATTCAACAATTCATTAAAAAATGCCTTGTCATGCATAGTGGATTCAAGCCATATCACAGCTGTAATGAGTTACTGCTAATGCAAGTCAAACATCACCAACTGACACTGCTTCACATTAAAAGCATTCAACTGGCAAATCACAGGATGGCTTTTATTGTGAAGCAGACACAGGAAGCACAATTTGTTTGTTTGTCTGTTATAAGAGGTTTTTGCTGACTATGACAGATGATTTTTAATTGCAAGGGAGTAATGGAACAAGAAGGAGCAGCCACAGCCATAGAGGAAGGGCTGTAACTTCTTTCTTAAAACAATGGAAACTTGTTTGGTTGAGTAAAATATAAAAACGATCCATTGGTTGCTCTTCTGAAAAAGTAAGTAAAAGAAAAAGTTTGATGTAATATTAAACCACCAGTAACTGCGGGTATCACCAAATCAATTAGAGCTGAACTTGAAATTTACTCCCTATAAAGTACCATCCTATTTTCCAGGGACCGTATCCTCCCTACTTACTTGTGTCGGAAGGGTGAGACGAACTGGCAGTACTGGCAGCTGTATTTGTCTTCTCTGCTGAATAGCGCCATGGCTGAGTGGCTCCTCTCATGTGACCTCAGTCCCTGCATGGACATGAAGACTCGGTCGCACTGGGCACATGGGTGACCCCCTGCTGTTAATCGCTGCTTCAGTTGGTCCCCTGACACTACGGCCCTCGCTGCAGCCACAAGGGCCGCTGCCCTTCCTTCGACTGCATCTGTTTCTGATTCCAGTGTCTCCGTGGCAACAGTAACACCATCAGAAACGGTAGAACCCAAGGGTGGGCCCATCATTGTAGCCGCAGGTCTCTCGAGGTCATCTGCTTCGGCTGCTTCATCCTCCTCCAGGTCGCCATTAGTTAGGCTCTCTGAAGGCAGGGTCAGGGGGACCTCGCTGACTTCCTGCTGCAAAACAAAGTAGTATCAGATATTTAGTAACTTTTCTGTGCTGGTTGATTTAGTCTGTTAAAGCCTTTAAATTATGTGAATGCACAACATTGCAGTACAAGGAGAAGGGTTATAGGTAAAAATGTTAATTGTCACTCAAGATGCCATTGTAGATGTATTTAAACGCCGGGTGTGAACTGACATGCTTAGAGCTGTCAACTTCAAATCACCCAAGACACATGTTAATGGCAGGTCTAAACAGGGCCTTAGAGGCTGGCACCTCCAACCGCTTTTCAGAGATCCAGCAAATCATATTAACTACATAAGCAAAGTTGAGCATTTGTCTCACACTTCTGCTTGTCTATGCTGTACCAGTGCAGTCATTTTCAGTTAAGTTTTGGTCACAGCTCTCTCTCTCACTCACTGTAAATCTATGCTTGAGTATTGGCTACTGGAAGATCAACATGTGGGTATATCATTGACCTGAAAGCCTTTCTATGCAACACATTTTCCTGAAATACTTCAGAAACAGCCAAAACACTTGCTCAAAATACTCCAAGGTGCCTCTAAAGAACGAATGGCTGAAAAACATGACTGAGTCGAGCCCAGTAATAGCAAGCCTTAACAGTAACCTTAGGCTAACTCCAACTATGACGTGAAACTCTGCAGTCTGCTGTTATTTACTGACACACCACACACACACACAAGTCCAACCCCTTTATCTGTCCAGAAGCTTTATTACATTATTCCCACATCTCCTCCATCTTTCTAATATATATATATATATATAAACAGTATAACTCTAAGAATAAGAATAAATGCAATAAAATTATTCATAACAAAATCAATCACAATATGCACCCAGTTTTATCTTTATACCAAACAACAAGGATTTATTCTGATTAATAATCTTCCTCTGTTTGGCTGCTAGACCTGTTTCATTACTAGCTGCTGCCCTGCTGCTGCTAAATCACCCAGAAACGAAATGGGATGATAAAAAAACAGTCATACAACGAAACAGATAAAGAGCTAAAACCGAAGACACCACACATTCACACATCTACCAACAACACAAACCAACTCAAAAATAAAACTACTCCACCTATTTCTTCTTCCAACTGCTGGAGCGCAGGCTGGGCTCTATAGTCGTCACAAGTGGACAGACAATCACCATGACTTTTTTATTGCCCCAAGGAAGCTCATTCTTTCTGTGGAAGGACCTGACCCTGCACTTCATGCAGCCATAAATAAGATGTGGCATCCACAGACCCAACCTTGCCATCCAGTCTGCCATGACTGCACTGTCAGCCTGTTCTTCATCCAACTGTATCAGAAACCATTGCAGTTTCATTGCTAGATTCAAACTGTATTCATGATACTATAAAAAGCAACATTCATTTTTACCCTGTGTTATGTGTAAAACATACAGTATATTCCATCTGGTAGAGATACTGTAAGTCATGAATGTTTGCAGTTAACCCATAACCCTGTCAGGGTATCCCATGATATGAATACACCTAAAAGTCAAGTCCCATTATTTTAGTAGACCTCTGTTATCTAAGTAATACTTCACTGTATCACTCTCAGTGACCCCAAACCATCTCCTCTTAAAAACATAAAAGACAAACTTCAGTGTCTGACGGAAGAACCAGGCCTTCGTTTGGGTAAGGCGTTGGAACCTTGGGCCTGTTCCCCTCACTGGCAGCCTCAGTGGAATACTAATGTTTGAATGGTTACCCGCCGCTGCCCTAAAAGTTATGGCTCACCACTCTGTCCTCCACTACCCCTCCCCGCAATGGGACAGCATTGCATGTTTTCTCTGGGGGGAGCTGACAGACTGTCTACCCAGAAGCCTCTGTCAGTAATAAACAAAATGGGAAACAGAACCCAAGTTCAGTAAAACAGATCACTGCAGAGCTAGGAGGATGAGAGTTAGATTAGACAGAAATACTAGTGACAGACAAAGTGAGTCTTTCAAATATTGTTTAAGAAAATAATAATAATAAAATAATGATAAAACTAGGAGTACATTTGCTTGATCTCTGAAGTAGTAGCTGCATAATTTGTTAAAAAGAAATAGCTTGATATTTTGGGAGATACATTCATTTTTATTTGTGTTGAAGTTAGATACTAAGATTGATATCACTCTCAAATTTGTACACTAAATATGAAGCTACAACTAGCAGCATATTAGGTTAGCATAGGGAGAGACAGCTGGCTTGGCTCTGTCCGAATAAAATAAAAGCATATTTAAACCTTATAAATTTCCACCTGTTTTCAGTCTTTATGCTAAGCTAAGTAAACTAGCTGCTGGCTGTTGCTTTATATATTTTTGGCAAATATGAAAGTGATATCAATCTTTTCATCTACGTTAACTCTTGGGAGGGAAGTGTATTTTCCAAAATTCAGACTTGATGTAATATACACTACTCACAAAAAGTTAGGGATATTCCACTTTCGGGTGAAATTTAATGAAAATGTAAAAAGTTGATGCTACAGTGATATTATATCATGAAAGTAGGGCATTTAAGTAAAGAAGTTCAAATTAAGATCACCTGGAAAGGTTATAGTGCATTTTATGTACATTCTGAAATTTCATCCGAAAGCCGAATATCCCTAACTTTTTGTGAGTAGTGTATCTCTCTTTAAATAATACAA
The DNA here is from genome assembly GCF_004916995.1 of Morone saxatilis. Classification (NCBI taxonomy): domain Eukaryota; kingdom Metazoa; phylum Chordata; class Actinopteri; family Moronidae; genus Morone; species Morone saxatilis. The sequence goes on along the minus strand of NW_023339774.1, from coordinate 14,709,058 downwards.
ATGTTTGTCTTTGAAATTAAAAAATAAATTAAACTCCATTTACCTTGACATGTCCCTCTTTGACTTCTCCATACTGGACGTGCTTCCTAAGATGGTTGCAGATGGCCCGGAGGGTGGGGTGCACCTCTATGCAGAAGTTACACCTGAATCCTATGGGAGCTTTATTTACAGGGCTTTCCTGCTCACAGACAAAGAATGACATAAAAAGAACCTTTAGATTTACCTTTTCTTCATGAAGTTAGAGACTGTCATTGTTCTCAAATATACATTAAAAAAAGATCAATGGTATTTTTATTGAACTTATTATGAAACTAATTATCACACATCATTATATTATCGTTATATATTCCAAGTGACATTGAAGGGGCAATTTGAAACAAAAATTATCTCTTTAATTCCATTTTGGCCAAACAGGACTACTACTACAGCTGCAATGACTGTAGATTTATAAAGTCATGTTATGATAAATTAACAATACTCTCAGTGATACATTATTTAGCTTTGAGATATTTCCATCAATTTAAAAAAACAACAACATGAATTCCAAGAGGAACACCTGTTGTATCATAGACAGTGGTACCTTGCGACTATGGCATCAGAAGATTTAGAGTATATTGATGTGTGTGCATGAGTTTTATAATTTCATTTACAAGGCTTAAAGAAGACTTGTATCTCCACTCACCTTCTCAGGTTTGGTCTCAGGTAGTTCTGCAGCTTTCTGTTTGCTGAGAAGCTGCCTCCTCCTCTCCTGCCTCATGGCCCTCTTCTGAAACTCCTCATTGTGGTTCAATAGATGTTTGGCCAGAACTGGGAGAGCCAGAAACTTCAGCTCACAGTGAGAACACTGGTACAACTCAGAGTCTTCATCCGCAAGACTGGGCGATACCACAAAGTCCCTCTTCAAGTCATTGCTGTGGTGGTCGTTGTAGTGCATAGAGAGCAGCTCGCCTGTGCTGAAGGACAACCGGAAGCATTTTAGACACTTGAATGGCAGCCATTCAACTTCTCTGTCCTGCTCAGGTTCAAGTGGAACCTCCAGCACTTCCTTGTCTTCCTCTGCCATTGCACTGACAGCAATCTTCTCAGGCTCTTTGGCATAGATAACAGTAAAGTAGCGACCAAGCTTGCTAGCATGCTGCTTCTTGGGGAAGACACCTGGGTGGCGTTTAATGTAGTGTGAGACAATGCTCTTCCTGCTGAAGGCCTGGAAGGCGCAAAGAGAGCACCTTCGTCTCTCCACAGCCAAACGCAAGTCTTCACTCATTTCTGAATTGTCCCCTTCTGATGGCGGGGGTGCCACCACTTTATTAGGCTTTTCGCTCATAGTCTTGGAAGCAGCCAGACAATGGGTATAATAGGCATCAATATCATGCCGCTTCTGGTAGTGTGCTGCCAGACCTTTGCGTATAGGGTTTGTGTACGAACACAGAGCACATTTGAAGACATTGTTTTTACCTTCTGGCTGAGCACGAACATTGTTGTGCTTGATACGGTAGTGGCGAGCAATGCCTTTCCTGGTAGAGCAAAAGTATTTGCAGAGCTGACACTTGAATATAGCATGTTTCTCTGTCTTGTTGATAGGTAACTGGGAGAGGGCAAGATCCAATTCACTGACCTCCTGGACTTTTGCTGCGCTTGATAAATTACTAGCACTGCATTCAGCTACTGGCTCTGTTTCTTTACTGGGAGAGAAATTTGTCATAGAGGGAGTGAACATATCAGAGGCCGACTGATTGTGATATTTCTCATAATGGATTTTGAGTTTCTCCAGTGTCCCATGTGTGTACGGGCACATTTTGCATCTGTATGCGCCGTAGCCCTGCCTTTGAGTTTTGCACTTATCATCTCCGTCATTTAAGTCAGCGATTTGCTCTATATCATCCGCAAAGTCTTCTGCAGTGACTTTCACTAAAGGGTGTCTTTTCTGGTAGTGAGTTAGGACACCATGGATGCGGGAATTGACATACGGACAATGACGACATTTATACACAGAACTGGGGTTGATGTCTGCCTCCTGTGCAAAATCTGCAGCTTTTACTTTCATGCCTGGGTGCTTCTTCCCATAGTGAGTGAGGAGGCCATGGAGACTGTTGTACTCTGACAGACATACAGTACACTGATAAGGATTGTTAGAGATGGAAAGACGTGGGTGGGGAGGATGGGGATTGCTTTCTTGAGGTGGGGTGGAAATGACCAGTGCTCCATCATCTTCAACAGACTGGCAATTGAAAGACGCATGTTCTTTGGCAACCTGCTGGTGGATCTTTTCAGCTGAGCCATTTCCTTTGATGATATCCAAAAGCACAGATTCATCCCCTTTAATGGCCCATGGGTGGACTGCTTGATAGTGACTAGTGATGTCCCATATTGTACAGGCCTCAAAGGCACAGTCTCTGCATTTGTAATGTTTAGTTTCCATATTTCCCCCTTGTTGGGTGGTCTCCGGACCAGCCCATAGCTTACTGGCCATGTATGTGTAATCAACATTGTGCTCAGGATGGCGTCTTTGGTAATGGAGCAGTAGGCCTTGGGGTTCAGCGTGGGAGTAAATGCACCACTCACAGTGGTAGCCAGCCTCCAGAATGCCATCTTGGTAAGCCCAGTGTAAAATGGTCATGGCTGTGGCTTTCACAGTGGGGTGCTCTTTCTTCAGATGTTTCTTCAGGGCATACACGTAAGGGGATGTGTAGGAACAGTGTCTGCACTTAAGAGAACGCAGGGACGTAGCATTTTCAGGATCTGGAGGGGCTTGGATAATAGCAGAAGAGACACTGCTCGACTGAACCATCTGCGCACGCTCACGCTGACTCCGGACAACGGCAGTGTGACGACGTACAAGGTCAGCATTGGCCTTGGTTTCTCTGTGCTTCTTCTGGTAATGAATAAGCACTCCTTTTACAGTGCGGTTGCCATAATCACAGTGCTGACAAAAAAACAGCTCGTCCTCACCTTTCTCACCACTTCCTGGTTTTGGGCTTGAGTTGTTCGAGCCATCGTGACCATTGTTTTGAAACTGCTTCATAAACTGTTTGGGAGCTGCAATTTGCAATTCGTCCATTAATTTCATCAAACCAGGGGTAGGAGCACCATGTTTGATATATTTTGCAGTCACTTTTACTTCTGGGTGTCTCTTTTGATAATGGACCAACACACCAACAACAGATCTATTGCTGTACACGCAGTGTTTACAGTAGTACATTTCTTCATCTGATCCATACAGTGCTGTGCTTGGTTGTTTTGGAGGTGTAGCCATGCTGAGATTGTATGAAGAGTTTGCAGACTGTGATTGATCCACTGAGATGACCTTCATGGTTTTCTGTATACGGAAATAAGACGCCTTTTGCTCTGGGTGTTTTTTTTGATAGTGGACCAAAACAGAGTGCATGTTGGGGCTAGCAAAAGAACAAACATCACAATCATAGACAACAACATTGCCACCTATAGATTCTTTGAGAGGGTCTGTCTCAGCACTGGCTTCAGGGGTCTTGGAGACAGTCTTCAGAACTGGGCTGGAGGAGGACCTGGGGGTTGACGTGGCTGAGTTAAAATTCTTGGGGCCAGAGTTTAATATTTCCCTCAGGGTTTGCGATTCGCCTGTCTTGTGGGACTGCTCCACTACATAGCTGGAGAAGATCATAGCATTGTTAATTTTCACTGTAGGATGCATTCTTTGGTAATGGGGCATTAGGCTCCTGACATTGGGGCTTGTGTAGGAACAAAAGCGGCACATGTATACAAGATTTGGTTGATTGAAGTTGAGCACATTGCTTGCTTCAGGGTGGTGATCCATATAGTGTTGGTGTAGATCGTTGTAATTTGTGTATTCAATGTAGCACTCTAAGCAGCGGAAGACCGCGCTCTGGTCCTCAGGGTCCAGGATGTACTTAAAGCTGAACTTGATGTAAGGGTGCATCCTCTGGTAATGGGTGCTGACGCTACGAGCTGATTTGTTGTGGTAATCACAGTGTTTACAGTAGAAACGTGCAGTTCCTGGTTCCTCTGAATAATCAGCGTTCTCTTGAATAGTACTGTCACTGGGGTCAGCAGAGATGTTTTCACTATCATCTGAAAGAGTTAGGGAAATAGGAATGTTTCTAGGTTTTGACTTAGGGTTGCTTTTTCTTTTCCCTATCCTGCCTCCCTCGTGCGAGATCATTGATTCTCTTGCATGGGGCTCTTGTGTGTTATAAGTAAAGACAGGGTTTTTATTGTCATGGTCTGTATCCTCTTTATCAGCACTGGCATGATTTTCTCCTGCATCTTCATCATCCATGTCATCAAGGTTTATAATCATGTCCTGTTGGCTTTGGCTTATCTTACTTTGAAGGTTACTGGCAATTTCATCAATTCTAGTTCTCTTCTTAACTGAGGACAAATCCAAAGGCAAGTCATTAATAGACTTCCTGGCTCTTTTCCCTGTTACTAAGGGCTTTTTGGTGGCAAGTCCTAAAATGGAGGTCTGGGTTTTTTGTAGAAAGATTGGAGAAGCGTCCACTTCAGAGTCTGGCTGGTCAGTCAGCTGGCTCTCAAAGACAGCGGGATCAAGGTCATCACAGTAGGAATGCTTATGCTGCTGGTGAACCCTTAGACCTTTCAGAGTCGTGGTAGAGAAGCTGCAGAGTGTGCAGCGATGAGGATTCGGCTGGTCGTTTGATGTGCTGGTTACCTTTTTTCCATTGACTTTGGAACTTACATTACCCCCATTGACTGGCTCTGCAGCACTGTCATTCTGAGGATCTGGGCTATCACTTGTTAGGTCCATGGTCTCTAAATCTGAGGAATTGTGGCTCTGTTTATGCGTGCCTAGTTTAAGAGGGCTTGTGCAAATAAACGGACATTCATCACATTTATACACTGTGGTTTTACCAGAAAGGTGAATGTTTTCAATGTGGCGGGAGATGCTCCGCCTGTGCATGGTGAGGAAGGAGCAGAAGGGGCACTGAAATCGGTTCATGTACTTTCTAAATGGTATTCCTTTAGTCTCCAGTAGTTTATTATCATCATCAGTTAAAAGCTGTTTTGCATCTGCTGACAGGGTCCCAGTATAGCTGGGATCATCTATATCGCCCAGCTCCTCATCATCATCATCATCATCTAAGCTGCTCCTAGAATCGTCTTCATTAAGTAAGTTGGCATCCATGTCTATGACACTGTTAGAGACATCAGATGAAGCAAACCTCTTGGACAAAATAGAGGAACCTGTGCTGTTGGGTGTTACTGCACTTATCTGTGCATACTGAAAAGATGAGATCTCTGGGACTGACTTCTCCAATGTGTTTTCTACTGTTTTTCCTACTGACTCTTCCTTTCCAGCTAAACTCATCTTTGATCTAGTCGGGCTTCGGGAAGCGGAGGGAGAATCTGGTCTGGGTGAGCTTGCACTTGTCTCCCCTTCCAGCTCCGCAATGCAGGAAACTATCTTGACCTTGTCGCTGTGTTCTTTTACCACGTGATTAGTCCAGCTGTCCTTCTGGTCAGTCTGATAGTCACACCATTCGCAGGCAAATGTTCCCTTCATGAGTCCACTGGCTGAGTCAGATTCCTCTCCAGTCTCAGTTGAAGGATCTCCAGCCCTCTCTGAGGGAACTTTGCTATGATACATTAGTTGGTGTTTCATTATCCTTGCTTTGCGTGGAGACTTGTACGTGCAATACTGACAGGAATACACTTTTGAATGGTCATTGTGCATTATAACAGTGTAGCTGGGTTGTTTAGCTGTCTGTGAGGAGATACTTGCATCTGAATCCTCCTCTACAACATTATGCACTTTTTTGGTGTGGTTTCTTAAGAATGATTTCGATCTGAAGTAACGGACACAGAACTTGCACTGGTAAAACGGCAGATGGGTTTCAGCTGTCTGCTTTTGTGGAGTTTGGTTGGAATTGTCTGTAGAGTTGGGGCCTGAAAAGACGAGAAAGTATGTGAGAAAAACAGTAACTCAGTAACATTTTGCTGTTATTATTTAGACTTTCTGCTGATTCTGTCAATAAAACCAGCGACAATTCAATATTTTGTATTCTACTTAATAATGTATAATATCATCCTACTATGAAGAGTCCTTTAAAATGGGAACAGAAAACAGTGTTTCCTAATCCTCAACAAATTAACTGTAACATCTGAATTAATGTGGTAGGCATACTCATTCCAGCTTTAGGAGGCGTATAATCCTTGTCATCCTTATCCTCATATTCCTCGTCTTCCTCCTCATCTTCATCCTCGTCTTTCAGAGAGTCAGACTCATCTGCATCTGCAGGCTGCAAGAAAACAGTGTGTACTTCCTGAATGTGGGTCTTCAAGTCATCATATGACTCAGCACGGAAGTCACAGCCATCACACTGCAATACCTCCATCCCTAAAAAGAGAGAGCACTCCCTGGAAAATCAGGGAAACCTGCAAAGAAAAAGAGAGAGAAAAAAATCATCAGGAGGATAAACTGCATTTTCCAAGGGGGTATGTGGTAGAGTAAATGTCTAATTAAGCAGTTGTGATTAAAGAAAAGTAATTTATGAGAATCATGTTAAAATATTCATGAGAGCCATAGGCTAACTTCCATTTACAGTGCAAGTTAAGGGTCAGTAAAGTCCGTTCAAGACTTCAGGACTAATATCATATTGTAATGCTTCAATATTCAGTGTAGCGAACAACTCCTTCCATAGAAATTAGCTTTGTGATGATCTACCATGATTACCAATGGCAATTCCTGCTGTGAACAAAGAATAATCAAGTACAGGGTGGATGGCACACCTTTTCCACATAACAAGTAAGACATTGGCCAGAAAAAGATGGAATCCTTTCAAATGTTCATGATTATGAGCTCAAAGAAATCGTTCTTAAGCAGCAGACTCTTATTTGCTCGAGTTCTAGAGATTCTTCATGTTGCATTTGCAAGAATTTGCAACAAAATGTAGCACACATGTAAATTTGGCACTGGAGAGAAAAATTGTGTTTGAATTGTACACTGTGAATGTCATTTGAACCAGGATAAATTAAGACTCAACATACAGTGCATTTATTTCTTTATGATTACTTTGATAATATGTAGGAGTGATGAGATGGAAGATTAGAAGATAAAAGCTTAAATTTGCAAAATTTTAACAAAATCTAAAATCTGAACCATTATGAGCCTTCAAGTCTAAATCAAATATGTCACTGATATACCTACCAAACAAACAAATCACACAATTAAAATGATTGAGTTTTGTTACTGCAAAAAGTCATATTCTCACAAATTAAATGTCCATTTATGCAAAACTGCAACAAATTTCTGTTGTCTCATTATGAAGACAAAACCACATGGATGGTCACCAATGAATATAAAGATGAGAATATTTTCAATCACTGAAATGCCTGAAGCTGCTCACAAACTCTGATAGAATGCCTAAGAAAACATGACAAAGAGAGAAATTCAGCAGATGCTGATGTTACTTAGAATACTAAGAAGGTCCCATTTTTTAGCATAGCATCATTCCAAGAACAATGGAGGGACTGAGGAGGGATTATGGGCTGATTTGTCCCATTTTTATTACCTTGGGATAAGCAACAGCTGGAGAGCAGCTCCACAGCTCAGTATTTAGAGCAGACTATTCCATCAGATTGTATCAACTGCTCTGAAATAAGATTGAATGAATCAACTGAGAGATGAAGGCTTTATGTCTTTGGGCTGCTTTGCAGTTTAGACCTGACCAGAAAAATGGATGTTGATGATGTGGCCATCATTTCACAGCTCTTTCATCATGGTTTTCTAATCAACTGTCATTTTGTCTCAAAAACCATATAATATCACAAATAGGATTTGTAGCTCACACTGGTTCTGAGATACAGGTAGTTAAAGGGCAGAGTTTACAACCTTGACTCTCAAATCAAAACCCAATCAATACAATCTTTTCACACTGTCTTTTGAACACAATAACAAGTAAATCAAAGTACAGTGTTTCTGTGAACATATTACGTTTGCTTAGACAATAGGTGCATACTGAGGTGCATGCCATTGTTTTGGAGAAAAAACATATATATATATATATATATATATATATATATGT